>NC_061134.1:1644173-2284340 GCF_905220365.1 Vanessa cardui | reverse complement strand
AACATCTTAATTCCTTAATTTGGTCACGCATGGGCGATGGAAGGGATGAACAATTTTTCTTATAGCGTGATCGTCTGTGCACCATAGTGAGCACTTGCTCGATCGAGGAGAAGGTTAGTGAATTCATAAGTTACAGAATTTCAATAGACAAATTTCATATTTATTACGAGTTTATCTAACCAGAGCACGAAATAAATTATAAGCTCACAACTAAGCCTACTTAGACCTCAGAATTAAGCTTAAGAAACTAACCTTTTTGTTAGGGGAATTTCTGAATTATACTCAAGTCCGTGAAGGGCCAGATCAGCGACTTGATTGATTATTATAATTTAAAAGAATGTAAGTGCCGCAATTTACTTAAAGAATAACCTATTTAAACTTAAAGCTTGTTTTAAGAGCGGAAAGCCAATTACCCAAGGGAACAGGATCGATCATGCGACTGAACATCTCTACGCTTTCATCATTGCGATATTAACGCTTCCAATAAAAATGATACATAATTATCGATAAAATTAATTCATGATGACACGTTGTTTCATTCGTTTAATATAATAGCTGTATGCTCTGAGATTAATTTATATTGATAATTAATTTAAAATTGTCACTATTATGATCGGACGATCATAATAAATTAAGCTTCATGTAACGTCGACAAAACTGTTTTCTTTTCAGTTGCAAAATATTTTTATCTATGTGGCATTCATTTTTCGAATAGTTTCCTAAATAGTTGGTAGTTTAGATAATTATTAAGTGGTCTGTACATTATGGACATCTGTTGCACCAATCACAATCCAAGAAGAGATTACTTAATAATAATATTAGTAATATGATGAAAGTCTGGCTGTGAAAGATGACGATCAACATGAAATGAAGATAACGATTTCGGTGATGATTATTTGTTTTTTTTTTATGGAATAGCTTAGCGGATGAGCATATGAGCCACCTGCTGGTAAATTGTCACCATCACCCATAGACAATGACGCTGTAAGAAATATTAACTATTCCTTACATCGTCAATGCCACCAACCTTGGGAACTAAGATTTTATGTCCCTTGTGCCTTGTAGTTACACTGGCTCACTCACCCTTCAAACCGGAACACAACAATACTGAGTACTATTATTTGGCGGAAGAATAACTGATGAGTGGGTGGTACCTACACAGGCGGGCTTACACAAAGCCCTATCACCAAGTGAAAAAATAAAATAAAAAAAAATTAATTAAAAAGCTGAGATGGCCCAGTGGTTAGAACGCGTATATCGCAACCGATGATTGCTACTTGATGATACTTAGAAAGAGTTCGACCCAGTCAATCGATATACGTGTATAATCCTTTATCATAGTCATTTTATATTCCAGATTTTACTTTGCTGTTCCCGACTATGCGCAAAAATTTCTTAGTAATCCAATTAATATGGAACGCTTATAATATTTTCGACGACATAGCCCAGTGGTTAGAATGCTCGAATCTTAAACGATAATCCCAGGCAGCCACCAGTGAATATTCGTGTGTTTAATTTGTGTTTAGAATTCATCTCGTGCTCGGCAGTGAAGGAAAACATCGTGACAAAACCTGCATGTGACCAAATTCATAAGAAATTCTGCCACTTGTGTATTCCACCAACCCGCATTGAAACAGCATGGTGGAACATGTTCCAAACCTTCTCCTTAAAAGGGAGGGGAGGCCTTACCCCAGAGGTGGGGAATTTATGGGCTGTTGCGGTGATGATTGAAGTTGTGACAATAATGATCAAAACGAAAATATAGATGACGTTTATGAAGTAAATGAAAGCTATTTTATCTCATAATCTAATACAATAAAACACACTATCTTATTTAACGTAATAAAACACACACTAACAAATAATAGTAAGTAGATATTCCTGATAAATAAACAAATCAATTTCCGAAATGGACATAGCTTCCAGTGATGCAAAAAAACGTAGTTACATTTGCTAAATTATCGTTAATAGTTTATGATAACGAAGTTTTTCTTACAATAGTTATAAGTGGCTTTACGTGTGTCTAATGATACAATGTTATCATCAACTTTGTATATTTTTCCGATAAGGATAGCCATTCTGACTGAGAGAATCCTTCCATTCCGTAGAATAAAACGTTTACTGACTATTATGTTGATACAAAGTATAATTTAGGAGTTAGGTTTTATAGAACTGTTCGGTATTGAGAGTATTGAAAACTTAATGATACGAATAATTTATAAAAAATACTGCAGACTCGATTTTCTATAAATAAAGAAAAGGAAAAATACTTCTGAAACTTTTTCTGATTTGTTTGTCAACCGACTATCTTTATTAGATACCTAGACTACCTCGTAGATTTCCGAGCTGTACTTTATTTATTCTTGAATATGTTTTGACAAGAATGGAATTCCAAGTTCTCAATAAAACTATAAAATAAACAGCGTGCTTTGACTAGACATTGTTGACTTGTTTACACCTACAGTGGTATGTCCCATGGAACCAGATTGGAGGTCTGGAGGCCCTTAATTCTTATCTTACAAATGAATTTTGAACAATTACATTTCTATCAGTTTTTTTTAACCAGTATTTAGTAATATTCCAGATGTCTAAAAAGTATTACATTATTTTGGCATAATTTGGTGGACGGGAAAACTTGTGCCACTAACCTTGGGAACTAAGATGTTATGTTCCTTGAACCTGTAGTTACATTTAAAATTAATGAGCCCTTTAACATGGGTGCAATTTTATATTCGAACGAGGACAATACGACTAAGACTATTCGTTAATATAATTTACTTTCAGTTACTGTGTACACCAAATTAGATAATGCTCCAGCTGTCTTTTCGTATTGTTAGGTTGATCATGCCACAGTAACTCAGTGTTGCGTTATAATAAACGAGCGATCAGTAATGGTCCACATGACAAAGAATTCGCACAAACTTTTGTCGTACATACTGAGTGAAATGTCTGTGAGTACGGACATTTCATTATCTCCAATTTTTGGTTAAGGGTGTAGAAATTTTTAAACAATATTCAAACTCAAAATGAAAATAAACTTTATTCAAGTAGGCTTTTACAAGCACTTTTGAATCGTCATTTTACAATTAAGTGAAGCTACCAACGTTTCGGAAAGTAGATTCTACGGAGAAGAACCGACAAGAAACTCAGTAGTTACTCTTATTCAACATTTAATATATTCTTAGTAGTATCGTTGTAAACCTCATTTAATTAATTACTTTATTTTTATATTTTGCTCTTAATAATACACAGACTTTCAGCTCATGGATAGCTCTGACTTGTTCATGCCAACGCTGCTAAGTTGCACAGACAAAATTCAATAGAGGTCCGTGCCAAGAGTGTGTCACGTGGATCTACCATAATGATAACCGATGACAGTTCGTTTACTCTCGTTCGTTTAATTTTGAATAGGAATACATTGTAAAAATTATGACACTAGACCGTTTTCAAGAACTTAAACCGACGAAGTACGTGTTTATTTTTATTCCGAAGTAATTAAGGAGTATCAATATTTTTTAAAACGTCTCACTCGCTATAATCCCACACATTATTATATACATATGTACATTGTTGATTTGAAGACGGTTGTCTAACCTACCAATATTTTAAGTTTTTGTGTATGTATTATATTTGTGTTTTGACAGCGATGGAATGAAAGCACCTGAGCCGATAATATATCAGACTACTTTAACGTATTACCTTATATCTCAAACAACATACTAAATTGTATATACGATCTGAAAATATAAGCTAAAATAATGTGAACACAGTAATAGCCTGTAAATTTCCTGCTACTAGGCTAAGGCATATTCCACCAGGCAGCTCCAATGCGTGTTGGTGCATACACCTATGACAGACTTTCGTGAAAGAATTTGACACATGCAGATTTCCTCACGATGTTTTCCGTCACCACCAATTATAGCATATTACATATATTAAGCACATTCAGGGGTGCTTTCCTGGATTTGAATCCGAAATTATCGTTTAAGATGCACGCATTCTAACCACTGGGGTATGTCAACGAAAATATTATGAGCGTTCCATATTAATTGAATTACTAAGTAATTTTTGCGCTTTGTCGGAAAAAAGAAAGTAAAATCTGAAATATAAAATGACTATGATAAAGGATTATACGAGTACATCGATTGACTGGGTCGAACTCTTTCTAAGTAAAATCGTAACGCGGAGGCATATGGTTTGACGGGAGGATGAATGCGATCCGCCTCAGGGTGGGGAATGGAACAATCGCTTAACCCGGCAGTTTATTATAGACAGTAAAATAATAAAAAGAAAAGTAATAAAGCCCTAAAAATAATTCTTCTAATATTTTAACAGAAAAGTATATAAAAATAAGTGAATTGTTTTTCCGAATTTTATAAGTTTGTATGACTATACATATGAAGAAGTATGTCCGAGCCCGTTTTTAAAAACATGATTTAAACGAACACAGTTTAACATTTCACAATTCACTAAAAAATATTAATTTAACATTCAAACATTTTTAAATTAATAAAGTAATCATTTCTGGACACATGTTTTTTTAAATTCGTGTTTTGTCGCCGACATACATATATTATAAGGAGGTAAAGATTCGAATCTATTTTAATAGTAGAAAGCAACATCATTGGTGAGTACTTATAGTCTGGGTTTAAAGATTTTTCCATTTATTTTACAGGGTAACAAAAAGTAGCTTAGACTACAATAATAACTGTTTTTTGTTAAATTCAAACTCGAACGAAATCGCGTGTGATGCTATTTATTAAAAAAATTATGAATGAAAATTGTATTACATCGCATCTATAATTGCAATTATATTTATTTATTTAAATATGATATTGCATTGTTGGTAGGGCTTTGTGCAAGCCAGTCTGGGTAGGTACCACCCACTCATCAGTTATCAGGTGGCCCATATGCTCGTCAGCCAACCTATATAATAAAAAAAAGGTATCATTCAATGACGACCTCCGTGATCGAGTGGTGTGTACGCTGATTATTATAGGTACACTCTCAGAGGCCACGGTTTCGATTCCTGGCCGAGTAAGTGTGGGAAAAGTTCATTACTTTTCTATTGTTGTTGTCTTGGGTCTGGGTGTTTGTGGCACCATCGTTACTTCTGATTTTCCATAACACAAGTGCTTTAGCCATTACATTGTGATGAGAATAATGTATATAATGTCGTCCAATATGTATTCATTTTAATTACAAATATTTATGTATTTACATATGATATGATCAAATTACCGACGCTTTTCAATATCGATTATCACTGTAATATTATTAACATATATGTGTGTTCTAATTCCAAGGATTTATAAAATAGGTATATATATTGTTGTTGTCATTTTATTATTAACATAAGCTATAATATATAAATTCAACAGAATGAACAAGAGAGATCGTAGTTATCGTGATGATAGCTGGTACCGAGGGTCGAGTCCCTTAATTTAATGTTGCTCCGTGTTATGGGTTCCGTGATAATAAAATAAAACAAAGAAATGTATAATAATAAAATTCTATAATTGTATTCAAGATAAATAACAATGGTTAATCTAATCTAATCAAAATAAACTTTATTCGAGTAGGTTTTTATGAAGACTTATGAGTTGTCGTTTAAAAAGTTGTATTAAACGTATAGTTACTGGCGGATTGAAATGTAGAATATATCGAGAAGATTCGACAAAAAACTCTGTAGTTTTTCTCTATCAACAGTAAGTGTATAGATTGAAGTATTTTTATTGTCAATTTTTGTTAAGTTATCAGATTACTTTACGAAAAAGCAATGGTGAAAGATTTATTTTATAATTTACGTAAGCTGGGTCACCTGATAGTAAGTGCTCACGAATATTAACAATTCCTTACATATATATCAACTACCAAACTTGATTACTAAGATGTTAAGTACCTGTAGTTACACTGGCTCACTGCTAGTCGGTATTGCTGTTTGTTGGTAAAATATATAAACTCTCGAATCGAATTTCAGCTTGTTTACATTTCATAACATATTACTAATATCAATAATAACGATTAATCTTTTAAAGAATACCTTTTCCCAAGGGGTAACCGAAATGACCAAACGAAAAACCGAAAAGTTCATCGTCTACGAACTAAAATATCGTAGTAATAGTTGATGTAATAAATAGAAGTTCGATGGTCAGATGGAACGATAGACCCATTCAATTCCACGCACTTAATGGCACAAGACCTGAAGCTGGTGATTATGTGATTATTTAACATCGAAGATGCTTTAATAGTCTCGTCTTACAGAAATATAAAAGGTTAAGGCCGTTCACGCTGATTCATGTAATTCACCAATTTTAGATCTAGTTGTTTCATCATTATCATAGTATAAAACAAAGTCGTTTATCGCTGCTGTCCCTATGCTTGCTTATCTCTAATACGCAACGGATTTTGATTGGGTTTTCTTTTAATAGATAGAGTGATTCAAGCAAAGGTTTTTTGTTTATAATAAATGAACAATAAAGTTAAGAAGCACTGATAATTTTAGAAGTTTCTAATATAATGTCGAAATAAAATAAATCTGTAGTATTATATTGAATATCAGTATTGCACCCGTACGAAGCCGGGGCGGGTCTAGCTAGCTATTATATATAAATAAAATCTAATAACAACACAGATGACACATCTAAGCAGATACGATAATATTTAAAAATTGAGAAAGCCATTATTTATCTATTGGACATAACAAGAACCGTCGCAATTGCTTTCGCTTTATAGTGTGTAGCTAATTAAACGCTGCTTATAAATGTTCATCATTCTTTTTATGAGCTGAGATGGCCCAGAGGTTAGAACGCGTGCATCTTAACCAACGATTTCGGGTTCAAACCCAGGCAAGCACCACTATATATATGTGCTTAATTTGTGTTTATAATTCATCTCGTGCTCGGCGATGAATCAAAAAACATTGTGAGAAAATCTGCATTTCTTCGAAATTCTGCCACATGTGCATTCTGCCAACCCGCATTGGAACAGCGTGGTAGAATATGATCCAAATCCTCTTCTTAATGACCCTTTTTTGGAGGAGCGTTGGGAAATTTACTTATTTGCCTCCTTTTATACACTTTATTCTCCTCACATAATAAGTACACATATATACACATTTACATAATAACAGAGAATGCAATTCTATTCATCTGAAAAAAAAAACTCTCGTATTTAAAATAACTGGGCACATCGCTCCGGGCACCAACCTTGCTGACGCTCGCTGTGTAGTATGACCCACAATCTTTGATAAAAGTATACACAATGATGACATACAAAGGTGGAACTCGTTTCTCGTACAAACATTCAGAAACCTCTAAAAAGTCATGTGACCTTGAACTACACATGTTCTTAGAAAGAAACAAAGCACTCGCGAATTGTAGCTTGTTCAGTACCGACTAAATCGTCCGTGACAAATACTGAAGCCTCATTGGAAGGTTTTCTTTGAGTTGTGGAAAACTAAGATGTAACAAAAACTTTAAGTTACGAGAAAAAATAAATTGCTACAAGCCTCGTCGAGGGAAAGTTTTAATTGAAGAGATCGCTGACTACGTTTTTTTACGAGAAGTATTCAATATTAAATTGTATTGAAAATCTGGTGAGGACGATAATTTTTCAAAAGAAAAAGTGTCAAAAAGAAAGAGTATTAATATATCTCTTTTTATTGTTAACTATCATTATATTCCTGCTTAAAAACAGCCTATTCTAAGCACAAATGTCAGCACTTGACACTATTTTCTAATAATGATTAAAAAACTTGTCGAACTGTATAGTGATAGAAGGTTTCGGATCCAGAAAGAACCAAGCTTTACAGATTTTTTAATTAAAAAACATTCTCGAATATCATATATAACTTTAAATAGTTCATAACTTGTGACTGTTTTGTTGGTCTAGAGGTTAGATTTAAGTATAAAAAATACAGAATTAATAAATTAAGTTAAAATCTGCGATAAACTTCTTTGTTAAATCTAAATGTGTACGAAGTCGCGTTCGGCAAGTATACTTCATAATATGTCATTTATAGGTACCAGGTCTCCTCGAGATCGTCTTCAATAACTTATTTACATGCACATGTTTATTGTTTTGTTTTTATTAATA
Source organism: Vanessa cardui (assembly GCF_905220365.1). Classification (NCBI taxonomy): domain Eukaryota; kingdom Metazoa; phylum Arthropoda; class Insecta; order Lepidoptera; family Nymphalidae; genus Vanessa; species Vanessa cardui. The sequence goes on along the minus strand of NC_061134.1, from coordinate 2,276,243 downwards.
AGTTATCATTAAAATACAAAAATAAATAAAAATAAACTTTATTCCAGTGGGCTTTTACAAGCACTTTTAAATGGTCATTTTAAAATTATGTGAAGCTACCACCGGTTCGGAAAGTAGATTCTACTGAGAAGAACCGGCGGGAAACTCAGTAGTTACTCTTTTTCAACATTTAAAAAATACAAAGTCAAGTTAGTTAAATGAGCAGAGATGGCCCAGTGGTTAGAACGCGTGCATCTTAACCGATGATTGCGGGTTCAAACCCAGGCAAGCACCGCTGATTCATGTGCTTAATTTGTCTTTATAATTCATCTAGTGCTCAGCGGTGAAGGAAAACATCGTGAGGAAACCTGCATGTGACAAATTTCATAGAAATTCTGCCACATGTGTATTCCACCAACCCGCATTGGAACAGCGTGTTGGAATATGTTCCAAACCTTCTCCTTAAAGGGAGAGGAGGACTTTAGCCCAGCAGTGGGAATTTACAGGCTGTTGTTTGTTTTTTTTTTGTTTTGTTAGTTAAATACAATTATTTAAATTAATATATCCTGCTTGGAAGTCAACAGGTGTTAACTCCACGCTTTTTTATCATCTATAAAATCTTGTATCGATAAATATGCCTTTTTACCAATGTATTAATAGTATAAACGATTTGAATTTACGAAACGGCAAAGTTAAAAATGTCTACGGGAGTAAATATTATATTATATTTACAAATCTCCTTAATCATCAGAAGATAATCTTCTAATAGAATAGTAGACATAACATTATTAGCTTTTATTCGAACTTTATCTTTATAATGAAAAACGGCTTATATTAATCGAATATCGGCGCTGTTAGATTTTTTAATCATTTCTTATATCTCCAATTCGCCACCAACCTTGGAAACTAATACAAGGAACACAATAATATAACCCTTGTGTTTGTAGGGCTATTAGGGTAGTACCCAGACGGTACCCAACTACCCGGATGGTACCACCAAGGAAACTTATTTTATCTCAGCATAAAACCGTTATCGAATGTTAATTAATTTATAAATGTAATAAATTGTATACAACAATATTATTTGTAAAGTTATCAGAGCTATTACTAATAAATCAATTTATTTTGTAATTATATCTGCTAATTGTAGTAGTTTTAGTTTAGAAACAGATGGCAATCTCATGAAGGACACAATTATAAAATCGTTTAATTAGGATCTGTAAATATCAATTACATTGCGCTTAGTAATAAATTACTATATTTTATTTAGTCTTAGGAATCGTGTTATATATTGTAAATTTTAAGACTTGCGCATAATTTCCATAAGATAAATTGTTTTAACCCCAAATAATAAATGGACATTCTAAGTACATATTTTAGTCTTTACATATAATAAAATTGGGGTATCTAAATGGATATTTATGTATACACGGTACATATACAAACATATTTTTTTTATTTTTATCTCTGTATTTGTTCTGATTAATTTATGGGACGGTTAGACCGTTTTTCACAGGCAGACAGCTTATGTAATAAGGAGTAACTTGGCTAGAACAATATTGTTGTTTTTAAATTCAAACGCGCACGAATTTGCGGACATAGCTAGTATTTAAATTCAACTACTTCTCCTTCTAAGCTAATTTTTTGTTATTCCGCAGATGTATGTATTTTCCGTCCCTTTGTCGTTCGCAGTGTTATGTAAAGTAAAGTAAAGTAACAGCCTGTAAATTACCTGCTGGGTTAAGGGCTGCTCTTCCATTAAGGAGAGGGTTTGGAACATATTCCACCACGCTGTTCCAATGCGGGTTGGTGGAATGCACATGTGGCAGAATTTCGTTGAAATTAGACAAATGCAGGTTTCCTCACGATGTTTTCCTTGACCGCCGAGCACGAGATGAATTATAAACACAAATTAAGCACATATATATAGTGGTGCTTGCCTGGGCTTGAACCCGAAATCATCGGTTAAGATGCACGCGTTCTAACCACTGGGCCATCTCAGCTCCGTGTAATGTGACCGCAAGATTTTAGCTGGAAGTAAGCTTCCAGCTAAAATCTCCGAATAGCTGATCCAATCTGGGAGTACCAATGTCTCTTTCAATATTAAATTACATATAATCCAAGTAACTGTTATCACTTTCCTTGCGAGAATCTATTGACTTGTCTGCATAAACTATTTAACCAATGTGATTGGTTATAGAATTTAAATTTTATCCAATCCAATCGATCCCAAAAAAAACGTAACTGACCGTTTCGTAACTATTATTTTTCTCATTACTAAAAGTAGAGTAGGTACAGACACCAATAAAATTTTAATATTTTAGATTGTTACCCGTTTGCATGGATAAAATAAAGAATAAATTTAAATATGCTATTCTAGCCAATGAAAAATAAATATTTGCGAACCGATCTATTAGTCCGTACCGCTTATGCATCGCAAAACACGCCTCTCCTATTTTATCAAGCGTTTATGTAAATAGCTCATATTTTTTTTAAACTATTCGTTCAAATTGAAAAAAAATGAAATATTTATCTTCATAATTTAATGGAATACTATACCGCTTTAATTAATATTTTGTGGTTATTAAATTGAACTGATTATATTATGTATGCTATTGTTTGTATTTTTTTCCATTTGTAAACATCATATTTTGAGACATTAAGACCTATCTATATATTTCAAATATGTTAAATTATCAAAATGCATTGATACATTAAGTAAGATTAAGCTTAGCTCTTAGAACTTAAGCTAAAAAGTTAATTTGTAACTCAAAAATATGAAATATGTATTATTTTGATGTGTACCCTATTATCCGACCTAAAATTATTAAGTAAAAAATGATTTCGTTCATTTTGTTTCGATCTTTGTATATAAAGTTTTATTAAAAAATTATACAATATTTTAAAACAAAAGTTTTTCTATTTTAGACACACAAAAAGTAATTAATTCGTGTTTACATATCTTGTAAAATGACGATCAAAGAATGCTTCAGAAGGCTATCTCAAAACATGCAAATTTGGAAATTTAATTTTCTTTTAAATGGGCTGTATTTTCCTCAATTCTTAAAGCTTACATTCCTCTGATAAATTATTTTTATATATAGCATCTGAGATACAAATTTAACAAAAACTAATTATAAATTTCGTAGCCGCGAGCTACGAAATGTAGCTACACAGAGAGAGGGGAAAATATTATTATAAAAAAGCACTCGGTTAAAAATAAAATAAACTAGAAACTTGTGCTCCAAGCAAGACAGGGTTACAAGCCGTCAAGTTCATTTTCAGGTTCCGTATTTCAATATTGTAAGAAGAAATAACCTAAATAAGAAATACCTTATAAGTATCACTTTATTTTCTATTTCTGTGTTTCTATTCTTTTTACATATATTTTGATGTTCGAAAAATTGTTTTAATTTTGATATCTTGATCGTGGTATGTTTTTTGTTTGTAATTATACTAGCTCACTCACACTGAAATTCAAATCATCTGTTTGGTTGGTATTAAGTGATTAATATTATCCTGTGGTACTCCGGACTAAGAGGGAATTTTGATAGGGATGATCACCATCTCTAGTATCATTTAATAATTATTATAAATACGTTGATCTTAATTTGGTCACAACAATAATTATAATAAAGCAGGCACAACAATTGTTAGATATCATAATAAACACGAGAATGCGAAAGCACAGGTGCGTTGTTTCTTTCCCTCATTCTTAAAATTCGATGCGTTGGCACTCCATCACGATCAGATACAGTTGAGTACCAACGTGCTACTCGAGGCAGGGGAATATAAACACCGCCAATATACAAACACTTACCAAGGTTTTCGCCAGTGTGTTGGAATCCAACACCTTTTTACTGAGGGCGGTTATTACTCTACCATATGAAAACATTTGTGAAAAATTTACAAATTGGAACAACTAAAGTTTTCCTGTAAAACGTCTAGAATTGAAATAGTTTTCGATTTCTGTACGAATCTTGTCAATACGCAACACACTGGATCATACTCCGTGTTATTTTTAGAATACAAAACATTTTTACACTAGAATAGAAGATACATATTGCTTGATGCTTTGACAAGATCTTAATAGATCCAATTATTTTCCAGAGAAAAACATACTCATATCGAGCTTAAGTCCACTTAAACTGTATACATAAATGTATCTTATTTGCGAAAGTATTTATCTCTGTTTTAGTAAAAAAAATCTATCTTTAATAAAACTAGCATGCCCTTGACTCCATTACACCGAAAGCATTGGGTTAGAGTCAACAATAATCCAAATTTTTTTGCTAACCGTGCACTTATCGACGTCAAAATATTTACGTTCGCTCTATTGGTAGTGTCAGCAATGACATATTGTATAATTAAGATTATTATTTGAATATATATTTACAATATTATCTTCAATTTAAACATAGAGACTCATTTACTATTATAAATTAACATGGTTAGTTTTATTATTACAGTTATTAATAACGGGATATTTACCATGTTTACTACGAATGTACACGATTACGAGACATTCGTAGATAATGTCGAAATATCGAGCTCCAACGAACAAAAATAAAAAAAAACATGGTAAATATCCCGAAATTAATAACTGTTATAAATAAATGTCATTGTATATTAACTGAATATTTAAAGAAATCGTTTTAAATATAAAGTTTCGAGACCAAAAGTCAATAGCCGTGCAGACAACAATAGAAATGCAAACTGCACTTGTGGGCGTCAGAGGGGGGTGGGGCGGGGAGCGAGGGGGTTAATTCAATCTTACTAGCTTAACGACTCTGACATCTCTAAGTGAACAGCTATAAAGAATATTAAATTTATTCTGTAATTTTTGGAGCACTTGGATGAGTTTGACATACTGTATATGTTCCAGTAGTAGACTAATGATGAGTCTAGAAATTTTTTCACGCTGCTCCAATAGACTTGGCAGACTTTCCGTTATGCACGTTTTCTCACAGTATTTACCTTTACCGCTGATAACAAATGTAGATCAAAATCAAAAAAACCTTTATTCGACGACCTCCATGGTCGAGTGGTGTGTACACCGGTTTTCATGGGTACGACACTCTGAGGTCCCGGGTTCGATTCCCGGCCGAGTCGATGTAGATTACCATTAGTTTTCTATGTTGTCTTGGGTCTGGGTGTTTGTGGTACCGTCGTTACTTCTGATTTCCATAACACAAGTGCTTCAGCTACTTACATTGGGATCAGAGTAATTAATGTATGTGATGTTGTCTCATAAAAAAAAAAAAAAGATTGTTTTTTTTTTTTGTTTTTATTCAAGTGGGCTTTTACAAGCACTTTTGTATCGTCATTTAACAATTAAGTGAAGCTACCACCGGTTTGGAAAGTAGATTCTACCGAGAATAACCGGCAAGAAACTCAGTAGTTACTCGTTATAAACATTTAAAAAAATACAGTCAGGTTAGTTAATACAATTATTTATATTAATATATCCTACCTAGAAGTCAACAGCTATTAATTCCACGCCTTTTTATCATCTACAAAATCTTGTATCGAATAATACGCCTTTTTTACCAATGTATTTTTTATAAATGATTTGAATTTACGAGACGGCAAAGTTAAAATCAGTAGTGCTTCTCTCACTTTTAATTTGGAATTACCGGTTAAGATTCACGTTTGTTCTGTTTCACTAACTTTAAATTACAACTAGTAATATCATGGCGAAAATTTAAACATAACTAACTTTATGTACAATGCTATGCAAAAGCGTCTATATTTTGTATTCATTGAGCATTTATTTCGAATTAAAGCAATCTACTGCATAGGTGGATTTAATTTTACCATAATAACGTACTGTTTATTGGATTAATAAGTATAATTAGCAACTGCGTTGTTAATTAGTTCTCGTTTCTGTGTTGATATTTTGTTTTATAAAACAACACATGCGTTACATTAACAGTCAGTCAATTATCCATTGGGCCAAGAGGCCTCTTTTCCTTTCGAGGAGAAGGTTTGGAGCATATTCCTCCTTGCTGCTCTAATGCGGATAGGTCGCACATGTGGCCGAATTTCGTTGAAATTAGACACACGCAGGTTTCCTCACGATGTTTTCCTAATTATAAACACAAATTTACTACTCGAAAATTGAATAGTGCTTGCCTGGGTTTGAATCTGCACTGTACCATCTCGCCTCTTAGAAAACAAAGCAATTAAGAGTAGTATGTCACTTCCCAATTATTAAATCGACAACACGAACAAACTTTTATACCTAAGAACGAAGATAAGCTAGCTAATATAATATAACAAGTGTTACTTGACAAATAATTCAATTTATTTTCTATTATATTTAGATCCCAGAAAACACTTAAAATTCTTCAATTGAAACATACCATTTTTGGTAGAGATTTTTTTAAATCGCTTGGATCACAAAACACCTTTTGAATTAAATCGCCTCCAGACAGTTTCAGAAGAAATTGCGTTGTGAATACAATCCTTGAAAATAAACGGTATAAAAAATTCTCTGTGGGTTTCTTTTAGCAGTTTTTCTCCAGTCTGTTGCTTTTTGGTGACCAACTTTGGGTAAAGTGTTATGTCCATTGCTCCTGTTGTTGCACTAACTCGCTTAACCTTCAAACCTTTCACAGCCAAGGTCTTTAATTTAGTGATAGTATCTGATGGTAACTATCCAGACAGGCTAGCTTAACACCAAGTAAACAAGGAAAAAAAAAATTCAACTGTCGAATTAATAAGAAATGAAGTCTGGACGGACGGAAGTGCTTTATAACTTTCCAAGAAGAAAATTTTAACAAGACTTCTTCTCAAATACTGTTCGTAAAAAGGTTAGATATTCGTAGTTACAATAATTATTTTTGTACCTGTACTTTTTATCTGTAGTTTATCTATCTATTACATATAAAAAGTAAATAATTGAATTAAATTAAACGTATGTGGAGCTGAGATGTCCCAGTGGTTAGAACGCATGCATCTTAATCGATGATTGCGGGTTCAAGCCCAGGCAAGCACCACTATATATGTGTGCTTAATTTGTGTTTTAATTCATCTCGGGCTCGGCGGTGAAGGAAAACATCGTGAGGAAACCTGCATGTGTCTAATTTCATCGAAATTCTGCCACATGTGCATTCCACCAACCCGTATTGGAACAGCGTGGTGGAATATGTTCCAAACCCTTTCCTTAATGGAAGAGGAGGCCTTATCTCAGCAGTGGGAAATTAACAGGCTGTTACTTTACTTTACTTTTAAACAATGTGTATATGTATTTAACCAATTTACTGCATTTATTTACTTAATGTTACAATAACAATTTTCTGTTTATTGGATGCATAGGTATCATACGCTGATATTATGTCAATTAGGGGTTCGTTTCGTTACGTACATTGCGTATTGTTTACAAATTGACTATCAAAACTATTATCATATAATTTACGTGATATTATGCTACAGTAATATTATTGAATTTACATTGAATTTTAGGTCAATTTCATACATTTGTTCAACGAATTGAAATATAAATATACTAGATAGAAAACGTGGACTTAAAAATGTAGTACTATGTTTTCCCTTTTTTAAAGTATAGGTTGGCGGACAAGCATATGGGCCACCTGATGGTAAGTGGTCACCATCACCCATAGACAATGAAGCTGTAAGAAATATTAACTATTCCTTACATCGTCAATGTACCACCAACCTTGGGAACTAAGATGCTATGTTCCTTTTGCCTTTAGTTACACTGGCTTACTCAAACCGGAACATAACAATACTAAGTACTGTTATTTGGCGGTAGAATAACTGATGAGTGGATGGTACCTGGTAGCCCTACCACCAAGTAAAGTACCACCAAGTAAGTCGTATAGCGCATATGGCTGTACTAGGTATTTGAGATGCCAGCGATTTCCTCCCCGCTTTATTTTAGGGGAAACGTGAAACATGTATCTCTAGCATTTGAACATCCAACTTAAGTCAGTTTTTTTATGACGTTACATCTCTAATTAATCTACGTAACTTCATTTACATAACTTTTCCCTCAATCTTAGGGGAAAAATCCGACAATCTATTCCATAAAAAAAAACAAGGTATGGAATTGTAACCCTTCTTTAACTTGGAAATGGTAAATTTAAAAGTTACGACCACTATTAATGAGCCAGTTGAATAAATATACCCATACATAGGTTCTATCGAACACCACACAAGAAAAGAAAATATACACACACATACTTACATACACTATTGAATTTATTTTATGTTTTAATAATCACAAGTTGACCTTCCATATTCCAACCTTTTCCATTAAAAAACGAGGTATGGAAGTGTAACCCTTCTTTAACTTTATGATTCCTCAATAAAAGCTTTTATTGAGAATAATTACCATAGATAAACTTGATTTAAGCCTAACCTAATCCGAAATTCGAACTTGTAACTTCAATATCACACGCAAACATTGAAAAAACTTCACATGTACCTAATAATGATCAAATAATTTTATTCAATAACTTACTGACATTTAGTAAAGCAAGACCGACTATTACGACATGGCGAAATGCCAAGAATCTTATTATCTAAATTTGTTTTTTAACCTACAAGTTATCTGTATATTGTACTGATGAGAAGCTGGGTTGTGTATATAACATATTGTTATAAGGCACGTGTCATAGAAATTTATGACATGTCGTGCAAATATTTATAAATTTTTTTTTAACTTCATAAATGAACCACAGGAGTTAATAGTAATAAGCGACGTTATGAAAAATTAACTTTAACATCATTAATCAAAGAGATATATCGTTCTTGTATAACGTAACTAGCTGACCTGGGGTTAATGTTTCCTTCACAGGGACTCCTGTTTGTCGAGAAAAGGCCATAGTGTCATTCTAAAATTTAAACATTTATTTTTTATAGTAATGACGTCATCCTAACCAAATTCTAAAGCGACCAATCAAGGAGGACTAGCCTAATACGTAGCACACATTATTGTACAGGTGTGTGTTACTCACACAGGTACACTCATTATTGTCACAGGACTTGTCATGTTTTCGACCACACAGTGTACATACAGCCAACTTCATAACGGGCTGATACCGATTATTCCACAGAAAAACTTATATATTATTATATCTGTCCTAATAGCTTAAACCCAAGACCAACGAGTAAGGAAAAATATGAATATACTAGTAGTTGCCTGCGGATTCGCTCCTGTTTTACGGGTTGATTGTCACGTGTCAGGCAAAAAAGAAGCCTATCCTTCCCAGGAGTTCAAGTTCGCTTCATACCAAATTTCATCAATTTCGGTTCATTGGTTTTGCACTGAAAGAGCGACAGACAAAAAGAGTTTTTTTTATGGAATACGTTGGCGGACGAGCATATGGGCCACCTGATGGTAAGTGGTCACTATCACCCATAGACAATGACGCTGTAAGAAATATTAACTGTTCCTTACATCGTCAATGCGCCACTAACCTTGGGAACTAAGCTGCTATGTCCCTTGTGCCTATAGATACACTGGGTCACTCACTCATCAAACCGGAACACAACAATACTGCGTACTGTTGTTTAGCGGTAGAATGTCTAATGAATGGGTGGTACCTACCCAGGCGGGCTTGCATAAAGCCCTACCATCAACAAGTTACTTTCAAATTTATGATAGTAATAAAGATATATATTTTTTTATGTTATTAATTGTTATAGTAGTGGGGGTGATATTTTTTTATCAAGTTTCCATCTCTTAATACGGTCCTAGAATTAATTGACGACACATGTCAGATCAATAGTGTTTAACACGACACTGTTTGGTGATTAGTCAGTTGAGTGTATGAATAATTCGAGATTAAAGTTTTGTATATAATACATGGACAATATTATAAAGAAACTCTGTTCAATTTGGAAGTCTCTAATATGATGTAAATAAAAAAATTCTGCAGTATATTTGCATTGCACCCGAGCGAACCCGGGGCGGGTCGCTAGTTATTTTATATAAATTGAATTCATTGTAATCAGTGTTTAGATATAAATTGGTTTTACAATTTATTTTGTCTTCCGAAAATTTTAAAAATTTTTTTTATCATATTGGTTATAAAAAGTATTTTTGCTGAAACCGCAAAAGATAAAAGTTCGAAAAAACCTACCCTCGACTTAGCATGTAAAGAGTGTGAATAAGGAAAGATCTTCTTTATATATTCGTAAATTATTCATGAATCTTTGTCAGAACTACTTGCAACATTGCATAGAAATCGATTTATAACTGGATGAACTGTTCGGAAAATCACATTTATTTAATTGACTTAAAAAGAAAAAATATATAATAAAAGTAATTTTAATAACAGAAAATCGTGTCTAGTTACCCAATTATAAATTATAAAAAATAATAAATATTGGACAACATCACATATATTTTGATTCCAATGTCACCTAAAGCAGTTGTGTTTTGGAAAATCACAAGTAACACCCAGACCCGAGACAACAAAGGAAACTAATGAAGTTTTTCTGCATCGACTCGGCCGGGAATCGGAATGGCGTAACTATAAAAACAAGTGTACTACTACTAGTACCCGTGTAATACTTCTCGACCACGGAGGTCGAAAATTGATGGAAATAAAATTCATCATTTTGTTACACACAAACAACAACAACCTGTAAATTCCCACTGCTGGGCTAAAGGCCTCCTCTCCCTTTGAGGAGAAGGTTTGGATATTCCGCCACGCTGTTCCGATGCGGGTTGGTGGAATGCACATGTGGCAGAATTTCTATGAAATTTGTCACATGAAGGTTTCCTCATGATGTTTTCATTCACCGCTGAGCACGAGATGAATTATAAAGACAAATTAAGCACATGAAATAGCGGTGCTTGCCTGGGTTTGAACCCGCAATCATCGGTTAAGATGCAGGCGTTCTAACCACTGGGCCATCTCGACTCTATCATCATTTTGTTACATAATACATATTAATTTGTTATTATAGCTTCGTTATAACTATAGGTAAACAATTTTATTGTTCGAAAAAAAAAACAAGAAGCCAATAAAAATAAAAAAGTTACTCTATAATTTCCTTACACTTTTCTTAACTCTTTCTAAAGAACCAAAAAATACTCTTTTATTTGTTTACATCAAAACAACCTAAGTATTTTTAGGGTACCGTACATATAACAAAAAACCCCTATCATTCGTCATTGGTCTGAGAAATGATCCCATTTCTCAGGAACTCGTGGACGTGTAAAGTCAAGCCTATAAGTCTACGCAATCAAAAGATTCGCTGTTTATGTCGCTTTTCCCATACATTGGCAAAAGGGTGTCAAATTAAGTTACTATGAGTTGACCTAGAATCATGAACTTGGCGAGATGCAATTTTAACACCTACTTTCCGACTTAGCAAAGTTACGTCCTTTATGTGCCATGGTATTCGTTTTTATAATAAGATTCCAGATTTACATTTAACTATATTATCATATTAAAATATTAAAAGTTCATGCTAATTTAACAATTAAAAACTCATGTCAAAAAATATTGATCAGTCATATTACTCAATACAAGATTGCATTAAGGACAATAACGCTTAGACTTAATATTCATTGATGTCTAGGTAGGATTTATAAAAATAATTGAACATCATTGAATTACTCTGTAATTAATTCCCAAAGAGTAACTACTGATTACCTTTCTGGTTCTTCTTTGTAGAAACTACTTTCTATGCAATTATATAATTGATCTAATTGTATGAAATAATTGAATTAATTTAATTGATCACTGTAGCTTGACGATTCAAATTTTGTGAGTTTTGTACAGAGAATATTTTTATTTTGATTGATTTTGATCATGTAGTAAAGGTATAGGTAAATTTGTAAGCCGTGAATTTGTTATTGTATCAACGTTTATTTCATTATTGTATAATAGTACGGAACCCTCAGTCCGACTCGCACTTGCCCGTTTCTTTTTTTTTGTTGTTCTGTATTCAAATTCTTATTCTTACACAAAACGTGAGCCAACGTGGCCTAGTAATACACGTGAATATCAACCAAATATTGTGAAACTAGGAAAACCAGAGTTTTAATGTGTTTACTTAATAATAATTCATCTCGTGCTCGTTGTACGAAAACTTTGTGAAACCTGCACGTATGAGATGAAAATCTGGAGCAGCGTACAAGCGAAATAACTTAGTTTCCAAAATTGGTGCATGGGCGTTTCTTATAACTTATTATCACTGTGACACTCATTGGCCAGCTTAATTTTTTTTATGTCTTAAATTATTTTAAATTGTCTTAAATTATATTAAAGGCCAGATTTAATAAGGTATATATATTGTAATAAAGTAAGTATAAAAGTAAAAAAAGTAACAGCATGTAAATTGCCCACTGGGATAAAGCCCCCTCTTCCATTGAGGAGAGGTTTTGGAATGTATTCCATGCTGTTCGAATGCGGTTTGGTGGAATGCACATGTGGTAGAATTTCGATGAAAATAGACGCATGAAGGTTTCCTCACGATGTTTTCCTTCACCGCCGAACACGAGATGAATTATAAACACAAATTAAGCACATATATATATATATATATATATATATATATATATAGCGGTGCTTTTAAATAAAACTAGTTATAACGGATTTTAAATAAAAAATAATTTAAGACAACATTAGTGGTGCTTGCTTGGATTTGAACCCGCAATCGTCGGTTAAGATGCACGCGTTCTAACCCCTGCGCCAAGTAAGTATACTGATACATAAATATTAATAGCATAAGTGGAATAGCAGCTGCACATAAAGGTCGTTTATGGTCTTATTTTGAAGCCTTAGATATGCAGAAAGTTGAAGAAGATTCTTGATTGCAATTTACTGAATTATATCGATTTTAAAAGAAATTAAATTTAGAGAGCAGCTTTAAGTTAGAGGCTGAGTAGAGAGAAACGCTATAGAGCTATGTATAAAATATAAAATCAAAATCAAAATAATCTTTATTAAAGTAGGCTTTTACAAGCACTTTTGAATCGTCATTTTACAATTAAGTGAAGCTACCACCGGTTCGGACAGTAGATTCTACCGAGAAGAACCGGCAAGAAACTCAGTAGCTACTCTTTTTCAACATTTAAAAAATACAAAAATAAATAAGTTAAATACAATTATTTAAATTAATATATCCCGCTTGGAAGTCAAAAGGTACTAACTCCACGTTTTTTTATTATCTATAAAATTTTGTATAGAATAATATGACTTTTTTACAAATTTATTTTTTATAAACGCTTTGAATTTACGAAACGGCAAAGTTAAAAATGTCTGCGAAATTTTACTATAGAAAAGGATGTCAGTGTACAATAAAACTATCAATACAAAACCTTATCAAAGATTTCGAAATTTGTAAGAATCTGTTAAATAAACGAAAAGTTTCGCGTGCGACCTTCTACTATAAGTAATAATTGCTAACTTTATGATGTAACAAAGATGGAAATAATGATTTCGCGGTTCCTTTTAATCCAGATTCAGGTTCATTATTTATTCCATCAAAGTACTATAAAAGGTCAAACCTCGTTGTTAAATCAGTGATTAGTTAGACAATGCTGTCTTTCCTTTCGTTTCAAATCAAAGTAAATTCATAATTGTTAATTTATAAGGATTAGCAAACCATTTTCTGCTACGGTATTCACTGTTTTTATTAAGAATATTTAGTAACGTAAATCAACACTAAATATATTTTAGTGAAGTTAATCTGATTATTCGAAACAGTTCATAGAAGACGATCATGAAACTTCAGAAACTGTACATGACAACGTGACATTATTGATTCTGCAAGAATTTATTTCGTGAAATGTTATAAGTAACTCACGATGATACGCCATTTTGACACGTATTCTATATAAATTTTATAAATAATGTTGCATATCAGTTTTCGATATTTCACGGCGAGTTTACAGTTTCCACTTGTATAATACTTTTACAGTTGGCACAACTAAATACCATTAAAATTATTAGAACAAATGATTGTGCCATGACCAAAACTAAAAACTATCACTAATAGTCTTGATACTTAAATTTTATGATTATAGAATAAAACAAGAAAATTATAAAAATGATAATATTCTGACTTCATGAAAATTAACCTGATCAATTTATAATCTGAGACTCCTTTTGAATGTTTTCAACGAAAATATTTTTTTTTAAATAAGTTTTGACTTTTTTAAAAATATAGTCTCACCACAAAACTTATGTTGAGGAAGTTAAGAAAATTTGATAACTTTGCTATAAGTTTTAATTTGCTTTACATAAATTTGACTTACCAGACAATTTAAAGTAATTTATTCTCATTTTGCAATATGCACTTTAAAAATATGAATAATTTGGGAAATTAATTTTGCAAAATCTACTATTATGAGACGATATGTTATCACTATATGAATATAAATATATAGTGTAAATATACGTGAAAACAATTATCTTTAAAAGCGTATCAAACCACAACATACAAATTAAACTTCGATGATTGAAACCTTAATGACTAATATGTTATGCTGAGTATCATACTATAATATATATATCTATACATATAATAAAATTGGAGCGTTTGTTTGTAATATTAAAATAGCCCTTTTTTACTCAATGCTTATGTTTGTTGTTACACGGTACATATACCAAAATAAATTTTTTTACAATTAGTATCGGCCTTTCTGTCTCTTAAATTAAGCAAATATATCTATGCTAAATTTGTGTTTATAATTCGTCTAGTGCTCAGTGATGAAGGAAAACATCATGTGGTTACCTGCCTTATTTCATCGAAATTCTGCCACATGTCCATTCCACCGACCTGCATTGGAACAGCGTGGCGAAATTTGTTCCATACCCTCTCCTTATTACGAGAGGAGGTCTTAGCCCAGCAGTGGGAAATTTATGAGCTGTTACTTTACTTACTTTACTTTAACAGTATTTCATTAGATTTTACGAAAGGTCAAACATTGAAGTCCAGTTAAATACTCCTCGATCTGCCCTTGAACATAACACAGAAAAGAAAAAAAAAATCGTTTCCTGGATCAGCATTGTACAGAATATAATCATAATAAAAAAGAGGACTACCAATAACATGAATTGAGAATCTATTTTCTTAGGGAGTAGATTGTCAATAAAATTCGTGACCATAAAAAATTTCATGCCGTATTTTTTCTTTAAATTTAATAGCACCTTGGGGACCAATGGCAAATATACCCTATATTTCGATTGATCCCAAACAAAAAAAGAATTTTCAGAAGTACATAAAATACCTATAAAATCATATAACCGATTTGTGAACTTCCTTCGGTGTAGCCAAATATTTCCTACCCACCAAACAACGTAGAAGAAGCGTAACCTTTTTTCAGAAATTTGGCCTTTGATCAAAAATAAAATATTTTAAGGCTATTTTGTGGTAAATATTGTAAAGCATAGAATACTAAATGTTATAACATACAACACTTAACTTGAAATGAAACACAAAGAAACCTGCACTCAACATGAATTAAGCATTAAGTATTCGGATCAATCCCGGCTGCTGAATTTTACCTTCGGACATCTCGTCAAAATTCGAAGTTTCACCCGCACCACCTTGATGTCACAATTGAAAAATCCACAATAGCGTGATTCTTAGGCATTTTCTGCCTCGCACAACCACTTTGTGGAACCAGCTTTCACCGGCAGTTTTTCCGAACCGATACGATATGGGAATATAAAATCATATAACCGATTTGTGAACTTCCTTCGGTGTAGCCAAATATTTCCTACCCACCAAACAACGTAGAAGAAGCGTAACCTTTTTTCAGAAATTTGGCCTTTGATCAAAAATAAAATATTTTAAGGCTATTTTGTGGTAAATATTGTAAAGCATAGAATACTAAATGTTATAACATACAACACTTAACTTGAAATGAAACACAAAGAAACCTGCACTCAACATGAATTAAGCATTAAGTATTCGGATCAATCCCGGCTGCTGAATTTTACCTTCGGACATCTCGTCAAAATTCGAAGTTTCACCCGCACCACCTTGATGTCACAATTGAAAAATCCACAATAGCGTGATTCTTAGGCATTTTCTGCCTCGCACAACCACTTTGTGGAACCAGCTTTCACCGGCAGTTTTTCCGAACCGATACGATATGGGAACCTTCAAGAAAAGAGCGTACTTCTTTCTTAAGTACCGGCAACGCACCTGCAAGCCCCCTGGTCCTTGCAGATGTCCATGGGCGGTGGTAGTCACTTTCCATCAGGTGAGCCTCCTGCTCGTTTGCCACCTATTTCATAAAAAAACACGTAAACATTGAGTGTTTTGAACCCGCAATCTTCAATTATAATTCCCGTTTACTAAGTACTGAGCAATAACGGCTGTATTGATAAGTTAAATCCCATTATTCAGATTAATCTAGAATTTAGATACCCCTGCTCCACATACCTCGATTACAATACAACCTAATTTGCATTTAGATTGTCTTACATGTACGAGTTAATATGGTGTATTTTAAACGGTCCTTAAATTTATTTTACTGAGTTTAATTGGTGGCTGACAATACCAAATGTTGGGATCACAATGTTACCAGAAAAAACAAAAACAATTAAATAAAATATCTAGAAATCACAATTAATGATTAAGGAAAACTTTCAATTGATATGGTGCATTTTCTTACTGGCTACATTAGTTATAAAATATTGCTATGTATATTTGGAGCCGGTGTCAGCCACAGTGCCCTTGCCCCAACAATCAAAAGAAAGAAGCGATACGAGCCCCTTGATTGATCCAGTATATTATTGTGTAAAAGGTAATTTGTAAAAAACATATTTATTAAAGTATTCTCGTAATGTTTTTTGATAGATATACTGTAGGGTTTTATTGGCTGACACCGACTCCAAATATAACAATAATTATAACTACATGATATAATTGTTAATCGACTTTTAAGTAGTCTAATATTTTTCATTTCATTTAACTTAGGAAGACTCTAAAAAATATGTTGAATACGCAATTATTTTTATTACTTTTTCGTGCATATTCATTTGTTTTAAAATAGTGTTTTGTTTGAAGTCGGTTTTTCTTTTTGTTAAAATTTTTATTTATTTTTTGATTTTAAGTGAAGCTGATGGTGACTAACTAATTTTTTTTAATATGGATAGATTAAGCGTTCCGTTTATATAAACGGAACGCTTAATCTATCCATATGAGTCAGAAACTACTTCTAGGACAATTTCAAAGGAAACTTGCCAATAAAGCAAAAATAGACTTTCGAAAATGCGGATTTAATACGTCACGCGGCGTAAACTACAAGGATCCCTCGAAAGAGCTGTAATCGAACTCAGCAAAAAACTTTGAAAAAGACCAACTATATTTCGTACATCATATGACATCACATCACATACACAAAATTTGATTAAAGATAGTAAGAAATTCTGCCCCATATCGCACCCTAACTGCGAGCCGTATAGGAGTTCCATCACTACATAGTATAAAACAAAGTCGCTTTCTCTGTCCCTATATCTTTAAATCTACGCAACGGATTTTGATGCGGTTTTAAAAGATAGTGTGATTCAAGGGGAAGGTTTTTGTATATAATACATGAACAATATAGTAAAGAATAACTGATAATTTCAGAAGTTTGCGATGTGATGTCGTAAATAAACAAATTCTGTAGTATATTTAGTATCAGTATTGCACCCGTGCGAAGCCGGGGTGGGTAGCTAGTTGATTATAATATTCGACTATGATAATTACATAAACATAACCACATTACGGAAGGTGACTCAAATATCCAAATAACCTATAAATAAAAGATTCGACTGAGTATCACTAACGTGCTCCTCAGAATTGTTCCGTTCCCTTCCGTCCCGTTACTTTGTCATGGATCCTGTGCTCAGAACCTTACCAAACTTTCACCAAATTACCCTTGAAGTATATATTTTATAATAAAAAAAGAATTATCAAAATTGGTTAACGTGATTTTCAGTTATTCACCTATTTGTCGCGCATATACATAATGCAAATTTAAGACTTATGACGTTTTCATATGGATACCATCATCGGAAAAAAAAAATGGGACCCCACGGGAAGCACTACCTTTCAAACAAAAAAAATTATCAAAATCGGTCCACCCAGTGAAAAGTTATGAGGTAACAAACATAAAAAAAAAAAAATACAGACGAATTGATACTTTTGGAAGTCGGTTGATGAGCAAAATACATATGCTAACACTTCTAATACCTATCTGTAGAGCGTGGCTTGTATCGATTTTATCCAATTGAATACTATTTTTATAAATACAGATTAATCTTTATGCAGAGATTGCAAATGGAAATTAAAAAATGGAAAAAAATAAACATATATAAATATCGAGTAATTAGTAAATATCAATAGTCACTAAAATGAACCGTGGATTAAAATACTGCCGATTGTAATCTAGAATAATAAAAAATAATAATTGTTTATTTTATAAGGCGGGTAACTACACAGTCACCGATATATAAAATACTAGCGACCCGCCCTGACTTCGCACGGTTGCAATTTCAATAAAATACAGCCCTCTTCAATAATGTAATGTAAAAAATATTATAATTGGATAATTAGTTCTGAAGATTACTAGCTCCATACAAACAAACAAATTATACGACTGTATAATAATAATATACATATGGTAATCATAAGTTCGATTACGAAGAAATATTAGTATTTAATGATTAAAGAAAAGGTGAAAAAATTAAATTGAACCAAACGGGAGTATATTATCTTGCGAAATTAAAAAAAATCGGTTCACAAATGAAGGAGATCTGAGATAACAAAAAAAAAATAGAGTTTATAGTCTAATTTCTTGAAGTTGGTTAAAAATAATATTTTTATGTCCAGACTTCATTTTGAAAATGTACAGTTTACGCTCTGGATGGAATCAAATTAGTCTAATACCAATGGGATTGAAAACAGACCTAAATGCATTTTAATACAATGATGGAAATAGCAACTGATTTGATACAGTCATAGGTAAAAATGAATAAGGTTTTATTTACTGAAAATACGTAATCACTTTTAAAATATTTAATTTACTTATTTTATGTACAGACGCAAACACAACATATACAGCCTGTACATTTCCCACTGCTGGGCTAAAGCCTCTCACGCTGCTCTAATACGGGTTGGTGGATTAAAATGTGACACCATTTTGGTTGAAAATAAACACATGCAGGTTACCTTACAATTTTTTTAAATTACAATAAAAATGTGATGTGGTTTGTGTGTCTTTTATTTATTTTATTTACTCGATTACGCTGCTTACTGACTCAATTTATATAACTGAAATAATAATTAAAAAGACAACAAAACAAAACAATTCTATGAACTCACAAGGCTTTGTGCAAGCCCGCCTGGGTAGGTACCACCCATTTATCGGATATTCTACCGCTAAACAACAGTACGCAGTATTCTTGTGTTCCAGTTTGAAGGATGAGTGAGCCAGTGTAACTACAGGCACAAGGGACATAGCATCTTGGTTCCCAAGGTTGGTGGCGTATTGACGATGTAAGGAATAGTTAATATTTCTTACAGTGTCATTGTCTATGGGTGATGGTGACCACATACCATTAGGTGACCCATATGCTCGTCCGCCAACCTATGCCATAAAAAAATATCGCTCAAATACAACTTTTCAACCGTGCATGCATAATTCACCAATGTCCATATCATACATCCTACCTCACATATATATTTTTATATGTATTACAGGCGATATTATTGTATCAGTAATTCAGTTTTTTAGTTTTATTGTCAAGCGAATGTTGGTTTTAGTAAAAACACTTTACGACATTGCAATTTGTAATTAAGAACCAAATTGATTACTTGGAAAATTATAATCACTGTAATAATATGTCTTACGGAACGCTAACAATATTTTTCTCTTATATTCGTATATTTAACAATTATCTTACTATAAACAATATATGCGTAAAATCATCCTCCAATTTATGTTGGTTCAAAATGGAATAACATCCTTAATATATTAAATACAACTTCCATCTTCGACACTCTGAACTACTACTGACAATTTTTTTCTCACAAAAACACAATATTCTTTTACCAGCCCGTATCATATGTACCCCGAATCTTGAAAAGCCTGACCTAGCCACGAAACCAACGAGACAGTCGTTCTCTTTAATAAAAAAATACGAATAAAAGCCATAATTGACTTTTGCAAAGTACGTTAAATATTCAGACCGAATTGGTCTATACCTATTCGTGCTATGTAACTAACATCTCTTAATTTATTTATAACTACGAATTCGCCCCAGCTTCCCTGCATGCTATTTATTATGTTACCCCCTAAGTATACTACACCAGCATTTGCGAGTGTAATTACTATTATAATTATATTTATCTACTTAATGGTGTACTAACAATTATTTATTATATGAGTAAAGTGTAAACCAGTACTATGTTATTATTTGTGTAAAGATGGTGAAAAAAAAACTAAATTAATTAATACATTTTTTTTTGGCCCTTGGAGTAGTGTTGCAGAAAGATTCATCAAAAGTATAACCTCTCCTCAATGCCTCCACTGGTGACATGAGGGCTTGTTGGTTTTTTGCCCAGAGCATCGGAATTGCGATTCAACGGGGAAATGCTGCTAGCATTCTTGCCACCATTCCACGCGGTCAAGATTTATACAGTAACTAGCTGTACACATAGCAGTATTTATGCTGCTGTACTATTTGTACACATATTTAAGCATTTCATGTTATTAATTCTTATGATAATAAATGTTTTACATAATTATTAATAATATACAAACATTTACATACATAGTGACGTTTGGTCGAGTTTGAGCCCACAATCTTCGGTTAGATTGTTGATAAGACAAAAGTAAGTTAGATTTATAGTTTAATAAAACTAATTATCTGCATATAAAAGAAATCCAAAATAAACTCAGGAACATAAAATTATACCTTGTAAACATTTCAGAGTACTATACAACTCTCTTTGACAATTACAGTGGAATAATAATAGGCGGTTTGTATAATTACTGTAAACCATATGACTAGTTGACAAGCAGTTTGTATCTATTCATAAATGGTTGTACGAATACCAATCATTTCATATATCATCGGTTCAAATGTTAAATTGAAACCGTAGTGTACTCTCAAGACCAAATATTGATAAAACCTACTATAATATTTACACGAAACAACATTTCCCTAAATTTATGTTGATTAATGAATAGCATATATTAACGGCTTCAACAACAATTTTCTTATGTTAGAATTTACTTAAACAATGCTGTATCATCCTTCTTTAGAATGCAAATTCTAGCGCCAAGTAACAATACTTAGTACTGTTATTGTTCATTTCCGATTTGAAGGGTGAGTCAGCCAGTGCCACAAGGAACATCATCTTAGTTCCTAGTGCAGTCCCAGCATTGCCAGTGTAAGAGATCTTCAATGATAAGACATGTCTCTCATTAATGGGACATGTCTATCTCACTAGTGGTAGTGGTCACTTACCATCGAGAGATCTATTTGCCCGTTTTAAATCAACAGTGTACGTAACATAAATAAAATGTATACTGAATCCGTTGTAAGTAAAGACTTGATATAAATCCAAACTAAATATATATGGTCCCTCTAATTTGTTTCTAACTCTGCAAACAGAACAACGTTTACACAATAGCGCCATCCTGATACAAAATATACTACAGAATTTGTTTATTTACGACATCACATCGCAAACTTCTAAAATTATCAGTGTTTTTCTTTACTATATTGTTCATGTATTATATACACAAACCTTCCCCTTGAATCACACTATCTTTTAAAAAAAACCGCATCAAAATCCGTTGCGTAGATTTAAAGATATAGGGACAGAGAAAGCGACTTTGTTTTATACTATGTAGTGATGGAACTCCTATACGGCTCGCAGTTAGGGTGCGATATGGGGCAGAATTTCTTACTATCTTTAATTAAATTTTGTGTATGTGATTCACATCACAAAATTATTATATATTTTAATCACATGTCATATGATGTACGAATTATAGTTGGTCTTTTTCAAAGTTTTTTTGCTGAGTTCGATTACAGCTCTTTCGAAGGATCCTTGTAGTTTACGCCGCGTGACGTATTAAATCCGCATTTTCGAAAGTCTATTTTTGCTTTATTCGCAAGTTTCCTTTGAAATTGTCCTCGAAGTAGTTTCTGACTCATATAAATGGAACGCTTAATCTATCTATATTAAAAAAAATTAGTTAGTCAACATCAGCTTCACTTAAAATAAAAAAATAAATAAAAATTTTAACAAAAAGAAAAACCGACTTCAAACAAAACACTATTTTAAAACAAATGAATATGCACAAAAAGTAATAGAAATAATTGCGTATTCAACATATTTTTAGAGTCTTCCTAAGTTAAATGAAATGAAAAATATTAGACTACTTAAAAGTCGATTAACGATTATATCATGTAGTTATAGTTATTGGTATATTTGGAGCCGGTGTCAGCCAATAAAACCCTACAGTATATCTATCATTATTTTCGAAAATTTCGAATTTCGACGATTTTGAAAAGGACAGCTGTATTACACAAAAATAATTCTTTTTTGCAATTTGATTGGTTGAAAATTGTGCTATACCAAGACTTTTGGTTTATTCACAGAACAAAAGGTTTTACTAGAATTAAATTACTTCGAAAATTACCAAAACATTCTAATTTCGAATAGATCGTTCGCAATATCAATAATGAATAACACTTATTTAACTGTTACATATCCAATTAATATAAATATTATCTGAACCTTACTGTTAGGTAACAAATCAGGTATGTACAGAAAATCCAAATCGTTTCCATTAATATGTAATCGCTCTAAAAATTTTGCACTAGTTTTGAAGAGTAAAATTACTACATACATTATATCAACAAACATTGGAACGTCAAATTTTTAATTAAATATTTATTTGCCGCCTAATACATCAACACCTTGTGGTAAAATACAATTTTAATAAAATGCTGAATCACTGAGACTTGGCTTTACTTTTAGAGGGATGTTCGTATGATTCGTATGTACCATTTATAAGTTATAGATAATTGGTTGTTCTAGTTGGTTTTTAATTTTCACTGTCAATAATTTATAATATTATAAAGTTAGATAGTTATTAGTCTTTTTAAAAAGTGATTTTTATTCCTGCTCGATAACAATGTTGTAAATAATATTGATTTGAATAAATACGTTTCTATTTTTGAATTTAGAAACAAGCATGCCATACAATTGTTTCGATATTCGAAATTCTCTGTTAGGTGCAGACAAAATCTACATATCCTGCCTTCTTTTGTGAGATTTTATTTACTTGCTCCTGTGACCCATTTTTATCTCAAAGGACGTTTGAAAGTTCTGAACGATGTCTGTCGCTGGTGAAATGTAATCAATTATTTCAAATGTGTTCTTTCTGTTCTTATTTCAAATCATTTATAGAATAGTCTCTAAGATTTGAGAACAATTTCACATTTATGAAATTTGGATACTACGACTTTTGAAATCAACTTCAAAAAATCTTCAAAATAATACAACCAACAACAACGTTGATCTAAGAAATATTTTTGTATTTATCATCTGTATGTCATGGCCTATCGGACAGGCTATTTGAGACATCGGAACACGTGGACGCTTAACGTCAAAAACTCATCCAATTCCATCGAGGTTAATTACTAATATTTTAAATTTGAAATAGTGTTAAACCAATATATCATAATCAAGCTATCGATTCGTTGTAATATTTCGTGACTATGTATGACGAAGATTATCTTAAACTAAACAGTCCTGTGAGCTCCCTGCTATGTATATATCAACTTTTGACTGCGTCGCTAGTCTTATGACTAGACATAGGGGCACAGTTCCTTAGGTCCGCGTTTCAATCCCAGGTCGGTTAAATAAATATTTTGGTGTGTTTATGCCCACGCATATACACTATAATAAAATCTACGTAGATGGCTGTTATGACGATTTGCTACTGTGATATAAATCTATCAAGACCATATCATCATCATCATAAAAACTATTTATTCTACTCACATATAACTTACGTTCATATTACATAATATATCTAAATCATTAATCCCAGACACTTAAGACTTGAAGAGATATATTTTTTTAGGATGACTTCGCATTTATACCGCATTAATTAAAAATAGCATTTAATGCACAGCTTTGATAAGTATTGTGCGTTCAATTAGCCAACAAACAGAATACATTATGAGAAATTGTGACCCATAAAATTTAACCAAAAAGAAACGAATAAGAATAAAAGAGGTTAAAAAGGGTTAAAGTGCCCTCATAGCTCCAATGGTTTCGAGTGTCCATTTACATATTCATAAGCCCATTTAAAGATATACAAACGTATATAATAAAACAATACTTTTGTTCTACATAAATATAACTTTTCTAAGACTTATAAAAAGTTTTACTATTGTTGATTCCAATTATTTTATAATTATTACAGTATTCAATACAATTTTATGTTTTTTAACGTAAATATGTGTAACAGCATCGTCATAACAAATATCTACAGAAATTAAAAGAAGTTTTTTGCAGTTTTCAATATCACGTAGAAACAATAGTACTAAGTTGTACTACGATTTGGAGGGTTTGTGAGCCAGTAACTACTGGGACAAGGGAGAAAACATCTTCGCGGAATAAGTGGCGCATTTATAATGTAAATAATAGTTAATATTTCTTATAAAGTAAATGTTTCTTTTTTTTTGTTTTGTTTTGTTATATTATAGGTAGTCAACGTGCAGGAGGCTCCTGGTAAAGTAATCCGACCATGGACATCTGCAATACCGGAAGGCTTGCAGGTCTATGGGCATTGGTGATTAATTGGTGACTAGATAGTTACCATCAGGCGTTCTATGTACCCTCAACCTTTGGACCATGTATTATAATTCTGGCTCAATTACCTTCAATGTGTCACCGCTTATCTGTTAAACTGTGTCTTAAATTGAAACTCATCTAAACTTACAACTAATTACTTACTCATTAAAAAAATCCCTCTCTCGGGAATCTGAGAACAAATGTCTCGTAACGAAAAGCCGTTCATCTTGAACAGCGAGCACCATCTCACCCAATGACAGCGTCGTATTTACCTGAAAGAAATATAAAATCGATTAGTCAAAAGAAACGAAATAACCCAATGGTTAATATTGCCGGAAAATTAAGAGTTCAATCACTACTACTGAATTGTAATGGGCTTAATAAATCATCTTACACGGAGAGAGGAAAAACATTGTGAGGAAATCATGGGTTCAATAAAATTCTACCACGTCTGTACCAAGGATTAATTCCCTAGTCTTGTCCTCTAAAGGAAATTAGAATTGTCCAACTGCGGAATATTTACAGGACATTACCTTAATTGAGCTGAGTTGGTCCAGTGTTTAGAAAACGTGCATCTTAACTAATGATTGCGGGTTCAAACCCAGGCAAGCACCACTGTATATATGTGCTTAATTTGTATTTATAATTCATCTCGTGCTCGGCGGTGAAGGAAAACATCGTAAGGAAACCTGCATGTGTCTAATTTCATCGAAATTCTACCACATGTGCATTCGACCAATCCGCATTGGAACAGCGTGATGGAATATGTTCCAAACCCTCTCCTTAATGGAAGAAGAGGCCTTATCGGAGCAGTGGAAAATTTACAAGCTGTTCCTTTACCTTAATCTACTTATAATATAAATGAATTAAGAACGAATCGAATTGGAAATATCTGACATTTATTTAATCTTTTAAACAACGAATAACATAACCTTAATCGTATAAAATAAATAGGTATATAAGAAAATATTAACTAACAACAAGACAACACACATAATTAGGTAACAAATGTGTGCGTAAATATAATTGCACTCTCATTTCCTCCACTCACGAATAAACAGCCATCCACTCACTAATAAACAACCATAATTAACATCAATCGAATACAGCCGAAACAAGATCAGGTGCACCATCAGCAGACAGAGGCACGGAAATTCCAAATTTCAGACTTAGGACTAATGGGAATCTCTTGACATAAAACTTACTAACATTTTCCCCCGACTCAGGCATTGAATTCAGAACCTTGAAATCCAGACAAACCAATGGCGCATTCGAAATTTAAAAATCAATGTCCAATAATTAATAATTAAAGCACAAACTAGGACGAGGAATGATGCAAGTGACGTTTATGGATTTATATTCTAATATATTGCCCTTACTAAAGATTAATTGCCTTGAATACTAACTACAAGAACTCACGTAGCGTATCTCCTGCCGCAAATTTCAAGCAAATAATTCTATTTTAAACAAAAAAAAATTAAAAAGACTTTGTATAGTTCACTAAAAACGTGCGATAAAAACGTTGCTAAATACGAACAAACTCTCTTTGTATAATTCAACGTAAAACGCGGGTCGAAACCGCAGAGGATGCGGGAATTAAACGCAATGTACACTCTAGGCCTAATATGGGTTTAAACGTGCACTGTTATGTCAGAATATCCACTCAATCTAATTTATCCCGACATAAAGCAGCTGTCAGACTTAGACGATTAAATCATGACTATAGCTGCGTAGATAATTCAGTTTCGTATATACATAATGGAATTTGAGATGGGAAATTAACGCTAGTTACAGTAACCCATAAAACGATACGCAATTATTCCAATAACTCTGACCATATATTTAGCTATAAGTACATGAATATGGCGGTAATGTATAATGATAGCCTTGTTTTTATTGGGCTGTTGATAAGAGTTTAATTCAAATTAGAAAAACTGTCTTCGAATATAACAACTGTGGTTGATTTGCTGGCATTTATTGAAGAGTTCCTTTGTCTGTCCCAGGGACTTATCATCGGATCTTTACGATTTTTTTATGGTATAGTTTGAAGGACGAGCATATGGACCACCTGATGGTAAGCGGTCACCATCACCCTTAGGCAACGACGCTGTAAGAAATATTAACTAATCTTTACATCGTCAATGTGCCATCATCCTTGGGAACTAAGATGTTATGTCCCTTGTGCCTGTAGTTACACTGGCTCACTCACCCTTCAAATCGGAACACAACAATACTGAGTAATCTTATTTGGCAGAAGAATAACTGATGAGTGGGTAGTACCTACCCAGACGGGCTAGCACAAAGCCCTACCACCAAGTGAAATAGTTGATGACCACCATATGGCTCATTTTCAGAGCACCTACCGTTATTATAAAACAAAGAAAATCACGGTTATCACGTCAACTACGCAGATAACCAACACCAACAAAATTGTGCTATCAATGTAAAAATTATTATCAAAATCAAAATCAAAATCAAAGTATACTTTATTCAAGTGGGCTTTTACAAGCACTTTTGAATCGTCATTTAACAATTAAGTGAAGCTACCACCGGTTCGGAAAGTAGATTCTACCGAGAAGAACCGGCAAGAAACTCAGTAGTTACTCTTTTTCAACATTTAAAAAAATACAGCCATGTTAGTTAATTTTTAATTTAATACAATTATTAAATTAATATATCCTGCCTGGAAGTCAACAGGTATTAATTCCACGCTTTTTTATCATCTACAAAATCTTGTATCGAATAATACGCCTTTTTCACCAATGTATTTTTTATAAACGATTTGAATTTACGAGACGGCAAAGTTAAAAATGTCTGTGGAATTTTATTATAGAAATGGATACCTTGCCCCAAGAAAGATTTATTGACTTTGCGGAGTCGGAAACTTGGCGTTATAAGCTTATCCTTACTTCTAGTGCATATACAATGATTATCACTGATTTTATCAAAGTTATCAATGTTACTGTGAATATACATGATATTGTTGTAAATATATTGCGACGCAACAGTGAGTATTCCTACTCTGTTAAAAACATCCCGAAGAGAGTCTCTAGCTCCAAGATTATAAATAAACCGAATTGCTCTCTTTTATTTTTTATTTAAAGACAGATTCAATGTCTGCAGCGTTACCCCAAAGTAATATGTCATATGACATAATACTGTGAAAATAACCAAAATAAACTAAACGAGCGGTATCAATATCAGTTAGTTGTCTAACTTTTCTAACCGCGTATGCTGCGGAGCTGAGTCTCCCTGTTAGGGACGACAAATGGGGACTCCACTGAAGTCTGGAATCCAATTCTATTCCCAAGAACACAGTAGTATCGGCTACATCAAGCGGGCCACCGCCTAAAGATATATAATTTTGCTTCCTAACATTGGGTAGGGTAAAAACTACACATTTTGTTTTTTGAGTATTCAAAACCAAATTATTTACATTAAACCAATCTTGTATCTGTGATAAGGCACCGTTCACATCGTCATAGTCAGTTTTTTCCTGTCAACCTTAAAAATCAGTGAAGTATCGTCAGCAAACAATACTATATCACAAATACCTTTAACAAAGGAAGGAAGGTCATTTATATATACTAGGAATAGAAAGGGACCCAAAATTGAACCTTGTGGAACACCCATTTTTAGCGTAGATCCAGTAGACTTTATTCCATTAATGAAAACTTGCTGGATTCTTTGACTTAAGTATGAAGCAATGAGATCAAGAGCCCTACCTTTAACGCCGTAATATTTGAGCTTATAAAGTAGCGTCTCGTGTTCTACACAATCAAATGCTTTAGATAAATCACAGAATACTCCAATAGCATTCTGTGATTTCTCCCAAGCATCGTAAATATGCTTAAGAAGCGCAATTCCCGCATCAGTTGTTGATCGAACTCTTGTAAAACCAAATTGCTCACTATGAAAAATTTTATTTGTACCAAAATGGATAAGAAGTTGATTTAAAATATTTTTTTCGAAAATTTTACTTAAAGATGGGAGTATTGAAATAGGCCTGTAATTACTGGGATCGCTCCTATTTCCATTCTTAAAAAGTGGTAAGACTTTACTACATTTTAACAAGTCAGGAAATGAACCCGTGTCCAAACTCTTGTTAAAAATTACTGCTATATACGGAGCAATATCGTGTATGATGTTATTTATGAATTTTACCGAAATGCCCCATACGTCGTTATTTTTTTTAATATTGAGTGCTTTAAATACTTTTATAACATCTATTGCAGAAACTCTTTCAAAAGAAAAATCAATAACGCATTTAGAAACATGTTTATTTAATAATCTAGCTGCATCTAATGTAGATGATTTTAAATGAGATGTTATTTTATTAGGTATGTTATCAAAAAATATTTCAAATAAATTTGCAACTTCCAAATCAGAATTTGTGTATTTACTGCCTGTGTTTAATTTTTATTATAATTGGAAGTAATTTATTATTAATTTACTTCCAATAATGTCCCAAGTGGCCTTTATTCTATTATCGGAAGTCAACATTTTGTTCTTTATGTATAAATACTTAGCATAAATACATACTGTTTTAAATATTTTGGAATATTTATTGACATATCCTAGAAAGGCTTCGTTTTGATTCCACTGCTTCATACCATATAGGTCGTATAATTTATTTCTACTTTTATATATACCAATAGTAGCCCAGTCACTAAACTT
Organism: Vanessa cardui; assembly: GCF_905220365.1. Lineage (NCBI taxonomy): Eukaryota > Metazoa > Arthropoda > Insecta > Lepidoptera > Nymphalidae > Vanessa > Vanessa cardui. The sequence goes on along the minus strand of NC_061134.1, from coordinate 2,246,774 downwards.
CAATTTTGTATTATTATAAAATGATTTCATTTTGAATATTTTATTAAATTCTATTAATATTAATTCAAAAAATGAATTATAAAGTTCATTTGGATCTTGTGTCGTTAGATCTAAATAAGCTAATTTACACGCCACAATATCTTTAAAACAGTTTACTTTATGAGCCGTTATTGGCCTGTACATTATTTTTTTTGAATGAATAATTTCTTTGTGTTGTGTGTAAAGAAAACTTCTGACCACAGTGATCAGAAGTTAAATTATTTATAATTGAAAATTCATATATTTCACAGTCACAAAACACATTGTCAATACACGTAGAAGTATCGTTGGTTATTCGTGTTGGTTCATTAACTCGGTGCGTTAAATTAAATGACCTAAACAATGTGACTAATCGAACACTCAGCGAAGTAGCTTTTAATAAGTCTACGTTAAAGTCGCCACATACAATTATATATTTATTACTTTCGCTTATCTTTTTAAGAACATCCTCCATAGTGGTCTCAAATAAGCAAAAATCTCCCGATGGGGGCCGGTACACGCATATTATAATGTACTGCGGAAATTCCACGCAGGATAATTCGATAGTACGTTCGACAGAGAGAGCCACAATATCTTTTCGAGATTTACAAATGATATCATTCCGTACTAATATTAATGAGCCTCCGCGAATAGCATTCCCTCTTACGAATGTACTTGACAATTTAAAGTTTGGGATATTAAATATGTCAAAACTTTTAATCCAATGCTCTGTGAAACAAAATACATGAGTTTTGTAATTTTCTGAAAATAATTCTATTTCATGATCTTTGCCACCTATGCCCTGTATATTTTGATGTATAATATTTAAGTAAGAGGGCATAGGTTTTGTCATTTTATTCAGTTTAAACTATGAATTTTAATATCCTTACTTTTGTCAGTGTTAATGTAAATTAGGTTATTATTTTTATTATATATATGATCCTTGGTAACATTACACATAAAATAATTATTAATATTGTAAGTGTAGGTTACCAAGTTGTCTTCTGGATTTAATTGGTAGATACATAGTACCCTCTGTCAACTTAAACCTATAAATGAATTTATTAATATCAAATAACATGACATCATTACTACAATGTCGAGTCACATTGTATAAACATACATTTAAATCATAATAATCCGAAAAGATATCCCTATTTATTTTTATTATTATAAATGTAGTTTAGAGGTTTGTTGAAATGGTCTTTATCTGGAAAATATTAAGTCAATTCAATTAAATCATAATCGTTTTTGTATTCAGCAATCCAAAATTAATCAGTGTTGCTGTTCAATGTAAATTTAAACCAGACGGAACTGTAAAACGTAGCCAAATGTATAACAATTTAAAAACCATCTCCGAAACGCGTTTCATCTTTTTTGTCACTGGAATAATGCATTAGACATTTCTCCATTAAATGGGGGACTAAGTGCTCCAGGATACCTAGACCTATATAGGACCGCTAAAGCACCAGCGGTACCCTCTCCATACCATGGGGATCGCTTTCGCATGCTACCGTGACGCCTACTACGTGTCCCTGTATAAGTTATCTATATTGGTTTAGAAGCTACGTCGGTTACGCGGAAAGTAATGAGACAGTTTTCTTGACCCTTGTCTTATAAGGATGACCCGTTTCATCAAAGTCACAAATCCCTTTTTAAAACAGAAGCGAATTAATGTTATATTATTCAATACTATTTTTTTAAATATAAATAAAGGTATTTGTTTATAGTAATAGGGTGCGCATAACAATATCTAGATATATTACTAGGAACAAATATAAACTTGTTACTCCTGTTACCCGAATACATAGGGTTGGTAATTCTTTAACGAGGCTTGTATATATTTACAACAGAATCCCAGAAAACGTTCAAACTTTTCTAGTTTATTGTAAGGCTCAACAAAACTCTTAAGGAACGTTTGTGCGCAAAAGGTAATGCTATTTTTAAAAGTGTGTACGTCACAATGGCTGAAATAATGTTTTTGCGTGCATACATTATCGTCGGTCTTGTAGTAAGCTTATTAAGCTGGAAATCTTGAGGCCTTGGGTTCAAATTTGGCCCAATCTTTTTCGTTAAGAAGTTTCTCTATATGAAATGTATATACAGTATACTCCTGAACTTTGTGATTGAATTTTAATACCTTAAACAAATATGAATATTCATTATGAGTATTTGAATACTCAGAATGTAAACCAAACCTTCTAAATACTAAATATTTAGCTTAAATGGAAACTCCGATTATTTTACGAAACATTCCTTCTAGAGAAACTAGTACAAATAAAACTAAAAATATATGTACATATGTCTAGTTTAAAAAGCGTATTTTTTCGAATTCAAACAGTTTATTTTTTCATTTATGATAAAATGTTTTTATGCGAACCATGTCTCAATTAAATTCGTTGAGAAAAATAAATAAGAAACATAAACGCATCTTCTTAATGACTCGACCATTTATTTTATTTTTTTCACAAAGTGGATACCTTGAGAAATATTCCCGGTCCCCTTGGGGGTACATAGGTTATGTGGGATTCTTTCTCTCTCACTCTCTTACCCACTTAAACCACTATGATAGGTGTCTTCGTTACGGATTAAAAGGACTGAGGAAATGTGTTGTTATATAATGATCAGGGATAACAGCGATGACAGCAAAGTAAATGCGGACATCTGTATTTTGGCGAAAATACGTTTTTTACATAAATGAGCTTGAATCAGTCTTATCTACAAGTGTATTTAATTTTTATTTTTATTTTCAAAAAAATAGAGAAAATCTGGCTTGTAAATGAAAACATCTACCATTGAATTTGAAAATTAATCGCAGTAGAAACGGACATTTAAAATTGTCTGCTTCTTCTTCAGTTGGATGGGAAGGGACCCTCTCTTCTAAACACTGATATCTGCCACTTTTCCGTTTTTACGTCGTATGCTTTGCATATGTCCCAATTTATAAGTGTATTATTCCTTGTTTTTCTATGGAAATTCTTCGTTTTGTAGACTATACTATTACAAACATTAGTTCTTACATTTATTTAGTTTTTTTTCAGGTTCAGATGCTGAAAATGCAGTCAATTTAGATATGGGGTTCGATAGAGACTCTCTTCGGGATGTTTTTAACAAAGTAGGAATACTCACTGTTGCGTCGCAATATATTTACAACAATATCATGTATATTCACAGTAACATTGATCACTTTGATAAAATCAGTGATAATCATTGTATGTGCACTAGGAGTAAGGATAAGCTTATAACGCCAAATTTTCGACTCCGCAAAGTCAATAAATCCTTCTTGAGACAAGGTATCCGTTTCTATAATAAAATTCTGCAGAAATTTTGAACTTTGCCGTTTCGTAAATTCAAATCGTTTGTAAAAAATACATTGGTAGAAAAAGCATATTTATTCGATACAAGATTTAATAGATGATAAAATAGCGTGGAGTTAATACCTGTTGATTTCCAAGCAGGATATATTAATTTAAATAATTTTATTTAATTAACATGACTTTGTATTTTTTTAAATGTTAAAAAAGAGAAACTACTGAGTTTCTTGCCGGTTCTTCTCGGTAGAATCTACTTTTCGAACCGGTGGTAGCTTCACTTAATTGTAAAATGACGATTCCAAAGTGCTCGTAAAAGCCTACTTGAATAAAGTTTATTTTGATTTGCTTGATAAAAGCAGGATTATCCTAAAAAGATAATTTATTAACCATCAGCGTGTTTTTGATCACGACGTATAAACGGATATCAGGCAGATGTTTTCTTTAACGTCTTGGACGTTAAAGAATACATCTATTCCAGATTAAAAAAATCAACTGCATTATTTCAAAACAACAATGACTTAGCAAAAAAGATTTGCTCTGCAATTAAAAAATAAGATTATTTATTTTACTGCAATATAGAAAATTTTTATATTTATCATGAATCTTACTAAATATGCTCTCCTGTGAACGATTTTGTAGATGTCCGTATTTACTTTGCTGCCATCGATATAACATTATAACACCTTTATGGTAACTTTACTTTATTTTATACAAGTAGTTACCTGCAGCCTCGCTCGCATTTTAGTGTATTGGTTGTCAAGTGCTAGTCAAAAAAGTAGCCTATGTTTGAGTTCAAGTTAGCTTCATACCAAATTTCATCAAATTTGATTCAGCGGTTTGGTCGTGAAGAGCGACAGGCACACAAACATACATAGTTCCTTTTACATTTATAATATTAATATAGATATTTTAATCTTTTAGATAACATGTGATATGATCATGAGAAAACTAACGTTAGAATACTTATCCCTTGAAGAGATTATTTCCAATGATCACGTGCATTGTAGACACGTGCATATAAAATCGAACCTGTATTCTAACTTTTACAAAAAAAAATTTAAGTAACTAAACATTCAATTCAGGACAACTTGAAAACGTTGAACATTGTAATGCCAATAGTTTTCATTTCAATACATACATACATATATCTCCTTCACTTTGTATGTACCATAAGATTATAATATATCTTGAGATTGGTGACTTTTTTATGGTATAGGTTTGCGGATGAGCATATGGGCCACCTGATGGTATGTGGTCACCATCACCCATAGACAATGACTCTGTAAGAAATATTAACTATTTCTTACATCGTCAATGTGCCACCAACCTTGGGAACTAAAATGTTATGTCCCTAGTGCCTGTAGTTACACTGACTCACTCACCCTTCAAACCGGAATATAACAATACTGAGTACTGTTATTTGGCGGTAGAATAACTGATGAGTAGATGGTACCTACCCAGATGGGCTTGACAAAGCCCTACCACCAAATAAAAGAAAAATTGACCGTCAAACTATTGTCATAGTGATTAAGCTTACAATAAAGCGTATAATGAAGTGAAATTCACTTCATTATAAAAGCATAATTTTAGAGTTAGATATAAATATACATTTTAGACAAATGACTAATAGATTGGTTATTATTTCTAAGTATTCCCATGTGTATTATGTAGACTATATATAGTGATCACTTACTACTATATTAGTGGGATTTGGGATTTTGTATTATTTTGCATTTTTCATCTCTGACCATCAGCAAATATTTATACATGAATAAAATTATTTATATACTCAATATAAAAATATTATATAAAACTGATTTTAAATGAACACCTCTAAATTCATAACAATATATTTTAAACTATATCATATTTTATTTCACAAAACATTAAATTAAATAGTTCTAAATTTAAAAATCCGAATTCACAACATTCCTAAATTAAACGCTTTTAAATAAACTGTTTCTGTAAAGAAAAACACTGGCGTAAACAGCATTTTAATTTGATAATCGACTTCGAATCCCTAGTTTCATTTATAAACTGACACGCTTCAAAAATTATAGCTACGAGTCTATTTACAAAACTAATGCACGTACTAGTTGTGGGAATTAACTAATTAAACTAACATCGAGCGAGCTTACATAGTACGCCATATGTGTTTAACTACTATTTACCTGTATCTTGTTCAAGAACCGACGCTGCCCAGGTATTAGACGTGAATTTGAACTGATAAGTGTGGGTTCAAATCCTTGCTAGCATCACTGAATGTTTATTTGCTCGATTTTCTTGAATAAAATCTTGTGTAGTGTACCCAAAATTAAGTGATGTGGAATAAGCTCCAAGCTTTTTTCTTTAAAAAGAGACAAAGGGGCTTAAACTAAACAAACAACAACAACAACAACAACAACAACAACAACATTCTGTAAATTCGCACTGCTGGGCTAAAGGCCTCCTCTCCCTTTGAGGAGAAGATTTGGAACATATTCCACCACGCTGTTCCAATGCGGGTTGGTGGAATACACATTTGGCACAATTCTAATTAAGGTTTGAAGCCGCAATCATCGGTTAAGATGCACGCGTTCTAACTACTGCGCCATCTCGACTCCTAAACTAAAAAATGAGAGACTTATGGGCTTTAACTGTAAGAGGAATCTTTATCTATACTGCAGATGTGCGGTTCACACTGGTGCCGGTCATGGACATGAACTAAGGGGGCGACGAGCGAACCCTAACGCAATACCTGACCCTATCCTTAAAGACTCTGTGGCCGTGTTACGACCGATGCCGGGCGTATGGTAGCAAAGCAAGCTGCGTCTTCCTACTCTTGGCAATAACTTTTTCTTGATTGCTTCCCGACATCATGTAAAACTATTTGCATATGAATTCCCTCATTCCTACTAGGAAGCACCAGGGTAATGGTTGCACACGGGCGCGACAAGAGAAGCTTCTGGTAGCTGTAAAGTAATCTGACAAAATAATGTCCCTCATTTTGCTTGGTGTTGGATCATATACTCAACCAGAACTTAAAGTTTCGTTACAAAACCGTGTTCAGTTATTAGCTAGCCTTAGTTAGCCTAGCTGAGCTAAGATGGCCCAGTGGTTAGAACGCGTGCATCTTAACCGATGACTGCGGGTTCAAGCCCAGGCAAACACCACTATATATATGTACTTAATTTGTGTTTACAATTCATCTCGTGAAGGAAAACATTGTGAGGAAACCTGCATGTGTCTAATTTCATCGATATTCTGCCACATGTGCATTCCAGCAACCCGCATTGGAACAGCGTAGTGGAATATGTTCCAAACCCTCTCCTAAATGGAGTAGGAGGCCTTATTCCAGCAGTGGGAAATTTATTTGGGTAATACACATTGTTATTTTACCTTTCTAATAGGACTCTACCAAATTTGACCAAATAAACATCTAAATTAATATTATAAATGCCAAAGTAGCTTTGGTTATCTGTCTGTCAGTTTCTTTTTCACGGTCAAACTACTGACACGAAATTAACGATTTTTATTTTGAAGCAACAACTAAAATGCGATCGATGCTGTAGGCAATAAATAGTTTTCGACAATATGTCATAATCCAATAAGATGAAGGATATCCTACGAGCTCAGAGACTGTCAAGAATTTACATATACAGCATTCGTTCCGAAGAACGGAGTCGTATTTATTTTCGTAAATTATTTTTTGTGAGTCATACATTGCTCACGTATAAGGCAGTGTAAATATATACCTTGATTTATGTCAAACTAAAAAAGTAATGTAACACAAATAATACAATATTAAAAAAATATTTAATGTTAAAGAAAAGATCATTTAAATAAATCTGAAAAATAGAACATCCATTAGTACAGATTCGAAAGACTTAATTCCATCTTATTCAACAAGTATCCAATTGGAAAATGAACACTTGTTGGAATCTTCAGAACGAAGAAATGAGATCAAGAGCTACCGACAATACTATATTGTATGTCTTTACATAGTATATAAAAACCGTTTTGTGTTCTATATAATGAAAATCTTAGTTAAATCAGATCGTACATTTATGCACATATTATTCTTGTATTGCTATTCTTTATAATACAGTTTGGTTTTGGTACGACTAATGATAAAATCGTATCGTATATTCTATTCCATTCTCTTCTAATTTATTCTTTTTTATGGAATAGTTTGGCGGACGAGCATATGGGCCACCTGATGGTTAGTGGTCACCATCACCCATAGACAATGACGCTGTAAGAAATATTAACTATTTCTTACATCGTCAATGCGCCACCAACCTGGGAACTAAGATGCTATGTCCCTTGTGCCTGCAGTTACACTGGCTCACTCACCCTTGAAACTGGAACATACCGACCCAGGCAGGCTTGCACAAAGCCCTACCACCAAGTAAGTACTCAGTATAACAAAATACTAACGTTTAATTTCAAACCTTTTCAGATTATAAAAAACAAGTCAACTGGAGCGCGCAGATCATTATATTAAAGCAAAAATAGCAAATACATATTCAGCGAGTGCAAATTCCCCGTAGCGCAAAACGACGTCTTCAATCTCGAATCGAAATCTCTAAATCGACGTCGTCCTCTTAAAATTAGAATAACGTTAATACATTTCATTGAATTCGAAAAACAGCTTGAAATATGTTTTTTCTATTGCAAGATACAATCATGCCAATTATTAAAATAAGTAAAGATATTAACGTTAGAAATCGGCAGCTTATTAATAAGTGAATAAAAGTTAACATAATATCCTTAAAGTATTAAATTAAAATCCAATTTCACTAAAAGTTTTATTGTCATTTTACTTTTAAATCAATGCGTGTAATGAATGCATTTCAAATAAATTATACGTTTACATTACATTATTCATTCACAAAAGAATGATTTACATTAATGCCTTAAATATACAAAGAACAATTTAAAAAAAAATAATGTTATTTTTATGGCATATGTCACACATGAGTCGGAGCTCATCTAATAAAAAATGACTACCACCGCCTATAAACATCTGCAAATGTAGACTTGTAGGTGTATTACCGTTCTTTATCAATTAAGTAGGTTCTTTCTCAAAGATTACCAAATGGTTTCGGTTTAGACTTTAAACGGGGTAAGCTAGTTATGACCATAGAGTTATGCTTAGCAAGATATGTACTTCAAAATTGCGTAGTTGTAGATATCCAGACATTAAAGTGGTATGCCGAATGGTAGTTGTATTTTCCCATTTAATCGCAAGTCCGATATTCATGACAGAAAAATGAAACAGCCCTACTGTTGCCAATGGAGACAATAACACTTTCAATAAAGCTTTAAGATTGAAATTTTCATTTCGATCCATTTGAATTTTGTAACTAATTGTACAGTGAAATTAATCAAGAAATTCTTTTTTTAATTTCGCTGTTATTGGTGTTTATAATAGTCATTTTACAAGATTCATTTCAATATAAAACTCCACGGGTTCTGTCGATTCTACCGAAAAACTGAAACTCGTTACTGTTTTTCAATAAAGAACAAAGTGGACTTCTATTAATCGTTTACACTAAGATTTATGTATAACTTAAGTTCTTTCAATTTATATATTCTTATACGTACATATTATTATCAAAATCAAATCAAAACATACTTAATTCAAGTAGGCTTTTAGAAGAACTCTTGAATCTATATTAAGTGAAGCTACCACTGGTTCGGAAAGTAGATTCTAACAAGATTCTCTAACCAGAGGAAATTTAATTTTCAATAATTTTATAAGACTTATGATAACTTGTAAACGAATGCTTAGTGAGGTTTTGACACCTCCGACTGAATAAACTCCAGCAGGCTCCTTACACAAAATGATATATTTTGAATACTTATAAGCGTCGATTTAATCCTGAGACGATTTACAAATTAAAAAAAAATATTAATGCCATCAAGACCTCACTAACAAACTTAAAATTACAATTCTTATATTAAAAAAAAAACTTTAACATTTACAAAAGAGGTTTTATGTTGTGTATGTTTAATCTTGACACCGACATTCGGTTATTATAATAACATATCCTTAATATCACGCTACTGAACAAAGGCCTATTCGCATCTTAAGAGTTTCATTACTAAAAAATCTCTGCAGCGAAGTTGTTTTTGAGATTATTTGGTATTTAAGTCAGTAATAAAATTGAAACTAACATTTAAATTTTCACGTTTCTTAGGAACGAGATACATAAAGAATATTTTTATTTAAAACGTTGTTTTTAAACCATAAGAACAGACAACCTATGAATAAATTTTCTGTTATACATGAAATATTAATATTTGAGACTACTTTAAAAATAAACCATGAGTTCCCAGTAGATATTAAAAATACATCAACTTCAACCTTTCGAAGACTTAGTAAAACCAAATCTTAACAATTATGCTAACTTTATTGTTTTATGCAACTTATTTGTGTTTGAGCCTTATTTCAGGTATTCCGGTAACTTTAGTGTAACTTAGTGTAATTGTATTAAATTTCGAAGGTAATTTCAATCTTGTAAGCAGTTTCGATTGTGAAGATCACAAGCCTCCTATCTGCATCGTATCATCATAGTATAAAACAAAATCGGCTAATGCCGTCTGTCCCTATGTACGCTTAGATCTTTAAAATTACGTAACAGATTTTGATGCAGGATTTTTTTAATAGTGAGAGTGATTTGAGAGGCAGTCTTATGTATATATCATATGGACAATATAGTAAAGAAACACTGTTATTGTAGAAGTTTCTAATGTGTAGACAAACAAATTCAGTAGTACATTTAGTATCTGTATTGCACCCGTTCGAAGCTGGGCCGAGTCGCTAGTAAATGTCGAATCGTGTACAACAAAGTCACTTCTAGCTGTTAATCTTAGATCTTGTAAATTATGCAGCGAATTTCTATGTGGTTTTCATAAAAAAATAGAGTAATTAGAAAGAGAGGTTTATTTGTATGATAAATGCATATTAAAGTAGACCAAAGTATATAATTTCAGCTTTCGTAGCCGGGAAAAACAAAGTTGTAAATGTTTCTTTTTATATTTGTTCTTCTATCTAAATGGTCTGTATAGAGTTTGTGTACATAAAAAGGGAAGTCAACAAAAACAAACGAAAACAACTTAATAAATCTCTGGCGTATCACCTACTCTACTGCTAAACAGTAATTGTATTGTTGTATTCCGGCTTACGTTGTTAACCCTTCGGGTGCCTGGTGGGTCTGACAGACCCGTCACTTCAAAAAATCAACGATAACTTTTAAATTTTTGTAGCAAACCCGCTGCACTCCCGAGTAGCTTCGCGATATAAACTAACGGCTATTTTGACTACTCTCCCGCTGTCCACAACGTACACCCATCCAAACAACATGCATTTTGTGTGCGCTCGGGTCTCAGGGACCCGACCAGGCACGCGGCGTAACTTTTAATCTTTAAGCTATTATTTTTGTTTTGTCTCTTTTATTTATATTGGGTGGTAAATTATTTATGGAAAAAATATTGATGCAGTTATAATGACTGGGCGATTAATAAATTATGAAATTCGCCAAGCTTTAGAGTGAAATTTTGAAGAAAATGAAGATCAGGATGTAGTTTTTGATGAAAGTGAAGATGAGTCAGATACATAATTCTGATGTTGACAAGGAAGAAGTAAAAGTCTATAACGAACCTAATAACAGGGATATCCTACATACAACCATCAAAAGTGATTTATATGTCCCAGCCATTAAGTAATTTTGGTCACAGATCAATATATAAAGGCCTTGATTATTGTTTCTGGATTCTCAACACTACTGGCATAAACGCAATGTTAATGCAAACGTTATTCATATGTTAAACAATTCGGATACTAGAAGGAACTTCATAAAAAAATGGGCATAGTATTGACTGCTCTACATCAGACTGAACGACGTAATAGTTGTAAGATGCAAAATTTTATCTTACTTTACGTAAGAGAATCAGCTCTCATTTAGGGGAACCCTCAGAGCCACCACTCAAAAAACATAATGCTGGTACGAAAAAGCGTTGTTATGTATGTCCAAATCAAAAAGATTACAAGTCTAAATACATCTATGTGTCTTGCACAATTCATATTTGCTTGGAATACGCAATTTTTGATTGTGAAAATTGTCACATAAATACAGATTAGTTACAAGCAATACCTTTGTTACTTTTATATCAAAATATAAAAGTTTGTAAGTTGATTAATTAGTGCCTTAAATTAATGGAAAGTTTGATTGCTGACCTCAATTAAAAAATTGAATATTGTCGATTTAAACATAAGTGTTTATTTTTATTACGTAAAATTAGAGACTTTTTAATTTTTTTAATATAACTTTGTAGAAGAACTTTAGTTTAATTTTATTCTTCATTCATACAGCTAAACAGCTCTAAAATAAATATAAACACATTATTTGGCGTTCTGACTAAAAAAATAAGTAAAAAACAAGCATTTTGTTACCGGGTCCCACAGACCCACCAGGCACGCCATGTAAGTTTTACCCACCAGGCACCCGAAGGGTTAATGAACCCGTCCTTATTGTACACAAAGAACAAACATCTCTAGGACTAGGATTTTCGCCCTGTCTTACTAAGTTCCATCCACTCAAAATATATTCCACTATCAAACAACAATATTTATGTTGTGTTTACACTTGAAGGTTTAATGACCTAAAGATTTGTAACGTATTGTCAATGTATGGGATGGGATATTATTGCTTACAATAGTAATGTGTGTGTATGACCCCTTACCATGTGATGGCTCAAAGATAAATCTCCCTAATGATTTAAATAAAGACTATCAAAGAACGCTCGGTAATTGTAAAACAATTAAATTAATATCATTTTATATTTATAAAAATACTGTAAACGTACACAAAATAATATTGAAGAATACTGGGTTAAGTATACTATCGTCCGATAAGAATACCAAGCCAAGAACCTCGTATACGCAAGCACACACATACAAGAGAGTCTTGAGTTGCGAAATGGAAGGGGCACAATGGCAGCAGAGCATTATCCAAGACGTGCCAATAGATATTTCACATCAACAATGTTTCTAATATACTCATCAAAATGGATTAATACACTTTTAATTAACAACATTAAGTCTGAAAAGGAAAATAAAAACTAATCCTCGCTTCAAAGGTATTGCGAGTTCAGTTTCGCAAACGAGATAAATCAAAAACCCTACAACCCGATCAAAGTTAAATCGTTCGTTGTTGTTTGACAACTTTACGTAAGTTTGAGATTTGAATAGCCTTGCAGCTGGTCGTTAGTCTGCGCTGCACTAAAGAATATGATGTATAGGTATATGTATATTTAAAATGAGGTAGACAGGCGGCGTAACTCTGACTGACCTCATATGCCACTCATATATCCGACGTTGTGTTGGGGTCCATGACGTAGATAAGCTCTAAGAACGTCGTCTGAGGTGGTATGACAATGTCGACCTGAGAACTATGTCGGGAAAAGTGAATTAATATATTTGTACCTGGAACTAGGTCTCCCGGGAGTCCAAGGAAGCGATGAGTGGATGTCGTGAAGCAAGACATGAGAGCTAATAGACTCACAAAGAATGTGGAGTAGACTTAGTCAGAAAGCAGACCCTGGCTAAAGGTGCGATTAATAATTGCCAGGCAGAAGAAGAAGAGAAGAGAGCTTCATATCGTTAGCTATGATCATTAGTTTTGCAACTAACTCATTTTACGGATTAAAACAGTATATTGTGAGTTATACTATCTGTACTGTAGTACATTCTAACCTACATAAAAACGGATCGGAGAGTAGACTTTGCGGTATTTGCGGTCAAAAAAATGAGATACGGTGAATACGATGTTAAGCTTCGCTTAGTATATTTCAGTAGTATATATGTAGTATAATGTCTAATGGTATTATGCAGCTGCTATCTATAATCGACTAGCCTGGGGTTCGCACGGGTGCAATACTGATATATATTACTACTGATTTTTTTTATTTACTGCTGCTTTACTTTATTTTGTATAATATTTTATATACATAAACCGTCCTCTGGAATCACTCTATCTATTAAAATAAAACCGCATCAAAATCCGTTGCGTACTTTTAAAGATCTGAGCATACATAGGGACAGACAGCGGTAAGCGACTTTGTTTTATACTATGTAATGATGATGATGAGTATGCCATGTTACGAATGTATGGAAAAATATTCAAACGGAACAGAAAAGTGATTAGATTTTGAGAGAAAATGTGAGATAATCATAGCATTGTTACAAGTAAAAAACACATTTTTTTTACTCCTGACACAAGACTACATAGAGTCAGTAACTCTTTTGTGGAGCAATTTATACAATTCTACAATAGGATCCCAGAAAGCGTTCAAAATGTCTCTTAAAGGACCTTTGTGTGCCTGAAAGGTTATTTACACAATAAGTGAATTCATGGTTGATAGCACACCTTGGAAATGAAACGATGTCCTCCTGGGTATTTCTTTTTTAATATCGAATACAAGCTGTGCCCGCGACCTTGTACGCGATTGAATTTAACAAAAAAATATATATGTTGTGAAAGTTCCGCCAAAATCGGTTAAAAAGCAAAAGCCGTTACGAGATTAGCCTGAACAAACAGATAGACAGACAAAAATTGTAAAAAAAATATATTTTCAACCGACTCAAAAAGGAGGAGGATCAATTTGTGTGTATTTTTTTGTTTGTTACCTCATAACTTTTCACTGGGTGGACCGATTTGGATAATTGGTAGTGGTCTTAGGTATTTGAAAAATTCACAAAAGACTGTTACACAACAATGTCGAGAGCTTGAATATTCTATGATATTCATTAAAAATTGCGTTTTTAATGACGAGAAATTAAAAAAGATGTATCATAACTAAAGTATATTAGTGAAGCAGTTTTTATTGCACGTTTTATATAAGAGAGCTCTTAGCAAATTACAATAAAAACGTAAATGTGAGTTTGTTTATACTTATTCCAGCATCGATTGAAATCTGTACTAATATTTTCTGTAATGTGACTCTAAAACATCAATAACGCCACGGGAACTACAGGCGATTACTAGTAGACTATCGTATATATTAATAACTAGCTTTTCCCATGACATCGTGCTCGTTTTAATTTAACAGTAATTCCAAACTAAGTTATTTCTTATTACATCAGCTATCTGCCGGTGAAAGTGCCGTCAAAATCGATCCGACTATTCCAAAGATAAGACGGCACAAAAATATAGACAGACAGAAAAAAAAAATATTTTCTTATATTTATCGTGCTTATATAAAATATGCTTTCATTAAAAAGCGGTTATTTTAATAATACAAACAGACTCTCCAATTTTATTATATGTATGGATAGCGTAAGCCGATTATAGTCCCAGTGATTTTATGGAAAGCAAAGAAGGAAAGTCAAAGTCGTAGTAAGCGTGCGTATGTAATTAAATCATAAAAAAACTGTCATAGATTTGTAATTGCTAAAAAATCTTTTGATTATACGCGAGGTTTCGCGGTAGACCCACAAGTATAAATGTATTATTTGTTTTTCACTGACAACATTAGTTACTCCGAATATATGAAATCTCTCATCCGTACAGAAACGAGTATATATTATATTTTAAAGTCCACCACATCGGTCTGTATGTCTCCGGCAAACGCGGAAAATGTTGTTGGAATTTCATCATATTCACGAGAAAGCTTTATGTATTTAATTCGTGTTTATTTATTGGAAATTATGATAGCATTTAAATTTCATTAATGCTCTTACGGTAAGTCGAGGTTTTTAAGTAACGAACGCCGAATCAGTCAAATATTTCGACTTCAAACACATACTTTAAGGTTTTTTGATTGGGACGTTTTTTATTTATGCCTCGTAGACAATTCGACCATTCGTTTTTTGAATAGCTGTGCAGATGGAAAGGAAGAAATTGTAACACTAGTAGCTTGTATGTTGTACGCTACACAAATCGGTAAAGTCATATGACATAACAAAAACACTACGTTAGGTTTCCTTTAATCAACATCAAAAGTAATCACGCTACGAATCTATATATCCAATATAAATTAATATTAGACAACATCACATACATTACTCTAATCCCAATGTAAGTAGCTAAAGCATAATGTCTTATGGAAAGTCAGAAGTACCTAACGAAGGTACCACCAGTCGATGAAGATTATTATTAGTTTGTCTTGGGTCTGGGCCCAAGACAAACTAATAATAATCTTCATCGACTTGGCCGAGAATCGAACCCGGTACCTCGGAGTGGCGTACCCATCAAAACCAGTGCACACAGCGACCACTCCTTGGTCTCTGTGTGCACTGGTCATATCTATCTTCTTCTTTTATATCTATATACTTAGTGTTACACTTATGATGTAACAATGAGGTAGTAGATTTTAAAGATAGTTAAATTCTTCAATAGAATTATGAATTATATATTATCACAGACCTAGAATATACAAAGATTAATACCTGTACACGACACAAGGGACATAACATCTTAGCTCCCAAGGTTGTTAGTGCATTCGCAATGTTAGGAATGCTTAATATTTATTACCGAGGTAATGTGTCTGGCTGGTCGTGACCACTATCCATCAGGCGGCCCATTAAGTCGTCCAGCTACAAATACTATAAAAACTGTAATGGGTCTCCATATATCAATAAATATACTCCATAATCCAACTTTAATTATTCAAAGTACATAAAAAATATATTAAATATATTTCCAACTTATTATGTCATAGCATAATAGTTTTTGAGGAGACGGTCGGGAGCATATTCCACCCGAATCCGCATTACTCCAATGTAACCCACATGCAGGTTTCCTCACGATGTTTTGCTTCTTTGCCAAGCTCGAAATGAATTATAAACAAATATTTAGCACATGAAAATTCAGTGGTGCCTGGGTTTGAACCCGCAATCGTCGGTTAAGATGTACGCGCTCTAACCACTGAGCCAACTCGGCTCTTATTGCTAGCATTATTTTACAGTCTTCTCATCTATAGCGTTACGGAATTTATTAAGTCACGTTCAGAGGCTCATACGGGTTTAAAATAAAACACAGTCTGTGTGATACATTATTTTTATCATAACGCTTTTAAGAATTTTCAATTGAACGTAACTTCACGCATATAAGTCACGCACGTAACGTCTTTTGACTAAAAATGTATTCTTCCAAATTACTTATGGGACTACATAAGTGTAGCAATGAATTAGAGTACCGTAGCTATGTCTTGATACTAAGGCTAGGTTTTTTGTGAATCCGAAAAAATAACGCATTTTTGGTGCGATTTACGAAAATGCAATAAATCAAACTGAGATTCTATACTGAAGGAAGTAACAGAAGCGAATACAGATGCAAATAGAAGAGCGAATACACCAAAAGTTTCATATTAATTAGGTATTGACGTATTAACAGGACGCGTCATAAAAACACTTTACTTTTGGCACTTATCCTTTAAGTAACAGCCTGTAAATTTTCCACTGCTGAGATAAGGTCTCCTCTTCCATTAAAGAGAGGGTTTGGAACATATTCCACACTACAAGTACACTAATTTATTTTAAATTGAAATTGTAACCCTACTGTTTAGAGGTATTTGGAGCTAAGCCACACTGTTCCATTGTCCATTGTAAAAGCACATTTCCGAGGGACTGACGTGAATACGATCTGAAACTAACGAGGCTTTTGTTGTAGAGGGATAAATGACTTACCTCCAGTTTTGAAACACTATTTAAAGTCAGATTAATTCGAATGCCTCTGATCTGAATTTTCATTGGTCGATACAGCTGATTACGCAATAGGTCACCAATAAGTAGCCAATCAGCGAGTTACTTTGTGATAGGTCTTTGTGCAAGCCCGTAGGTAACGGCACTCATAATATATCCTACCAAAAACAGATATACTTAGTATTTTTTTCCGACGTTTAACAAGCAGAAGGTAAAACCGTAGCTTCCAAAAGTAGACGAAGCGTTGGTGGTAAAATATTTATGGTCTATAATTACTACTTTTCATCAGGTGGTCAGGCCTAGTCTGCCTATAATAGGCATTAAAAAGTACAATCAGTCTTTCAGCAATTGGATATCAGTATTTGAAAACAACGTAAGCGTATACTAGTCATTCGACCTCTTTAGTCGAAATTCAAGTGTAATAAAATATTAGACGCAATCAATCAAAAAATATATAGGAAAAATGAGGCTCGATATGACGATACCTCGTCATTACTCCGATAAAAAAAAACAAATGTCAAAATATGACATAGACTTTGATCATTGACATGACGTTTGTTGTCATTGTCAGTATGAACGTAAACTATTAATTTTTCGTTGCCTGTAACCTCGACCGTACCGATCAATCTCTATCGTGTCTTCTTCAACGCACGTTTCATAAGAAAATATTATGTAAATAAACGTGTGTGTAAAACGTACCGTAGTGTGTGTAATTTTTTTATTTTTTATTTCAATGTATTTGTTCAGTAAAAACGGGCACAAAGCTATTGCTTCACCTATAATATATGTGTGCAAAATTATATTCGACTAGCAGTGCGCGTTTTGTACGACTACGTGCGCGTTTGTTTAACAAAAAAGTTAATGCTTAATCCCAGTTTATTTCTTATTATATCAACCAGTGAATTTCCCGTCAAAATATTTTGATATTATATTTATTTTTTTATTATTATTAGATTATTATATTTTGATATATATGCCGTATATACGTATGCATTTAGTATAAATAGGTTTTTTTAATGTATACATAAATTTTAATGTTTCCAATCACGCCAATTTTATTATAAGTATAATAAATGTTAATCAAGAACTAGGATGAGCCGAATAAGTTCAAAAGGATTATCGTGCAGCGTCCATTTTTCTCTCGTTAAACTTCCGGTATTAAGGCTTATCTCATGCTCAAGACCACATGTAACATGTATAACCATCAATTTATTCATAGTTTATTAACATAAGAACGTAAATTATTATTATGTTAATATATTAATCCTTTAACGCCGTAATATTTGAGCTTATAAGCTCAAATATTACGGCGTTAGGTTAGGCGTTGAAGGGCTCTTGATCTCATTGCTTCATACTTAAGTCAAAGAATCCAGCAAGTTTTCATTAATGGAGTAAAGTCTACTGGATCTACGTTAAAAATGGGTGTTCCACAAGGTTCAATTTTGGGTCCCTTTCTATTTCTAGTATATATAAATGACCTTCCTTTCTTTGTTAAGGGTATTTGTGATTTAGTATTGTTTGCTGACGATACTTCACTGATTTTTAAGGTTGACAGGAAAAAAACTGACTATGACGATGTGAACGGTGCATTATCACAGATACAATGGTTTAAAGTAAATAATTTGGTTTTGAATACTCAAAAAACAAAATGTATAGTTTTTACCCTACCCAATGTTAGAAAGCAAAATTATAATATATCTTTAAGCGGTGGCCGGCTTGATGTAGCCGATACTACGGTGTTCTTAGGAATAGAATTGGATTCCAGACTTCAGTGGAGCCCCCATTTGTCGTCCCTAACAGGAAGACTCAGCTCAGCAGCATACGCGATTAGAAATGTTAGACAACTAACTGATATTGATACCGCTCGTTTAGTTTATTTTGGTTATTTTCACAGTACTATGTCATATGACATATTACTTTGGGGTAACGCTGCAGATATTGAATCTGCCTTTATTTTACAAAAGAGAGCAATCCGGTTTATTTATAATCTTGGAGCTAGAGACTCTCTTCGGGATGTTTTTAATAGAGTAGGAATACTCACTGTTGCGTCGCAATATATTTACAACAATATAATGTATATTCACAGTAACATTGATCACTTTGATAAAATCAGTGATAATCATTGTATATGCACTAGAAGTAAGGATAAGCTTATAACGCCAAGTTTCCGACTCCGCAAAGTCAATAAATCTTTCTTGGGGCAGGGTATCCATTTCTATGATAAAATTCCGCGGACATTTTTAACTTTGCCGTCTCGTAAATTAAAATCGTTTATAAAAAAATACATTGGTAAAAAAGGCGTATTATTCGATACAAGATTTTGTAGACGATAAAAAAGCGTGGAATTAATACCTTTTGACTTCCAGGCAGGACATATTAATTAAAATAATATTAACGAACATGACTGTATTTTTTTTTAAATGTTGAAAAAGAGTAACTACTGAGTTTCTTGCCGGTTCTTCTCGGTAGAATCTACTTTCCGAACCGGTGGTAGCTTCACTTAATTGTTAAATGACGATTCAAAAGTGCTTGTAAAAGCCCACTTGAATAAAGTATATTTTGATTTTGATTTTGTTTTTGAAAAATACATACAAAAATGAACTAAAACTAGTTACTGTATAAGTCTTGACCTCGTGGAATGGTGGCAAGAATGCTAGCAGCATTTCCCCGTTTAATCGCAATTCCGATCCTTATATACGTATATACACATATATTTTATATTTTAATTTAATTATTCCATACCATTTCAACTTGCTATATTCAACTTTGCTCATATTATTGCTTATAAGATACACATACGTTTTGCTTACATATTTCTACAATTAAAGCATCATATAGTACGATACATTGAGAGCATTTACCGTAGTTTGTGAGAAAGTAGGCAGGGTATACAAGTCAACATTTACTCACTTGAATACTGCAGTAAAATTATTTTTGATCGTAAATACGGCAGTTCTAGTAATGGTAGTTCATAATAGTATCATCACTGCAGCTATTTAAGTAAATAACTTAGTATTAAATACGGTATACATACACGCATATAAAATAAGATCAAGTGAAATTTAAACCTAATCTACCATTTACAAAGTTAATTCAAACTAAATAAATAAATCTTATTGGTAATTAAAAGATGTTTTTTAGAAAAAAACCTGGGTTTAGGCTCTTGTTCCATCACAACTAATTACTGTAAAACACAGGATTGTAAATCTGTTTATTTAAAAAGAGCAACTAAGCGAGTTTCGTTCTGGAAGATGCTTTCCGAAACTGTACTAGTGTTCATATATAGATGATTCAAAATGCTTCCTTTTGAAGTTTACTTGAATAAAATTGATATGATTTGAATTGCAGGCAACCTTAGAAGAAAAAGGTATTTTGACGCTCGAAGTTATCAAAGGGATTACGTCATGATGAATGATAGAAGCTCTATTCATCGTTGCTCACAATACTGTCATAAAATTTATTAATATATTTTTCTTTATTTTCTATAGGCTCAACTCAAAACTAACGTCCTTACGTCCTTGCTCGATCACAGTATCGATAAATAATATGTACATATGGATAGATAATATGCACTTATGTAAAGTACTGAATACTAGAGGAAAATACAAATAAACACCTTTTGTAATCTGAGTTCCTTAAAAGGCGTGAAGACGCATTTTGCGGCAGAACATGGCAAGGCCGACTAGTGCAGTTCTGTGTAGTGTTGTTTCTGATTATACTAGTCGTCTTCGCGTTTGGACTCCACTACTACTTACCATTAGGTAGAGTGGAGTATTATGCTTACCCCGGATGTATAAAAAAATGACATCGATGTCGAGAGCTTCAATAATCTATGATGTTCATTGTGCATTTACAAAAAAATTGCGTGTCTAACGTCGAAGAAACTATTGGATCTTTGGCAGGAAAATTAAAGTGAAAATAAGAAGTAAAGTGGAACAGTATTGTATTATAAGTAATGTCACATTAATCAAGATCTGTTAGTAGAGCAAAATAAAGCCTAGCAATGGCAAATCGCATAAAACATCTAAAATTTGTTTTCTTTATATTTTTTTCGTTTGGAATAAACTATTATAAGAAAGGCATTCCAATTAATATAAGTTCTAATTAACGAAATTATGATGCCAGTGCGATATAGGACCTCCGATAAATTGGTGTATTTTTATGTAAAGTCCACTCCGCCTATAGTGGCACATGATCCATCTGATATATAGTTGTCACCACAGTCCATAAACATTGGCGCTGTCTTAAACATATCTTACTATGTTATGTTCCTAGTGCCTGCAGTTACACTCACTCACACTTCAAACCGTAACAATATTAAGTACTTTTACAAAACATTATTAAATACTCAATAAAGAAATGATAGAATGAATATATTTTCCGAAAAGATCTGTTTGAATTATTTATATACTAAACCATTAATCCGAATGCAATAAAACTTTGACAATTTGTTGCATACGCGAAGTTTGTTTTCTAATACCGAAAACACACTAAATGTATAACTTTCATCAATATAAAACTAATCCGAAAGGAATAGCAATAAAATAAATAACAACAAATTCTTCGAAAATAAAACAGTCTGAAAACAACAATGGAATACAATTCATCTCTTTTATTGCACTCCAAATACATCAAGGAAACCAAATTACACAAACAGGAAATGAAAATTGTAAAAACGACGTTACTCGCGCTATAAGAATGCTGTATCTTGCTTTTATGTAACACTGAATCTTGGATTATTTATATATCTTGATAGACTGTACTACAACTAAAACAAACAAACTAATATTATTTTCTTAGTGTGCGTTATAGCAACGCCAAGCGTTTTACTAGTGTGCGTGTAGTATTCAAGATTTTTTCTTCGCACTGATCAAATCAAATCAAAATAAACTTTATTCAAGTAGGCTTTTACAAGCACTTTTGAATCGTCATTTAACAACTATTTGAAGTGAAGCTATCACCGGTTCGGAATGTAAGTTATCCCTAGAAGAACCGGCAAGATACTCAGTAATTAACATTTTTTCAACATTTAAAACATAGTCATGTTTATTAATTAAAATTATATATATGTGTAATTTATCCTGCCTGGAAGCCCACAAGTATTAATGCCACGCTTTTTTTATCGTCTGCATAATCTGGTACTGAATAATATGCCTTCTTTACCAATGTATTTTTAAAAATGATTTCAATTTATCACACGGCAAAGTTAAAAATATCTGTGGAATTTTACTATCACGAATATCACAAACACACTAAGCTCATGGTTTTAAGCAATTCAGTGGTACTTGTATAGGGATACCAGCAATTATCAACTACATTTAACATATCCTGACACTGTTTCCGGTGATAAATATGATAAATACAGTATAATATTCTTATACAACAAACCCAGTTATATATGTAGATGTACTATGGCATGCGGTATACCGTCACGGCTTACCCAAATCGCATTGGCAAAACGCACGTCGTGTCGTAATTTTATTCGCCAATACTAATTGTGTGATTGTTATTCATTGTGTAATTCCAAGTGATACAAATTAAAATGATTTCAGAAGCAAATGAAAAATACTATTTATTTAATATAAAGCAAAGTATTTTTATTAACATAGACTAAATTAAAGCCTATAATAAAATTTGTGTAGAAGAATATTAAAAATATGAAAAATTAATCTGAAATAAACATACATGCATAAAATATGTATGATTTTTGAACTGCAACCAATTTCCTAAGCCTTAATTATACATATATGATTATTTAAACACTGTAAAGTTTTCTGGCATAATGTACAAATAAAAACTCAATCTTAACAGTATTCCTAAAATAACTAGGAATTGAATTGCACATGAAGCGTAATACGACACTATATTTACATAAGGTTCAGTACTAGACGGAATAACGTCTGCGGCGGTATGGCAGCCCGTGTATATAAATGGTATACATAGTATAAAACAAAGTCGCTTACCGCTGTCTGTGCCTATGTATGCTTAGGTCTTTAGAATTACGCTTTTTTTTAATAGATAGAGTGATTCGAGAGAAAGGTTGTTGTATATAATATAGGGAAAATATAGTAAAGCACTGATAATGGTAGCAGTTTCTAATGTGATGTCGCGAATAAACAAATTCTGTAATATATTTAGTATCAGCATTGACCCGTTCGAAGCTGGGCCCTTGTACTTATATACGAATAATTTTATTAGCATAAAAGTTAGCGTTTCCCTTTTCTTTGTTTTTAGAACGAAATCCTTTTACGCGACTTACAGTAAATAAACTAAAGTAAATGAACAAAAATCTTTACTGGCAACCTTTCCTCTCTTTCTTTTTATCTCCGTCTCTTTCTATTGTATACAGTTTAATATAACTTATTGTTTTCAATTACACGAAATTTTTAATACTTATCATTTAATTATTCTCAAGCGTGTTCCATTTATTTAATTGTTTCTAAATCAAATAAAATAAAAATAAACTTTATTCAAGGCTTTTACAATAAAACTATATTAAGTGAAGTTACCATCAGTTCGTAAACTAGATTCTACAGAAAAGAACCGGCACAACTCCGTAATTACTCTTTATTTATCATTACATCATATGAGGAGAAAGCAACTGCATCCTAACCTGGTTTCGCCCAATCAATGTCTTTTAATTTTAACAAGGCTATGTTTAAGTTTACTTGTTAATATGTCGTTGAATTTTGCAACTGATTTTTAAGCTGAAAACTTTAGCGACAAGCACCATATACCATACAAAGACCGTAAGCTCGCCAATGTTACTTCACATCTAGTCATCATAACTGCTTCGTATTCAAGCTCTATTCTTCACATTAGTAATCATCATCATCATCATCATCATCAACAGCCTGTAAATTTCCCACGGCTGGGCTAAAGGCCTCCTCTCCCTTTGAGGAGAAGGATTGGACCGTATTCCACTACGCTTCTCCAATGGGTTGGAATACATATGTGGCAGAATTTCTATGAAATAAGATACATGCAGCTTTCCTCACGATGTTTTCCTTCACCGCCAAGTATGAGCTGAATTATAAACACATATTAAGCACTTGGATATTCAGTGGTGCTTGCCTGGGTTTGAACCCGCAATCATCGGTTAAGCTGCACGCGTTCTAACCACTGCGCCATTAAGGCTCATATTAGTAAACGTGTTTAATAATTTAAAAAGTTTACATATATATTAAATCCGATCCAATAAATGTGATATGATACGGTCTTGACATCTTATTAAAATAAGTTTCACTGAGAATAGAAAACAAAACAAAAGAAAAAACTACTTATCCACTGACAAGACCAGAAGCTATTTATGTAAGTAGTGTCAATACTTCGCAAACAGCTCATAACTTCTACCTATTTTTATAAGTAAGGATTTATGCGGTCACAAAGATTATTTAGAACTGCCACGTTAGTATATATGTTACAGCCAAAGTAATAAATCTGGATATTATGTATAATGGCTAGCCATTATACATAATATCTACTCAGTTTGGTTAAAGTAATAATGGACACAAAATTAATCACATTAACTAGCTATTATATATAATATCTTCGATGACTTGGATAATGTAATAAAACATGTAGGTATACGTTTAAAATTATAAAATTATATTTCAATTTGCCTTAACTAATCATAAAGATTATTTAATAAATAAAATTTTAACAAAAAGAAAAACCGACTTCAAACAAAACACTATTTTAAAACAAATAAAAATGCACTAAAAAATAATAACATATTTTACATATTTTTTAGAGTCCTCCTAGGTAAAATGAAATGAAAAATATTAGACTACTTAAAAGTCGATTTACGATTATATAATGTAGTTATAATTATTGGTATATTTGGAGCCGGTGTCAGCTACGGTGCCCTTGCCCCAACAATCAAAAGAAAGAAGCGATACGAGCCCCTTGATTGATCCAGTATATTATTGTGTAAAAGGTAATTTGAAAAAAACATATTTGTTAAAGTATTCTCGTATTGTTTTTGATAGATATACTGTAGGGTTTTATTGGCTGACACCGACTCCAAATATAATAGCTATTTAATCACTATGACTGTAAAATAAGTAACAGCCTGTAATTTTCCCACTGCTGAGATAAGGCCTCCTCTTCCATTAAGGAGAGGGTTTGGAACGTAATATATATATTAAATTGTACAAGTATGTTATTGCAGGTCTCGAAATCCCAGACTTGATTTTTTTTTTTTAATATTCTGTGACGCAATAGTAGGTATTCCTACTTTGTTAAAATCATCCCAAAGAGAGTCTCTAGCTCCAAGATTATAAATAGACCAGATTGCTCTCTTTTGAAAAAAGTTAACACTTTAAACCTGAAAAATACAATATAGAAAGTCGTATAGCAGTTACGATAGAATAGATGATGTGTGGGTAGTACTTGCCCAGACTTACTTCCGTAAAGCCCTACCACTTTTATAGATAAACTTCCGTACGATAGTAAATACATAATACACAAATACAACCTGTAAAATTCTCACTGCTAGCCTTAATCCTCTCTCTCTCTCTCTCTCTCCCTTTGAGGATAAGATTAGAGGCTTATTCTACCACGCTGCTCCAATGCGATGGATTCGCATGTGTCAGAATTTCGTTGAAATTAAACACATGCAGGTTTCCTCACGATGTTTAACTTCGCTACCAAGAGATGACTTATAAATACAAATTATGCACATGATAGTTTAGAAAAGTCGAGATGGACCAGGGTTCAGAACGCCTGCATCTTAACCGATGATTGCGGGTTCAAACCCAGACAAGCACAGTTGATTCATGTGCTTAATTTGTCTTTATAATTCATCTCGTGCTCAGCGGTGAAGGAAAACATCGTGAGGAAACCTGCATGTGACTAATTTCATAGAAATTCTGCCACATGTGTGTTCCACTATGACGCATTGGAAAAGTGTGGTGGAATATGTTCCAAACCTTCTCCTCAAAGGGAGAGAAGGCCTTTAGTCCAGCTGTGGGAATTTACAGGCTGTTGTTGTTGTTGTTGAAAATTTAGTGTTGTGATTGAGATTTTTTTCAATAAAAAAACCTATTAAATCAGTTACGCCCTGACCTTTATACCCAAAACTTCAACCTTCAAGATCTGCGGCCTCATGACTCACAAGACCAACGAAACTATCAAAGTTTCAAGATAACGTACGTATATATTATTAAATCAGTTCATTTCTATTTCATTGCATACTTTTTTGATCGCAGTATCCCAAATTCATGACATAAAAATTTTCGAAAAAAATTACGGTCGTACCCTTGGAAAGGCATTTGCTGAAAGTTTGTTTAGTTGATTGATTGAGTGAGCAATTAAGGATTGCCCTTAACATCTAATCCCTGAGCCTCATCGCTTACAACGACGTGATTCGTTCTATGAATTAAGTATATTTGTTTGTATGCTGTTTATGTGTTGTGTTTGTGTGTGTAAAAAGTATTCGTATATATTCTGCTGATGCTGATTAGGACTGAAACCAATATTATCCATTACATAATAAATATTTAACCTGATTTATTTATTACTATAATAAATAAATATACAGGGTATTCGAATAACATATAATATTTTATATAAGATGGTTTACAATCGAACTATTTTAAGTATGTATTGTGTATTACGTGATTTATACTTTTTTAAAAAGGAGGGGGAAATTTTTTTTATATATATCGTTATGTATTTTTAATAAATATCATCAATAATTAATTTGCTATAAATAATGTTCACTCTGTGAGGTGGTAGTATAGCTTTAAATGGCTTATTATTAAACTATAATACTAATATAAAAACATTATTTAAAATAAACAACTCAATTACTTTCTTCAATAATAAAATACTTAAATAGCGAGAATACAACATTAACTACAAAAATACACTTCAAAATTAATTATTTCTTAAGCACCTCATCCTGTTTGAATGGGATCCCTTTCCGGGATAAGCCGGCGTTTATACATTTTAATTTACTCGCGTAATAAGCTAGCTAACCGCTGCAGCGTTGCTCAGGTGAAATGCAATTAAGATTTAATACTGAGAAATACCGTTAGCAGAATCATACACAAGAGATAGTAGGTATTTTATTTGCTGTATTGGTTTGGTGACCCTTGTATATATTTGTGTCGTTTAACTAATTTTATTCACATCAATGCAGAGACACATTTTTTTTTGTGAACGCGTATAAAATATTATATCTTTAATATTCTTTTCGTGCATGAAAAAATATTTTATTAATAATTTAAAATTTAATCAACTCTCCAAAACTGTAGATAACAAATGCAATACAGACGTGGCCCCTTTCTTTTTACCTGCGAGGCCCCTGTAACAACGAGGGCCTCATCACCACGCCTAGCGCCATTTTTGTGCACTCTTATATAAATGATAATATATAGCACGGCCTTAAAATAGAATTAACCTAAAAAACCCCATTTTCACTCGAGAGCTATAAATTTTACAGCATAAATAAACCTTAGAAAGCAGTATTAGTAAACTGTTTTTCTTTAAAATCTTTTATTCTTTTGTACACCTGCATTCGTACTTTTCCACATTTTCTACGGGAAGTAGGGTGGAATATGGGAGGGATGTGGTGTTTGTAATTATACACGCTATTCTGAACTTTCAAAGGGAAGGGACTATGATGTTTTATGCAATGCTTACGAATATATATATTATTCAAATTAATAGTGTCTTCCCTGAAACTTCAATTTATTCAAAATATTGATGACTATAATAGGTTTTGTTTTGATTTCATTTCATTGTAAGCTGCAAGTCACTTGTTAAGCGTCAAAATTATGAAACACATAAACAATAATAGCCTGTAAATTTGCCACTATGGATGTGGCTCCCTCTCCTTTTAAGGAGAAGGTTTGGAACATATTCCATCACGCTGTTCCAATGCGTTTGCGTATGCGTGGGTTTGAAATCATAATCATTGGTTAAGATGCACGCCTTCTAATGTTTTCATTCCATGGTCTTTATCATTAAAACATATATACTTTACTTTAAACTTTATTGCACACCACGCATTAAATAAATAAATACAATACGCATCCAGCCTAAAGAAAAGAGGCGTACAATATTGGCGATCTTATCGCTACCTAGTGATCTCTTCCACGCAACAAACGTTGAAGGTTAAGAATATGAGGTGTGTGATGCAGTAATCTATATATATATATATACATATCCTAACTGACAGAATCATCATCGCCGGACTAAATTATGATATGAAATTTGGTGCGTAGAATCGTCTTATTGCGTCAACACCTACTAAGAAATGAATTTTAGAAGTTCTATCCCTAAGGGAGTATAATAGAGTTTGAATTTTAAGGTCATATAATCAATTTCCACGCAAGCAACGTCGCTAACAGCAGCTTGTTATAAATAAAATAATATGAATCTATACCTAAAACCAATAAATAAATGTAGAATACACAATTTATATATAATTAAATAAAAAATCAAGTATTTTCGTATAATCTAAATACACACAATATACAGTAAGTATACACACAATTATATAGTATATACACAATTTGTCAACAAATAAAACGAGAAAAATAAAAAAAACTACAAAATAAAATAATATAAACTAAAACCAAGCACAATGTATTTGTTTCTGTTATGTATCTATCTATGTATCTATTTATCTATTTATGTATAGTCACGAAATATAAACAACTGCCGTATAGTGGAGCCTACTCACCTGTTGTGGTCTTTCCGTTCCGGTACATTCAAACCGCAGTGAGTGCTTCCAATAAACAATTATTTGGAGCAAGTCGCAGTAGGCTTGCTTTAAAAAATACTATTGTAACGATCCTATATTGAATAAATATTTTGTATCACTTTAACTATCATTGACGCTTCACTATCTTACTCTACATTTTTAAGCTGTGTAGCTTAAATTGAATTGTTGAATTGAAGTTGAATAAATATACATATAAATAAATAAATCCTTCTTGGGGCAAGGTATCCGTGTCGATAGTAAATTTCAGCAGACATTTTTAACTTTGCCGTATCGTATATTCAAATCGTTTATAAAAATACACAGATAAAAAAGGCATATTATTTGATACAAGATTTTATAGATGATATAAAAGCGTGTAGTTAATACCTGTTGACTTCCAAGCAGGATATATTAATTTAAATAATCGTATTAAATAACTTGACTTTGTATTTTTTAAATGTTGTAAAAGAGTAACTACTGAGTTTGTTGCCGGTTCTTCTCGGTAGAATCTACTTTCCGAACCGGTGGTAGCTTCACTTAATTGTGAAATAACGATGCATAAGTGCTTGTAAAAGCCTACTTGAATAAAGTTTATTTTGATTTTTATTGATTTATAAAAAAATATTATTTTAATCAACTATTTTTTATTCCATAAAGTTGTTTACCTTCAGCTTCGTTAAGCAAAATACTAAAACAATACTATCTTTCTCTATATATTTGTATATTAGGGACGACCAAACGGCCTTCGAGTGGCTTATCCCTGGTCCCTTGAAAATCCCTGGGTTCAAATACCAAAACAGGCCGATAAAAGTTATTACGTCATTGACATACGACAATAATCCTTTGAAAATCACTTTTTCTATTTATTAATTTAAAACTAGTACTTTAACTCTTGTACAAATATTCAACATTTACAGCTCCAAGATTTTCAAATCCAGACCTAAGGCCAGTAACATTTTTCCGCTCTATAAAATTCTTTGTTTAAATCTTAACAATTTAATATATTGCAATTAAGAATCCTCTTTAATTTTCTTCCCGTCTAGGGTTGGACATTTTCAAAATGCGACCATAACCGATCTTCTACATGCAGCTATCGTCCTATAATAACTGAGACAAAAATCGGCTAACGCTATTAATTTATAAGATATTTAAATCGTCTTAGTATGTTATTTATGTTATAAAGTTGGTAGATAAGAATATCAGAGTACCTTCTTCTTTCCTACTCTTCATAGTGCCTTTTCTCCACGGTCGGATTTTTTTTGCAAAACTTTATTTTTTATTGTCTTGTTCCTAAATAACCTAGCTCAATGAAGAGCAGAGATGGCCCGGTGATTAGAACGCGTGCATCTTAACCGATGATGAGTGTATTTCATCAAACTGCATTGGAACGGCGTAGTGGAATTTTCCAAATCATCTCCTCAAAGGGAGAGGAGGCCTTAACCCAGAAGTGGGAAATTTACAGGCTATTGTTGTTGTTGTTGCTGTTGTTGTATCTTGTAGCTTAATGATTGATGACAAACTCAGTATGTTTGAAATCTACGTGCTCGATCCATAGGGATAATTCAAGAGAATCAACTCGATTAGTTTAAGTAAAACTCGGCCTCGGCAAAGCTATTGTTCGTTATATAAAAACATTTGATCCCTGAAAATAAAAAAGTTCTTGAGAGTACATAAAAAACTTTATTGCTATCGTTAAATTGGCGCACAGAGTAACAGCGACAGTTCCTATATACGATAAATATGTTGCAAACAAGCTAACATAAGAACGAAAGCCTTACTTTTTTTTTTAAACGAAAGAAATTTCATCACTGCATAGTATAAAACAAAGCCGCTTTCTCTGTCCATATGTCCCTTTATAAGCTTAAATCTTTAAAACTACGCAACATATTTTTATTTTGCTTTTTTTTAATAGATAGAGTGATTCGAGAGGAAGTTTTTTTGTGTAAAATACATGGACAATATAGTGAAGAAATACTGATAATTTATAAGTTTGTAATGTGATGTCGTAAATAAATAAATTCTGTAGAATATTTAGTATCAGTATTGCACCCGTGCGAAGCCGGGGCGGGTGACTAGTAATACATAAATTTCAAGACGAACATTCATCCTAATATTATAAGCGCCAAAGTAACTATGTATATCAATTACTTCCTTACGATAAACAGATTTATTAGTCTATTCCAATGGAAGTAGGAAAAAAGATAAACAAACCACAGATTTACGAATTCATGCTATTTTCTAATAACTCAGCTATATTGTGCATAAGAATTTATATCAATATAGATATCCGTATTTATAACACAACACTATTACCTTTAAATACTCACATCAAATGTAATTTTACTTTCGAAATTTCATAAACAGTTTCGTCGACATTCAAAGCGCCATTTTTTTGGAAATCCATAATGAATATCAAAGACTAATCAAGCTCTCAACCAATAATATCGCATCAATTTGTTGTCAATTGTTTATTTAACTTTTTTCCTATTATGATTGGAACAGGGTGCAAATGGAATTTGGTATGTCAGTTGTTTAAGTCTCAGGGAAGGATATAGGGTGTTTTTTTTTATTTCACCCCTCCAAGTTATAAAATTCTGAAGAATATTAGTGTGATATAAAGTTTTATAAATTTAGCGCGGGAAAAGACGTGGGTTCAGATAGTGGACTATAAATGTAAATTAACATCCGGAACGTGTTCCTTGGCTGGATTAAAACCTCCTTTCCATTTAACTCTACTTTTAAAAAAAATACAATAGAAATTTAATTTAAATAAAATTTGCAACCTAAAATACGATGAAACTGCTTAGGACTTTTATAGGACTAAGAAGGATAACAGCTAGTTATAAATACTAATAACTAAATAACCTAACCTATACCTCGCCTTGTTACCTCCTCCGGTGGGAGGGCTGGTACATTTTTGTCCAGTGGATCGGAATTGTGATAAAATAGAGAAATGATAGCATTCATGCCACCATTTTCAACCGACTTCAAAAAGGAGGAGGTTATCAATTCGTCTGTATTTTTTTTTTTATTTGAAAGGATATATTTTAAGGGTAGTTTGGTGAAAGTTTGGTAAGGTTCTGAGCACATAATCCATGACAAATTAAGGGAACGGGAGGGAACAGAACAACTGAGGAGCATGTTAGCAATACTCGGTCGAATCTTTTATTTATGGGTTACTTGGATATTAGAATCACCTTCCGGAACGTGGTTATGTTCATGTAATTGTCATAATCGAATATTATAATCAACTAGCGACCCGCCCCGACTTCTCACGGATGCAATACTGATACTAAATATACTAATGAATTTGTTTATTTACGACATCACATTGCAAACTTCTAAAATTGTCAGTGTTTCTTTACTATATTGTTCATGTATTATATACACAAACCTTCCCCTTGAATTACACTATCTATTAAAAAAAACCGCATCAAAATCCGTTGCGTAGTTTTAAAGATATAGGGACAGAGAAAGCGACTTTGTTTTATACTGTGTATTGACGGAACTCCTAAACGGCTTACAGTTAGGGTGCGATTTGGGGCAGAATTTCTTTCTGTCTTTAATCAAATTTTGTGTATGTGATGTGATGTCATATGATGTACGACATAGCATACGAATAGCTCTTTTGCAAAGTTTTTTTACGGAGGTCGATTACAGCTCTTTCGAGGGTGGTACCTTGTAGTTTATGCCGCATGACGTATTAAAGCCGCATTTTCGAAAGTCTATTTTTGCTTTATTCGAAAGTTTTTTTTGAAATTGTCCCTGAAGTAGTTTCTGATTCATATAAACGGCACGCTTAATCTATCCATATTAAGAAAAAAATGTTAGTCTACATCAGCTTCACTTAAAATCAACAACCCTATACTATACCTATCAAAAAACAATACGAGAATACTTTAAGAAATGTTTCTTACAAATTACCTTTTATACGATATTATACTGGGTCAATCAAGAGGCTCGTATCGCTTCTTTCTTTTGATTGTTGAAGCGTGTGCCTGTAGCTGACACCGGCTCCAAATATAGCAATAATTATAACTACATTATATAATCGTAAATCGACTTTTAAGTAATCTAATATTTTTCATTTAATTTTACCTAGGAGGACTCTCAAAAAAATGTTAAATATGCAATTATTTTTATTACTTTTTAGTGCATTTTAATTTGTTTTAAAATACTGTTTTGTTTGAAGTCGGTTTTTCTTTTTGTTAAAATTTTATTTATACGCGGTCATTATTTGAAAATGAAGTACTTTTAATGCTTATTTGTAAATAGTTAAGGCCTGAATGTTAATATACTTTGATTATCTTTAGCGAATTTAAATAATGAAGAAATAAAATTAAAAAAAATTAAATAATATATAAATAGATCGAAATTTCTGCAATGCAATACCACTTACCACCACACAATAACACAGTTACCACCACTCATTTAAAAGATAAGTTATAGAAGCTAAACATCTTTCATCCTAACATAAAAAAATGAATCTATCAAGAGACATCTAAAATTGTACCTACAAACTTAGTTACCTTTCTCTTTTATATTTCAGACAATAACAGTTATTAATTATATGTAAAACAATCGTAATAAATTCATCTTTGCAGTTTGCATATCAACAATGGCTGAATGAAATTCCTCACTTGGATAAATCTGCCTTTGTATATTTTAATTAACTTTAATATTAAATGCCTAGTAATATTATTTCAGTATAAATATGATATTTTCAGTTTAATTAAGAAAACATTGCAAATGAAATCAACATTCTGTTGTCGGGCTTACATTTAAACTACTTCGAAAAATTACTTGGTAGTGGGGTTTTGAATAAGCCCTTTTGGGTACGTATTCATCAGATATTCTACCAATAAAGTTTCAGTAATACTTAGTATCGGTGTGTGACGAATTGATTAAGTGGGTATTATTACAGGTATAAGAGACATTACGTATGAGATCTCATGGTTGGTGACGGATTGCTGATAAAATTGGTGAAAATCTCTCATAAATGGTTCATTAGTTCGTTGACGAATTTAATACTATTAAAAAAGAATCTAAACGATTTTAAGAGTTACTGTATTTATTTATTTGGTTATTATATTTATATTCAGTTTGAAAACCATTCAGAGATTTCAAAGAAAGCTTTGGATGTATGAATACGTTATATATTCTTAAGCTGTCTATTTAAATTAATATATCAATATCCAAAGAAAAATCTAAATAATATTTTCATATTAAGTAGTCATAAAACCAAATATGT
Organism: Vanessa cardui; assembly: GCF_905220365.1. Classification (NCBI taxonomy): domain Eukaryota; kingdom Metazoa; phylum Arthropoda; class Insecta; order Lepidoptera; family Nymphalidae; genus Vanessa; species Vanessa cardui. The sequence goes on along the minus strand of NC_061134.1, from coordinate 2,212,785 downwards.
GTAATAGAAGACTTATATTACTGAATAAATCAGCACCTTACAAATAAGGGTCAAACATGTAAAGAAATCTCATCCAACATAATCAGGTTTCCTCACGAGTATGTTCTTCACATCATATATTTTAAGGATCATTGTGTTCTATTTTCAAATATTTAAAAATAACTCATAGCTGAAGTTTCAATGTCGAGCGAAGTGGAATGTCAGGGGGTAATATTTTCATGTTCGTGTGAGAAGTTACTCCATAATAAAATAAGATTTTGCTTGTCTCAGCTTTAAATAAAAGCATTAATTTTGCTATCCAGTCCGTCATTTCAATTTTCCCAAGCTATTTCCAACAGGAGATTAGAAAACTAAATTATTAACTTTGTAAGTTACTGCAGAACAATTCTCGTATAATATGTGGTACGAGCACAAAGAACCGTAAGTTTATCGTCTTCTATAAGACTTCTTTTATATTAATACTAGTTGTTGCCAGCCGCTTTGCTCGCTTTTTAAGGGTTTGATTGTCATGTATTAGGCAATAGCCTATGTCCCTCCTCAAGTTACTTCATACGAAATTTCATCAAATTCGGTTCAGCGGTTTGGTCGTGAAAGACAGACAGACATACAGAGTTACTTTCGCATTTATAATATTAGTATGGATAATTTGAACTGCCTCGTAGATCAAATAGCTGAAAGATATGTATATTACAAATCTTGAGTTCAATCCCCAGGGAACGCCAAATGAAAATTAGTTTTGCTGTCAAGGAGCGTAAAGAAAAGAGTGAATGTTTATTTGGACGCCCACACTCGCGAAACATAATACGTGTCCAATATTTATATGAGATTTACATTAAAATCTAATCCCGTGAAATGACAAGACAAAGGTACTAGTAAAAATCTACTTGAATAAAGTACATTTCGGTTTGATTGGTCAAAATATCAATCTGAATATATTGAAGTGATATATACTATTGACATTGGGGTAGGGCTTTGTCAAGCCAATCTGGGTAGGTACCAACCACACATCAAATATACTACCGCCAAGCAAATTTACTCAGTACTGTAGAGTTCCGATTTGCGTGAGTGAGCCAACGTAGTAATCAAATCAAAGTAAAATTTATTCAAGTAGGCTTTTACAAGAACTTTTGAATCGTCATTTTACAATATATAGATTCTACCGATAAGAATCGGCAAGAAATTCGGTAGTTACTCTTTTCAACATTTAAAAAATACAAAGTTAAATACAATTATTTAAATAAATATATCCTGTTTGGAAGTCAACAGGTATTAACTCCATGCTTTTTTATAGTAGACATAAGGATCATGTTTGTCCCCAGAGTTGGTCGCCCATTGCCAATGTAAATGTTGGTTAATATTAGTTACTATGCCGATAACCATGACCGGTAATGACTTCGTAACATGAATTAGCCAATAAGCAAATCTGATTTAAAAAAAAAAACAACAAAATACTATTAACCCAACAAGGAGGTAGTGCAATCCGACCGATGTCTTACAAAAGTCGTATCCACCTCAATTGGTCGCGTTGTCCAGCTCTCTAATTATGTACCTGAAAGCTTATCTTTTACTGCAGCGACTTAGCAGGAGTATTTTCACACCCATTAATTAAACTGTTTTCCAACTACTAAGCACTAGAAAAGAAGATAAATATACAAATAAAGGAGGTTGTAGTCTTTTTGTGAAAAGATAGAAATTAAATTATGTAACGGATTTCAAGATTCTAATTCATGGACGATTAAATCCATATTTAACATAGTGAAACTTTTTATCAGAGAACTTTTTAATCTTGCAATCTAAAAGTCAAGTTTCCTTCAATCGAGTCGATGTATACTAGCATAATGTAACTTGCATTTCAAGTAAATATAAACGTCAATTTAGAACCTGTTCGAAATTTGAAATATTTAACATGCCAATAACGACAACGAAATGGTCCAGCTACTGGTTAGACATCGCAGCATTCACGAAAATATTAATTATTCTTTGCGTTCACACAGCCCTTGCATTCTAACCAAGCGAACAAATATTTAATTTTCCTTGCGTCTAAAATAAAAAACAATTATAGTTCCTGTCAAAAAACATAACACAAACATTGATAAATAAAGCATATTACTTATATATTAGTAAAAAAATATATTAAATATAAAAAGCGTGGACCTTGAATTTTAATTAACTACATAGTATGTAATTCAAATGGTGGAAAAGATTGGCTACTGATTTTAGTACCGATTCTTCTCGGAAGTATCTACTTTCTAAACGAGTAGTAAATAGTAGTACATGTAATTCAATACCATATGAATAATAAATATTTTGATTTTGATTTGAAAATGGAACTTATTCCATTAAATCCAGATATATTATGAGAGATTTATCTTAAGACGTAAGACGTAAAATGCACACACACTAACATTAATTAGATGGTGGGAGACTGTTTGTACGTCACTTGGCGCCGCTTCGCTTCCCAGTTGTGACAACCGGTGTTTACGTGCGTGAATAACTTGGAAACTTCGCTGCGTTAAATAACAGTGTACAAACTTAACAAATCTCAGAGTAACTCGGACAAATATATTCGTAACATTTTACGAAATGCATCTGAAAAGTTATACAAAAACATACATTCAATATGACGTGTCTTTTTCAAAGTCATGTCTTTAAAAGAAAACAATCAATATATAATTTATTCAAAGGCTTTTTGTAAGTATTTTTGAATCGTCATTTTTCAAAATATTTCAAGCGAAGCTACCTAAGCTAGGATTTAATTTTAGAATTATTATTAACGATAGAAATAATTCTATCGTGATGGACATGCTTGCATCGAGCCCTAGTAATTTCCAACGAAGATTTAATGTTAAAATTTTAAGCTTTACAATATTTGTATTAACAACATATTTGATATCTTTCTTTGTTTTGAGATTTTATTACTATGATCGTAGCAATAGTAGCAGCAGTAGTAGTAGTAAGCTTGGCATATTCCCACCCGTCTGGTTTTTAAGCGACTTCAAAAATAGGAGTGTTCTCAATTCGACCAGTATATATTTTTTTATGTTTGTTCGCCGATTACTTCGCCATTTATGAACCGATTTTGATGATTTTTTTTAGTTAGAAAGATGATACTCCTGGAATGGTTCCATGACGAGGATATCAGAGTCTGACGATGTGATCCTGGAGAAATCGAAGGGAACCCTCAAATTTTATAGGCACATGTACCGTGTTTTACATATTTTCTGAAGTTATATTTTGACGACGTTTTTCTTCGCCGAACACGAGATGATCATAAGCACAATTGAAGCATGCATTATAATATTACATATTGTTATTTAAGAAAGGATTTTCGATCAAGTTCGTGACGAATCGTTATTTATCTTAAAACTACATATTTTCGGTATTAACTATTTATAATACTCATATTAAGGAACACGCAACAAAGTGATTACTACTATTACTACTATTTTTTCTAAGCAAACGATTATAAAAAAGAGTTGAAGTTGCTTAATACCCGACATATTTTTAGAATTGTTCTTGTGTTATAAGTTTTTTTTATGGTATAAATTGGTGGACGAGCATATGGCCTATATGATGGTAAGTGGTCACCATCACCCATAGACAATGACGCTGTAAGAAATATTAACTATTCCTTACATCGTCAATGTCCCTTGTGCCTGTAGTTACACTGGCTCACTCACCCTTCAAACCGAAACACAACAATACTGAGTACTGTTATTTGGCAGTAGAATAACTGATGAGTTGGTGGTACCTACCCAGACGGGCTTGCACAAAGCCCTACCACCAAGAAGTTTATGTGTTGTATTTTTATGTGCTACTTATTTTTCTTTAAAACTTTAATTTTTGATATATACATCGTATGTTTGTGTGTAAAGAACATGTATTGTTGCACATACATATTATGTACATGTACAGCCTGGTAAATTAACACTGATGGACTATGACTTCCTCTTCCTTTGAGGGTTTGGAGCATTTTCCACCACGCTATTTCAAAGAGAGTTGGTATATTCACATTTTCCATGAAATAAGAAACGTACATTTTTCCTCACCTCACCGAGCACGAAATGAATTATACACATAAATAAACACATGAAAATTCAGTAGTAGTTATTATTGTTTTTTTCTTCAACCGACTTGGCTGACACCGGCTCCAAATATAACATTAAGTATAACTACGTTATATAATCGTAAATCGACTTTTAAGTAGGCTATTATTTTTCATTTCATTTTACTTAGGAGGAGTCTAAAAAATATGTTGAATACGCAATAATTTTTATTACTTTTTAGTGCACATTAATTTGTTTTAAAATAGTGTTTTGTTTGAAGTCGGTTTTTCTTTTTGTTAAAATTTTTATTTATTTTTAGTAATTTTAATTTTATAAAGTTATTCGTAAGAATAGCTTTACTTGTTGTTTTAGACTTTATTGTAAAAATAGCTGATGTTCCCCAAACAATGTGTTTGACCGTCTATATGGTAATCGTTCATCATTACTCGTGACGTACGTGCGAAATTGAGTGAGATTATTGAGACCGTGAATAATATTTGACATTTTATGGCCCCTTCCTTCCGTCCTTGTATTATGTCATACAAAAAAAACGTTTAAACAAGATACGAAAGTTGAAAAAATACATTTACATAGAACTTACAAAAAATTCATTTTTTTTTTATGACAGGTGGACAAACGAGCAGGAGGCTCACCTGATGGAAAGTGACAACCACCGCCCATGGACATCTGCCACACCAGGGTAGGTGCGTTGCCGGCCTTTAAGAAAGGAGTACACTCTTTTCTTAAAGGTTCCCATGTCGTATCGGTTCGGAAAAACCGCCGGCGAAAGCTGGTTCCACAAAGTCGTTGTGCGAGGCAGAAAATGTCTAAGAAATCGCGCTGTTATGGATTTTCGGGCATCAAGGTGATCATTTCAAAATTAAAGCTACTATAATAATCATGACCCCGGAACGAATAGCAAGCCAATAGTTTGTTCCATTAAAATGGTACATATTGATATAATTCGAAAGTATATCTATATTCATTTTATTTATAACAAAAAAAAAAATGAAACGGTCCAGAAGTTCTACTAATCTAATACGAAAAGCTACGTGACCCGATATTCGTATTTACAGAGTCCAAATGTTTAATCTAAAAGTCCTAAAGTGACCTTGGAATCTTATTACAGATTCTACCTTTTTAGGGTTCCCTACCCAAAGGTAAAACGGACCCTATTGCTAGAACTCATGAAAAACCATGATAGCCACACACTTGCACTTTTCATAGATGTGTTTCTATTACAACTATTACAATAATATAACAAAACAATATTTAAGATTATTCTCATACAACAGACATGATTTCTTAGTTGTTTTAGAGATTATTGTACGGAACACTTACTGCGCGAATCATACTCGCACTTAGCAACTTTTAAGCTATACACAAATGTATAAAAGCATGTTATACAATGATCTTAGATGTTTTCGAATTTTATTCGATATCATTAAAATACCTTCTCAACCTATCATATTATAAAATACATGTATGTTGAAATTATCACCTTTATTTAATTTGGTACGCGAGGAAAAACTCGCAACTGAATTAAAAACAGCTCACACGCCATTTTGGCGTTACATATTTATAGTGAAAATAGTTTATTTTCGAACAAGAAAGTTTCATTTGAAATTGATTCGTAAACAACGTTCTATATAACTATTGCTTAGAATTATTTATAAGTTTCCGTTCCAATACATTATTAAGGCCAGGGAATAAACATGATACAGTTTTTATTTAAATTTATATCAGGTTTTTATTTGGTGGTAGAGCTTTGTGCAAGCCCGCCTGGGTAGGTACCACCCACTCATCAAATATTCTACCCCTAAACAACAGTACGCAGTATTGTTATGTTCCGGTTTGAAGGGTGAGTGAGCCAGTGTAACTACAGGCATGAGGGACATAGCATCTTAGTGCAAATAGCATCTTAGTGTACATCGTCAATGCGCTACCAACCTTGGGAAGGTTGGTAGCGCATTGACGATGTAAGGAATAGTTAATATTTTTACAGCGTCATTGTCATTGGGACTGGCACCTTACGGTGATAGACGTTGGCATTGCCTGAGATATTAATCATACCTTGCCGGACCACAGCTCTCTTCTGGCTGTGAACCAAGATGACTGAAAATATCTACCTATATTACTAATCAATCGATCGATTGTCCCCGGTAAATTTTATGTATCCAAAATTACAAATAGTTTTAGTAAGATAACTTATTATTATTATTAACTAAATTTTCTAAATTCTGATCAAATAATCCAGTATTCAATATACAAGCATTATAATTAATTAATCAGTGTCAAATTAAACAAACAATCAAAATATATTATGTATTGGCTGTGTTTGTGACATCGTGCGCGTTTGAATTTAACACAGAAGTTATTATTGTAACCTAAGTTACTCCTTATTAAATCAGCTAACTACCAGTGAACGTCCTGTCAAAATCGGATTAGCCGTTCCCGAGATTAGCCGGAACAAATAGACAGACAGACAGATAGATACATAGATGTTATTATGGTATATGTACCATGTACATATACATAATTATGCATTTTGCAAAAAAAAACGATTAATTTAATATTACAAACAGACACACCAATTTAATATATGTATAGAAGATGTTTCTATTGTGCAATAAATCAAATCAAAAATACTATTTACTAATTTAATTTTGACGTACCTTAGATTAATTTAAATAATAAATAGTAAGATACGTGAAGTTTCTATCTACATATATTATGGCTACTGACAACTACAAATATTACCTCTGTGTTTAAAAATAATGAAGCGTCGAAAGTCTGCGACAGTTGAGCCATTATTGAGCAGTTCTGGATTATGAGCGCCGCGTGAGGCACGAAGCATAGCACCACCATTTGCAGCAGAAATATCCTTCGACCTTGTCTGAGGACAAACCATTGACCCTTTGAAATATTATAAATAAGTAGTATTCCATTATGTTGCTCTAGTAGCTACGATGGCAGAAAAACGATTGGAAGAATTTCATCACATTCAGGTCGTCTACCTTCTCCGCCGAGTATGAGATGAATTTTTTACATAAATTATATATTCAGTTAAGGAATTTCTTATGAATATGATAAATCATACAACACTAACCAAAAAAGTGTGTATCGACACATAATATATGTATAAAACCTATTCAAGTCCGTAAGTCAACCTTGGAGTGAGCTCAAATGCGAATTTCCTGATGTGTATTGGTTAAGAGTTGGGTATCCTGTCGATATCAGATCATGTTGCAGCATTAAGTCAGATACCATTTTATTTAAATATCATTCAAATCAAAGTAGAAGTTTGTGTTCTTCTCTGACTCTCTCTGACTCTCTCTCTCCCTCTCTCTCTCTCTCTCTCTATCTATCTATCTCTATCAAACTCTAAAACAACATTTTTTCAGAACGAAGTTCTTTTACGCTACTTACAATAGATTGAATTGGCAGAAATCGACAAGTAATCGTAAGGATTCGTTGCGACTCGAGCTACTTTCCTTCTCTTTTTTGTATATCTCTTTCTTTTGTACGCCAGCTTAGTCGTGTTTAAGAATGAGGCGGCCTTATCGCTAAAATAGCGATCTCTCTCAGGCAACCTTAAGGTAAAGGAAAGAAACCGACATAGAAAGAGATAGGGGTGTACCAAGCAGATATGAACAATTCTTATTTCTTACTAGCTATACCCGCCCGCTTCGCTGGGCATTAGTCGTAGAAAAATATTTTTTTAATTTTTCATTTTGTAATTAATTACTGATACAATGTACAAATAATCAAGAAATATGCGAGATCGAAGCAAATACTTAAAATTATTTCATTTAATATTCGCCAATACTGTTCTCGATAGGCTGCAGATTGGTCATAACACCCATAAACTTATTTATCAAGATCATATCTTCTTTTTTTGAATCCGGAAACAGATATGATTTATGAGAATGTTATTGTTGGTGTAATCTCGATGTAAAGTTGGTACGATGAAAATTTTAATTAAATTTCTATAGTCTAGAAAAGTTTGTATCGCACCAAAAACGTCCTCTATTATCCGGTTCTATCAAATATCGATGTTATAACATTTACAACCTTGTCATCTGTAAGTATCTCGTAAATAAATGTACCCTTTGACTCGAAGTTTTGATTCGTTGCATCGAATGTAGTTTAATCCTTCGTTCTCGACCATAGCGTACATGTCAACAATGAATTGTTAAAACAGTTGACGATACTTCAGAATATGGTTAGATTGATTATCTCTAATTATACGATACGCATAAAAATCAAACTCTTCGATGTCACAGAGCCAGTCGTGAGATTATTTTGATACAGTCCGAGATGATATCCAGCTTTATCATAATTGGATAATCGTAATAATTGTCATACGATTGATATTTTTCAGCGATACCTTGATTGTTTTTGTGTCGCTTAGTGATAACAATACCTCGTTTTGTAATTTCTGTAGCGACAATTACAGCTGTGACTTCAGGAGCTATGGAAGCTTCAATACGCCTTTTATGCTCTGCGTTCTATCTGCATTGATAATTACTTTGAATCATTTGTTGTTTCACTATCTAGAGCAGTTTTAGGCATAATCCTAAATTTAGCGATGATTTCTCGATTAGTTGTGGTATTGAACATGCATCGAAGATCAATCTTTTTCTACGTTGTTCGTGAAATAAATGTCCAGAAATTGGGGATTTTATTTAGATACTGGAAGAAGTGAACCAATCATATGATACACTTTAAACGTAGACGCGAAATTATTGTATTGTACAATATTTGTTACTCCGAAAGATGTCATTTAAAAGCATGAATTGTAATTTCTAATATACTGAAGGAAATATTTAGACTCCTTAATAGTTCCCGTAACGTAGGTAAGAAGAGATTCTGGTGTTTCAACCAGTTGTGGTAAATACATTTTACCAGTGGAGTAGCATATACCAGCAGTTTATTTAGTGTGACAATATAGGCATACTATATTCATTGAATATAGTAATAAACCATGCCATTGAATATTTTATTCAATGGCATGGTGGTTTCTATTTATATAAATAAGTTGTTTTTTTTTGGTTATGTGTCTTACGTTTACATTTTATACTAAAAATTCATTGTTGTTGGAGTTATGAGTATACTTACCAATTATGATTATTGTTTACTTTCTTATAATCAAAACAGCTAATCACTTCTTCCCATATATGTAATTTATAATAATTATCTCATTTTAAAATGACAATTATTATTGTTGTGATTGTTTTATGTTTATTGGCATATGACGGAAGTCATATGCCAATAAACATAGTTAGTTGTTATGCTTTTTGAATAGATTTTCATTTTTTATTACATATTTTATAATTATCGGTTGATCGGAATATAAGTGTATCGTGATACACGTAAGGACCATCTGTTGGTTATTTTTAATGATACGGATGAAATAATTACTTTCTCCATAAAACAATAGATAAACATACCAATTTTCATAATGATCGATCAAATAGTTTCAGAGTTTATCGATGACACACATACAAACACATTCTTTTGGCTATTTATATATACTTTTGTATGTATAGATAGCCTATGATTTGCGCAAGTACATGTTTTTCCTGTATGCCAATTTTTATAATGACACACACACAAAATTTCAAAAATCGTAAAAATTAAGTCAGTCAAAGAACACATGACGAATTACGACAAAAATAAGTGTACAGACAGACTCTAGAAATTTATATAATAGTATAGATTTAGTACTCACGTAGGATAGCTTTATTATTAGCGTATTTTATGTATAACTTTGGTGTTTCTATACCGATTTCTATGATTTTTTTATGGAATAGTTAATACTGTTAAATTTTGTAATTTGGGATGATTGAGAGTGCTATAAACGTAGGAATAGACAAATATCAGAAAGCTTCGAACTACTAAGCTATTGGGAGTGACACGTGTTATTGTGACTCAACCATAAAAGATAGACATAGGCTGTCATGGGATATTTTTTGTATAATTTTAAGGAGAACATTTCTTTAATACATGATTTCTGTGAAGCTTTAACCATTAAGGCTAAACACGCGACGGAAGCTCAAAATATGGGGTAAAACGGGATTTTTGAGACATTTCCCTTCAGTGCTCTGCTCCTATGGACTTTAGCGTGATGAAAAGTATACTATAACCAGCTCAGGAATATGAAAAATAATTGTACCAAGTTTCGTTAAAATCCGTCGAGTAGTTTTTGTTTCTATAACGGTTATATGGACAGACAGACAGACAGACAAAAATTTTACTGATTGCATTTTTGCCATCAGTATCGACACCTGATCACCCCCTGATAGTTATTTTGTAAAAATATTTCATGTACAGAATTGACGTCCCTACAGATTTATTATAAGTATAGATTATGTCATTTAAATATTCTTATAAGCCGTTAATTTTTCATTTATTTACGTTTGTTAATTAATAAGTATTGTATGATGACAGCAACTTCGTTCCGATTAGGTATCCGGTTAAAACTGGCTATTAGTAGGCAATTCTGGCCTTAAAAACTTATAACTCGCGTTGGGTGTTTACAAGTTAGTTCTAATCTTTAATTAAGATCCACGTGTTATATCCCGTGGGACGTATCATATTCGAGAATAGGTATAAGGGCCGGATTTTAGGAAGACGAGGATACAGCTCAAACGTTTCCACGGGAGAGAGGCTTCTACACGTGACACTTGTTACAATAATATAAATATGGAAACATCCAACTCAAAAACTAGTAACAGTTTTATATTCATCATCATGGGCCTTGAGCCTTGCCTTATTTATTTTCCCAGAGCTGATAGACCTCTAAATCCGGTCCTGATTATTATGTCACATATTGGTAAACACATCATATAATAATAAACATACATAAACATTTTATCAGTCATCAAGTCATACATCTTTACATATCCATAAATAAACTGACTCAATTAACTTTCACATCGGTACTGAATACAAAATTTAAATGATACATATAGAGGGCTTCGTGATAATAACGATTATTATTGAAGCGTATACATTTCTTTCTAATATTGAACAACTTTGAATACAACGTATATCCCAAATCTAAGTAAACTTGGTAGTAGGGCTTTGTGCAAACCCGTCTGGGTAGATAGCGCCCACTCATCAGTTATTCTACCGCCAAATAACAGTACTCAGTATTGTTGTGTTCCGGTTTGAAGGATGAGTGAGCCAGTGTAACTACAGGCACAAAAGACGTAACATCTTAGTTCCCAAGGTTGGTGGCACATTGACGATGTAAGGAATAGTTAATATTTCTGACAGCTTCATTGTCTATGGGCGACGCTGATTACCATCAGTTGGCCCATATGCTCGTCCGCCAACCTATACCAAAGAAAAAAAAAATCGAAGACAGTATTGCTGATGTTTTTAAAAATAAATAATATGCAAGTAATTGCCAACAACTTTGTACACATTCGATCATTTAAACAAACACAAAGTTCATATAATTGGCATAAACTTTCCGAGACTTATAATACATTTTTTATGTGTTGAGTTACTTGTATGATGAGTTACTTGAATGATGCTCTGCTAGGTTACTAAAGACAACAACAACGGCCTGTAAATTTCCCGCTGCTGGGCTAAGGTTTCCTCTCTCTTTGAGTAGATGATTCGAAACATATTCGACCACGTTGTTTCAATGCGGGCCGGTGGAATACACATGTGGCAGAATTTCTACGAAATTAAACACATGCAGGTTTCCTCACGATGTTTTCCTTCATCCCCGAGCACTAGATGAATTATAAATACAAATTAAGCATATGAATATTCCGCGTTGCTTGCCTGGCTTTGAACCCGCAATCATGGGTGCACGCGTTCTAACCACTGGGCCATCTCGGTTCTCAGGTTACAAAAATAGTCTTATATTTACAATACGTATTATATAATTGTTTAGTGTCGTTTACTTATAGTATGTTCCTATATTATAAATAATTTAAGTTCCGAAGTAGGATTTGCATGGTGGATATTACATATTCCCTTTGATCTATGTATTATTGTGATTGAAGTTCTCTCAGACGCTCCATTAAAATGTGGTACACGTCCTCTACAGCTTCGCAATTAGGACAATTAGTAGAAAGAACTATCTTCATGAAATATCCAAATCTATTAAATATTTAATGAAATGAGCCCGGAGAGATCGTTAATGTATATGTATAATGTATTCTTAAAAAAATTATAGCACCTCGTATACCTTCGGCCTGTAAATAATCCACTATTGAAAAAAATAATTAATTGATGCTTTTTTTAAATAAATTTTTGAAATTACATTTTTGACTTATCATCATTATCATTGCATTGTATAAAACGAAAAAAAACGACTGATTTTGAAACAGTTTTTTTAAAAGACATTGATTCAAGAGGAAGTTTTGTATGTATAATACATACTTAATATTGTATATAATTACTGAAAAACTTTGAACGCTGTAAGACATTTTGCAGTATATTGAGTATCAGCATTGCAAGCTCGTGAAGCCGGGGCGGGTCTCTAGTTTTGAAACAATCAAAAAATCTGATAACTCTAGAATGGTTCGTTTTTGCATGATGCATAAAGTTGTTAAAAATAACGCAAATGATCACCCTTTTTACCTCATAATGGGGATACGTTGAATTACCAATAACCCTGTATAACAAATAAAAGAATTTCATCCGACGTTAGTTTCCTCCAAGTCACGATGTACCTTTCACACAGAAATGATAAATGTAATCATTTTACCCTCAAGACCGTAATATTTTTTCCACTCGTACCTTATGGCGTTTTGTTAGAATTGAATTATGGTATTTGTTTATCATTACATTTTGTAAGAAAATGTTTTAAATGTATTTCACATGGACTCATTACAGAAGCGATGTTATCTCGCCTACCATATATTGAAATACAACTTCTTTTAATATTTTATGTATTATAATTACCTTTATTTACTAAAAATAGCTTTCAATTTTAAACAAAATGTCTAACACGTATAAAAGATTGTGCTCCTCTATAAGATAGACATACAAAAATAAATTGTCGAAAAATATTTTAGTAATAAATTTCATATAAGTGCTCTTGTGGGTAATCCTAGAAAAAGTAAAAAGTAAAGTAACAGCCCGTAAATTTCCCACTGCGTGATGTTTTTCTTCACCGCCGAGTACGAGATGAATTATAAACACAAATTAAGCACATATATATAGTGGTGCTTGCCTGGATTTGAGCTCGCGATCATCGGTTAAGATGCACGCGTTCTAACCACTGGGTCATCTCAGCTCTCAATCCTTATTTAATACAAATAAAAAATAATCTCTATTAAACGTATCTCCTATTATTAAGTTAAAGAATTATTTATAATTTCGTTAGTACGATACGGCCTAAATAAACTTTTTGCTTTTTATGTGATAGATAAATGGGCGCTTTATCAATTGGGTCATCCCATGGTAAGCGGTCACAATCGCTTATATACCTCTGCGCTGTAAGTAATATTAACCTTTATTAATATCCCCAAAGCGCCGACAACCTTGAAAGTTAAGATGTCCCTTGTGCCCGCCCCTTTTAGTTTAGTAACACTGGCACCATTCAAACCGAAACACAACTGCTAGCTAGCCTAACAAGACTTGCTAAAAACCCTACCACATTAAATTTCTTATCCTTAATGCAATGCATAATACATAGCTTGAATATTACTCATACAGTTGCCACAAACAGACAAAAATATTCCATGTGTATTATTAACTTATTGTATTAGATTTACTTTCACATTTATAAAATTAGTATTCTATACTAGTACAGAACGACACAACTTAGATGTAGCATTGGCAAAATTCGTAAAACCGACTACTGCCGATTTACACAACCAATGGAAATAGCTCCCTATAGCGCCATTCGACGATATTCGTCACTATGGATTCTAATGTCAGTTCAATCCGAGATATCAAATCGACGTGTCAAATTGATGAATATTAATAATTAATAGGTCATATGATATTACACATTGTTACATTTGTGTAAAGATCATATTCACATGAAAAATAAATATTGATAATTTCGGATGGCTTACTTAATTCGAATGTAATCGGTTTTACAAATTTTGCCGATGCTACATCTAAGTTGAGTCGTACTATATAGATTTTTAAAATACATTTAAGGAACTAAGATATGGGTGAACTGGCTATTAATTGTGCCTTACCTACCCCAACATCGTAAATCCGGCTTTGTGGGAGTAAATAGAGAGTACAGCTTAATCTACGTGAAGTTAGATACACTTGCAAGCACAATGTTTTCATTCATGGCTTATCACGATGTAACACAAATTCGTTCTAACATATATCAAGAAAGATTTGGTTCTGGATTTAGTGGATTCTGTTTAGAAGATTAAAGTAGGGTACATTCAACGTCAAGTTTATTCACAAACTAACAAGTGAACCGCCCCAGCTTCGCACAGGTGCAATACCAATACTAAAATACTGCAGAATTTGTTTATTTACGACATCACATTAGAAACTTCTAAGATTATCAGTGTTTCTTTCCTATATTGTCCATGTATATACAAAAACCTTCCTTTCGAATCACTCTATCTATTCAAAAAATCCTCATCATAATCATTAAAATTAATTGTTAATCTTTAATTGTTCTGAGCCGAAATAGCCTAGTGGTTAGAACACGTGCATCTTAACCGACGATTTCGGGTTCAAACCCAGGCAGGCACCACTATATACATGTGCTTAATTTGTGTTTATAATTCATCTCGTGCTTGAAGGAAAACATCGTGAGAAAATCATTTCATTGAAATTCTGCAACATGTGCATTCCACCAACGCGCATTGGAACAGCGTGGTGGAATATGTTCCAAACCCTCTCCTTAATGGGAGAGGAGGCCATTAGCCCAGCAGTGGGAAATTTGCAGGCTGTTACTTTACTAAATTTGCCCAACATTGAATTGCTGTTTTGCAGTAAAACATCCAATGAAAGGGGGACTACCTACCACCAATTATACTTCTGTTTATCACTTTAATCATCGTCTTGTAGATTGTAGAAATATTAAGTACAAATACTCGTACGATTACGTAAAGAGCCCATAAAAGCATTTATGTTAATATCATTGTAATACCGCAAGTGGGTACAATAAAAATGATTTATGTTACTTTATGAAAACACTAAACGGAAAGTATTAAAAGATGTTCAATTTAGCTGTTGTTTATACAGAGTTTTCAAATTTCATACAATATCCAAATATTGAAGAAAATAGTAACTTTGTTATATTTATTAACATAAGAGTTAATAACATTAAATGATTAAATATAAGCAAGGCGGCAGGCAGGAGCTGGATGCGAGTAGCCGGAGAAAGACCACAGTGGCGTGCGCTTGGAGAGGCCTATGTCCAGCAGTGGACAAAAACGGGCTGATGATGATAATGATGATGATGATGATTAAATATATACAAATATGAACTAAAACTAGTTACTGTATAAATCTTGACCGCGTGGAATGGCAGCAAGAATGCTAGCATCATTTCCCCGTTGAATCGCAATTGTGATCCTCTGAGCAAAAATCGAACCAGCCCTCCTGTCTTAATTAATGTTATGAACCAAACATGAATTCTAAGAAAGGACATAGGCTACTTTTTTGTCTAACACATGACAACCAACTAGACTACTAGTCTAAAATAAATATTTTACACCAGCAATTATCCTAATCTGACCAGATTGTCTTACCACTGGGAAGTGGTACCCTACTACCTGAGACTATTTTAATATATCTTCCAAGTTCCCGCCTAACCAAATTCACCGTTTTTTTTTTTCATAGGTTCTGGAAGGTTCCTTGATAACTATTTCTGGGACCCGTTTGGAAATACTTGTCCATTTAGTTATTATTTTTGCCAAAATATCTTATATAGATTTCCTCTTTTAAAAGTATAACAATTCTCCTTTATTGGTAATTTCTACTAAATTATCCATTCAAATTTCGACTTTGACACAGCAAACTAAATGACACCACAAATAACACATTTTTGTTCTGTGACGTAATTTGCATAACAAAAGAGTTCTAATATTATTTGCCTTGCTTTCCCTATTCTCTGGCGATTGTTGTTATTTACACGAGATACAGATTAACTTCGAAGTTAATGAAACGTTGATCGTTAAACTGATTTTCATTGGTCAATATCATCCGATGATGCAACACGCGACCAATGAAAGTTTTTTATATAGTCTAGTATAGAGAAATAAAATATAAAAAACATACTTCATTTTTGAGCAAGATAATTTTTAAGAGAATATGTTATTTTTATATATTTGTGCCGTGTGTTTATGGGTACTTTATATTATTACTAAAACGTTGACACGACCTGGGATCTTAGACCCCAAGATGGCCGATGCATTGCTGATGTATAGAATGGTTAATATATCTTACAGTTGGTACCGCTAACGCTATTCGCAATGGTAAGCACTTACCATCATTAGCCCATTTGACCGTCCGTCAACAAAGGTCACACAAATAGGCTTAGAGTTAAAGAAGAAAAATTGAACCTCAATTATAGATAGTAGCTACACGAACAATAAGAAAATAAAAAAATAATACCACAAAAAAACCTTCCAATTACATTATAGTAAAACTAAAAAATATATTAAAGTGTAGTTAATAGCGTTTTATCAATGGCCCTCCAAATTAGCTTCTAACGTACGTTTTCAATTTGTATTATCTTCTTACTTTGTATAAATTATTCTTTCTTATTGTTACTAGGACTTTCTTCTTTCTTAACAAATAAATAAAAACAAAATAACATGATGTCAGCTGAGCCGAAACTATGAATATTAAATTAAAGTAGTAATACGTCCGAAAAAAGAACTTTTTATGACGTATGAATGTCAAAACATTAATTTATGTTCCATCAAATTCGAAAATAGAAAAAAAAGTTGTAACAAAATAATGTGCCAGAGAGGCAGTAATTTTTTCGAACGAACTCGTGGGAGCTTTACAGGAAGGAAAGATTAAAATTGTATTCATGTTTGTGAGGGAATTTCGCAAAATGATTCCGTAGGTATGCCCATGAAATTAAATTTAGCATATTTTACGCAGACGATTCGCCAAAGCTAATTTGATTGTTGACAGATTAAATTGCCACTTACATGGACGCTGGGTTTATATGGAAACATCCAACTTTCACGGAGACTAGCTGTGGTGGCTGTCTGTCAGACGGCGTAGTGCAGTGTGACCAGTTGTCTACCTTCAAAGCGTTGGATGACATTCTGGAAAAAATAAAACATGTTACAAAAAATCCCTCAATATTGCGACTTTTTTAATAATTAAGACTTATTATTATATTATAAATTCATTTTAATTCTTTATAGATAATATTAACTATTAGCAACTGTATTAGACCGTACAGCCAAACTCCTTTGACCGACATTTAATAAAAAAAATATTGACTTTTAAGTTGAGCCTGATTACTTCACAAAACTTATACCTATTTGTTTCTTTTCAAGATTAAATGAATCGTGTAGATTAAAAGTAGCCTTGAGTCAAATTTAATGCGCCTCTAGATAACCAAATAAAGAACTAATGACCTGATATAATATTCAACAAGCCATCCGTAGACAGAACACTGTCTACGGATTGTAGTACTGTCTACGAAGCGTTGTAACTCGTAACCCAATAACGATAGGTTACTAATGTACTATAAGAATTCGTTAAATGTAGATATAGCCTATTATTAGATATGGCAATTTGTTTATTGTTTGGGTTTCAGATATTTTATTAATTATGAAACAAACGAGACCGTCGCACAAAGTGTGCTCCAAAAGTTCTAAAAGATGAGACCGATCTTAGCCTCGCGAACATTGATCTACGAAACAACATAGGACATTACAAAAAAAATCTAAATAATAAGACAAGAGTAGTCTAATAAATGGGCATCGTTACAGACATTTACCACAATGAAAAATTTTAGACATGCTAACAATTTATACATTGATTGTACCTATATTTATAACAAATGCGAATGTAACTCTATCTATTGCTCTATCACGGCTAAATATCTAAACCAATTTTGATTAAATTTGGTACTAAGCCAGCCTAAACTCCAAACAAGGGCACTGGTTACTTTTTATGCCAAACGAGTAACGATCAATATCTAAAACACGAACGAAACCATCGGCAATAACTAGTTTGGCATATCCCACTGAAGCCTGACTTTTAACAATTACGATCTATTCAAATATAAAAACTCTTTTCATTAGCCTTTGCGCTATTTTTTTCTTTTTAATCTATATTAATGTCATGTTGATCAGACCTTTAGTGCCGCATCCACATGTTGTCCAATCCACTTGTACCACTTGGCAAGCGCAGGCATACCAAACATCGACTAAAGTAGAGCATGTCGTTCACACACAGGGTTAGAAAATCTTTTGTGGGACAATGTGTTCGTTTACAAAGGCTTCTAAGAAAACGTTCAAAAATTTACTACTTTAAACTTTTATAATATGGTTTAGGAACGTGCTATAATGTGCAATTTCATGATAAACGGATCTTTTTACGATAACTTGTCCTGGGTATAAACACATTGGCAGTGGCATCATTTTTTTCCATTCTTGCGGTACGTGGCGTTTAAGACCTCGTATTAAAACTATATACTATTACGGTGCTTATTAGACCCCGTAACGTTTAAGAAACTAATATTCGATGTGATGTGATCGAATTTTAATTTTTCAGTGCGATACATGGTCAAAGATACCCCTTTTTAAAATAGGTACACTATAACATTTTCTTTTCAATAGACATCATATAAATATACCTATCACTTTCGTACAATATTTCAAATAGATGTTATGGCCTCCGCACTACAGAGAAATGTATGTTTTCATGAGGGATACACATACGAGGCGTTAGACCTCATTCCGCATTGAACGTGTTAATTGATCGCCTTAAGAGCTCAAGTTTCGAAAATAATTGTAGTCATTTTTTCAAAATTATCGATTTTCTTTTAACATTTCGCTGGCTTGATATATTACTTTACATACTCTTAAATGAAATACAGTTAAGTATTGAATAAAGATTTCAACTTTGTCATGTTTGCGAGTACCCTAGTACAATAGTGAACTTTAGACTGTCATTTTAGTTTATCGAGAGCCAGCATACTGAACGTTGAAATAACTTCAAATAACCTTGTTTGACCAATAAAATATTTTCATCACTTATTTGCTTTAAAACCGTGACCTAGTTGTTAAAGAATATGGAGCGTAAACAAAAGTAGCAGGTTTCAATCCGTGCAAGCCTTCTATCGTACAAAAGAGACAATCGACGACCTCTGTCGTCGATTAGTGTGTACACCTGTTTTTATGGATACATCGATCCGAGGTCCCGGGTTCAAAAAGTTCATTAGTTATCTATGTTGTCTTGGATCTGGGTGTTTGTGGTACCGTCGTTACTTCTGATTTTCCATGACCCAACTGCTTTAGCTATTACATTGGAATCAGAGTAATGTATATGATGTTATCCAATATTTAATTATTATTTATATCACATTTGGTGGTAAGAAAATCAATCCTTATGAACCTGCGGTTTTCATGGATTCTCCATTGAATCAGCGCTACGAATAACGCTTCAATCATTTTCCTTATTAGAATAAAAAGCCTTTGGGTCAGCTATAGGACATATACGGATGTTACTTTACTTTATGAATCCTACGTGCGAGTGACTCATGGTGATAAAATGTATTATGCATACTCAATTCCAACCATGAGAGGAAAAAAGCCAAATACACAACATTAGACGGCAAATTGACAAGAGATCATTGTTTGAGAACTTGATTAATCTTCCCTATGGATTTGGAAAAAAATGTGTTTTGGTCATCGACAAAATAACTATTTAAGTGTAATTGTGTTTTATTATAAACAAAGATATACCTACAACAACAACAACAACGGCCTGTAAATTCTCCACTGCTGGACTAAGTCCTCTCTCTCTTTGAGGATAAGATTTTGGAACACATACCACCACGCTGTTCCAATGCGGGTTAGTGGAATACACATGTGGCAGAATTTCTATGAAATTAGACACATGAAGGTTTTTCTTCGCCGCCGAGCACGAAATGAATTATAAACACAAATTAAGCACATAAATATTTAGAGGCGCTTGCCTGATGCTCTACAAAGATATATTGAGCAAAAACTCTGAGTAGTGCACAATATAGTTGTGTTATTAGAAATTGGCTTGAAATATGTACTGCTACTTGGCGGTAGAACGTCTGATGAGTGAGTACCTGTCCAAATGAAATGTTTATTCAACACAGAAGTGTTACACTTTCTGATTTTGCTTTCAAAATTATACCACCGGTTCGTAAATAAACAACTCAGACTTGAGAAGAAACAACGAAAGAAACTCAGCGGGATATGTTTTGTCAGAATTTTATTTACAATGATAAATTATTTACTGTAAATACACACGCGTAGCCTGAATTGTTTGGGCGGTTAAAAGGGAAAATCACTTATGCAATTTCGAATTCACGTATGCTAAAAAATTCGGCAGGAGCGCGCTATCGAGGATGACATATATTACATACGAACTTACGTCACCGTAAACAAATATATTACCTGATTTCTAGGGCAGGTGATCTGTTTGTATACGATTTTAACTTATGTGTGAAACAAATTTCATGTACAGTTTATTTTCTTGCTATATATTTGGAGCGTAGTTCTATTACACTTACTTTAGTAATATTTTCCTCTCTCACCTTATTTCTGACTCATTCACCATTTTCTTAACCGATATTATAATTAACCGACTTAATATTATATGTTATCAATCCTACATGTATGTTTGTAAAATTTTTCGAATTTAATAATATTTGAGTATGAAGGTCCATTTAGACTTCCAAGCATGTGTGCTTGATTTCGTAAGGTTAGATTTGTCCACGAATTCCTCGAAAACTAAATATTGTATCGAGATGATCATTTTTAAATTTCATTTAGATTCACTTCAAATACGGGAAGAATATAAGTTTCATTAATTATTATCGTTTTAATCCACAAAAGATCTTTAATAAGAGTTTCGTTTCTTATCAATGTCAATTTATAATATTATATCTGTCCTTAACACATCATTTATGGCATAGTTCTTTCTTAGGTGTTCATGACACATATTTTAATGGTGCAAGTTTGACTTGAAGCATCTATTAACGTCTTGAGGGTAAGGTCGATTCGGATAGCGTGATGCCAAACGGCGTGACGCTCTCTTATCCCGTCACGTTGGATTACATGAGTGAGTGATGTCCACTTAACTAATTTCAGATAAGTCAGCTATTCTCAAGACTCAGATATCTTATATTAGTGTGGTATGAGCATACACACATACACTATCTAGTCTTTTTTTATATATAACATAGAATTGGCCGTAGAAATTCGTGCCGTAAGAAATATTAACTATCTCTAAAGTTACACCAATGTGTGCGTATATTTATTTATGTAATTATACAAATGTATTTTATTGTAAACAATCTGTCCCCGATAAAAGGTGCGGGTTTGAATTCAACGTAAACATTTTGTTGCAGCCTAAGTTACTCATTATTACTTATTACATCAAGTATATGTCAGCCGTTCCAGAAATTAACTGGAATAAACAAACAGACAGACGTAATTGGAAACAAATGCAATTTTGCTATATGTACCAAAATACAAACTCTTCAATGTCATTAAATAATTAATTTATCACCAGTTGAAATAAAACTAGTTTTAACGGATTTAAATCTGAAACGGATGAAATAAATAAATAATTATTTTTATCATCCCGACGTTTCGAGCACTTTACAGCGTTCGTGGTCACGGGTAGACTCAACGAAAATCCGTTAAAACTAGTTTTATTCAATGTGTAATAATCGCGGAAATCGAAAACAACATTATCACCAGTTTCCAATCTGCCTAGATATATTGTGAACTAATCTAACCAAGTAAAAGTAAGGGTCGTATCTTCTAAAACTTGCACACCGATACCGGCACTGGGGCATCTTCAAAAGATTCGAGATTAATTCAAAAGATCTCTCTCTAATGATAATGCCGCCGTCTCTCGTATCTGTTACGAGGAAATGATATTCACGCTTGTCACGTCAATAGTCTAAATTTGGAGCAAGTGATACTGTGAAGCGCAGCTACTTATCTAAGCATATTATATACTAAAACTTTTTCCGTAACACGCCGCAACTTTTGGTCATAAATTTCATGTACATTGACTTAGTAAACTCAACTCAAACTCAAACTCAAATATCTTTATTCAATATAGAAGCATTACACTTTCTTATTGATGGTCAATTGAAACACTACCACCGGTTCGGAAAGAAAATACCCTGACCTGAGAAGAACCGGCGAAAGAAACTCAGCGGGTTTTTTTTTTTGTTTGTCTTATGTATTATATAAATAAACAATTTAATATGAGATGAAATAGCCAGGAGGCGATCGTATCATTCCCAAGGTGTGCTATCGATCATAAACTCATTAATTGTATAATAACCTTTTGCACACAAGCGTTCCTTAATAATTTTTTTAAATTTGGCAACAGAGGCATTTTGAATGCTTTCTGGGATCCTGTTGTAAAACCGTATACATTGCCCCACAAAGGAGTTACTGACTCTATGTAGTCGAGTAACAGGAGTAACAAGTTTGTGTTTGTTCCTTGTACCAATGTTATGAGTATCACATTTTCTCATGAAATCATTAATATTTTTTCGTACATACATAACATTAGAGAATATATATTGAGAAGCAACAGTCAATATCTTGATTTCTTTAAATTTATTCCTTAACGATTCTTTAGCTCCTAGGTTGTAGATTGCGCGAATAGCCCTCTTCTGTAGCACAAATATGTTATGGATAGCGGCTGCATTGCCCCACAGCACAATACCGTATGACTATGAAATATTAATATAAATAATATTATACTATGAAAGTAGCTGAAATATACTAAGCGAGCCGTATCAACATCGGTACATAATCTAATTTTTTTGACCGCGAATGCCGCAGAACTCAGTCTACTCGCCAATCCGTCAATATGGGGGCCCCATTGCAACTTGGCATCAACAGTAAGGCCAAGAAACTCAGCAGAATCAATTGGATCCATCGATTCCCCATTGATGAGTACATCGGCTTTTACATTTTGAACATTTGGCGTAATAATTTCACAATTTTAGTTTTATTATTATTTAGTTTAAGATTATTTACGCTAAACCAATGTACTATATCAGCTATAGCATTGTTTACGTCGTCGTACTGTACCTGTTTTCTATTAATTTTAAAAACTAAGGAGGTGTCATCAGCAAACAATACTATATCATGTTTGTTCCCAACAAGAAAGGGCAAGTCATTTATATATGTGAGAAACAGAAAAGGTCCAAGAATTGATCCCTGAGGGACCCCCATACCAACTGAGACCCCAGGAGACCTTTTTCCTTTAACGTCAACCCTCTGAATTCTATTGTTAAGATAGGAAGTCAGAAGGTCGAGCGCACATTCTCTAATTCCATAGTGATAAAGTTTCCTGACCAGAGTCTCATGTTGAACACAATCAAAGGCTTTGGATAAGTCACAGAAAATCCCTAAGGCATCCCGTGACTCTTCCCAGGCTTCATAGATATTCTTAATAAGCTCGATACCAGCGTCTGTAGTCGAGCGACCCCTTGTGAAGCCAAATTGTTTACTATGAAGCAGATTATGTTTGTTAAAGTGTTCTAATAATTGGTTTAGAATTATTTTCTCAAATATTTTGCTCAGGGTAGGTAGAATTGAAATTGGCCTATAGTTGTTGGGGTCTGAAGAACTACCAGATTTAAATATTGGAATAACTTTACTATGTTTCATCAGGTCAGGAAATATACCACGTTGGACACAACTATTAAATATTAAAGCAAGATAAGGTGCAATCACATCAATAATCGAATTTATCACCTTTAGAGAAATACCCCATAAATCAGCCGTTTTCTTGATGTCTAATGACTTAAAGGCGCGTATTATGTCGTTGGGGTTTACAAGGGTAAAATCAAAGTTAGATTTGCAAGCTCTTACATTTTCTTTCATCAATGACTCGGCAAAATCAGGAGAAGAAATAAGTAACTTAGTCGTGAAAATGTCAGGAAATGTCAGTAAGGCGTTACAAATAAAGACATTTCCCCACTTACGCCTGTATATACTCGAACATAGATGCTTCGTTAAGTTAGTAGATAAGGCAGCTAATGAGGTCCTGGGTCTAAATCCCAGTTCGGACCTAGAAAAGGTGAGAAAAAGAGAGAATATGCATTGCCAGTCGGATCCAAGTTGTCATTCACTCGGTTTATTAATTGTCTAATCTTGCCTACTTAGCTGCCTTGCCCATTTCGATCACGGCGATATGTTAAAAAAAATCATGTGGCGCCCACTGAAAAAGAAGAGGGTACCGCTGGGTTTTTAGTGGTTATACCGATGTATCCTTATAGTCCTGGGCACTGGCGAGTCCCATATACCCTCTGCATAATGGGTTGTAATGCGTTTTTCTAGCGAGAAGAAAAGGGCGTTATGTTATGTACAGTCAGAGTAAGAACCTTCATCAGTTTTCAATTTTTTTTCCTATATCAAGTGTTAACCTCTTAGTACCTTTTGAATCTAAACATCGAAATATTGCGACGCAATATGTCATTCTAGATCGATAAAGCAGATTATCGCTCATGATGAACACACGAAAATAGATCTTAAGGTGACGAACCTTTTCTTACCCCGATTGTACATAGTATTATGGATATTTTAACTTTTTGTGACCGTTTTGTATTAACGTGCAATAGAATGTATTTAATTATAATTTTAGTCTACACTGCATTTGTCGTTATTGAAAAGGTAATCTATATATAGAGCTGCTCGATTTCGTACAGATTAAATAAGAACATTCACTTCACGATCGTGCTACCACTTCTACCGGTTCCAATCTAAACCGAGGAACTGAACAGGAACAAAAATATTTAAATAATAATAAAAAATATATAAAAACAGTAGATTTAGTCTAAGAGAAGTAAATATTTTTTTTTAATAATGCTATGTGGTTACCACCGCTTTGACATTGGGGTTGTTAGAAATATTGACCATTCATTACTTCGTAAATGCGCTGCCATTGGGAATTAGGATTTTATGTTCCTTTTGCCTGTAACTGGAATACAACACTTTAAATTTGACTACTTGATTGGACAACACAACAATACCAAGTATTACTGATTTGTAGCAAAATATCTGGTGGGTGGTTGGTATCTTTCAGACGGACTTGCACAAAGCCATACGGCCAAGTAATAAGTTTTTTTTTTAATGATTGTTTCTTCATAACTCTTTATTAATAAACGGACTAGGAAAACCATTTTTTTATTTTGTAAATTTGTTCCAATTAAATTTAAAGAAAAAAAATGAGTTGATATTTTGTTAAAATTCAATATGTTAACGAATTTGAAATGAATATTTTATGGTTATTCACGAAACATGCTCGCCAATTTAATTCGAAAAGTACAAAATGATGCAAGTTTTTAAGAAATTTTGAAAAATAATTACTATGGAATGTCAACCACTAGACGAACAATAATTGTAAATATAATACTTTTCGTATATTATGATAATTGAATAAACACGTGCTTGTACTAATTGCTAAACCATAACATTGAAACTAATCTAATACAATCATATAGACATATATACACTAATATTATGAACACACATGTTTTCGACTGGCCTTGGTAAGTTTTAGTTAATCTAACAACAAAACAAGAATTTATAGTAATGAAGTCAGTTTCAAGATCTATTCACACACAGAGACGCGATCTACATTAGATTACACACAATATTACATCTTGTAAGCACGAGAGTCACTCACTCATACTAATGCATGCTGATAATATTAATCTATAAAAGTAACAGCCTGTCAATTTCCCACTGCTGGGCTATGACCTCCTCTTCCATTAAGGAGAGGGTTTGGAACATATTCCACCACGCTGTTCCAAAGCGGGTTGGTGGAATGCACATGTGGCAGAAATTCGATGAAATTAGACACATGCAGGTTTCCTCACGATGTTTTTCTTCACCGCCGAGCACGAGATGAATTATAAACACAAATTAAGCACATATATATACATATATATATATATATATATATATATATATATGTGTGGTGGTGCTTGCCTGGGTTTGAACCCGAAATCATCGGTTAAGATGCACGCGTTCTTACCATTGAGGGCTATCTCAGCTCTTTTTAATCTATACTGATATTATAAATGTGAAAGTAACTTTGTCTGTCTGACGTTCTTTCACTATCAAAACAATGTACTGAATTTGGTGAATTTTGGTATGAAGTAAATTCAAACTCCAAAGAATGACAAAGGCTACTTTTGCCTAACACATGGCAAGGAAACCCCTAAAACGCGAACGACCACAACTAGTTTAAAATAAAGGGAACACCTTCGTAAATACATAAATCTATTAACAAAAAAACAGCGCTCCCTTTAAGTATACTGATCTGATCCTTTTTCCGCAATTTATTCGAAATTCAAATTGTCGTTGCTCGTTCATTTTTGTTTGGTGTGGCAATAAAAAGAGCTTCTTATTTCAAGATCCATTCAAGGTAATTACCTCGGGAGCTTAAGGTAAGTAGAGCGGTAGAATTCGAGATTTTCCAAACCAACCATAGAGTTAAGACTCTTTTGATTATTTAACATCGCGCGTAAATTATTGTCCCAGGAATTTTTACGGCATATGTTGGCGGACGATCATAAGGGCCACTTGGTAACTGGTTACCATGATCCAAAGACAATGTCTCTGTAAGAATTATTAACAATTCCATACATTGCAAGTCCACCACCAAAGTTGGGAACTGAGATGCTATGTCCCTAGTGCCCGTAGTAACACTGGGTCACTCACTCTTCAAATCGGAACAAAACATTAATAAGTACTGTTGTTTGGAGGTAGAATATCTGGAGAGCGGATGATATCTCCTCAAACGGTCTTACATAGCTCTACTCGTACCACCAAGTATAAGAACAATATACAAATAAACTGACAATGGTGCAAACTAAAGCTTATTAACTAGTTGTGTCACTCAATACTCGTGTTTTATGAGTTGGTTATCATTTGTTAGTTTCCTCGTAGTTCATACTTGCAGCCACCAAACTTCGGTGAAAGAGCAACAGGCGGACAGACGAAGTTAACTTCGCATATATTATATAATAGCTATACCCGCGACTTCGCGCGCGTTTGAATTTAACAAATAAGTTATTTAAGATTTTAAATTAATATGGTTATTTTTATTATAAAAGTTATATTCGACATTATCTACTGAACTTGTGAACAAGACATTCTTAGATAATGTCGAAATATCGAGCTCTACCGAACAAAAATAAAAAACATGGTAAATATCCTGAAATTAATAACTTTAAAAACAAGTTATTGTTCAGTCCGCAGATTTTACACTGATTTTGTATTTTCGGTAGCTTTTGTGATTTTGTATTTTCGTTGTCCTTTGTGGACGGAACCCAACGTGACGGCGGTGCAAGGGCTGCGTGCGGTACTGGACAGTACTTGGGCATTGCAGCGTAATCTTATCATTATTTTATATATATGCTAAAATAAAAGTAGCCTAAGCCTCTCTTTATTAAATCATTATCCTTATTAATTATATGTAAGTAAAATTCAAAACCGTTGCAGTCGTTCCAGACATTAGCCAGAACAAACAAATATTCAAAAATTGTAAAAATGTTGATTTTTTTTATGGGTTAGCGGACGAGCATATGAGCCACCCGATGGTAAGTGGTCACCTTCACCCATAGACAATGAAGCTGTAAGTAATATTAACTTCCTTACATCGTCAATGTGCCACCAACCTTGGGAACTAAGATGTTATGTCCCTCGTGCCTGTTGTTACACTGGCTCACTCACCCTTCAAACCGGAACACAACAACACTGAGTACTGTTATTTGTACCTACCCAGACGGGCTTGCACAAAGCCCTACCACCAAGTATTTAGTATATGTTTTCATACACTGTATTTAGTAAGAAGCGGTTATTTTAATAATACAAAAGACACTCCAATTTTATTATATGTACAGATAAAGTATAGATGGTTTTGCTAACAAGATTTTAATTATTTTAGCAAAATTAGTTCGTTTATTACTGTAAAATCTTGTAAACGTAATTAGAAACCCTGTTCTTCTTACCCACAGGGTTGAAATTTGACATCTCAGGTCAGTTCCAATGACATTGATTGTCATTGACGAGCCATTACTTTTTTGTGACATGGCCTTATTTGACATCCAGGATTGACAAAATAGACAAGATTATTTATATAAGAAGATGTTTTCAAAAACATTATTGCTAATACAGGAAAAAAATAATGATCTTGTACTGAAAAGGATTTCGTCGAAAAAGGGATTTTTCCTGTTTTTTATCTAACTAGTACTCGTTAAAATAAATTCTAATATTACTTCTTTGGTTCATATTCCTTTTATAGAATAGGTAGGCGGGCACTGGGTGGATAAAAGAGACACGTGATGGTAAGTGGTCACCATCGCCCAAAGTCATTAGAGCTGTAACAAATATAAACCAAAAGCGACTCACTCCGCCTTTGCACGAGTCAAATACTGATAGTAAATATACTACAAAATATGTGCAATACACAATAGAAACTTCTAAAACTGTTCGTGTATTATATATAAAAACCTTCTTCAATCAATCTATCTTTTAAAAAACCGTATCATAATCCGTTGCGTAATTTTAAAGATCTAAGCGTATATAAGGACAGACAGCGGTAAGCGGCTTTATTTATACTATGTGATGATTACGTCTCCGATGCGCCTAAAACTTGAAAGCTAAAATCAATGTTATTTGTGACACTAAACGTTTAAACCAGCTCACAACAATATTAAGTGTTACTGCTTGGCTATAGTATATACTCGTATATTAAGTGGATGGTATATATAAAGTACATAAACAGACAATACCGCTTAGCATATTTCTTTAATTGTATATTATAATATTTCTATAAGGAATATATATTGTCACCGTAAATACCACTATACCACATTGTACAAATCGTGACTAAAGAACAAATTTCTTAATCATTTATATGCCTAATGATTTACCTCAAACGAAAATTTCAACGAGCTCGCGCTTAAAAATAAAAATAAGGACATCCTTAATTGTTGCCTACAATAAAAAATAATGGTTGCTCATTTTTTAAATTAAACTAAATGGGCGACATAGCGTTTTAAATTAACGCACCATTTAAATTTTTATATGAAAATGTACATTTATCAAACATTTCGCTTATTTTTTTTACGAAACTTTAATTTTATTCATGTAGCTCCACACTTTTATATACAAATAAAAATCAATGTATATGTATATACATTGATTTATATGTAAGCTCATAAAAGCACTTTTGAATGGTCTTGTAAAAGCGTTGAATTATAAGTCATTGCTTCGGAAAGTAGATTCTACAGAGGGAACCGACGTAGCTCAGCTCTTTTCCATTTTAATACAGATAATAAAAAAATAAAATAGTTACCACACTGAATATTATTTATTAGTTCGATAATAATCACCATATTGTCTTCGTACGAGACCAGATGGTAAAATACCGATGCATAGATCAGGAACAATAATTTCTTAAATCGTAAATAAATAGTTTAGTAGTTAGCTGTGCGTGTACTGCGTGCGTGCTTGAATTTAACAAAAAAGCTATTGTCGTAGCCTAAGTTACTCCTTATTACATCAGCTATCTGCAAATGAAAGTCTCGTGAAAATCGATCCAATCGCTTCAGAGAACATCATTATCCATAACAAACAGATTAAAAATTCTAAAAAAATATGTATTGGTGTATACAACAACAACAACAACAGTCTGTAAATTCCCACTGCTCTGCTAAAGGCCTAATCTCCCTTTGAGGAGAAGGTTTGGAACATATTCCACCACGCTGTTCCAATGCGGGTTGGTGGAATATACATGTGGGAGAATTTCTATGAAATTTGTCACATGCAGGTTTCCTCACGATGTTTTCCTTCACCGCTGAGTACGAGATGAATTATAAAGACAAATTAAGCACATGAATCAGCGGTGCTTGCCTGGGTTTGAACCCGCAATCATCGGCTAAGATGCACGCGTTCTAACCACTGGGCCATCTTGACTCATCTCGTATTAAATATATATGAATTTAGTAAATCACGATTATTTGAATATTACAAACAGACACTCAAATTTTATTATATGTATAGATAGCCAAGATGAGGATCGGTGCTGCTAGATTCTGCTAGTCCGCAAATTTCTCGACCTGTCGCTCTGACCGACCTATCTTCCCGTACCGAGTCATAACTCTCCACTAGCTACAAATATTTATATAAAGAGTATCTTAGTTCATATTTCTTTATTTATTTAAATAAAATATGAAATATATGAACAAAGACTGTATTCACTAGAAATGCAATACATAAAAGTAGAAACAGAAAAGCAAACAAGCCTTAAATTTAATTTAAGGCATAACAGCGAGAAACAATGTGCTCAGCTTTTAGCTTCTCGGACGTATAATTTATCCTTCAGTACAAATACTCATACTGAAATGCTGTTCTTACAAGAATACATAATACTATAAATAACACACATTTTGTACATGTTTTTGCTTTTCTTTCTGTGACATAAAAAGGTAAGTCTGTCAATTCCTCGCTGCAGCTCTCAGTCCTCCCCTTCCTTTTGTGGATAAGGAGTTGGCATATGGAATTTAATTGAAATTAGACGTAATCGTGTTTTCCTTCACTGCCGAGAACGGGAATTAACAAAATAAGCTCATGAAAATTCAGTAGTGCTTGCCTGAGTTTGAATCTGCAATCCCGGGTTAAGAAAATAATCTTTAGCTTGTTGTAATAATGAAGTCACTTAGATGAATTCAAGTATACTTTATGTGAGACAACTTTGAATTTTATTACTTTTATTATTATTTGTGATAGGTACCTTAAATAATAAAGAACAAATAG
The DNA here is from genome assembly GCF_905220365.1 of Vanessa cardui. Lineage (NCBI taxonomy): Eukaryota > Metazoa > Arthropoda > Insecta > Lepidoptera > Nymphalidae > Vanessa > Vanessa cardui. The sequence goes on along the minus strand of NC_061134.1, from coordinate 2,181,746 downwards.
CTAAAGAAACAAAATGTAAGTATTAAAAAAAAAAGTAAAGTAACAGCCTGTAAATTACCCACTGCTGGGCTAAGGCCTACTCTTTGATTAAGGAGAGGGCTTGGAACATATTCCATCACGCTGTTCCAATGCGGGTTGGTGGAATGCACATGTGGGAGAATTTCGATGAAATTAGACACATGCAGGTTTCCTCACGATGTTTTCCTTCGCCGCCAAGCACGAGATTAATTATAAACACAAATTAAGCACATATATATAGTGGTGCTTGCCTGGTTTTGAACCCGAAATCATCAATTAAGATGCACGCGTTCTAACCACTGGGCCATCTCAGCTCACAACATAAGTATTAGCGGACTAATAAGTTGGAAAAATTCTTAATATTACAATGCTAAATAGCAAATAAATATACAAGCTAAGCCTTTGATAGATATTGTCTGCTGTGCATTCAAGGTCAAAATCAATAGCTTTATCCAAGTAGGCTTTACAAGCACTTTTGAATCGTCATTTAACACCTATTTTAAGTGAAGAGTCGGCAAGAAACTCGGTAGTTACTCTTTTAACATTAAAATATACAAAGTCATGCTAGTCAAATACAATTATGTATTTATGTAACATATCCTGCCTGACAGCCAGCAAATTTAACTCCACGCTTTTTTATAATTTGTATAATATTGTTTATAATAAAACCTTTTTACGAACACACTGCGATTTCTAGTAAAAGTTTTATTTATAATAGTAGTAGTTTAGCAACTATTTGCAGTTATGGAACACAGTTCACTAGTTGTAAACTTCGTGCACACCTGTCTAGGTAGCATCCATCATATTCACGAAACAGCAATACTTTAGTGAGCCAGTGTAATAACGAGGCACAACGGCTATAACTTCCTTCCCAAAGTTTTACAAGTGGAGAATGCTGATGATGAACCCATTTTAAATATAAAAAATTGAAGAAGTGTCTGTTCATTTTTTAACTTAGATAAGCGTCATGTATTGACAAAGAATATGCATGGGTGTAAAAGATTGTCATGATTTTAGCCTTTACGTCATTCGACATACGATGAGGTTTAATCATGAAGGCTCAGTATTATTTAGATTACAAAATTCGTTATATTACAATCTGAGGAGACAGATTGTAATCTGTCAAATCAAATCAAAATATACTTTATTCAAGTGGGCTTTTACAAGCGCTTTTGAATCGTCATTTAACAATTAAGTGAAGCTTAAGCGTCGAAGTATTTATTGTAGTTTAACGTATTATTTTTTGCTATATTGTAATCTATCGATGGGAAACGATCAAATCGTAAACTGGCGTAGAACATCCGAATATCGCGCGCTGAGTTCTTTATATGTGAGGATATACGGCAAAATTGTATAACGCATTTGTATAAAGATAATATAATTAAAAAGACAAAGTGAAATATTCACTTATTTTACAACCCTTCGTCACCGGCCCATTAGCTCAGTTGGTTAGAGCGTCGTGCTAATAACGCGAAGGTCGCGGGTTCGATCCCCTCATGGGCCAACTCCATATATATCTTTTTAATTTGTGATAACAGTTGAAATCAAAAGTAGATAAAAAGGATAACAAGATTAATTAAGATTAAGGAGAACTAGATTTACTAACAATCGCTTACTAGGCGTAAGGGAAAGTTTGTTAGGTAATTAAATAAAGTGATTTTACTATATAATATATATATAGAAACATCAATATACAACAGAATATTTCTTGTCATAAAAAAGGTAATAACTGTTTATTGGACCAGGCTTAAGCCTCGGACCTCGAGATCTACATTCACATAAGCTGAATAGAGCCGATAGCGCAACGTGCATTAAAACTATCGCTGTTTTAAAACGGGAATAATCCCTTTATCTAAATTTATCGTTTCAACACTTTATACTTTAAACACGTTTTATATTCTAAATATACCACGTTGGCTGCGGTATCCGACATAATATATTTAACTCACATAATTTCATATCTCATATGTTGGAAAAGATCTACTCAGTTTCTTGCCCGTTATTCTTGGTAGAATCTTGGTAGAACCGGTGCTAGCTTTATATTTATTAGAATTATATTAAATCACGTTTCAAAAGTGCGAGTGAATGTCTTGATGAAAGAAATTTCGATTTTCATTTTGATCATTGTAGTCTTGAACTTGAGTGAGAAATGAAAAATTTAATAGTCTAAAGACTATGTATTTTTATGACGAAGGCGCACGCCGAGATAAAATTTTTAGATGTGCCTATGAAGAAAAATAGAATAAAAGATCAGGTTTGACTTTTGACATACATCCAAAATGGTCAGTTTGTTAGAACACGAAAGATTGCGGGTTCATGAACAAGCCTTACTATTTTCTCATAGTTTTAATGTACTTAATTTTTTTTTTTAATTTACTAACTACTATTATATTATACTACTAATAAACTCTGCCATATCACTAATCTGTATTTTATTAGTGGTAAAATAGATTCCAAGCTTTGGCCTCAAATGGAGGGGGGCGCTAACCCATACAGGCATATATAGGCTTTTTTTAAATAAGGGATGCTTTAAGAGACAGTATGGCAAATGCGTCAAGTTTATTATTAAAAAGACGAGAACACAGATACATGATTACAACCTTCTTTCACTAAGGAGGTTAATACGCAGTAAAACCTCAAATAAGAACTGTAAACATACTCCTTTCTTACGCATACGCAAAGCACCGCAATTCGTGAGCTATGCTTCAGAAAATACGTAGAATTCCATCACACATTTAAAAGGCGTAAAATACTTACATAAATAATAAGTAAGTTACATTAAGAGGCTCGAATTTAATATGTAAATTTTGTTATTATTTTCTCAGTAAAGTCGTGAAGTATCAAAATATATTTCCCGTCAAAAGCACGTATTTATAAAGCAGGAATTGAATAAGTAAATATTTTTGATTACATAGCGTCGACGACGTCGCAAAAATCAGCTATTTCACAATAACCGAATGACAAATATGCCGTGCGTATATCGCAATCAAGACGACCTTCTATCCCGGGAAAAGCAAGGTCGAAGTGAGATGGGAATACAATCGTGCTGCCGTCTCTCTCTTGCCCGGGCACGGCCGTGTTGACGTCAGCACAGGGTTGCCCCTCCGTCCAGGCTTTCAGAATTGACTGTACTTTGGAAAGAGACTTAACATAGACATTCGCTTTTTATACAACTTCAAACAAATTATTAATTAATTCTCTTTGTTAATTAACAAGTCCTTATTTGTATAAACCATTTTCTTAATAAGAGGTAAGTAAAACAAAGTTACCACATCCCAGACTTCAATGTACAAAAAAAAACACATAATATAAATTATTTGTCTTTATAATAACATGTTTCATTATATTATTTATATATAATTACTGTAAATACACATCACGCGAACTTGAAAAAGTATATAATTAAATAAAACCTCCTTTTTCATGATGTAGCAATCCTAGTTTACTGAACTCTTTGTCCCGTTTTTGTTAATTCTAAAGTGCTAGCCCTAGCATCACTAAGTTTTAAGAGAATATAATTCGAAGTGTTAGCAACGCAGAAATCCGTAACAGAAAATCTTTTAGCGATTGTTTTTAACCCGTCGAATTGTATAGTTTACGAGACGCTTACCTACGGGTGACGCCCACGTAAAGTTGTATTATGCGACCTATTTTTAGATCGAAAACACGGTTAAATTGAGATGGTCATATCTGTATATGTAGAGCTTCTAAAAAGATTAATATTTGATTTATGTAAGAAACATAGAATGTCATATCACAAAAGGAACGTTTAGTGCGAAATTATATAAAGAATTAAGGTTCAAAAGGCTCGTTAAGGGACTCCCAGTTGATGTGAAACATCCGTATTGATGATTATTGAAAGAGTATGTAAATAGTATTGAAAAGAAAATCGATAAAAATTTTTTGCTAAAAGTTATTCTATCATATATTTTTTGGTAATCAACGCCCATATATATACATATGTGCTGTGAAAAATATTAACCATTCCATTTATCGCTAATGCTATACCTTGGAAACCATGTTATATAACTTGTGCTCATAGTTATACTGGCTCACTGGCCCACCATTCGAACCTGACCACGATAATACTAAATATTTCTGTGGCTTACTACCACTTTATTATATTCTACTGTTCTACATTCCGAGCGGTCGGTAACCTACCTAATGCCGCCGTAGTATAGTCACCGAGGCTGTGTTATCTCTGATCGAGTGCGGACCAGAGCCCGCTGGATTGTAGTAAAAATATTTAGGCATGTACTATTTATTATATATTATGTATATAATAATTTAAAAAAAAAAAGTGTGTGTCACGTCTCCCAAGAAGACGACAAGAATGAAATCCAACGAAGATCTGCTGATGTTTAGTAGAAATATCTAATATAAAACGGCAAAATGTTTAAAGTCAAATGTAATAAAAAGCATGAATAAAAAAAAAGAAATCAAACATGCTCGTAATAATCTATTTGAACAAAGTTATTTTGTTTTAACAAAAAAATCACTTGAGTGAGCGCCTTTATTATTTTTGTGAATTATATTTTATCGATTAAAAATATTATTAAATATTATGCGCTCCAATACAGCCATGTTGTTCCAACAAATAGATCACGTCAACTTTAACACATTGGAATAATGAAAGCAATCAAATTGATAAATCCACACAGCAGTCCATCCGCAGCCATCGATTGAACATATAAGCTCCTAAATGACGGGAAATCGTCCGTCTAAATCATCCCAAGATAAGTTGAATAAGGCAGGCTATCTGACAAATCGTATCCATGCAGCTTGCAGATGCTCCGACGCTTTCCGAACGACTTCAAATAACTTTATATTAGTTTTATATGAAGAATGAGTCATACTGAAATAGTAGAACTATATATTATTTTATATTAAGGAAATAACTTTGGCAATAAAATGGGAAACATAAATTCCGAAGATTCCAATTGCGGCGGTATTCCTATTTATATATAAGATATTGTATGTTATATTATATGCAACCACAATGCGTTAGCTCGGAATATTTTTATATTTTATTGGTGTTTGCCTGCTAAGGCCCCTTCCTTATATATTTAATGGTTTAACACTGAAAACCTTACAGACAGGCAGATAGACAGAGTATCGGACTAGAGCTAGTTAGGAGTTACTGTCGTTAATTATTATGTATGTGTGAAATATAAATAGTTTTGAATTGTTATGTAAATGTTTCATTTTTGAACTTAGGGCTCCTGTCGTCTTAGGTATATGAGTGAGATGTTATTGCTCTTCACTGATCCAATGATTGGTGAAACACCAAGACAAAACATCATCTGACAAATGCAGATTAACTAGCATTTTTTTCTTTAGGGCATGAAATGATTTTTAAACAAATAAGGGGAATAAGAACTTTATGATGCGTACTCGGATTGAGACCCACTATCCTTTGGGTAAGATCATTTCAGCTCTGTAGAAAGACATGGTTAATAGTGTACATACAATTACTAGCTTCCCGTCCTGGCTTACAGAATTTGTTAATGGGACTTCAAATTAGAAACTTCTAAAATTATCAGTGTTTTTACTGTATTGTCCATGTGATATACACAAAATCCTCTTGAAACACCCTATCTATTAAAAAAAACCGCAGTAAAATCATTTGCGTAATTTTAAAGATCTAACCATACATAGGGACAGCAGTAAGTGACTTTGTTTTATACCATGTAATGATTCATCAAATAGCAGAAACCTTCAAAACGTTATCCATTTACTAAAGATCACAGGAGAGAAAGATGGTTAAAAAAAGAGAGTTTTATGACAAAACTGTCCGTTTTTAGTACAGATCGGTGAGTTGAGGGATCGTATCGATATAACGCATCCGTGATCTCCCCACACTCAGCGTAACGCCCTATCTTTTAGGCCTGGAGCGTTGGGGCATTTAGAGGGCCAAAACGAAGGCTTCGTCTCTGCTGAGTGATCGTATATCGTATTCCCCTGCCCACTCAGCTTGTGGACCGTGATGGTTTAACAGAATGTGGCACATGAATGAGTTATTTTTCATTTTATTTAACGGCGCCATCTTGTTTTTTTTTATATGTGTTAGGAAAGAGTGTCAATGGGAGTTGAAATGAGCTCTAGTGAAGCGTCGATGGTAGTGATGAGAAAATCATTTGTTTGATTAAAAATTTACCGATTTAGTAAATATTAGTTTAAATATACGCCCATTCATCATGAATAATCTATATGTATTTCTACATCAATATTAACAAATAAACAGTTACAATACAAAGCTTAAAATTACAAATTCAAATATGAACTAGATAAATAAAATATGACGAATATCAAACATGGAAAATTTATCATAAGGAATTACATTCTATATTTTTTAGGTTATTGCACTGACAATATTATTTGTTTAATAAATAGCTGTTATTAAATGATCTATATGTTTAATGTAATCTATAATAATATTGTAAATGTGAAAGTAACTCTGTCTGTATTTCTATGTATCGGTCGCTCTTTCACGACCAAACCGCTGAACCGAATTTGATGTAATTTTTAATGATACAAACTAGAACTCTAAGAATGGACATAGGTTACTTTTATGCCTAACACATGACAACCAACACCCGGACAAACGAGCGAAGCCACGGTCGGGGACTAGTTTTTAGTATTATTGTGACAATAAGTGTGTAATTATTGTGACAATAAACATCGTGACGAAACCTGCATGTGACAAATTTCATAGAAATTCTGCCACATGTGTATTCCACCACATTGGAACAGCGTGATGGAATATGTTCCAAATCTTCTCAAAGGGAGAGGAGGCCTTTAGCCCAGCATTGGGAATTTACAGGCTGTTGTTGTGACAATAATAATTCTTGAAAATGTTATCCATTATGACAGTTTTGTTTTAAGGTTAATCCCCGTTTCAAGTTTAGATATTTAATACAATAAGAAAATTTACTGTTCATAAAATTCGTCTAATAATCGTTAAAACGCGCCTGCCGTTCAGACACGCGCCGTAACGCGCTTATAACTCACGTAGATATTTTTCTACATACTCGCTACGATTTAATTTATATACATTTTTTATGCTATTTTTGGTCGACGGGCATATGGGCCACCTGATGGTAAGTGATCACCACCGCTCTTACACAATGGCTATATCAACCTTAATGCGCTATCAACCTTGAGAACTAAGATGTTATGTCTAGTGCCTGTAGTTACACTGGCTCACTCCCCCTTCAAACCGGAACACAACAATACCAAGCACTATTGGTGGTGAATATCTGATGAGTGGGTGGTACCTACCCAGACGGGCTTACACAAAGCCCTACCTACCAAGTTGTAATATACATTTGGTTTACTGTGCAAACATTACTGAAGTCAAATATAAAATAAATCTTGTGTTCAAAAAGCATTTACTTTTCCGTACTGAAAGAAAACATCGTTAGGAAACCTGCATGTGTAGAAAATCTGTTTTCTTTATTTTTAATATGGAGCGAAATGGATTTACAGACGCTTCTATTTATAAACAAACACACACACATGCAATGTATAAATTTACATATAAAATTACATATTATTATTATTAAATTTATAAACAGCCGCTGCGTTCACGTCAGAAAATCGCTACGTAAGTATAAGATCTATAAAGGGCGTTTCGATCTGGTAGGGCAAGCCCGGAATGCCGCGTTATAAGATATTTATAAGAAGGTCGAGGACTACATACAATACAGGATGCCTCTATAACGAGAGACGTCAGAAAATATTTGGCTTTTATTTTGTAAGAAAATATAAACACAAGAGTACGTTGAGACGTCTCAGCAGAGTAAATATTTTCGAAACAATTGCTCCGTACTGTAAATTCAACTTAATCGGTTTTGACGAAATATTAAGACATAAATATTACATTTAAGAGAAGGATATTAAATTGATTTTCCCATAAAGTAAAATAAATAAATATCCACAATAGCGTTTTTGACTTAACTATTCTAATTCATTTATATACAACTACCCGGCCCGGCTTCGCGCGGTTACTTGATACTAATCCTTATATTATAACCAAATTACATAAATTTGTTATAAATTGCAAACTATGTTATTCTGATATAACCTATTGTAGACCCAGCTTCAGATAAACAGGAGTATCAAATAATTAACAATTTTTAATATGGTTTACAATATTTATTTTTACAGTTTTTTTTTTAGAATCATCCATTATCTTCCGTAGTTAAAGGCAGATTAACAATTCCCATGTCAAATTTAATAATATTATTCTATTTCTACTTATATTTTTAAAAATGTCAAACCAAAAAGTATTCATTACATTCATATAATTCTGTGACTGAATATAGCTCAACAGCTAGAAGTTATATAACATTTAATGATTATTTATAAATATTATATTTAAAATACTTTATAGCATTACACTATATTACTCTAAACTAATACCCAAATCCGTTCACAAGTTTTTTCGTGAAAGAATAAAAAACATACATACATCCTCACAAACTTTCGTATTTACAATATACGTAAGTAGGACTTGTAAAATGACGAGCCCTTAAAGTTTTATACATACTCGTTATAGTTAACATCCGCCGAAATACTTTTAATCTTCGATCCACTCGTACGCTGTAACGGCAAACTGTATGGTGCTTTCCTATCATTCGTTTCGCCGTCGAAACTATGCTTACACACTTTATAATCCTCATATACACTTATTTGAGCAGAGCAGGGTCAATGGTTAGAACGCGTGCATCTTAACCGATGAATGCAGGTTCAAACGCAGGCAAGCACCTGAATATTCATGTGTTGCTCGGCGGTGAAGGAAAACATCGTGGGGATCCTGCATGTATCTAATTTAATAAAAACTCTGCCTCACGTATTCCACCAAACCGCATTGCAACAGCCTAGTAGATATGTTCCAAACCTTCTCCTCAAAGGGAGTGGAGGCCCAGCAGTGGGAAATTTATAGGCTGTTGTTGATGTTTGTTCCTTGATTATTTAATTTTAAATTCCTTTAATCATTTCGATATTTCAAATGTGCCAAACGGTAACATATTTTTCTTCTTATAAATATCTTATAATTTTTATTATACCTCTCCTCATGTGTCGCCTATTGTACAACCAGAAATTTTCTCGTAAGTTCCGACAATAACCGTACATTTCAACTCAATCGAATGAACGACACGCTAGGGCATAAAATACTAACAAAACCAAACATTTTATTTAAAAGTACATAAAATATTTTCACAGAGAAAAGCGTACACAATGTACGTTTAAATAAAAACATAATATGATACCAATTAAAACGTGTATAATTGTTTAGTATTTTTGTTAAAACAAAGTACACAATTATAAACGGGTCTTATATTTCGCTTATTCTTTTTTTTATTAAAAATCGTTTCGCCTAAGGCATTTGCATACGCTCCAACAATTAAAAAAAACTTTTATGTTAAACATACTAAAAATTACATCACATCTTAGTTTAAAATATTAAATTTTTAATTTTTAAAATCGCCTTGGAACTACGCCGCTACTGAACGCAACACAAAAAAAATAACAAAAGAGGTTTTAAGAGAAATTTAAAAAAAAGTGTGAAGCAAGCTTGAACTCCAAGGAGAAGACTCCTTGTTCTTTGTATGTATATATAATTTTTGTTCTACAATAATACATATATAACATAACATTAACAGCCTGCAAATTTCCCACTGCTGGGCTAATTCCACCACGGTCACATGCAGTTTTCCTCCCAATATTTTCCTTAACCGACGACCACGAAATGAAACCCAAATTAAGCACATGGAAATTCATTGATACTGGGTTTGAACCAGTAATCATCAGTTAAGATGCACGCGTTCTAACCACTGGGCCATCTCAGCTCTTAAAAGGTAAGTAGAATCATTTTATAGACGCAAGCACCATTTTACTTGAAATAAAAGGCGGTGGATTGTCATTGAAATTAAATGAACAGTACTACACTGTCAATATGTATGGGCGGAGGTCCCTCGTTGATGTGACTCATTTGCCTATCTGACTACCTGAAATAAATATGTTCAAAAATACTTCACCTATACAAATAAAAAAGTTCTCGTGTATTTCAATGGATTTCGTTAACCTCACCAAGAATAAACAGAGTTCATTGAACCTAGTTACCGGCAGCTAATCAATAACGACTCCTGTATTACCTTTATATGTGTTATATGTACAACTTTCATATGTATGTGTGAGCTGAAATGGACCACATATTTACTTTTTTGTTTCTTTAGATCGTGATGCAAGAACACATTGTGAGGAGACTGGTAATATACCACTTGCATATGCTCCCAAACTTGCCCTTAAAAGGAGAAGATATCTTAGCCCAACATTGGGACATATAATGTTGGTTAAATTAACTTTATGTGGTGTATAGAATAAAAATAGATTTCTATCTATAGCGTCGAAACCACTCAAAGAATACATACAAATACATATTGAAAAAATCCTGCGAAGTTTCAGCATTCATTTTTTCAATTAATTTGATTACGTAAATGTAATTCAATTTGTTAATGGAAATATCTTTGATGAATCAATCTGTGGCAGTGACGTAGTTCCATCTCTTAAAATATTCATTAGTTCGATTTCCGCTCATGATCAAATATTCGTAACAATTATCCATACTTTACGCATAGCATAGCGCCTTATAATGTTTATTTTGTTACTATTTAATTATTTAATAAATGCGTTCTCTCTGACATGGTCTATTAAGGTCAAGACATAGACAAAATGTCATTGATTCACCTATTCAAGGTAATTATTAGGAAATACTACGAACATTTTGACTGGCAGATGTTTTGCAGCTTTTAACAAATGTGTGGGTTATTTTCTTAAGTGTTCCTGAGTTGTATCGGTTCGGATACAAGGAGTTTTTGAAGGATCACATAAAAAATAAGATGATCCGGCCAAAAATAGCGTAACCGACATACCTCATATAACTGGTAAGATAAAGTGGCAAGCGTCAGCCATGCTTGCCGCAGAATTGATAATGAATGAGTTCTTAAGTGAAGATCAAGTTTTGGCAAAAGTTCTTTTTCATGACTTGAAGTGACGACTTGTGAAAAATATTTGGTGTCAATTGAAGCAAGACTGATAGCCAGATAGTATGTAGTCAACACGGCACATAGACATTGGCGATATGAGAAATATTAAACATTCCTTGCATTACCAATGCGCTACCAACTTTTTGAACTGAGATGGTATGTCCCTTGTGCCTGTAGTTATACTGACTCACTCACACTTCATACCAAACACACAACAATACTGAATAATTTTGTTCGGCAGTAGAATATCTGATGAATCGGTGATAGTCGGGCTTGCAAAGCCCTACCACCAAGAAAGACTTTGGACGTACTTTGAAAACGTATTGCCAGCTAAGGGTAACCCCAGTCTGATAAGGATGAGACTGATAGGGTTATACCAAAATTACCATTTTGAAATAATGCAATTTAAAAATGTACATTTATCAGATATTATTCAGCATAACTTGAATCCCCTTTTTATGCATATTTCAAACGTATCCGTATAATATTTTCGTACGTACTTGCTTATCAAATTCGCAGATAGCTTGTTATTTATTTTGATAAGGGTGCGGCTAAAATGAAATGAAAATCATCTAATTTTTCTCACATATTTATGTAGAAAAAATCGTTACAGTGACTTATCTCTTGAAGACAGATCATTAACTGATAAGAACTTTTCTCAAGACAGTTTGGGTAAATAACCTTTTATTTGAATATTTGATATTAGGTGCTAGCCTTAACTTGATCATTTTTTCGACTAAACTTTAATAATTAAATCTTTATATGTCATACTATTTCACCGAAGATCAGAATCCAAATATTGTTGTTATTTTAACCAATTATCAAGATGTCGCGTTGGGTGGAATGGTTATTGAAAATTTCCATAACAATTCAGTGATAAGCTGTTACTTATATCCTAAAAAAAATGCAGACGAATTGATAACCTCCTCCTTTTTGAAATCGGTTGAAAAAACATAGCAAAACCTCTTTGCAATCATATTATTATATTCTAAAGTAGTGCAGTATTGTATTATACTTATTCAAATTTTACATACATAACAAAATACGATTTTAGTAACATTATCTCGTCCTCGCATATACACGAAGAGTTTAAACGTTTTTGGTTATTTGTTTCTCAAGCAACTGTAGTTATTATCAACTATGATCAGATGTCAAGCTGATAAAAATGTCTGATATGAAATATCTATTTGCCCTGAGCAAACAGGCAAGCGGCAGGACGCTTATATACGGTCATGCGTCTCCAGAACCGCTCTTGTCGTTCGAAGCGCATCTACATACACTTCGTTGCTACATTATTGTAATAATAACAATAAATATATTTAATTTAACAACGCAACTCATTATATATCTAAATTTTCTTTTCTTACATTGAGTAACATTTTATTTCGATGTTGCAGTCTCCTAGTATCTTGACATGGTTACATATTTTTTCATAACATTTGAAAAATTATAGCTTATAATAAACTCTGGTTAAAGCCCGCAAATATATGTTTGCAGATCTTATAACCCTACGGTTGCCGGCTATATATCCGTTTGGTTGATTACGAACCATTAACAAATCAACCGCTAAGCAGTAATAGTTTATACCGCTGTGTTTCAGTTTGAAGGGTGAGTGAGCCAGTATAATGATAGGTACGAGTAACATTAAGTTGGATCCCATGCCTAGCGAAACATTGACCGTCTAAGGAGTGATTTATTATTTCTTACGTGATTGTGTCTAGGCAAGGTATTACTTAAAATGAGCTAGCGGCATGACCCGGCTTTATACGGGTGTATCAGCAATACTAAATGTAGTAGAGAATCTCTAATTTACCTAGTGTTTCTTTACTATATTGACCAAGTATTATTCACAAAAACTTTCCTCACAATCTAAATAATAATTTTAAAGATCTAAGCATACATAAGTACAGACAGTGATAAGCGACTAATACTAAGTAAGGATGTTCTACAAGATACGCCGCCTATTTTCAGATCTTTGAAGATCAAGCATTCAAATCAATGTTATAAAAATATTATTCGACACAATATTATATAAATGATGGTAGGATGTAAGGTTGGTTATTGTATCTCTGAAGCGTACTTAGGGTAATGCATAAATTGTAACATTGATAATTATCTATGGTATGATTTTTACGTATGACGTACTTCCTTTCTCATGTGGGCCGCGACAAGGTATGCCAAGAGACATAACATCTTAGTACCTAGGGTTGATGGCGCATTTACGCCATTGTTCATCAGCGGTGACCAATTACCAGAATGTGGCCCATTTGCACGTCAAACCATATTATAAAAATTCGGTCTATAAAATGACGAAGAAAATAAGTTAGGCTTAGTTATTTTTTCAACTGTAACTTTATTATTGTCTAAGACTATTACTACTAGTATTATTTTCTCACTCAAATTGTAACAAATTGGTAACGGTTACTATAAAGGTGAGTTATGTAAGTGCTACCTTATAGTGTGGTGATAATATAATTACATACTTAATAGGATGTGTGCGTGAGCGCGCGTGGTTGTTTAGGTATGTGCGTGCTTGCTATATGATGTTCAACAGACCAAAGTAATCTTGGAATGAGTATCTACAGATGAAGCCTGGTGCCAAGTAGAAGAAACTATCGATTTTGAGTGATATTTATATTATCTGCAGATATTTTTAACTTTGCCGTTTCATAAATTCAAATCATTTGTAAAAAAAACATTGGTAAAGAAGGCAGATTATTCAATACAAGATTATAAAGACGATAAAAAGCGTGAAATAAATACATGTTAAATATATAAAGACAATACGACTTTGTATTTTAGTATTTTAATATTGAAAAAGAGTAACTACTGAGTTTCTTGCCGGTTCTTCTCGGTAGAGTCTACTTTCTGAATCGGTGGTAGCTTCACTTAATTGGTAAGTGACGATTCAAAACTGCTTGTAAAAGCCTACTTGAATAAAGTATATTTTGATTTTTTTCATTATAATACATTATAAAAGTTATATAAAAATATCACTCATCAATAATATATATCAAATAAACTTCGTAAATCAAATAAATCACCAGAGACGAATCGAAGCTGAGAAGTATAATAAACAATCGAACGAACTTCAAGTGTAATTCAATCATTATCTAAATGAGTCTTTTTCATTTCGTTCAGTAACATTTTTAAAATATATGTCGCTTTCTATAAAATTCAGAACGAAATTGATTCAAGAAGCAAGCATATTATATTTCTTTGTACCAGCCAAAATGGTTTGATAATAAATGGAGACAGAACAAAGTTAAATACACACTTTTCTTTACTTTATTGTGCACCACAAAGAGAAAATAAATAAATAAAAGATGGATACAGACTAAATAAAAGAAGCGTACAATTACAACCTTATCGCTACATAGCGATCTCCTCCAAAATACCAATGCTGTAAGTGACATATAAATCTATTAAATAAATTTAAATTTAGAACACACATATTATAAATCAATAAAGATTTTTTTTAGTCTTACGTCTTTAATTTTTTGTTAGTATACAGCCATAGTTACTCTCTAATCGGCCAGTTACATTTTCCGCTGTCTAAAATTATTTTTTTATTAAATTGTAACAATTTACAAAATTGCAAATATGAATCATCTTTTTCTGCTCGTCTACGGCTGGTGCTCTTCAAAATGAGACCATAACCTTTTTCATGTACAGCTATCATCCTTAATTACTAGGATAAAAAACTTAAGCTATTAATATAAAAGACATTATTAAAACATATAATATTACAAGTATCTAATCATAATGAGAAATATAATATAGAACAAAAATAAAAGATATTATTGACAAGACACAGAGTGATCAACAAAGTTTTTTTTTAATATCTATGGATTATACGAATTCGTAGATAAAGGTCGCTCGTCTAAAAGCCTGAATTGTATATTTACTTCAATGCCGTAACTAAGTAAATGAATGTAAAGTTCATGCCATATTTAAGACAGATGTTGTGACTAGTGACGACAGTCTGGCGCCGGAGAGATCTTATACATCTTCTTACCGAATACCGAATCAGGTTCTAGCTTTGACAGTTATTTGTAAACTTAAATATCTTCTAAATAAATCATTTCGGCTATATTTCGAGGCACGTGATTACTACAATAGATAAAATATACATATGTATATTATACACTAAGATTCTTGATAGTTCTTCTCGATAGAAATTACGTTTCGAATTGGTGGTATTATGAATGAGGATTCTGTATGTTTGCCTTTCCCACTTTTACGGCTTAGCCACTGAACCGAATTTAATGAAATTTGCTGTGAAATGGTAAGCTTGAACCCCAAAGAGGACACAAGGCTATTTTTATAACTGACACCTGAAACCACAGGTTTTAACTAGTTTTATTTAATTTTGCATCAGTCTATCCAAAACTGCTTATGAAAGCCATTGCACGAAGTACTTCGATTTTATTTACTGTATTTCTCACACAATAATTTTGGGTTCACATTAAAAAAACTAACCTCATAGCGTGTTGTTACTATCTTTACTAATGTTATTAATAACTCTGTCTGTCCGTGGGACTGTTGCTCTTTCACTTATCAACGAATGAACGAAACTTTGAACTGAAAGGACATAGGCTACTTTTTGCTTAACATATGACAAAAACGCGAAAACGCGAGAGAAGCCGCATCTAGTATTAGACAGACAGAAAACAAATACAAAACATGATCAAGTGGAAACCCTATTGCGGATATCGAAACGCTGCCTTCGAAATTGAAATTGAAAATTTACTAACGTCGCGCTCGAACGTAAAAAAATTTAATAACTAACATCCCGTCCTGACTTCGTACGAATACAACTCATACCAAGACACACTACGCTATATTTTCCCATTTCATTCCCTTAAATTTGATATTCCAGAAAGGATTTCTTAACCGATACTTACCATATGCACTCATAACCCAAATTTCTCTTAATCAACAGTTCCGTTCCTGGACTGATTTTCAATCAGAACATGGATTGTATAAATCTGAATTTAGACTGTAAGTTGTAATATTAGGTTGGGGAAAAAGTCTTTTCGCATATAGTATGTATGAACTTGTAATAAAATCTCTTTGGCTATACCATTTGTATCTGGCTGGTTTTGGTATCATTAAAAAGTTTTAATCTTAAAGAAGGCACTTCCAAATTCAAATTAGGAATTTGTGTGATTTTCATTTGTTTTTGTTGTTGTTAAAATGAGTGAATCTAAAGAAGAAATTCGATACATTTTAAAATTTTACTATAAAAAAGGTAAAAATGCAACTCAAGCCGCGAAAAAAAATTGTGATGTTTATGGACCTAATGTAGTATCTGTGAGAGTAGCGCAAGTTTGGTTTAAGCGTTTTCAAGCCGGAAATTTTGATATCAAAGATGCATCTCACTCTGGTCGCCCTGTTACGGACAAAATTGATGCCATTTTTGAAAAAGTGGAGCAAGATCGGCATATTAGTAGTTACGATGTAGCTGAAGAACTGGCAATTGACCACAAAACGGTTTTGACTCATTTGAATAAGCTGGGTACACAAAAAAGCTCGATATATGGGTGCCTCATGAACTCACTGAAAGAAACCTAATGAACCGTGTACTCATTTGTGATTCTTTATTACGACGTAATGAAACCGAACCATTTGTGAAGAAGCTGATAACTGGTGATGAAAAGTGGATCACATACGACAAGAACGTGCGAAAAAGATCGTGGTCAAAGGCCGGTCAAGCTTCACAGACTGTGGCAAAATCCGGATTAACTCGCAACACGGTAATGCCGTGTGTATGGTGGGATTGGAAGGGCATCATTCATTATGAGCTGTTACCGCCCGGCAGGACCATCGATTCAGAACTGTATTGCGAACAATTGATGAGATTGAAGCAAGAAATTGAGAGAAAGCGGCCAGAATTGATCAACAGAAGGGGTGTGGTTTTTCACCATGACAACGCTAGACCTCACACATCTTTAGCCACTCAACAAAAATTACGAGAGTTTGGCTGGGAGGTATCAATGCATCCGTCGTATAGTCCTGACCTTGCACCTTCAGATTTTCATCTGTTTCGGTCTCTGCAGAATTCCTTAGGCAGTGTCAGGTTAACATCATGAGAGGACTACCAAAACCACTTGTCGCAGTTTTTCGATCAGAAGCCCCAAAATTTTTACAGCAATGGGATCATGTCACTACCAACAAAATGGCAAAAAGTTATGGAACAAAATGGCACCTACATACTTTAGTCAAATGTAAATAAACTATAAAAAAACTTTTTGAATTTTCATATAAAATACGAAGAAACTTTTTCCCCAACCTATTATTATATATACAAGATAAATATATAAGAATTCTTAGCTGTGACTTCTTTTTTATGGTTTATATTGGAGGTCGAGCATATGGCCCACCTGATGGTAACTGTCACCAATGTATATAGACATTGACGCTGCAAGAAATATTAACCATTCCTTGTATAGCCAATACGCCATGAACCCTGGGAACTAAAATTTCACGTCCCTTGTGCCTATAGTTACACTGGCCCACTTCCCCTACAAACCGAAACACAACTATATACCTTGTTTGGCGATAGAATATCTGATGAGTGGGTGGTAAATACCCAGACGGGCTTGCACAAAGCCCTACCTAGTAGTAATATATGTGTCATTTGGTTTCCTGTTCAAACTTTGCTGAGGTTACACGTAAAATACATCCTATGTATCTTATTATACTGAGTACTGTTGTTTGGCGGTAGAATATCAAATGAGTGGGTGGGTAGCTACTGCTTGCACAAAAACCACCAAGTAAGTTTAATTTTATTATTCGGATATAAATTTTCTAACTCGAAAAGTTTGTAAGAAATGGGGCAAGCGTGTATCGTAAATAACTTCCTTCATTAAAATTTGCAAAGTCGATACAAATTTTGGACTATTTACGGGGAAATTGTAATTTTCTCGTATAAATAGTCTACAATACGCTATGCTGCATATTAATTAACTATTCGAACCGAATATCCGAGTTACCAGATATAATGAGATTATTCCCCAACTGTGTACAAATATTTATTTTCCATTGGCTAATTATCCTTTACACAGCACAGATGAAATGAATGACTATCTTGTTGATCTATTGACTAGATATAAGGCCTCATATCCCAATGGTTTTTGATGACCCACGATGGGTTGATAGATAGTTATCAGGTATTTCTGTCGAAATATTCTCAATAAGATTTTGGAGTCGTAAAATCGTTGGTCCTGTGCCTGTATTATTTGCGGCCGTGATTACGGAGAGTTCACCTATGTTACTGCTCACACTTGTGCCCTAAAAATGCCCTGCTTTGGACCTTCGAGATTAATCTGCGTGATTGGAATCAGTCTATAATTATATTCGTGACAATACCCGTCTTAAAAGAGTACTATAGATATTGTTTAATTACTATAAAAACAATCACTAAGATACTAGACATGCTCTAACAGATTACCGGTTTTTCCGGAATGTGGATAATTTCTTGCAAGGAAAAAAAATCAACTGGAATGCGGCAGTCCAAATCGCGTTCAAAGAGTTTTTTATTCTCGCCCCCAGGGTTTTTTTGGGAAAGAGATTAATGTACTACCTGTTACATGGCAAAAGTTCACGGATAACAACGCTGTTACAAAAAAATATGCATATTCCTCCCTCCTCAATATATATTTTACATATACATACTTCAAATATTATAACCTCTTCATATTTTCCGAAATCCTCGATACATACGATTACATAACAGTATTCGGATAATCCGAAAGGTAACCAAAAATAACAATCTCATACGAAACTAAAATACATCACAAACAATAACACGTTTCAATTTATAACCTTCGAAACTCGACGTCTAAATTTTATAACTTAAAATTGCTGAGACGGATAAACTTATTATTTTCATTCAACAAATTTCTGGATATATTCAGCAAGAACTTTCTAGAACTTTCGTCTCACCTTTGTTATTATGGCAACGAAAACATATTATCGCGTATTTGAATTAAATTTTACGATATTTGAACATACGCTGAATTAAATCAAAAATTAAATCTTCGTACTTACAACAACAGCCTGTAATTCCCAAAGCTGGGCTAAGGCCTCCTCTCTTTGTGGGGAAGGTTTGAAACATATTCCACCACGCTGTTCCAATGCGGGTTGGTGGAATACACATGTGGCAGAATTTCTATGAAATTAGACACATGCACATTTCCTCATGATGTTTTTCTTCACTACCGAGCACGAGATGAATTATAAACCCAAATTAGGCACTTGAATATTCAGTGGTGCTTGTCTGGGTTTGAACCCGCAATCATCGGTTAAAATGCACTCGTTCTAACCACTGAGCCATGTAGGCTTCGTTCTTATTAGAATTGATTTCGAAATCTGGGTGTTATTTTTAATTTTTTTGATAATCTAGTAACTAGTACTGCAACCCGCATGCGAAACGTTGCGTTCATTCAACAGTTTATTCAAATTTCGAAACCTATGACAGATTGTTTTGATTTAATGTGTTTGTAATTAGGCATGAATATTCAGTGGTGCTTGCCTGGGTTTGAACGCGCAATCATCGATTAATATGGACGAGTTCTAACCACTGGGCCATCTAGGCTTCGTAAAAGTAAAGTAAAGTAACAGCCTGTACATTTCCCACTGCTAAGATAAGGCCTCCTCTTCTATTACGGAGAGGGTTTGGAACATATTCCACCACGCTGTTCCAATGCGGGTTGGTAGGATAGACATGTGGCAGAATTTCTATGAAATTAGACACATGCATATTTCCTCACGATGTTTTCCTTTACTGCCGAGCACGAGATGAATTATAAACCCAAATTAGGAAATCTGGGTGTTATTTTTAATTTTTTTGATAATCGAGTAACTAGCACTGCAACCGCACGCGAAACGTTGCGTTCATTCAACAGTTTATTCAAATTTCGAAACTTATTGGACGGATTGTTTTGATTTAATGTGTTTGTAAACTGGCGACGTCTGCTCGGACGATTTTCATTTTTTTTATTTTTCACAGACGTAACGCAGCTGTCTACGTGGCCAGTAACTTTTTCCACTCTCTAAAATAATTATTGTTAAATCATAAAAATTTCATAATTAGCAATCAAGAGTACTCTTTATTTTACTGCACATCTACGACTGGAGTTCTTCAAAATGAGATTATACTCGGTTTTATATGTGTAACTATCGTCCACTAATAGCTGGTTTATTAATGAAAAAGGTTAAATGTCATTTCCATTGTTCCCTTACTAACATTTAACTGAGTTGGTTATAGACAGTGTGCTTCGAAAACGCCGACATCCTTTAAATTTACAATGAAACGTAGTCAGCTTCTGTCTAGTAGCACCATAGATACGATATTTGGATGCATGTTTTTGAAATGAAAAATATAAATATTATTATTTTTTTATGGTATAGTTTGGCGGACGAGCATATAGGCCACCTGATGGTAAGTGGTCACCATCACCCAAAGACAATGACGCTGTAACAAATATTATTCCTTACATCGTCAGTGTGCCACCAACCTTGGGAAGTAAGATGTTATGTCCCTTGTGCCTGTAGTTACACTGGCTCACTCACCCCTCAAACCGGAACACAACAATACTGAGTGCCGTTATTTGGCGGTAGAATAACTGATGAGTGGGTGGTACCTACCCAGATGGGCTTGTACAAAGCTCTACCACCAAGTAAATAGTCAGTAATCGTCACGTTAAGTAAAACCGTTGTATTTCCCCAAGGGTGACCATTACCTAACTTAACCTCTGTCTCGTCTATTTTGCACGGTTTAATAATTTTTTTTTAATTCGTTTTAATAAAACCTTTTTTTTTTTGCATTTTGTTATTCTCAGACAATGTAAGATCAATTAATTAGTTAAATAGTAATTCCATTATGTCTGTTATTTAATACGTAATACATATCGATACGATCCTACCGTGATCCTATCTAAGGCAGGCTGACTTACAAACCAGTACCCATAAGATTTTTAATACAAGAATAATTGATTATCCCTCAAATCCTTAATGAGCTGCCAAACTTAGGTACTAAGATGTTATGTACCTTATGCCTGTAGTTACACTGACTAATGAGTCCTAGTATTCTTATACTAGATGGGTTTTAATTATGATAATAAATTACATGTAAATCAATTCACTCACAAAATCGCGCCCCAATACGTTAAATTACTATAGTCGTACGTTAGTATGTGTGAGTGACGCTCGTGCTTAAAAAGTGTCTTAGTGTGCGTAAATCATGGCAGCAAGTAATACAATTTAAAATTATGTTTGATTATTATATTATAAAATATTTAAAGTGGAGTAGAGCACCTTCGTGACTGAATACTGCTGTACTACTTTCACATTTAACTGTTCTGAGGTGAGTTTCAAAAGTGGTATTACAATTTTCAAAAAGCATTTTTCCTAGATAAGTGATAGATTTTTAGTCACTTCGCTCAAATAAAAACAACTCTTACACTACAATAAATACACACAATTAAAAAAGAATATAATTATTTATATCATTATACTGATATTTACGTAAATCGTTAATAACTAAAATATTGGTAAGGTTATTTAAGTCACTGATTTAAATGAATTCAAAACAAATGTATACTATACTAGCATTAATCTTATATCACAAATAACTTATTCAGTTAAAATTGTTTTGTTTATCGTATTGTATTTTTTATTGCTTGAAGTCGTTAAATTAAAAGAATTCTCTAATGCCTTCGAAACAATTATTTGGACCATTACCAAGAATTTTTTACAGTCCACAAAGCTCTACGCATGTATCAGCTACTGCTCTTCGTAAAAGCAGTTTATTTTACCACAAATTTATTTGATCATACTATATTTATTATACGTTATATTTAATATAACATAGTACTACTTACACGCTACAACAGAAAGAGAGCTGTATGCTAACGATATATTAAGCAAAAACATAAGACGTTAAGAAATGAAACGTAAGGGACGTAGTCTTACTCTTCTAGAGAAACGTTCTCGTTCATTTTTCCAAATGTGAATAGTGCATTTCACTCACCTTTTATTATAGAAATATCTCCCACAGAAATACACTAACGTAATAACATAACAATTATTGGAAACGAGAACAGTTAAATTTTACACAAAAAAACAAATGAAAATCGAATCATTTTCACGATTTACACACACATTAATTATAATCAAATTTTACCGCGTTGTCGAATTCTAAAAAAGGAAACGATTCTATTTTCGAAATCATATTTTATTGAAAAGTCGAGTCTGCGCGTTCGTTGACACGAACGCCTGATGCAAAGGTCGCGGCAAAACTGCCTCTCAGATGAATGGAGCGCAGCCTCCCCGTCGTGCTTTAAATGATACTTGTAAACATTGGGAAAATAGCGTCATATACTAAATTACGGACTATATTTCACATTTTACGGTTATATATTTCGATAACTATGAAACATTTAATTATTTTTATAGGTTTATTACAGTTTTATTTTATTTGTTTCATAGTTTTATTTAATCATAATACTCCCTCGGTCATTGTTATTTTAAGAGTTATATATATTTATAATGCATCTATTTAAATTATTTTGATGTCATTTCATACAGCAAGTGATTCAGTAACTAAAACTCGCAGAATTCGGCGGAAAATTGCGAGGTTTAACCAGCTAATCACCGCTGAGTTTTCACGTGCTTAGATGGTTTTTATAATAATTTATCTAGTATTCGGCGGTAAAGGGCTACATACCACATTAACTTGGTTTTGAGTAGTACCATGGAGTTAGTTCTAATCTTCTTCGAATGCAGTCATTGTTGAACTAAGAAAATTAGATTTATAGTCGTATACAAGGAAAACAATCCAGAAAAAATAAATAAAAAAAATCTTTATTCAAGTAGGCTCGTAAAAGCACCTTTGAACCGACATGTTACAGTTTTGAATTAAATATAAAGCAAACACCGGTTCGGAAAATATGACAACCTTCTACCAAGAAGAAGCAGAATGAAACTCAGCAGCTCTTTTTATCATTTTGATTACAGAATATGTCAGAAGAGTACAAATATATGTTTATATATCCTGACTAGAAATCAATAAATCCTATATAAATGCTTTTTTATCTTAAATATTATCTTGTATTAAATAATAAACCTATGTATAATATCTTAGTTCCCGTGGTTGGCAGCGAATAATTTAAGGAATGATTTATATTTCTGAAAGTGCCAATGTCTATGGTTAAAAAGGAACCGTTACAATCATCAATTTGGGAGTCCGCCTACATAATTAATTAAGAGAATAATACAGAAAATACAGAATTTGCTTTTTATTTCAATTTTATACATCTGTATAGGTCAACAACAGATGGAATGACATAGACATTTCTTTTTTTTTAAAGTAAAGGGTATAAAGCGCTTTATACAAATGTTATATTAATTGTTTATACAGAATGTGTTTTTTTTAATTACATAAGTCTCTATGAGTAATTGTTGGTTAATGAATATTAAAAATGTGTATGTGAATTTATTTACTTGTTAGTTTGTTACGCTTTTACATTATAACTAGTCAACTGATTGTCGCGAAATTACGCATATCTTTTTTTATTATTTAAAATGCATTATTGCACAACGCATGAATACATTAGAAAACACATAGAATGTTAGAATAAATGGTGCGAATGGTGAATCGTTCTTATCGCTTATAGCGATCTATCACAGACAGCCAACACTGGTAAGTCCCGTTATAGATAGAAAGAAGAGATAGATTCTATACTTAGTATAACAGTTTATACTAAAGTATAAATATAAATTTCACATAACATCCCAATAAACACACACAAGTAAACATAAATAAAGCTTTATGATATCCTTTAGAAGTTATTCAGTTTGTTAGTGTGTGTGAATCAAATTTAGAATTAAATTTAAAACCAATTCCCCTCAACCAATAGAGCTGATGTTTTGCAAACCCTTTTAAAGCGGACGACAATACAATAATACTTTCATCCAGTTCCTAAACGTTTCTCAAAGTTGGATAAACTAATTTGATTTTAATCTGAATGCTCATTGGTCGCCTATGACGTCACCAGCCGCCTCTGACCAATAATAATTCAGGTTAAAGCAACTGAAGGTTAATATCATAATTGGTAAAATATGCCGCAAAAAATAACTTGTTTTTAAAAGGTCGTTTTTTTATGAATACCAATAAAAATAATGTTTATTTATAATTGTGTTTGTATCCAAATAAATGTAATTAAAAAATAACAACTAAAACCTTTTTTCGATGTCTTTAATAATGAAATGCACAATTCCTAGAATTAATGAAATAAAATCGATGTCTCTAATAATGCAATAAAAACCATCCAATAATTATATGAAAAATTCCTAGTATTAAAACCATGCAGGTTCACTACAAAAAAAATTACAAATAAGATACGCCAAAGGCACATCATTCCTGTGGAGCTGCAAATAAATCAATTAAAAAAACCCCTATAATGAAAAATTCTACGATAATATAAAACGATACCATGAATACGTATTTCCCAGATAAAAGGCTTTGCATCTTTTAATTAAATCGAACCACCAAGAGAGAACTCCTGAAATGTTTTACTAAATTAAATTCTTTACACATCTAATATTGAATTTCAAGATCAAATGATTTTATTATACGTTCAACGGTTTTCGATTAAAATTTTATATTGATTTCGAATATAAATTAGATCATTAAAATACTTATTAAATTTTAAAAGTAAATTATTATTTCTAATAATCCAAAAGGGAAATAATAACGTCATCCACAGATTAAACTAATTACACTGCTTTTTTAATTTTAATTTATATTTACGTCTAAGTGAGACTCATGCTTTGGCTATGGCACTGTAAGTACCATATATTATTTAAAATTATTTCACCAGTTTTTGGAACCTTTGGCAACTTACAGCCATGGGAGAGAGAGGGGCAGTGAATTATATTCTTTCCCTTTCACTGCACTAATTAAAATCAAACATACATCGTCCATGCTCCACCAAACTTAAGACCTAAGATGTGACCTTGAGCCTGTGGCACTGACTCACTCACCCTTCAAACGGGTACTCAAAGTAAAAGTAAGTAGTGCTGTTAGTGGGTAGTATCTACCAAGACGGGTATGTACAAAACCCTTAAAAATAACCTTGATCGTGTTCCACTGACGTCTCCTCTCCAGGTATTAGGTCCTATTCTAGACTTTCTATGAATGCTGGGTTGTTATTTTCAGAATGTGATATTGGAGTTTGATACCGATCATAGCGACCTGAATAGCCTTTTGTCCGGACAAGATGCTTCTAACTAATCGTTAAGATAATTATAGACGGATGCTGTAATAGATCATATGAGTTGGGTATCATTAGAGGCAATATTTCTTGCGATTGCACTTCCTTTGCCATTAATCAAAAGAAAGTGCTTTATTATATCATGCTCTTTAGCTAAATATATACAAATATGAATTAAAACAAGTTACTCTATAAATCTTGACAGCGTGGAATGGTGGCAAGAATGCTAGCATTTCCCCCCTTGAATCGCAATGCCGATCCTCTGGGCTAAAAACGAACCAGCCCTCCTGTCACCAGTGGAGGCAATGAGGCGAGGTGTTATAAAATATAAAAACATATATAATTTAAAAAATCACAAACATACCCGACGTAAAAAATAGGCAAAGTAGACAACACATATGTATTCCAAAAAGCAACAATACTGAAAAGAAAAATAAAGTGATTTTAGAAGCAGCAATCGAGTTCCAAGTATAAATTTCTCAACATCTGAGTTGGGTTCCATGATCAACGGCAAAATTCCAATCAATCTATTGCATGAGATTGTTAAAATTGCCATTTTTTTGTGAATTATGAATGCTTTAGTGTGTAGTGTAGTAGAGAATTATGCTATGAATATCCTAAGAACCAAAATAGATTTTTAATGAAACTTCTGGCGTGTGGCAGCCACTGACAACTAACGTTAAGGTATCATCCTCAACATCAAGCTGAGCCATTTTGTTACGTCACATTATTGTGTAACATTAAACGTAATGATTACTTACATTTTTATTATATTCCTCTTTTTGATATGTATTTGTCGTTTTATTTTTATATGCACGAATTTTGTCTTAAATGCCTGCATTGTATTCATTAAACTCATAGTGCATTGATCATCTAATAAATGTTGATTCATTTAATTGCAAAATCAAAATCAAAATAAACTTTATTCAAGTAGACTTTTGGAAGCACTTTTGAATCGTCATTTTACAATTAAGTGAAGCTACCACCGATTTGGAAAGTAGATTCTACCGAGAAGAACCGGCAAGAAACTCATTAGTTACTCTTTTTCAACATTTAAAAAATACAAAGTCATGTTAATTAAATACAATTATTTAAATTAATATATCCTGCTTTAAAATCTTGTATCGAATAATATGCCTTTTTTACCAATGTATTAATAGTAGAAATTTCAATTTACGGCAAAATTAAAAAAGTCTCCCAATGTCAAATCGACACACTGCTGAATTTAATCTTTATTACAATTCTTAAGCATCATCAGGAAACCTTGTTGGAGATTGTAAACTGCACATGACCCGGTGACGCCTGGTGACTCCCTCATGATTTCGGGTACCTTTCAGAAGGTTTCAACAGAAAATATGTATCATCAAACTGAGTATAATATTCATCCACAGTGGAGTGCGGTACGTTTATTTAAAACGTTTTCCTTAACAGAATTACAGATTTAAATATGGAAAGGGGTACACGTTGTACACCAACAACAACAATAACAACAACAGCTTGTAAATTCCCCCTGCTGGGTTAAAGGCCTCCTCTCCCTTCGAGGAGAAGGTTTGAACCATATTCCACCACGCTGTTCCAAAGCGGGTTCCACTATGTTTTCCTTTACCGCTGAGCACGAGATGAATTAAAAAGAACAAAATAAACATATGAATCAGCGGTGCTTGCCTGGGTTTGAACCCGCAATCATCGGTTAAGATGCACTAACCACTGGGCCATCTCTGCTCATATACACGTTGTACCATAATTTAATTTTGACTCCATGCTATCGTTATTCCGTGTAACGTGTAACATTCCTTAATCTAAGGCGTCACTGAAAGGGAATATTAATGTATTCTCTCATATTTAGTATGACCAAGTTGTTTAACATGTAAATTATTTAATGAGTACTTTTCTCTAAGATCCTCAGTTATGTTCACAAGGCGTAATATTCTGTTTTAATTTAACACATATCTGGTACTTTATATTTATTAATTATAATTTGTGATCATAATTCATCTCGAGCTCGGCGGTGAAGGAAAATATTGTGAAGGAAACCTGTGTCTAATTTTATAGAAATACTGCCACACGTGTATTCCGCCAAACCGCATTGGAACAACAGAGGTTCGGAATATGTTCCGAACCTTTTCCTCAAAGGAAGAGTTGTTGTTGTTGTTGGTACTTTATCCACCTTGTTTGTTTACGAATCTCCATTTTTATTTTAATTTTTCAATTTGTGTATTGCTTATTGAACGTTGTATGCATAATCTAACAAAGTATGTACGGTAAACGGCGATTGTATAGCTTACAATGACCGCGTACGTGCAACCTTTCTTTAGAAAAACGTACAAAGAACCAAACCAGGAGTATCTCAAATACCCTTTTACTAAGTTATTAAAAATATCTGAAATGAACATCGCCCTTCTGGGAATGTACCCCCATTACATCACACTTCATTGCGGTTGATAAAATGTTGATGAATATTTTCCGTTATTGCCAAACACTAGATGACTGGCAATCCCATAATATCGCATAAAAAATCAGTCCATGTTGTTTCGACTATTCAGCTATTGATTCTACTTTCAAATGGCTAACTAACAAATGGACCGGCTGATAGTCATTGGCACTGTAAGAAACATTAACCATTCCTTACATCAGCAATGTGCCACCAACATTGGGAACTAAGATATTATGTCCCTTGCGCACTTGAACACAATACTAAATATTACTGTTTGTTGGTAGAATGTATGAGAGAATGATACCAATATAAATAGATTCATATTTGTTGCAGTTCCACGGTTAAAACTTCGGTTGCTATTTGTAATTTTTATTTTTATAAATTTATTGAATTATTCTCTCTATGTTACTATTCAACCCATAGAAATCGAAATAATACTCTGTATGTTTTTGGCATCCTATATTCTATATGCTCAGTTCAGAGAGGGTCGGATTTTGGATAGATAATCTAAAGCCTCCAAAAGGGACCCTGAACAATGTGATTGTGAGCCTTCTGGCAAAATAATATTTTTTTTTTAATATTCGTATTGTAGAGAAAGAACATTTATTTTATTAAAGAGAAATAAACTTCACAGATCCAAATAACATCAACGTTTTTCATTTTTACATTGTGAATTTTCACAAATAATAGAAAATCTTTTGATCGAAAATGACGAAAATGTTTTCCTTTATCTATTTTTAAAATTATTCCAGGCCTCGACTTCGTTATTATATTCCTTTTCGACACGAGTGTCTGTGACCCAGTTTTGTAAAAAAAAAAAAAACAAATTTTCTAAACACGATCAACAAGCTGATAAATTTCCAATAGATCTGTAATCAAAGCCGTATCAAAAATTAATTACATAACCACCCTGACAGACTGTCCACGTTTTTTCTGATAAAATACTATTACTTTTAATTAATAATTTGTAAGATAAATAAGG
Source organism: Vanessa cardui (assembly GCF_905220365.1). NCBI lineage: Eukaryota > Metazoa > Arthropoda > Insecta > Lepidoptera > Nymphalidae > Vanessa > Vanessa cardui. Next base: position 2,152,979 of record NC_061134.1, on the reverse strand, counting down.
TTTTATATAAAATATTTGTACTGTAGTGCCTATATATATATTATTCCACCAACCAGTATTGGAACAGCGTGGTGGAATTTGTTCCAAACCCTCTCCTTAATGGAAGAGGAGGCTCTATCCCAGCAGTGGGAATTTTACAGGCTGTTACTTTACTTTTACTTTTTACCTATTTATTATAGCTATATTGGTTATTGCCGAGCACCCCGGTAAACTTACCATTATAAAATCTCATATTTCAGACAATTTATACACAAATTTCTATGTAGTTTCGTAATTTGTCTCATTCTAACATACGGACAGCGCAGATACTTTAACTATCTTAATATATAAAAATCCAGTGTCACAATGTATGTTCCCAGTGAACTCTTCACCAACTCAACCGATATTGATGAAATTTGGCATTTATGTGTAATTTGGTCCAACTTAAGAGATAGGATAGTTTTCATTTCGATTAATGGCCTCAATGATTTATAAATAACAATAAACTGATTATCAAAGTTGATTGTTGTTATTAATTGTAAGTTACGAAAATTTCGAACAGATGGCGCCTCACATAGGATTTTTTACAGAAATCTGTCAGACCGTTTATCATTAACTTATCATAGATGGCGCTACCGTTGAATTTTAGATTTCATTTTCCACTACACGTGGTGCTGGCCATTTTTTGATCGATACTCTCTGTGACATCGCTTTTTCTGGATCATTTTTCATTTTATTTTCATTTGTTGTATATTATTTTGGATATCTATATAGCTACTAATTTACAGTTACATAATGCAGTGAAATATAAGAACAACAAAATAATAGTACAAGGAATTTATTCACATAAAATTTTCAGTAAAATGCCACCAAAAAAATCTAACCTCAACAATGCCCGTAGCAAAAAAGCTCGACAACGGCGTCTTGAAAGAGCTCACGAATCAGTCGAACAAAGAGCAGAAAGAAATGAAGCTCAAAGAATTCGCATAGCTGATATTCGTGCGCATGAATCAAGAGAACAGCATGATAATCGTCTCCAAGAATATTTATCGAGAACAAGAGCTGCACGTGGACAACACATAGATTCAATTAGAGAACGAGACCGAGAAAGGCAGCGAACCAGTCGTGCATTAACACGTGAATCATTTGTTCGTCTTGGGTTTAATTATGCACCAGACATTAATTACTCAGCTGATCCCAATGTTACTATCGGTGCGATGAACAAAATATGCAAACATTGTCAGGCGTTAAAATTTCGAAATGAATCACCTGGCATGTGTTGTGCCTCAGGGAAAGTTGTATTATTACCACTCCCTACTCCGCCTGAACCTTTGAAATCTCTTCTTTCTAGCATTTCAAATGATTCAAAATTATTTTTGCGTAAGACACGAAAGTTTAATTCTTGCTTTCAAATGACATCATTTGGAGCTTAAAAAATTTGCGATCTCTCAACTGATGGTCGTAATTTTGAAACAACATTTAAAATACAAGGACAAGTGTACCATAAAATAGGGTCATTGATGCCAATGCCAAATGAAGATCCAAAATTTCTCCAAATCTATTTTATGGGCAGTTGTGAAGAACGTGTGACAACGCGATGCCAGTATAATTTTATTGAACAAGCAGAAGAGAGATCAATTGTAGTATCGTTAGAAATTTTTTTGGAGAACCGTAATCTGATTCAATTGTTTAAAAGAGTATCACCAGAATTAAAAGGTGACAATTATCAAATCGTCATTAAAGCTGACAAAGTACCATCGGGAGGACACGCTGGCAGGTTCAATGCGCCAACTGTAGATGAAGTTGCGATTATTATGGTCGGTGATCCAGTTGACAATGCATGTCTAAAACAATCATTTTTATGGAGAAACGTCAAAACTCTAAGATTGACAAAAAACATGCGAGTACAACTCCAAAATGATCCGGCAGCACGAGTATTTTCTCAGCAATTATTAGATATTGGAAACGGTGAAGTACAATTTTATCAAGATACCCAATGCATAAAATTACCAGAACATTTCTGTACTGTTGTTCAAACTAAAAATGAACTGATCGAAAGTGTATTCCCAAATATAATAAATAACTATCTAAATCATAATTGGCTTAGTAATCGTGCTATTATGGCAGCGAAAAATGTTGATGTAGATCTAATTGACTACCAGATACAACAACTATTACCAGGTGATTTGATGTCGTTCAAGTCAATCGACACTACTGTTGATGAAAATGAAGCAGTGAATTTTCCAATTGAATTTTTAAATTCTTTAGACACAACAGGAATGCCTCCACACAATCTTCGAATCAAAATTGGATCACCGATTATTCTTCTGCGTAATTTGAACCCCCCTAAACTATGCAACGGTACACGTTTGGTAATAAAAAAAATTACCGGAAATGTTCTCGAAGCAACTATTTTGACAGGAAAGTTTAAAGGAGAAATCGTTCTGTTACCACGCATTCCAATGATACCGTCAGATTCTCCAATACCATTTAAAAGACTGCAATGTCCTATTCGTTTAGCTTTCGCGATGACTATAAATATGTCACAAGGCCAAACAATGTCTATTTGCGGCTTAGATTTAGAGAATCCATGTTTCTCCCATGGGCAAATTATACGTGGCATGTTCACGTGTAGGAAGACCATCAAGTTTATTTGTGCTAACAAAAGACAGGTTGACCAAAAATATTGTACATCGACTGGCGCTTCAGTAAACTTTAATGTGATAAACTGTGATTTATTTTAATTAAAGTTTATCAGAGTATTTATAAATAAAATGAAATTAAAAATGCTATGTTAATTTGTGTTAAATTTTGTCTTTTAAATCCTTCCTTAATCACTTAGCCACAGCAACGCGTGGCCGGGTCTGCTAGTTATATTATATACAAGCTTCTCTTCCCGGCTTCACGGCTATAATAAGGGACTATACACAACTGACTGACTGAACTAGACTAGACTGAAATACAGCTAGGATTGTTGAATATATCAGGTATTCTCGAGTATCTGCACTCATACCAATCACCACCGAAGCAGCATTGTGCTATTAGCTTCAAACCTTCCTAAATAGGATAGAAGGCCTTTGTCCAACATTGGGATATTTATTTTACTTTCAAATATCACAATAAATATTTTATGTACATGAAATAAAAAAACCACTAACGATCCGAATTACCCATTACGATTTACGACGCAATGAAAAATAAAACTATTTTTTGGACCATAGTTTAAAATAACGGTATAGTACGACACAACTTAGATGTAGCATCGGCAAATTCAATAAAACCCATTACTGCTGATTTATACAAATAATACAAATAGCTCCCTATCGCGCTATTCGACGCTTTTCATCACTATAGGTTATCGCGTCAGTTCAACCCGAAAAAGAAAGCGCATGTAAATCGACGTGTCAAAATTGACGAATATAATTATTAGGTCATGGTATTACAAGTAACTACGATTGTGTAAAGATCATATTCACATAGGAAATAAATGTTGATAATTTGGGATAGCGTACTTAATTCAGATGTGATCGAATTTACAAAAGTTGCTGATGCTACTTCTAAGTTGCGTGGTACTATACCTTAATATATACAACGGACACACTGTATTAACGCCTACTCCAATGTAAGTAGGAACAAATATAAAACAAACACTACATTTACGTTTTTGATGTGATTTGCTAATAACTCAGTTATATTGTAAACTACTAAGAATACATAAATAATATATCTTTTTAATATAACTTTATTACACTTAACTACTTTTCACAGTTTAATTTAACTTTCAAAATTTCGATAACAGTGGCCAACTTAGATCATTAGATCTTAAGGATGCTTCACAGTAAAACAAATAGGTGCCACTGATAACCATGTTTAATCAAGAAAATTTATAACATCATATATAATCGTTTTCGAATCTTGACATCGCGATTTAGGAAATTACTTATTTTGACTTAACGCCATCTAGTATCTGCAAGCTACATTAATTACGTGTACAAACAGTTTTGATGACGTTCGAAACGACATTCATTTGCAAATCCATAGTGAATATCTCAGATTAATCAAGCCTTCGACCAATGAGATCGCATCAATTTGCTGTGTGATTGCAAATGAGTATATATTTACAAGCTCACTACTACGAGCAAAAATTAAACGTACTAAATAAGAAGTTTCAAATATTTGTGCCTTGGAAAGCACGCAAAATATTTGGGCCTGCGTTTTAAATCTTTCCCTAACTTTTCGGATACATTTAGTTCTGCAGCATAATATATCCTACGTTGCCTGGTCTCCCCGGAAATTGACAGCCGTGACCAAATTAAATCTGAACGACAGTAGTTTTTATGATAAAAATGCTTTCATAAATGTAAAATCTGAAAAGCGACTTGTTCGCAATTTTAGCAACTATGTCGCGTCAATTGACCTGACATTTCATGATCGTGTTCTGCGGTCAGATTTTACTTCAAAACTAGCTATGCCCGCGACTTGTACGCGTTTGAATTTAACCAAAAAAATAATATATTGTAGCCCAAGTTACTTATAGTAGTTATATATCAGTTATCTGCCAATAAAAGTCCGGTCAAAAGCGGTCCAGTCGTTCCAGACATTAGCCGAAACAAACAGACAGACAGACCAAAATTGAAAAAAAAATGTTTTGGTATATGTACCGTGTACACATAGAAACACATTCCGTAAAAGAGGGCTATTTTAATATTACAAACAGACACTCCAATTTTATTATATGTTTAGATATAGATAACTCTACTTATATTTGCGAACCTTTGCTAACGATTCCTTTTTCAAAGAATATTCAATAATATTCCGTGTTGCGGAATCTATTGTAAGTTTTCCTTAAACCCGAAAAGTGGAGCGTTCTGACCCAACTTAGTTCTGAATAGCCGTACTTAGAGCATATTGTGACATGGTCGTGGTTTTCTATGTACAGTTAGAGTAAGAAAACCTTCGTGACTTATCAAAGACATTCCTTTATCAAGTCTTAAACTCTTAGTACCTTTTGAAACTAAAGCATTAAACTGACAACTGTATATAGATAAAATTAAACTCACAGAGTTATGATAACTTGGTTCAAAATAGTGTAACATCTTTTTTAATGGTGTAATTAGACATTCCATATTTAAATGAGATACGATAATTTCTACTGAATTGTCAAAATATGCCTGTCAGTGTCATATATCGATCAGTAAAGTAGATTATCGTTGATACTGAGCACACGAAAATAGATCTTAAGGTGACGAACCTCTTCTTACCCCGAGTGTAATTATCTGTCATTTAATGTTATTGTAGTTAGGAACAGAGGAATATCAATTTAACTACTTAAAATTTTAAACACGAGTTCCTAATTTCTTTCACTACTTAATTTGAATAAGAAAGAACATGAGGAAGTTCAAAGAAGAAATTATAATTATTCTAAGCACAAACTAAAGAATCGTGTAAAAACTTTGAAGGCTCATATCCTTTTTCATCACATTGTTCCAATGCAAATTGGTAGACAAAAATGTGGCAGATTTTCATCAGATATGCATAGATACTTAAGGGCATTTTTTCACAAAGAAAACGACATAAATCATAAATACAAATAAAGCTGATGAAAATTCCGTGGCACTGGGACTGATTCGAACAGATTTTCTATTAAAATACACGTATTCCACCAATAGACGTCTCAGCATCAGCATGAGTATCTCAACAATTTTAGTTAGTAAGTAAACATTGGAGCTGAGATGGCCCAGTGGTTAGAACGCGTGCATCTTAACCGATGATTTCGGGTTCAAACCCAGGCAAACACCACTATGTATATATGTGCTTAATTTGTATTTATAATTCATCTCGTGCTCAACGGCGAAGGAAAACATCGTGAGGAAAAATACATGTATCTAATTTCATCGAAATTCTGCCATATATGCATTCCACCAACCCGCATTGGGACACCGTGGTGGAATATGTTCCAAACTCTCTCCTTAACGGAAGCGAAGGCCTTATCCCAGCAAATTTACGGGCTGTTACTTAACTTTTTTTTAAGTAAACATAATTACAGTTATAATTTTCTTTGTTGCCTTCATAAATATGTCTCGAGAATTTTGTATACTCGACCTTGCGTTACGTAATTTTTGTCAGAGATAAGACCAAACTAAACTACTCTTAGATACTTCGAACATATGCATTATACGATGTTATTTTCGTGGACAAGTTTATAAACTATTTGGAATTTCTTGTTAAGAGCTCTAAAACTCCAGTTGCTTTTGTAGTACGTTGCTATTTAATGGAAAGAATGCAAACTTAGCGTCCAAGTAAACAAAGAGTTTTCTTATGGCGTAAATTTTCATTTTTTGTTCGTTGTATGCAATTAATGTTATGACATGATTGATTACAGGGTATATTAGGATTATTTTTAGGGTTCTATGTCTCTAAAGAATGGAACTGACTGTCTTTCTGCAGAGGTATAACGTTAAATTAATACCAAAAAGTTGTTACCCTTGGAGCAGTGAAAAAATCAAACATCTAAGTTTCATCGTGAAATATATTGTCGTTTATTTTTCACTTTCCATTCGCACAGAGAATCTAACCTATACTACCCATTAACCCAAAATCTTGTAGCACGTGGACAGAAAAAAAGAATCGATCGATTGAAAACCTCAGTAACTGTCTGTAAAGTATGCAAGTTCGAAACGCAATTTACCATTTTTAAATATTGTTGGACAAATATTTTGAAAACACTGCATTATTAATCAAAGTATAATGTGGCCTGGTACTAAAAGAGCCTAAGCATGTTTATGAGTAACATTGAAAAACATTCAAACAATAAATGTAGTTTTGCTAAAACAGATGAAAACTATTAAACATTACCACAATCAAGATTACGCAAAAACATATTATGTCATGTTATGTAAACCATCCAAAACATTATCAGAAGGGTTATTGATATAGGCCCTTTTAGCCTCAGGTCACAGAATTCATTTAACGCCATTCGTCAAACGTCTTTTATATTATATTACGTCATTTATATATTTATTCATTTGATCTTAAAAAAACAGTAAACAGAAGAGCAAACGAGTAAGCTCTCAAATACGTATGTCTTTGAAACAAAGATAAATCGAATTTATAGTAATTTTCTTAATTCTATGAATTTCAATAGACTAAACACTTCTGTGTTTTACTTTTCAGTGACATCGCTATCAAAGACGATGTCAAAGGCTTTTGTGAATTTGAATAGATCGTCCAGCCTTTGATGGTTCATTATCTTCATGATATAGCATCAAGATGTTAAGATTACTGTCGATCTAGTCGATCGAAGTCTACCCGTGACCACGAACGCTGTAAAGTGCTCGAAACGTCGGGAGGTCCAAAATAATTAATATACGCGATTAAAATCCGTAATAACTAGTTTTATTTAAATGTGTAATAATCGCGAAAATTTAAGACAACATTACTGTCGATCTGTCTGGTGTAAAACCATGCCGGTTTATATTTTAACTAGTTTCCACCCACCGTCTCTCCCTATTGAGAGTGTTTAGTTACAACAACAATAGCCTGTAAATCCATCGGGTACCTGTAACTAGCTAAACTACTAATAAGTAATTTCTGTTTTTAATAAAGATTTTGGCTTTGACTTTGACTTTACAAAATTTGTTTTTGTAATACTATGTAATACTTTTACACCTGCTATTTATCGCTGTGAATCCACTAATGTAAAACTTGTTTTGTTTAAATTGTAAAAATGGTAACTTCATCCAGATGGTTACAATTAGACACGAAGGTCGAAGCGTGGAATCTGAATAAACACTAATTCTTTCTGCTGAAACAAATATAGGCTACTGGGCTAAGGTCTCTTCTCCCTTTGAGGAGCTTTGGAATATATTCCAACACGCTATTCCAATGCGGGTTGGTGAAATACACAAGTGGCTGAATTTCTATGAAATTCGATACATGCAGGTTTCCTCACCTTTTCCTTCATCGGCGAGCTCGAGATGAATTATAAAGACAAATTAAGCTCATGAATCAGCGGTGCTTGCCTGGGTTTGAACCCGCAATCATCGGTTAAGATGCACGCGTTCTAACCACTGGGCCATCTCGACTCATTTACTCTACGTCTTTTCTATGTCCCTTTGTAACTTTGTATAGGCTAATAAGAGTCAGGGACGGTGCAGGTGAATCAAACAAACGATACAAATATTCGTGCATTGAAACACTTGGGCCTTGGAGAGGTGAAAAGTATTCACATTTTACACACGACTTTATGGACCTTTATGAAGATGACTTACGACATTTCGAACTGGATCTTAATTAATGCTACGTAAACCCAAAACTTTTAGATTTTTTTATACATACATATGTAGGGGAGTCCAATTTTTTCTATTTCTAATGATTACCTATTAAGATTACGCCAGTCTGATATACCTATGAAAATTAAATAAAGAAAGAAATATTTTGTAGTTAACTGAACATAAATTTAAGAAATTATATTTATTTATTTAAAAAAACCTGGTGACGAACCTGCAAGCCTTCTGGTGTTGCAGATTTCAGTCGTCTATGGACGGTGGTAGACACTTTCCGTCAGATATTATATCCGATGCCTTGTGTTCATTTAAGTTCTACGCCATATTTTTATATAGTACATATTAGAGCTGTCTAATATAAACAATATCATAAGGCATTGGGTCTTACAAAATGACCTATCAATAAATAGGTCTTTAATAATGTTTTTTTGTTCTTTTTTCGTTTGTGTGTCAAACGAGTTTACTTGTATTCTAGAATATTCTCGAATAAGTTAGTACGACAATAAAATCCTTTGACATCGTTTTTGCTTTCAACACTAATCTATCAGTACATACATTTTTTGCATACTTTGTTATACTAATAAAGTACAGATAAAACAATTACAAAAACTACAGTAATAAAGGTATATCGTATCATGTACAGTATGATCGAAATCAATTTCCTGAAAGCCTTCATAAAACTATACTGTATAAGTATTGATCGTAAAACCATATTGGCCATTAGGAATCACTGCAGCGATATTAAGTGATCAATCTCGTTTTACTAGATTACATTAAAGTAATACACAGATAACATATACATATAAGTTATAAACAAGTAGCTACAATGATTGTCGGTTCAAAATCTACCACCAATCCGCTTGGATGATTAAAGTGCTTGCTTGAGTAAAATGATATAACCATCAATATATTTATTATCAGTGGCGGATTTACAAATCTGCCGCTAGTAGGTTAGTAGGCTATTCAATTTTTGCCGCCCCTACTTTTATTTGCGACATTTATGATTTGTGTTCTATCGTCCCCATTACATCGGTTTTTCCTCGTTATTAGTATGATTATAAACTAGATGCTATTTCTGTCAGTTACTAGATTATTTTTCTAACCCGCTCTGTAGTGACGAGTATACGAATTACGGACGTAATGTGTATACATACAGTTATAAGTTTTTTTTTTCTTAATTTCTCTAAGATAATAACAAATTTGGGATAAATATGCCGCCCCTCTAAATCTGCCGCCCTAGGCTCCAACCTACTTAGCCTATTGGTAAATCCGCCACTGTTTATTATTTATTTATTTATACAAACTCTGTCATTTATTTCATTGGGTCGGTCATATATATATTTTTATTTTGTTAAATAGGAATCTAACAAAATGTTCAATACTTGTATATGACTATCTTATAAAAGATGTTTTTTTTTACATATTGCAACATTTGCTAATACTATACATCACAATTATAGGCTAACTAATCATGCACAGCTCCAGTTGTCACTCCAAATTAACTTTTTTTAATCAAAGACATATAAACGGGCATGCATTCAATTAAAATTATACAAAAAAAGAATACAATAAATAAATTTGATTACAATAAATACTGTTATTAATAAGTGTGTCTGTGTCTGTAGGTGTAAACATAACATATGACGAAAGAAACTTCTTTCAAACCGCGTCCCACGAAACCTCTCTTTTTTTATTATTCGACAACCTCAATATATCAGCTAATTTAGATATTTTTTAACGTGGAGTTATTATTTGGCACAACCCTAATAATAGGATACATCCGTAGTTATAAGTATAAGTATAAGTATGAGACAACATCACATACATTACTTTGATCCCAATGTAAGTAGCTAAAGCACTTGTGTTACGGAAATCAGAAGTAACGACGGTACCACAAACACCCAGACCCAAGACAACATAGGAAACTAATGATAATCTACATCGACTCGGCCGGGAATCGAACCCGGGACCTCGAAGTGGCGTACCCATGAAAACCGGTGTACACACCACTCGACCACGGAGGTCAGGAGTTATGTAAGAGATGGGATTAAACGAGCTCTGCAAGGGTTTTTATTTATAAATGGCGTATTTTTAGAAAGCGTAAAAGGTTTTGTGTTGTAACTTAATCCTTGCTAATGTTTCACAGTATCAAGAAATATGTTACCTTTTCGAAAGAAATATATTCGTCCAAAGTATTTAAGATTGAAATTCAATATGTATACATTTTTAACGACCCAAAATGGGTTTGTAATATAATTAAGAATCAACAATAACATTCATTATTTTAAATTATTAATAATTAAATCAATGACAACCACCAATTTTTATTGTGCGAAACAGCTAGAGTTGGCGCCAAAAACTAAACCCAAGCCTCTGTAATAGATGATCGCGCGCTTTTTTTTTAATGTCACGCTACAAGAAAGGCATTGATGCATTCAGTCGCAAAATAAATATTTTAGATTTATTTGACGGTATTTGAAAGGTGACTTGATTGTTAATTGTAAAATCTCCTGCTCTAGTTGTGACGTTGAAGGGATATAATATTTAGTGGCTTTTTCATACTTTTTACTAGTATTTATGGGCTTAACCCAACCTACCATGTATACCAACTATGTGTGTATGTAACCCAATATACCATTAATGTTCTATTATATTCCCTTTAATTTAAATCCGGTATTGATAAACAGTAATTGACAACCCTACTTAAACTTTATTAGCTGAACCTGCGGCTTTATTTGTGCGAAATTTGTAAAATACAAACTTTCAGACCCCTTAAAGGTGGAGTTTCGTAAATCCCTTTTTAAGTCTACGCCCTATAGGATGCCAAGTTTCAAGTATGTAGGTGTTAAAATTTCTAAGATTTCTTGAGTAAACAGTGAGTGGTATTTTAAATAATGATTGATGTAATTTAAACATTACTCAACATTTCCTTAAGTCTAATTCCTGGAAGTTTATGTAATTTAAAATTAATAAGACATTTATATTTCATGACCATCGAATATTACGGAGAGATTCATTAACATTTTAAACCAATGGAAAAACGTTTCCTGAAAACAGCGGATGATATTATTGGTCGTTTCAATATCATTCGTTTAATGTAAATGTAAAAATGATCATATTTAAACTGTCTTTATCTCGAATGGATGTTGGTACAGCTGGCATTTGCTCGCAGTATCCATTCTCCATTTTGTAATGTCGAATATCCAAAATTATTGTATTAATAAATCTTTAATGATCGTATTTCAAGTTTTACTGGTTTGATATTTGCGTTTAAAATTCAACGAGAAATAAAAGCCTTGTTGGAATGGCTATTAAATAAAACGTGTGGTTTTTAACCAAATATGTAGGTTTGATTTTGGAGTTACAAGAACTTAACTCATCGTATGAAGCAACTTGCTGTAGAACTTTGTCCAAATTCGTCCGACTAAATGCCACATTTTCATCTTATTCTTTTGCCAGATGGAAGTACTCTATTTTGTTTGAAGGGTGAGTGAGCTAAGAGTCTAAATGGCCCAATGGCTACAATGACTTAACCGATGTTCAAACCAAGGCCACTGAATTTTATTGTACTTAATTTGTATTTATAATTCATGTCATGTTCGACTCTAAAAATTTATTGCTTGTCTACCCTCTTTATTGACACAATTGCGAACGTAATAGCTCTTAACGAAATGCGTGAGGTGTTGGATATTCTGTTGATTCCAGATGTCGCTACAGCATCAGGTCATGTTATTTCAATTGATCAAACCATTATATGTTGCTCTGATCGCTTTAACAACTAGAGAGAACCTGATGATATTCAAAACAGATTTTCTTTCATCATTGCTAATATCTTTATAGAGAAAGATCCCACAACAAAATTTAATTTTAACAAATATGAAATTTTGCGGATTTCTTAGTAGCTGAGATGGCCCAGTGGAACGCGTGCATCTTAACCGATGATTACGGGTCCAAACCCAGGCAAACACCACTATATATATGTACTTAATTTGTGTTTATAATTAATCTCGTGCTCGGTGGTGAAAGAAAATATCGTGAGGAAACCTGTATGTGTCTAACTTGACGACCTCCGTGGTCGAGTGGTGTGTACACCGGTTTTCATGGGTACGCCACTCCGAGGTCCCGGGTTCGATTCCCGGCTGAGATGTAGATTATCATTAGTTTTCTATGTTGTCTTGGGTCTGAGTGTTTGTGGTACCGTCGTTACTTCTGATATTCCATAACACAAGTGCGTTAGCTACTTACATTGGGATCAGAGTAATGTACGTGATGTTGTCCTATATTTATTTATATTTATATAACTTCATCGAAATTCTGCCACATGTGCATTCCACCAACCCGCATTGGAATGGTGTGGTGGTGGAATATGTTCCCAACCCTCTCCCTAATGGAAACGGAGGCCTTATCCCAGCAGTGAGAAATTTACAGGCTGTTACTTTACTTTATGTAGTTAAGATAGTATGCGTAATTACCAGCTCGAAAGGGGAACTTTTGCAAGTAGCGCCAGCTAAAGATATATAAAACCCTTACCCACGTTAAAGTAGAAACGCTCATATTTAAAAATGTTTTCAAGAATATTATCTAAAAATTGATATTCATTATTGAAAGACCATTTCTGTGTGCCTTTACCTCCGCCAGACATTATAAAGATTGTTTAAAGATGTTAATTTATTAATCAAGTTATTTGAAAGACATTCCTTCGCTTCTTATTTATGCAACAACTATTTGATAATTCATCATAGTTTATTAAAAATAAAGTAGTAGTAGATTAATTCTTAAAAAACTTTCGTCGTCGAGTAGTGTGTACACTACAGCTCCCGGCTTTTATTCCCAGACCAATCGATATAGAACCGTTTTATTAATTTTCTATGTTGTCTTGGGTCTGGATGTCTGTGGTACCGTCGTTACTTCTCATATTCTATAACACAAGTGCTTTAACTACTTACATTGGGATCAGATTAATGCATATGATGTTGTCCAATATTGATTTATTTATTCTTAAAAAAAGGAATTCATAAATGGCAACATTATCACAAGAGTGTATTCCAGATTCAATGGAAAACTGTTAAGAGCAATCTATGTATATGAAACTGTAGGTACTGAAACCTTTTTATTTTATTCGAAAACTTCAATGAAACTCCCGAAGGAAAACTTAGTACCGGGTCTGAAAAAAAAAAGTTTTTAAACTACGCTTAATAACTCTCGCTTGGGGTAATTAAAGTAATTATAGTGACTTTGGAAATATCGTTTTTTCATTACTAACAAATTAATAACAGTCCTCCTGACTGTTTAAGCCGTTTTGAGCCAAGGCGACAATTTACTTGGTGGTAGGGCTTTATGCAAGCCCATCGGGGTAGGTACCATCCACTCATCAATTATTCTACCACCAAATAACAGTACCCAGTAATGTTGTGTTCCGGTTTGAAGGGTGAGTGAGTCAGTGTAACTACAGGCACAAGGGAAGGGACATAACATCTTAGTTCCCAACGATGTAAGGAATAGTTAATATTTCTTACAGCTTCATTGTCTATGGGTGATGGTAACCACTTACCATCATACCATCAGGTAGCCTATATGCTCGTCCGCCAACCTATACCATAAAAAAAACTCCGTCACGGCAGTATGCGAAAGCGATCCTATAGCGCCTATTGCAGAAAACGGAGAGAGTAGATTGATACCTGTGGTTTTTCAGTGGCCATCCCGTTGTACTATAACGCACTAGATCGTTTAGGGCACCAGCTAGGCCCACATACACTTCACGTTGGGGCAAACATGTGGATACAGTGACACAAATTCAAGTGCACAAGCAAAATCATTATTCTTTGTTATCATCAGCTGGTGATAACGAGATTTCAAATTCAACACGTAAGAGAAACCACTGAGCGTTCATTTTTAGGCTTACTTTCATATTTAGGCCTCTGCTAAGATGCTGCCAATAAAAAACCAATAACTTTTTAACGTCCTGACCGTGGTATTGAAGCCAAAACCTCCGATTTTCTTTCTATAATAAAATCTAGATACTATGGGTAGATTTTCATCATGATGCTTTCAATTTCAAGCACGAAGTAAAAAAAAATATATTTTTTACAATAAATTAATATCTTTATTTATAAATATATATAACATTTTACTTTACAGAGTTGGTAACGTATGTGCGATGTAGTTAAGGTTTATATATCTTACAACGCCAATGGCTACAGGTGGTAACCATTACCATCAGGTGGCATATTTGCCAATCAGGTGGCAAATTAAAAACTAATTTAGACATACTTGCCAGAGCCTAAAAGCGGTTGGATTACTTGGTGGACCACTTGGTTATCTAGATGTTTATTTATTTATGACGTCATGACAAATGATTTGCTAGTTTATCAGCGATCTGTCATTTATAGATAACCCTATGGGATTCCAGCAGAAATACCTGTAACACTAAATACAGCTTTCCATTTTTCTAACATCAGAAATGGGAATATCCTTCTAAACTTATGTCCCTCGTTTAACTCCCTTAAGAGATGAATTTAAAAAATCTCTCTTTGTGCTCACTCACGTCTCGTTAAGGTTTCCTGTGCAAAATTTGATCAGGTTGTACCCACTCAAGTAGAACGGTGTGACAGTCAGCCATTTTTAAAATTTTATTAAATTGATTCAATTTCCGACCTCCTTGAACTATTGGTGAATCGAATTACTGATGTGAAGTCGGAAATAGAATATAGATTTGAAATCGTCTGCTAACATATTTCAAATAATATCTTTATTTAAAGCAAGTTTATGCACGGAATGGTTTTAAATCTGTCTTGATGTAATAGAAATCATTTATATGGTAAAAATGTACGGATTAAAGTATTAACTAATTCTAGTGTGTATTGTTTTAAATAATTATACGATTACTATTATTCATTCCTGAAATTTGGCGCATAATGTAAACCAGCATGAAACCTGAGACATATATAAGTAGACACTAGTCTAATTATTTGACAGGATAAATGTAACTATTTAGGTACGTTTGGTTCTTAAATAAATAGGTTAAAATATACGAAATAAAACGTTTCATTTGTGCCTCTCGCTTGCTGATTATAACTAGTTTACAAAAGCAAATAATAAAAAATAAAAAATATTGATATACGATGAGGATCTATATTCAATCTTCGGAATTATACCCTCCAGCAGGCTTACAAGAAACCTCATTTGCCGTAAAGAAATATTAATCGGTAAAGTTTTTACGACAACAATAAAGATAGTTTTGGCAAGACATTACATTCAATCGTTCTATATGTTTAACAGATACCCTACTCATGGAGCCAAAAGGACAAACTCGAAACTTACTCGAAAGTCACTCGCAACTCACTCGCAACTCAAAGTGGTAGTCTTATTATTCGAGAGCTCACTTCGTAGTTCGTATGCAACTTGTGTAATTAACAAAACCAACTTGCCCTGTTACCTGTGGGTTACCTTCTAGTGATATGATTATCATTATAATCAGCTTCAAAACCTCTCTAAATTTATCAGTGTTTCTCTGTTATATTGTACAAGTCCCCTGTCAAAATTTCCTCTTGAATCAATCTATCTATTAAAAATACCGCATCATAATGCGTTGGGTAATTTTAAAGATCTAAGCATACATAGGAATAGGGAGTGGTAAATGACTTCGATTTATACTATGTAATGATGATGGTGACAATAATGAATTTATACTAATTTTGTAAATGCGAAAGTGCCTCTATTTGTCACGTCGTCACCGTCACCGTTGAACTACTGAACCGATTTAAATGCATGGAAATGCCTTGAGGTGGTGAACTTTGAGCATCATTTTACCGGCAATTTATATCATTCGGCTGTATTTTTGACATTTGGAAAGGCTTTCTGGAAACCCGACTGGGTAGGTATTATCTATTACCAAATTCATTTTATTCGCCTAACAGAAATACATAGTATTGTTCTGTTCCGGTTTGATTACGTCGTAAGCCTAATTACATCTGTTTCCAAGTTTGTTGGCGAATTTGTTATGTAAGAAATTATTATAATTTTATTCAGTGCCAATTTCCATGTTCTTTGAACACCACATACTAACAACCTAACCACTTTTTATACACAAACTAACCTACCAATACCGTAAAGAAAGTTCTGCTATAATATAAACTATTGTAATATAAATTATTAATAATATTTCTAAATTTCCTTAACTACACAAATCCATTTTAATTTGAGTTCCAAAAGTTTGATTAAAACTTCACTGCTATTTACGACGTTTTTTTTTCAGAACCGACTCGCTCAGATTAATTGAAATTCGGCCAAGTTCTTAGAATGAATGATGAACGAATGAATGACTTTATGAAGAAATAATTATTTTCCGTTATACAGGGTTATTGGTAATTCGACGTATTCCTGTGAGGAGGTAATAGGGGTGACCATTTTTGAGCTATCACGTGTTTTAATTTTTCCTACCTACCTTCTAAAGGGTCGAATAACCAATAACCCCGTATATCATATATTTGTGCCATTTTAGATAAGATATAATTTATATTATTTTATAAAGATTCGCATTTAAGGAGTCGGTTATCAGATGATAGGTATATAAAATTCGAAATACAAACTTCCTTCAAAGAGAATTTCATCAAATTCGGTTCTGTGATTTGACCGTGGAGCGTCACAACTACAAACAAATGTACAGATTTATTTTTGTAGATAAAACATTAGTATAGACTATGTAGTCCAAGATCCCAGGGCCTCGCGCTTCTTAAATTAAATTTAGGGGATGATTGGCCCCTTGGATCGGTCTGGCTTCTTATAAAATAGTTGTCTGGTGGACATATATAAAAATGGAGCATCAGAATTTACGTGAAGTTAAGTAATTATTTTGGGAGCTTCAAAGCGTCTGCAAAGCAATACGGCCGACGGAAAGTGTGTGGGAGTATTGGCGACTTATTTTTAAGGATATTGCCTAAAATATACGTAAAAATCAGCTTGGAGAATATACGTGAGGTAAGTAATGTTTTAACCTTGGTTACCTGATACCTGAAAATTGGCCGTCTAAGCAAACTAGCAGGTAAGCATGCCTTATTAGTACATACTAACACTATTTAATCGACAACATTTCCTTCGTCAGAAAATACGTGACGTCTGGCGACCCTGAGATCTTACGCTAATATAAGTAGATAAAAAAATTATGTGTGTTTTTGTACCCAGCAACCCTTATTGTGGTTTTAGTAATTTAGTAAGGGTTAGTATTTGTTATTTACTTTTTCAAAAGCACAAGTGCTATAAAAATATCTATTATAAAATGATCCATCAAACAAAGCAAAATATGTATATTATGCGTTATTCCTAAAGTTTTGAAATTTACAATATTTATTAATTTTAAGAAACCGCAAAGGAAATACGGCTCTTATACTTGAGTGTTATGTTGGTAAGTTTTAATACAACATACCTAATATGTTATACTCGTACTCCATTCGTATATAGAAAGACTCAACTTTGTATAAACAGTCATTATACACATTCCACACATCTGCGAAGACTGCCATCGAAAATAATTGTATAACCCTTAATTATTGTGTTGGGTATTTCAGAATTAATCTTTGTTACAGTTTATTTCTCAACTACCTCTTAAAACATATCTTCTATCTACTTACCCCGATCATTGGCTAGCGCAAAATTGAATTGAATCCCTGCTCAGATGGTACCATCTATCACAATCGCTGATTGGTCCTCCTGGGGTATTATTTATAGACCCGATAGAAACCTACCCACAATTATACGTCGTTAAAAATAATGATTATTTAAAATAAAAAAAGTTACTAAATATCAGCTGGCATAAATTACACATTCATTGACTTTTTTATGCTATTGTTTGGCGAACGAGATTATGGACCACCTGATGGTAAGTGATCGACACCGCTCATAGACAATGACGCTGTAAGAAACATTAACTATTCCTTTCACCCCCAATGCGCCACCAACCTTGGGAACTAAGATGTTATGTCCCTTGTGCCTGTAGTTACGCTGGCCCTGGTATCTGATGAGTGGGTGGTACCTACCCAGACGGGCTTGCACAACGTCCTACCACCAAGAAAAGTGTGTTACAGGAAGGCAGGGAAACGCGCTTCATTTGATTTGACCAATGAGGAGGCGCGTGACGTATCAGATATTGAACTCGTTTTTATTTACATTTTTTTTTTTAAATTGTAATAATCTTGAACACAATCTGGATGGTAAATATTTTGTAAATATAAATAATTAGCAAATGTCGACGCTTCCGAAGCAGCTGTTGAAAACGGGAGTGTTTTGAGTCCCGGCTCGCGTAACTGATTAGCCTTTTAAGAGTTTTAATTGGTTGTTTTTTATATTAAATATCCCTGACCAGTGTCGAATTATTTCATTTAGAATTTTCCAAAACATTTAGCTTACATTAAATTAGTCGAAGACTTTACGTGCTTTAATAGACTACTTGAATAAAGAACAGAATTATTTTTAATTTACAAAACTTTGAATAAAGAATAATTCATATTTTTATTGAATACTTGTTTGATCAACTGATCATATATTGGGGTCAGAATCAGAATCAGAATCTGTCATGGCGAGAAATTCTTACCAGTAGTCACGGATTAAGAAGTTAGGAGTTATACCAATCAGATTTTGGCTGATCAGCAGCCATAAAGAGTGAACGTGTGTAATACAATGTAAACCGCGTAGAAGATAAGTAATTTCAGTGTGGTCGCCGTAGTTGAAATTGGTCAGGAAAAGATAATAACTTAATACGTTTGCTTATAAGAGTAATCAGTTTAATATAGTTTAAGGTTTTCATAGATGTACTGACTGACTAAGATTCCCTAAAATATTTTCATCTATACTCATATAAATGTGAAAGTTACTCTGTATGAACCAATACACTGAATCTCATGAAATAGGACACAAAGCAAGCTTAAACTCTAAGAAAAGACATAGTTTTTTTTATGCTTCATACCTATAAATTGAGCAAAGCCGCAGATGACAACTAGTATCAAAACTAAACTGAAATGAATACGCTTGCCAAATTTCTATAGGTCCTATATTTCTGAAAATCGTGATGAGCCAGTTAGACACAATATGTTTATGTTACTCTAAGTCGCCAAAATTTCGCCCGAGTACAATTTAGGTTTCCTTCTTGGAAGACCAAGATATTTACAACTTGGAAGCGAATCAAGTATTTAAAAAGAGGATTATTTAAGCAATTTACAGTGACATAGCCAGTTAATTTAAGTTAATTAAAAAAAGACTATTAGCAAAGTAAGAAAGGTTTTTTATTCATTTGCTAAACTATCATTTATAAAAGTTTTTTTTTAATGCAGCTTCCATTGTTGGAGATGAAACTTTGTTTACCAATGGATCTATTATAAGCTATCATTTTAATTTATAATTCGTATTGTTTCAATATCGTTAATGCTCTGTATTATGTCTAGTTAAAACTATTTTTTATTGTTATTCAAATTGTGAAAGCATTTCATTGATTTATTTTATTTTATATAGAATAAAAAAAAATCTGACAAATATAAAAAAAATTATATCCAAAAATCATAATCGTTTTTCATTATTAATTCTACAAAAAATATTTCTAAACATATTAAATAATAAAACTTGAAACTCACTGCATCTACTAGTGTAATTGATACTAGAGGCCCGCCCGGCTTCGTACGTGTATTGCACACGTATGAAGCCGGGCTGTCACTACATATACTACAGATATTTTCTTGTTTCTTTACTATATTGTCCATGTATTATATACAAAAACCTTTCCCTCGAATCGAAATATCTATTAAAAAACCGCTTCAAAATCCGTTGCGTAATTTAAAAGATGATTTTAAGCATACAAAGGGAGAGACAGTGGTAAGCGTTTTTATTTTATACTATGTAATGATGATAATATTGGTTTTCCTCTTTGTTTAAAGATAGGTTATTAAGGTAGGTAGGTACCCTACCTTTTTTTAACCATATGTGGAGTTAATAAAAGTAGAGGACATAGGTACTAAGTAACCGACAATAGAAATAAATATTACTTATTTATTGTATGGTATTGAGTTCTATCAAATCTACTGATTGAGGTTTTCGTGCTCGATGTTTTACATTTACCGTTGAAGTCGAGTGAAAAACTTGCTCCTAGTTGCCTCAAACAACCTTCATTAATGATTCAAGTGTTTTAGAGATATCTCAGCTTGACACGGGGCTGTAAATGTATTCAACTTTAAACAATTAGTTTTTGAAAACAACTATATAAGCAACTGTTTTACACGTTAAATGCGGAGCGAGGTCTGATACGCCGTATGTCTCCCTTGCGGTGCGGCTAAGAAAAACATATATTTCTCTGTCATACGGAGGTCGTTACATCAAAATCAAAAATCAAATCAAAATATATTTATTGTTCTTATCTTATCTTATCTTATCAAAATACATATCTCACAGATTCCCTATACCCCTAAACTCGGAAAACCCGTATCTTAGGGGCCAGTGACTTCCCAATCAATGTTTTAGTTCAACTTTTTGCTTAAATCAATGAAAAAATTAAATTTAATGCTAAAATAAATAGTGTACAAATAAAAAGAGAAAAAAGGAACACAAAATAAAAAATATGTCTAACTAATATGGTAAAGTAAATTTTACTACCTATCATTAATATATGCATGCATTTGCGTGTGTGTGTGTGTGTGTGTGTGTGTGTGCGTGTGTTTGTCATGTACGAAGATAGTTTTCTGTTTCTTTATAGCATCTTGATATATTGTAGGAAAGTGATAAATATATTTATATAATTCCTAATGAAAACAGAATGTTATGATGTACTTACTTTAATACGGGGTCTCGTTGACCACGTATCGCACTGAAGAAATATAATTCGATCACATCACATCGAGTTTTAGTTTCTTAAACGTTACGGGGTCTAATAAGCCCCGTACGGTATTATGATAGATTTCATACGAGGTCTTAAACGCCCCGTATCGCAAAAAAAAAGAATGATGCAGCTGCCAACGTGTAACTGATAAAATTAACATAAATAACACACAGTGGGTACTTAAATGTCCACGAAATTGCCACCAATATTAAACCTATGGAAAAACCTTAATCCCTTTTCGTGTTCTGCAAATCCGAATATTATTCATGGGTTGAACTAACCAGTGAAAGTTTCCAACCCGAGGATACGTTTAGTATGCTAAACCTTCCTCGGGAACAGGCTTATTACATTCGGAACTAAGATTATATTAAACAGACGGACGCAGTCGTGCATTTCGTTACTATAATTTAAAATGAATAGTTTGCTTAAACACTATGAACGACTGGTAAATATTTCATTTCATATGCTCAGCCAAAAGAGCAAATCGTAATCTAACCTTTCAATTTTATTGTTGCTATACTTTTTTTAATTAAGTAACGAAATAGCTATCTGAAATTAAGTGGTCACCACCGACCATAGATGTTGGCACTATAACGAAATCTTCATACATCAACAATGCGCCACCAGCACGATGTAAGGTTTTTTGTGTCCAAAAAGAAATCTCAAAAAAACTCAAATTGCTTTATTCAATATAGAAGCATCACACTTACTTATTGATTGTCAAATAAACACTACCACCGGTTCGGAAAAAGGAACACCCTGACCTGAGTAGAACCCAGGTGCTTATAACCTGGGAAACTAAAATCTTACATTCCTTGTGCCTTTAGTTACAGTGACTCACTCTTTAAATCGTAACCCAACAACTACAAATATCAACAACGACCTATAATTTCCCATTTGGGTTAAGGGCTCCTCTACCTTTTAAGGATAAGGTTCGGAATATATTCCACCACGCTGTGGTGGAACCGACCGACTCCAAATATAATAATAATTATAACTACGTTATATAATCGTAAATCGACTTTTAAGTAGTCTTATGTTTTTGATTTCATTTCACTTAGGAGGACTCTAAAAAATATTTTGAAACCGCAATTGTTTTTATATTATTAGCACATTCAATATCATCTCGGTAAATGGCATGCCCTAATACAAAATGGTTCATACAGCAAAATAAAACAAAAATTATAGAAGTATCAAATATATATAATTAATTATGTATTTAATCCCTCACAAAAAAGGAATATCAAACATTACAATTCATCCTTAATATTCGCATGGAACATTTCATTCTCGACAAAACCAAGGCTGTCCCAGAATTTAGTTTGACCGAAATCGGAGCTCGTCTTCATTTCTATTTTGTTCGGTCCGGCTATTTCGAGGTAGTTCAATTCAGGTGCGCCAGGCTTAACCGGTAACCATTCCGGTCCGTTCGCTATTTTTGGTACTCTGTAAGCATATAAGTACTATATCAATATGAGGGAAATACATATGTAAGGGTAATTATTTAAATGCGCATTTATTCAAAAGTTAGGCAGGTTAGACAGAAAATCCATTCAAATGAAGTATTTTTTGCGCGGCGCGATGTTAACGTGCAAAGGTGACGGGCGATTGACAGCAAACACTCGCGCCAGTAGGATTGAGCCGAAAGATAACTATTACAAATATTTTTACGTATTTTCGGTACATTTGTTTTTTGGCTAGGTCCCCAAAAACTTTTGATACTGATCAATTTGACGACCTCCGTGGTCGAGTGGTGTGTACACCGGTTTTCATGGGTACGCCACTCCGATTTCCCGGGTTCGATTCCCGGTCGAGTCAATGTAAATTATCATTAGTTTTCTATGTGGTCTGGGTGTTTGTGGTACAGTCGTTACTTCTGATTTTCCATAACACAAGTGCTCTAGCTACTTACATTGGGATCAAAACAATTCCCTTTATAAGACCTAGTAATGGCTTAATTGTAGTAATTTAATATTTATAGCGTTCTTGTTAAACCCTCTCCTACTAACAAACGAAATTTCGAGACCTAAAGATCTGATTATTGTAACCATCAGATCATGTTTCAGACAATTTACAAAAATCTTCAGCTAATCAATCATTGAGTTAGAGAGAGAGAGAATTATAGAAAACAGGACAAATTGAGATTGAATATACTTATTATGATTTATTTGGATCGTCAAAAGATAATTATTTTAAACTAAACTCTAGTTCAATATTTCAAAGTTAAGTCCAGCGATAAATTGGATTCAAGCAAATATTGGAACATGTCCCAGAGGCATAGTAAATATTAGTTAAAGCCTATGGACGATTGTAGCTATTTATTTAAAGGTAGCCTGAACATTTCTAACAACAATATATAATATACACGGTACATATACCAAAATAACATTTTTTTTACAATTTTTGTTTGTCGGTCCGTTTGTTACGGCTTATCTCTGGAATGGCTAGACATATTATGACGGGGCTTTCAGAGGCAAACAGCTGATGCAATAAGGGATAACTTAAATTATATTCCGGTCAAATTAGTCCAAAAAAGAGAAGTTAAGTTACATACATTTCCAACAAGCTAAAAAAAAGTAAGTAATTTTTATGGAGAATTTTATAAGCATAAATTTTTAACAAAAGTAATTTTGCGATTAAACTTACTGTTTTCCTGAAAATCTTGAAAATCAAATTATTTCGGGATTTTCGACCTTTGACTTCAAATAAAGAAAACAGGTACTGGAATGATTCGGAACTTCTGAATATTATTTATAATTATGTTTAAACAAGTCAAAACTTTTTCAGCTTGTTGTAAATATATGTAGCTTCGAATGTCTAAATTGACCATGCTATGAAATGAATAACTTCTTTGTTTAATTCGTTTGAATTGAATTGGAGTGCACAGTCGCGGGCACAGCTAGTTTTAAGATAAAAATGTATTACCCTGTTGTCATGTAACCGTAGATGACGTCGATAAGTTTGTTCCTCATGTTGACATCTTCATTGTTCTCGCTGAGTATATACTTGAAAATTGCTAACACGTCATCTGCATGGCTCACACCTATATCAAAAAAAAAACTACATAGTCGCAACATCGCGTATTTTACAAATGAGTATGTGTGTGTGTGTAATTTCATATGAAGCCTTAATATTTTTCTGCCTACATTTTGTTAGCACTTCGTATACATGCATTTGACGGATTTTGAGTGGTCATTGATACTTAAACACCATAGGGCAACTCGAAAAGGAAACTAAATTAAAAAGCGACCAGACATTTGATACTGTTTAAGTCAATTAATAATCATTAATACAATAATTAGAGATATATGCAGAACAGTATATATTAATTAGGAATATTAGCTTACCGTAGTTATTATCGTTGTTGGCCATTAAATTTGACAAACTGTATTGTCCACGATATGTATAACGGTACAAGTATGTTGGCTGGTGGGAACGTTGGGCGTGGATTTGAGCCAACTTGCCAACGTGCGCCACGAAGAGACGATCTCCGAGAGCCTGAACAAATTGTTGTACATGTACAGCAGTGAGATTGGAATTTGATACAAATTCAAGTTTAACGAGGGTTCCGTTGAGAGGGTTCATACTATGAAGTTGAGTTAAGAAGTTACTCGAATCAAGTTGTAACCATAATTAATTGTAAGTTTTCAGGCATTAAATTGGCGCCCAAAACTAGTACGGCTATACGCGTTGAGTGAGTCAAAAACATTTCTTTCATGTTGAACATTCTCTCTAATTCTACAGTAATATCAACATATGTATTACATTTATTTATTTTTTACACAATAATAATTTACTATAATCATTAAATATGTATATATATTGAATTAGTAAATTCCTAAATAGTTACTTGAACCAGCTGTGGGAAAGTCTCCTGGCTGACAGGCTTGCCTCCCAAGTAGTGTTGTTTGATCTTATTTGCGACGGCGGATCTCAATTCCAAGGGCAGAGTGTCGTTGTATTCAAATATACTGGATGCGAGATATTCCCATCTCGATTCCAACTCTGGTAGAAGGCTTGGATCCGTTTGATACGCTGGTCAAAGAAAAAAGAATAGGAAAAATCTTAAGCAATATATTTTTATTATGTCTTCATAATTTTATAGTTCAGTGGTTTAAATTTATTATTTATGATAAAAAGGAGAAATTAGTCAATTAAAACATCCATTCATTCATAATACCTGCGGCAGGATACAATCCTTCCTCAGAAGTGACCGAGGTGATGAGAGGAACTGGTCTCATGTATCCAGACTGGCTGGCGATGTACGGGTAATGGCTCAGGAATGGGTCTCTTGTACCGGGAACTTCGACGGTTGGTGTAAATGGCGTGAACATGTGGACTTTCCATTCCTGTAATAGTTTTATAACATAGTTTAATGGGAATCTGATGGTACGATAAGGTAGGCTAACTTTTTTACCATTAAATTTAAAGGATTCCTTACATCACCAAAACGCCACCATTCTAAAGAATTCAGATGTTATATATCTTAAAAACTGTGTATTTAAAACTGCCCGCCCCGGCTTAGCACGAGTAAAATATTTATAATGAAAATACTACCAATAATTTGGTTGCTTAAGACATCCCATTAGATACGTATCAGTGTTTCTTTACTATACAAAAAAATTGTTTTTATCTCTTTCCTCTATTGTCAGTGTATTATATACAAAAATATTAGTCTCGAATCAATATATCTATTAAAAAGAACCGCATCACAATTTATTCGTACATAGTGAAACACAGCGGTACGTGAATTTGTTTTATACTATGTAATGATGATAATGCTTAACTTACTTACTTCACAGTATTACCTACAAAGATGGCTACGAATCCATACAACATAATACATTAATTTAACGATGTCAGTATTTGTTTAAATGTATAGTGTGTTAAAGAAGTTAATCTTTCTTTTATTCTTGCAAATTGTTCCAATGTAGACAGACGTATTTTGAAGTAGAAAATACTTAAATATGCGCATAGTAATGTGACTTAGTTCTAAATCTATTTAGTTTGGTACTGTTTCGGATCTAGTTAATCCTTTTACGTAATATTGGTCCAACTGGCGTTGATGCAGGAACAACAGATTAATCTATACATTTAGATTCTATTTTCGTATTATATTTATTTATATTGTTTTAAAAGTTTTAGATTATCTAATTATTCTTTATTAATCAGCCGATTTAGGAAAAAATATTAAAATTTAAATATTTATTAAAAATTTTAAGAATTAAAAAAAAACGAATTAGATTATTGTACTGAGTACACATGTTTATTTCTTGTCCAAATAGTCAGAACTGCGATTCAACAGCGAAATTCTGCTTGTATTTTAGCCAACTTTTAACGCGATCATGATTTGAACAATAATAATACAAGTTATTAACTATTTATTTAAAAAAAAATCACTCAAATTCAATAAACCAAGCAGCCGTTTAAAATTCCTTAGAATAAAAGTTTCGCCAAGCCAAGAACTTGGCTGCAAATTGCATTTGGTACTTGAAAGATTTAAGCCTTAAGTTCTGAAGCTGAAATTTAGAATGAAGCATTTCTTAATATTGGTCTCCAAAATTATAAGGGTGACAAAGTTCCTAAATTCCGAAATCAGATTTTTTTAATCAGGATATATTTAATATATATGTGGGTCTGTTTTTATCTGATGTTTAGTTGGATGTTTGACCAATGTTCAATTAAGATACATCAAAAAACATCAGAACTATACCCGGTCCTATTAGGGGGCAACCGGATAGGACTTGGTAGAGTGATGTGGTAAGATATTCTGCAAGTCCGTCAAGGTGGTGGGCTAACCGTCATGTGACAGGGACATATCATCTCAGTTCCAAAGGTTGGTGGTGTATTGGTTAAGTAAATAATAGTAACAATTTAATATCAGTGAAAGTCAGTCAGTGTCTGTGGGCAGTGATAACCACTTATCATCACCTGCTATCACCACTCACCTGCCGATGCCATAAACATGACTTTGTATATACAACGGAGAAGATTTTTATATTTAACTCGTCGCACGTACTACAGTACATCAAATCCGATATCGTTCAACCTATCGTTATATATTAACGAAAATCAAGCAAGGAGAATTTCTGTTTATATAATTATATATTTTGTTCACAAACAATGCACTTTTTATATCACGTTAGACACCTCATCGTTTATCATATTGAGATCATATATTTGTGTATGTATGCTCAGATATAATCTCAAAAAAATGTGTCGGGCTTAGGGGTCTAGTAAGGGGTCTTATACTCACCATCATTTCTATTTGGGCATTGACGATGACTTCCCCTGGTCTGTATTTAAGGCAATCAGCCATCTCTCGACTGTTGCCAGTAGGACAGCCCACGATGGCGGCTAGAGCCTTTGCCTTTTGAGCTGGTTTCAATGCATGGGTCCAAGAAGAGAGAGCTGACCCGCTGAAGGCAATACCACGATGGAATGTGCCTATAGAAACATTTATATCCTTAAGTCTTTCATATATATAACTAACATCCGCCTGCAGTTTCACCCACGTATTACTCTTTGCAAGTGTTTCTATTCTGAGTTTATTCTAAAACTGTTCAGACAATTTCTCGAACATCCAAATTTTTCATTCATAATATTAGTAGTATTAAACCCTCAATCTCTAACAACAGGATGTATTACGTACTTTTTGAAATTGAATACTACCCACAATACCTGTTAGCAAGGAATAATTGATATTCCAATTTTATCATCCAGACAACGACACCTTTACAAGGCATCAAAATCGAACTTTTACTATGTCTAGTGGTATAGGGCTGCACACGGACCGTTGTTTTAAGAGCGCTTGGACGATAATTTTTGGTACGTATTCTTGAGGAAGAGTCTAGATGGCCCAGTGGTTAGAACGCGTGCATCTTAACCGACGATTACGGGTTCAAACCCAGGCAAGCACCGCTGATTCATGTGCTTAATTTGTCTTTATAATTCATCTCGTGCTCAGCGGTGAAGGAAAACATCGTGAGGAAACCTGCATGTGACAAATTTCATAGAAATTCTGCCACATGTGTATTCCACCAACCCGCATTGGAACAGCGTGGTGGAATATGTTCCAAACCTTCTTCTCAAAGGGAGAGGAGGCCTCTGGCCCAGCAGTGGGAATTTACAGGCTGTTGTTGTTGTTGTATTCTTGAGGAATTGTCAACTTTGTTAATATATTACTTTAAAAATTATCTCATAAGCTACAATGACTCGCTTAATTATACAGAGCTTGTAACTCATGACAAATATTATAATCTAGTGGTAAAGTTGGTTTGATTAAACGCTAGAGTTGTTGAATTTATGATACGTTACACTGTGTAATTATTTAAATAGTTCTTAGTGTAAATGGATAAAAGGTTTTAAGATTATTTACATTGTTACAATTAAAGGTCGTTGGCCTTTTTTACAATGCACTCTTGGACAAGGATTGTTTGCTGTTTACACTATGTTTTCCGTTAAATTAATATATGATTATAAAATGAAAAACTTCAATAAACAAAAGAATAAAACAGCGTTAGCTTACATTAAAGTCAGAATTAATTAATATTGTGTCAGAATCCATTTTGTTTTTACCATAAAGGAGAATGCCCAATAATAGTATCGCAAAAAATCTTCTTGTGTCTCTTTTTTATAAACTTAGTTATTATAAAGTAAAATTAAACAAATTATTTTAAATATGATGACATTATAATATCTCCGGATAACTTCAAAGCAAAAAAAAAGTAGTTGTTTCGTCTACATTGTATATTTATAAAATCGATCAACTCAGTCCGATTATGATGACGTTGCGAGTTTCGATTCTTATTTTTAAAATTAATTTCCAATATACATATAATAGAACTTTTTACATTTTATCTAAAAATACTTAAAATATGCATAACACTATTATAATATATGCAATATGCATTAAAAAGACTTTTTGTTTATATAGATACAATTTATAAACAGATAATTAATAAATAAATAATCGATAACTAAATCGATAATAACTTTTTCTTCTGTCTGGCAGCACCAGTAATATGTCACTCAGTAACTGTTTTCATTGTTTGTTTTAAGCTCGTGGTAATATTTTAGTACGTGTATAACAGCATTGGTGTTAGTATAAGCTAAAGTGATTGTGAGGCTGAGACTCCTTTGCTTTAGTTATACTTTTAATCCTTGCAGAGTTTACCTTGTGACTTATAATTTAACCACAGTGATTGTGAACGACGTGAAAACCCACCTGTCACTTCATCAGAGAAACGGCAATTAAACCAAGAGATCAGCAGGCGCGTACGTTTAATGATGTAAATGCACCAGCCCAATTTTTAGATAACATTTTTGAAGAATATTGTTATATTTTTGAAGAATATAAATGATTAATATGAAATAAAATAATTTTTGTATATTGCCTAATTGTTTTATTTCTCTCTCTCTCTCTCCATCTGACTCTTTCTCTTTCATTCTTTCAACAGCTGTCACTGCTGGGCTTATTTTCAAACCATAGCGTACCTTAATATAGATTTAACAACTACTTTTATTTTATTAATAATACTTTTATATTTATTAATTCCGGAGTTTTAGCCATGTTGTTTTATTTTTATATGTTTATGTAGCATTATCACTATAAAATAAACATGAATTAAAGTTGACACAAAATTTTTTGTGGCGATACTAAAGTCCATAGTATTTTGGGCATTCTCCTTTCTTAATTAAATTTACGTCTTTATAATTATTTTACTTTTACTGCAAAACCAGAACTAAGTATTATATAAACTTACTAAATAGGTATAGAAACTTCATTTAATATACGTATTACTTCGAATCTCGTCGCGAAGTGTCGTCACATAAAACAGTCCAAATAGTTACAACTGTATTTTTTGGGCACGAGTTGCCAAAAATTGGAGTCCTGACCTAATCTAGAAGTAGGAACACTTCTATTACTGATCTATATACAATATAAATAGCTTGTTATTCAAAATTTATAAACAATATTCTATGACTTTTTAAAGTCTAAGAAGTAAATATTAATAAACAGCTTCACATATTCCATACGCTTTATAATAATTACATTATATTATGACTTACTGAATCTTTAGTTGAAACCCGACCAGCGGTTATAGAATTAAAATACAACACTAATACTCTCAAAGTTCAGGCAAAGATTTGCTAACGACAAAACGGCATTTTTCGCAATTCTTAAATTCGTCCTGTATAAAATAGATGAATTTCGATCAATGACATCGAGTCAATTTAGTTCGTTACTCGTCATATATGGTTGAAATATAATTCTATGTACGTACGTGCTGCAAAGACACGTACATTATCAATGCTCCAGACAGACCCCCATTGTCTTGGTATCAAACGTTTAAACAGCTTCTCCAAACAAACCGTATCTTTAATCTACCTATCGTAAACACTTTACGGTGCATTGACTGCGTCATTGGTCCGGGGTCTAGGTTTAAAGGCTACAGATGTATTGTTATCGAGTTTCGGTCGGACTATTAAAGCTGTAATGCCGTAAAAGAAGAACTGAATGGATAAATTACATTAACTATTATTTTTGACGACCTCCGTGGTACACCGGTTTTATGGGTACACACGTACACTCCGAGTTCCTGGGTTCGATTCCCGGAGTTTTTCTATTTTGTATTGGGTCTGGGTGATTGTGGTAACGTCGTTACTTCTGATTATTCATAACACAAGTGCTTTAGCTAATTACATTTGTAATGTATGTGATGCTATCCAATATTTATTTATTTATCATTTACAAAAGATTAACATTGAACTTACCCTTAGAAAGCGGTGATAGGTAGTGATAGTGTACACTCGCGCCACCGGCAGAGCAACCAGTGAGGGTTACGCTCTGGGGGTCACCGCCGAACATCATGATGTTATCTCTAACCCACTTCAGGGCGAAGGCTTGGTCCTTCAGCCCAGCGTTACCCGGGATAACTTCGTCACCAGTACTGAGGAAACCTATGTTTAGATAGATAAAGATAATTAAATAATTTAAACTTATAAATTAAAGTTTAGATTAGTTAGTAATCCCATCGTCAAATATCAACACTTTATGGCTTAGTAGCATAACAAATTAGTTCCTCAAGTTGTTGGCATATTGACAATGTCAGGGGTCATTGGCTAGGTGTTTCTATTGTCTTTTAAAGTCTTGTTTCCTATTATTAATCGGTAATTCCATCGGCAAATATCAACTCTTTGTATTGATGTATTATCGTATGCGGAATGAGTGAGTCAGTATCACTACAGGATCCATTGACATAATATCTTATCTAACTAATATAACCATCTGAAGGTTGAAGGCATATTGACATTGGGGTAGGTGTTACTAAGGTCGTATCTATTAAAAAAATTATAGCGCGGCAGACTAGCAACACCTCTTTTTACCACTTATTAGGTGTTTTCCAATTTATGTTTGCAAAGAAGAATAATACAATTTATATTTTGTAAATTGAGTTTGATATTTTGTATATATACTTTATAACTTATATTTAAATTCGAATATTTATAAACCCTCTCGGCTATTAAAATAGTTAGTTTCCTAGAAATGTTCCTCTTGAAAATAATTACAAATTTAGATGAAAAGTACATTACGTACTCACCCTTAATTTGCATTTTATGAGCGCTTGTAATTATGAATAGCGTTCCTCTCCATTTGGTAAGTCTTCAGGAGATTTAAGATAAAATAGTTTAACACATATAATTATGACGATAACACGGCTTCTGGTCTGTTTACTTATAATTTAAACCTTATTTTCTTAATGCACAAGAAAAATAATAAGAACTAGCATACTGTTTAATATCTACTTTTTAAATTGATTAACTGATATACACCGCATATTCTGAGCTGGTGGATTTACCAAGATGTAATTCTACAGGGTTATTCCTCATGATATCTATGTAGATTCATCTCTTAAATGGGTTATGTTTGTAAAGACATTCGTCCTGTTTGTTGTTAGAAATAAGAAAGTCTAAAAAGTTCAGTAACAAAAAAACTGCAACAGCGCTTTGTAAAAATCACCACAGAAGGGAATGATTATAAAGTTGGTCTTTTTTAAGGTTTAAATATGGTAATCGGTAAAGTTGTTACAGCGTTTTTTTAAATTCCTGACCTGATAGGGGAAATAATGGGTAGGATAATGTATCATAACTCAGGTTAAATAAGGGCATGGGATGGAAGCGGATTATGCATTAGATCTTTAAAATTAGGCAACAGATTTGGATTGTATGTAATGCATAGACAATATAGAAAAAAGAAACACTGATAATTTTAGAACTTTCTAATGTTATGTCGTGTGAATATCAGCATTGCACCCTTGCGAAGCCGGGGCGTAGTGTGTAATATTTAAAAAAAATCCGGTGTTTTTTTCTAATAAACATTTTCAGCGGGATATTCCATCTGGTTTACGTTAAATAATAATTATCATCGAGGTTCTGAATGTCGTATCGATACCGCAAACCCACAAACTGCAACGGTGTAATATTTTAACATCTTCGAACGTATTCAGTTATGTACTCTGTTTGTGTCAACCAAACAACCAACTTGCTTTGGTCGAGTTATAATCATCATAACACAAGTGTGATAAGATAACAATTACAAGAGTTGTGAAGTTCTTCATTGTTCTGTGTTAAGTATCTGCTATTCGAGGCTGAGGTACTTATGAGTTAAGCACCTCGTTCAGGTTAATTCGTGTCAATAACTAAGCTTATGTAATGATTAGTTTTGTTGGTTTGCGAATCGAAAGGAAGTGAGCTACAAGTGGACACGATATTTCCCAAGGGATGATTCATATTAATAGTGCCAACGTTTAAAGCGATGACCACTTACTCCTGGTATTTGCCAGTTTGACAATCTACTTTATTTATACAAAAATGTAAAAAAAAGGAATACATCGCGAAAAACCATTCTCCAAGCTTTGTCCGCAAGAGGCCATCTTAATATTATCACCATCTCCTCTCCTCTCGATTCCGATGGTGATAAAAATCATTGACGAGGCTTAAGATTAAGGTGTGACGCCCAGATTTTATGCACCCCTTTAAACTAGTTTAAGACGGGCCTTATGTGATGTGGGTATGTGATCTAGACCTGACTCATAGATCCAGTAACTACCTTATAATTGTGTTTGCATTGAACTACCGTATTAAAGGATTATGGTATTAAGACAATAAGATATTGCATCCGTGTTTACACCCCTGTAAATTGTAATTGATGAGTGTATTAATGATTGTAATTTTACATTACATTATGTCGTATTTTTATCATAAAATTTAATTGGTTAAATGCTTAGTATGATGTTGTAGGACGTTATAGGACATTAAAATATATCTTGTAAATCATTCACAAGAATATTATTTTTTATACATTCATGTATCTCACCTAGTGGTCCAAGGCGGTAGTTCAAAGTCACCACTACCATGTCCCGATCTATCAAATGCGACGCGTCGTACAGCGATCCAGTACCATACATAAACGCACCGCCATGGATGAACACCAACACCGGTAATAAGGCTGCAGGGCTCAATTTTGGCGTGTGAACGTTTACGAACAAACAATCTTCACTACCTGAAAAAAGAAACAATACATTTCTAAGTAAATAAGGCACCTAATGATAAGTAACCATACTGGACACAGTGTGTCCGAAGAATATCTGATCTGGCACAAAGCCCAACCAAGAAATTTATACTGATTACATTCAATAATGTCTCCAGATTGCTTTAATCGAGTTAAAGAATATTTCAATATTTTTATTAAGAATCTCCAATACATTATGCATGGTGCAATAACATTTTAAAATTTATTTTCTCCTTTTTTACAGAAGACTACAACAAGCATAATTATCAATTCAATGGAAGATTAGCGTCCGTGCGTATAGTTTTACGACTTTATACAAAAGTGTATCTTGTACTTTCGTATATCAAATCAACTGCAACAGAAAAAAATCAGTATTGAACTAGATACCCGTTAAGCGACGTTGTAAGTAAGACCGTTGTCGTCAAGATACAACGTCTTATGTTAAAAATTGTAATATAAACTCTACACTGTTGCCAGAACGTAAATAGAAGCATAGAGCATTGTAAAGGAGAATCATAAACTCGTGAGGTAAGCTCGTATTGTATTCGAGTTGAATAGAATTTCGCGTATGGTAATTTAAAGCTGAACATCCTGCGAGTCAGCGCTGTTAGCTCGATGAAAATATATTGAACGACGTTTGCCATTTTATTCGAAGCGCGAATGACATCGGGATGGACGGCGTCACGGGAGCGTGACGCATTGCAGCGGAAATTGTTCGGTCATAGAAGCAGCGCCCGCAGCGCCGCGAAGCGACACCTATCGATTGAGCGCCGTGGGGTGACGCGATCCATCTTAATGTGGACATCCCGGAACAGAGCCTAAGATAGAGATCTCGTAAAACATAAATGCCATTAATTATGTAGCCAGCTAGTCGAGTAAATATTCCACTATTTTGCTTCATCAATGCGAATTTAAATAAAAAATATAATGTTGTAAATTTAAAATATAATCGTTGGAAGTGTCAGTGTCAGGTATAATATTGGTATTGGAAGGCAAAAGCTATTTCTAGCATTCTTTCTGCATTCTTTGACAGCTGTCTTGCGTGAGAAGCGTATTGAAAAGCGCAGGCAGCATGAGAATAATTTAATAAATTCTCGTATGATTTTGTTTTTCAGTTTGATCGAGGAGCTATAGCATACTATACATATATTCAGTGGACTATTGTCCTAAGCTAAATATGTGGAAGGAAGGGTAAACGGTTAAAATAAGTAGTTGAATTTGTTTTTAGACAAAAGTAATGTATGTTTCTACTGAGATTGGTTATGGCCGTCTGGGTGATACCACCCATTCGTCATGTACATACATTACATAATTCTAAAATAACTCTGGTTCAATAACTCTTGTACCAAACAACAGAAAATGAAACAACAAAAAAAAATAGCAAATAACTTATTCATTTCATAATTGGAAAAGTTAAACCATTAATATTGTCATTATTACTTACCAACTTAACGGCTTTTGAAGCCAAATATTTTGAAATAACGAGTATAGTTGAAATTTGTTTTGACGTAAAGGTATACATATAAATATTCTGGCTGGCTTAAAATGCGCAGAAAAATCACGAACCAGGATGTGCC
Organism: Vanessa cardui; assembly: GCF_905220365.1. Taxonomy (NCBI): domain Eukaryota; kingdom Metazoa; phylum Arthropoda; class Insecta; order Lepidoptera; family Nymphalidae; genus Vanessa; species Vanessa cardui. The sequence goes on along the minus strand of NC_061134.1, from coordinate 2,117,711 downwards.
CCAAAATTAAAACCCGTTTTATTTTTCTCAAAATCATTTGCAGCGTTTATTGTGTCGTTAATCTTTAAAAAAATTTGCTCTTTTATGTTTGCGCAAGCTACGCTCTTATACACACGCACGCTTAACAACGCAAACCGGTTTGCACGAGCAAGCGAAGAGATACTTGATCTGGTGATTAACCTCGCATCCCATAGGAACAATAAATAAACAACGGCAGCAAACACAGTCATCAGTTTAATTAATTGAGCGTATAATGAAAACAGATAAATATTATTCGTGTATCAATTAACTACTCGATAAAGATGGTGGATTGTTGATTTACAAAGCTATTAATGAAGCCATCTTAATTATTATGACACATCGTTGATTAGGACGGCAATATGTATGTCGGTTTTTTCCGTAATATATCTATATTTTTATGATTAATATAATTTTATTAGGTTACTTTGATAATTTTGTATGTAATTAGTGGTAGGGCTATGGAGTATGACCGTGATGCACAAGCATGTCTAAGGTTGTGTTCTAGATTGATCAGTAAATAAGCCAGTGTAATTGAAAGTACATGAGCATAACTTTTATTTCCCTAGGTTAGTGACTGACTTTTGGTGATTTATACGCAGTGGGGATCACTAATCGTCAGTAACCTATTTGGTAGTTTGTCTATGTGTAGCAAATAATTAAAGAAATACTTTTTTTACTCGAGCATCCTTGATTCTTTATATTTTATCCGCCCAATAGGTATGGATTACTGCCATTAAATAATATAAAGATATAAATGTATTGTGTAGTTTTAATAGGGATATTCTAATACAAAAACTATAAAACTAATTATTTTTGAAATTGGATGTCAAAAAAGTTTTAATTATTTTTCCATATTTCGACAAAGTTACAAGTGATGTCACTAGCGGACTATAGATTGTACAAGATGTCTTAGTTTACCACCATTGCACTTTTACCGTCTTTATTTCGCCTCTAATGCTGCCAACACACTACAAAAACATTTGGCCCGTGAACGACGTTTAAAGCTCTGCAATTTTATTACATTTGTAGTATTAGTTTCCGCGTTGTTGACACGTCAAATCTATTGTTACAGTTATAATATTTATGTCACTTTGTTTCAATAGTGATTTTTGAGCTGAATTACTGTGTGTAGGTATTTAAAGCCATTTTAAAAAAAGAAGGACATTCACAATTCGGTTGTATGTTTGTATGTTACAAACATAATCACCTGATCACCAACTAACCACCATAAATCGTTTTGGAAAATCTTCGGGATGAAAATTTTTATGCGCTTGAATTTTTAATAAATTATTTTCGATAATTCTTAATATTGAATTTAAAATAATTTTCTCTGAGTATATTTTGTGAATATTTCACAGCGACTGTACAAGTCCGTAAGCTACAGCTAATTTGGGAACAAACCAGCATATAGCATAGAAGAAAATCTGATACGATAGGAAACATTTCAGACTACACGTGCTTTCCATTCCAAAGCATGTGAGTATAAAACCTATAGCACTACAAATTTCCAGATAACGGGCTGCCAATGTCAATTTCTTGAAAGAAGCATTTACTTTATTTTACTCGTCCAACTCTGGTTGAAACCAAGATCCAGAATATTCGTCGCTGAAGCTATTGTGTTTGACATCTGCGATACGCTAATATTGGCATAAACTACATCTGAAGTCCGGATAATACATTTCATTACTTGTTTAAACACTGTCTAAAATATCAACGCATACCCTTCGTTATTTCTCTAACGCCTTCTCTCAGAAATCCAAAACGTTAGCGATAATTAATTGTTATAGATTTAATTACTCAATATATATCTGTCTCGTTCTTTACATTGAATTCAATACGATAGGACGAGATAAATCTCCTTTCATTTAAAAGCAAACTGAAAAAAATCTCCTTCCATATTAAAATTTGACATGAAAATTCCCAATCTCCTGGGGTTTGACTCAGCACCGTGTTTCACCACTGAGCCGTCTTTGCCTAACAACAAACAATCATGAATTTATTATTTTTCATATTTAAAGAAGAAGCCGTGAAATATAAGTAATTATAACAAACAAACCGAAACACAATCGCGTGTAATCGAGTCCGAAATTGTGAGCCGAATATAAATGACGTTCAAGTTGATTGATTTGATTCGCATTTGTTCGATTCGATTGACTATTACTGTTTTTGACAGGCCAGTTCAGGAGGTTAGAAGTCAAATCATTAAATTAATAAAAAATAAAGAAAAATATTTTGTCTATTCCAATGAAATCAAATTGTCCGTACGTAATATCGACGAAACTGTTATGGGAATTTAGAAGTTAATGTCTTATAGTATTTTACTGATTGATTGTTAAATTAATAATTTTTAGTTAAATGTTACATTAGTCTGAAATATTTTAGTGTTTGTAAACAGTTGTTATGTTGAGTGAATAAGTCTACCCACCCATTTTTGTTATAAAAGTCCTAGCGCCCGCCGGTATCGAAGGCTTATTCTACTTTATATATGAATAAATCAGAGAAGATTATTTCTTGAGTTTAATTTCATAATACCGAGGATGGTTAAAGATCGAAACCCTGAAACTCGTGACGTCAGCAATGCTGACGTGATGTTTTTAAAAACGAGATCGGACATGCTTCTCCGATATACATATAGTATAAAACAAAGTCGCTTACCGCTATCGTTCCCTGTGAACGCTTAGATCTTAAAAATTACGCAACGGATTTTGATTCGGTTTTTTTTATAGATAGAGCGATTCGAGAGAAAGGTTTATATATGTTGATAATTTTGATAGTTACTAATGTAATGTCCTAAATAAACAAATTCTGTAGTATTTAGTATTAGTATCGCACCCGAGGTCGGGACGGGTCGCTAGTTGAAGGTATATTAATCCCAAACCCTAGGTATTACACAATATAGCTAATTTATTAGCAAATTGCATAAAATACGTAAATCTATGGTTTGTTTACCTTTATTCCGACTTCTATTGGAATATGTCATACACCAATTATGTAATTCCAAGTTTACAAAAATATTGTTTTTGATTATAAAATTATTAAGCGAATTTAGGTTCAGTTTACGAACGGCTGACAGCTCTGTGTGGCATGTTTAAAACTTACGAAACACAGCTGTTTTTTGAGGAGGCAACTTTAAGGCAGATCTTAAGACGCTCTGGTTTCAGGACGACAATACGCCCATATAGTCACGCGCTCGCCTGAACGAGCGAGGAACGATGGAGCTTTGTATTTTATACGACCAATTAGAAGTGTTGCTAAACGAAGCCGTCTTCGGTAATCTATTTTCAGTAGACGAACGTTATAGAAAGGGTTACACGTGACCAGATTTAGGTATATGGAAGAATGGTAAACAAAGCAAGTTATTTAGGTCTAATTTAAATAATTCAAATTTGATATACATTTTGCTAAGAGCCGAGATGGCCCAGTGGTTAGAACGCATGCATCTTAACCGATGATTGCGGCTTCAAACCCAGGCAAGCACCACTACATACATATATGTATATGTGTTTAATTTGTGTTTATAATACATCTCGTGCTCGGCGGTGAAGGAAAACATTGTGAGGAATCCTGCATTTGTCTAATTTCATTGAAATTCTGCCACATGTGCATTCCACCAACCCGCATTGGAACAGCGTTGTGGATATGTTCCAAACCTCTCCTTAATGGAAGAGGAGGCCTAATCCTAGCAATGGGATTATAGGCTGTTACTTCACTACTTCATACATTTTGCTGGACTTACAGAGTTAGGCAAAAAGGCAAATATTCCTAATAGTAAGTGGTCTACACGGACGTCTTAAATAACATTACCCATGTCTTATATCGCCACGGTGTCAACGACCTCGAGAACTGAGATGTTATGTTTCTAGTCCTGTAATGACGCTACTTGGCACTACAATATATCTTTCCTACTCAGATGGGTTTGTTCAAAGTAGGCCGGTTGTACTTTGGTAGTAATTACGGTCTTATCTATATTAATATTTTAAATGTGAAAGTAACTCTATCTGTCTGTGTATCTGTCGCTCTTTCTGGACCAAAAGGCTGAAACGAATTTCATAAAATTTGGTATGATGCTCTAATATGAACTCCAAGAAAAGACAGGCTGCTTTTTTCCTAACACATGACACTAAGAACTAGCGCGCACTGGTAACTTTTGTCACGGTGACTGTTTCGTCACTCTTGTCGAGTCCATGAACATGTATGGAGGTGCTCGCACGTTACGACGTGACAATTGGGTGACACTTGTGTCTGCATCTGTACATATTCACGGATTTGACAAGAGTGACGAAACAGTCACCGTGACAAAAGTTACCAGTGAGCGCTAGGGCTAAAACACGACCGAAACCGCGGTCGACTATTAGTTTACATCCATGTCAGTAAATATGTCTGCGTTCTTTTACGATTTCCATATTTAAGAACCTCTTTCGACCTGTTTTAATATACTGATAAATATGTATGGATCAATGTATATTGATATATAGTGCATTTAGTCGAAATTAATAAAGCCGAATTCACATAAACAAATATATCACGCAGGCACTTAATAAAATGCCGCCGTTAAGGTATGTGTACACAAATTCTCATCAAATTCAGGGGTCGAAATATTTACATTGTTTTGACGAATATGAATTTTGTACTGAATTGTGTTTAATTTTTCAAGCTTGAAAAGTCGCCGAAATTGCCTTGGATTTTATTCAATGAAATTTAAATCTTTGTTAGTCTACTGACTTTACTATAAATCTGTAGTAGTAATGCGTTTTGCGTGTAAATTTCAGTTTAAATTTTCTATAAACTATATTTAAGGACATATTTTTATTAAGTCATCCTTTTATTCCGTGTTGAGGTTGGTTAATAAATTTAAGGAGTTTATACGAAAATGGAGAGGAGAAACGTGAACTTCTTTTAAAAGTCTTAGAGGAATACTTATTCCATAAATAGTTTGTTCTGGAATAAATTAAAATTTCACTTTATACTAGTGCGTTGAAATTTAACAAAAAAGTTATTGTTGGAGCCTAAGTAACACTTTAATACATCAGCTTTCTGTCAGTAAAAGACCGTATAAATGCGATCTAAACAATCCAGAGATTAGCCGGAAAAACAAACAGACACACAAAAATTGAAAAAAATATTATGTACCGCGTATACACAATTGCGTTTACTAAAAAGTGGCTTTTTTAATATTACAAACAGACACTCCAATTTTTTTATACGTATTTAATTTCTAGGTGAGTTCGTAATAGTGTTTATCGTAGGCATGTAAATATTTAATACGTAACTAATAGTGAATTTTAGTAATTATTGGCGTCAACAACCGGGTTCTTCCACCTTGGCCTAGGCCAGGGTTGGGTGCGGGCCTCGAGGCGAACCTCCTTGCCCGGGCTTTTCCTCTACGGTAGCCTGTGGCTACCGTGTCATTGATTTCTGACCCAAGGTCCTGGTTTCTGTCAGGGTCCATTTTTGGACCCGATGGCAATCTAGTTTAATTATCGGCGTCATCGGACTTCCAATTATATTTTTTATATCGACTCAATAGACGGCAGCACTGTACGGCGTGAAGTTCGTAGTAAGAACGAACATATATGCATTGGACAACATCACATACATTACTTTCGCGTTGTTGAAAAACAGAAGCAACGACAGTACTACAAATACCCAAGACAAAAAAGAAAACCAATGAACTTTTTCTACATCGACTTGGCCGGGAATCGAACCTGGGACCTCGGAGTGGCATACCGGTCACACTAGTCGACCACGGAGGTCGTTGTTATGCTATGCATAAGTAAAGTATTAAGAATACAAAGGTCTTAAGAATATCAAGTTATTTAAAATGAAATAAATGCTGAAAAATATGTAGATACGAATCCTTCATAAAACAAAAGTCCTTAATAAAACAAATAGTATCTATAAATAGATCACAAATTCTTACCAGTGATTGTTTTGAGGAAGGGTTCATATTGCAAGCAGCTTGAAAGAGGTCGGGAGGCGTCCCAAACTCCAGACCATGGCTTCATCTGCTGTGGTTCCTGTGGTATGGAAAACAATCATTAAATCGATATTATGTTACCATTCTATTAAGATGTATTATTATGTTGTTCTAAATGTCAATTTTCATGGCGATAACGGTTCAGATGACGACGCGCTGAAGCGCCAAGTGACTGAAGTAATAGTAAAAATAATTAGTAAGCTGAAGTGGCAGTGGGATGGTCATATTTGTCGTAGAACCGACAACCGTTGGGGGAGACGTGTTCTAGAGTGGAGACCGCGTCTCGGCAAACGTAGTGTAGGACGTCCTCGGGCAAGGTAGAGTGGCGATTTATGCAAGGGGGCGGGCAGGAGCTGGATACGAGTAGCCGCAGAAAGACCACGGTAGTCTGCACTTGGATAGGCCTATGTCCAAAAGTGAACAAAAACGGGCTGATGATGATGAAAAATCTTCATGTATCTTACATAAATGTGTTAGCATTCATGGTTATCAGTCAAACCATCTTAAATACACTCAAATATATATAATACTACTACTTAAGGGGTTCCGTACCGCTAAACGAAAAAAACCCTTATAAGTTCATTTAGGTGTCCGTTAAGGTCCTTCTCCTCAGCAGCGCATAAAGATATACGTTTAAAATGAATAATTGGTGGTACGATATCCCTCTGTACACATGACTTTTAACATGTTTGACAAATATCCACCGAATGTAAAATTTACGTGGGATTTTTGGTGCATATTAGAATAGGAAATATTTTTCCATAATTATACTGTGATGTTATATAAATAACTTAGAAAATATATAATAAGTAAAGAATATGTTAGTGTTGTATTAAAAATAGAAAAAATGTTTTTATTTGTGTTATGTATTTATTGTGTTGTGTTGCATTTGTGTAATTTGCTGTGTAGGAAAGTAATACATCGCGTTTCATTAACGAAGGATTTTGAGAGTTGAGAAACTTTAGTCATTTAAAGGAAGTTACAAGAAAGTTATTCGAAACTTTGCCTTTGTTGTATAATTGTTCGCCTCTACCGACTGCAATGTTTTTTTTTAAATATGGATGCAGAATATTTTTGGCTAAGGCATAAAAGGAACAGCCTAAAAATCCAACTTGGAGTTAAGGCTTTTCTTATATTGAGATAAGGGATGGAGGTTATTCCACTACGTTGTCTTAATGCAGGTTAGTGGAAACACTTGCAGCAAAATTTCATACAAATGGAGGATTTTTAACGATGTTTTCCTCCAGGAATTAAGATTAAATCTGTGATATATGACCCGGATATGAACTCGCTTTTTGTAATTAACAATGATTTCAGTTCTTTTTCATTGTTAGGAAAAAGATCTGTGATCAAATACATGAATACAGAAAAGTAACATTGCGAAGTTGCTATAATATTTAACAACAACAACAAAAACATTCCCACTGCTGGGCTAAAGGCCTCCTCTCCCTTTGAGGAGAAGGTTTGGAACATATTCCACCACGCTGTTCCAATGCGGGTTGGTGGAAAAATTAATTAAATATTTAAGTATACTGATAATAAAAAAATTGGGATTGTTTGAACATTTCTACATTGGTTCCTGCTTTCCTTATTTTTTATAACATTTAATCAAATGGCTCCTAAGCTTTATCATTTCAATCAATGGCGAGTTGTAGCTGGCAGTTGACTAAAATGTGGAAGTGTACTACAATTCAGTGCCAAGGCACAGTTTCTGGCAAATTACCAAAATCTGGTGAGTGTCTTCTTTATCCGATGTATTGCACACGAAAAGATCGGATCCCACACGTTTTTGAGACTTTAAACATACTGCGATTACAATGAATTCCAGTTGAATAAGGACAAAAATTTCGTCTATAATTTTTTTTTATGAAGGTGTGTTAATATATTTTTTCTTAAAATTTATTGAAACGAGAGTATAATAGCTACATGGGTATTATTAATATGTTATTAAAAAAATACGAAATCGAAATAGCAACAACTAACTTACTGCAACTTAAACTAAAAATGTTTAAAGGAAAAGGGTAATAAGCAATTAGACCGTCATACAATACATAATTAGTTGTTAAGTATTTTTCTGTAATATCTTCGCTAGGTTTATAATAAAGTGTCAAACTAGGAGTCTATAAATAATACACACACACACACACACACACACACACACACACACACACACACACACACACACACATGCACATGCGTACGCACACGCACACGCACATACACACACACAGCTGCGAACTCCGCCCCCTCTATATTGAGAAGAAATTTTGAAGCTTATTATATAAAGTGCAATATACATATAAATAAAGTTCCGGTAGCTTTTAAGAGTATTTTTTTTAATCATAAATTTTTAAATTATTAACCTATTATTTAATAGCTACTTTTAAACAATATTCCACATATTGATGATTACAAGATGGTAGTTGATTTTCATTTCGCGGAGGCGTATAGTACGACGCAACTTAGTATGTAGCATCGGTAAAATTCGTAAAACCGATCACATCCGAATTAAGTACGCTATACCAAATTATCAATATTTATTTCTCATGTGAATATGATCTTTACACAAACGTTATAATTTGTAATATTATGTGACCTTAATATATTCATCAATTTGACACATCGATTTACATGCTCTTGCTTTCTCCGGTTGAACTGTAAGTTGTGTCGTACTATACGAGCGTGTACTCGACTGCAGTGGGCGCTTCGGCCGAGTGCGCAACCACTGAGGTGACAGCGTTTGGTTTGGTTCAGTTGCAGCCTCACTCGTCGGTAATTGGAGACTCGCGGACGCTTTGTGTTGTCGGCTCATTTGTTTGTTTCCGAACTGTGTTTATTGTAACTTATGATTTAATTACGCGCTAGTTTACACTCACATTTTCATTCTTATTAACGTAAAAATAAAATGTTCTGTAAATGCTTTGTGACAAATTGTAGCAGTTTAGCCGCGTAGAACTTCGTTGCAAAAAAAGTCGTCTGATAAATTGATTGAGTTGATTTCTTTGGAAAATCTAGTAAAAAGTAACTACTCAGTTTCCAATCGGTTCTTCTTCTACAGCTAATATGACAACCAAACCCATAAAACGCGAGCGAAACCGCTTGCTACTGCAGTCAGTATATATGTAGGCAAAACAATTTACTACATGTCAGTCTGCCAAACGATTGATTGTTTTGGCTATTGACAACTTCTGTTGTTATTTTCCAAAAGTAGAAAATAATGTCCGTAACATTTCGTTTACATTCTGAACATTTTATAATATTTTAGAACAGTTAACTTGTTTATAAATTTAAAAACTCAACCATTTTTTTTTAATGAATCATAGATCAGTGATATGATTGTATTGTGTACATCGTTATGACTCGCTTTTTCTATGATATAGGTAGATTGATAGGCTTCATTGATATTGGCGTTTTAAGAAATACTAAAAATTCGATACACCACTAACCTTGGAAACTAAAATGTTATGTCCCCTGTGCATATAGTTACACTGGCTCAATACTACGTACTGATATTTGACGGCAAATTCGTCAAAGTCGTAAGATATTATCTTACGACTTTGACGAATTTTCACAAATCCACCAAGCAAAAGTTGTTTTTATTATTAAACTTAATTAATTGGTAAGCTTTTACAAAGCTAAGGGAAAATGTCAAAAAAAAAAGAAAACATAATATGAGAAAATAAGACACCCATTTATACGACAATTCAAGAATTTACTATAGACTTTATTCCATTATTGATAACTTGTTGAACAAACATTTGACTAAAATACAAAACAGTGAGATCAAAAGCTTTAGTTTAACGCTGTAATATTTTAGCCTATATAAATGGGTTTTATGTTCTACACAATCAAAAGCCCTAGATAAATCTCCGAATACGCGACTAGAATTTTGTGATTTCCCGTATTGTATCCATCAAAGAACTAGCTTTACAAACGTTTATTCGATTATTTAATAAATAAGATTCGTGGGAAAAAGAAAATTTAATAAATCAAAGTTTTGTGATAATTTTTTTTATGAGATTTTTTTTTAAACTTCCATTTTTATGGCTAACGTCTGTATGTCTGTATTCTGCCAAGATATAAATAATATATCTGCGATTTTACTCCGTCATCAGAGGTTGACTGCTAACGACAGTAACTTGTATACATAACAATATAATAATTAAAAACAATGAAAAACATATATAAATACCTTTAATTGAAAGAATATGTATATTATAATATGCATTAAAACATAATTTTATATAAGTAATTGAATCAAGAAACAAAACCGTAGATTAAGTTACTGTTTTATCTCCAACGGAAAGATTTAGGCCGCAGTGGTCAGAGGTTACTTTATTTCATAACGACAAAATACATTGTAAATATCAATGTCGGATTGGTGGTTTAGGTCAGCTTATAAATATTTATTAGTTAAATTTAAAAACAATGTTACAAACATATTTTAGGACAAATTTAGGACAGTTTAAATAAATAATAAATGTTTATTTCATCAATAACCAAGACAGTACAATAAAATCTCAAAGGTTGAGATTTTATTGTACTGACTACTTCTTTTGAGTGCCGTGAGCTCCCGTGCCAGAAGAAGTCGCTCTTCCTTAACACATTCACACTTTAATTCAAAGTTATAAGATGAAACAAGCTAAGAATTAAGAATTACAAAAATACATATATATATAATAGCTAAAGGTAGAGCGCGTTCGCGTGTGTGTCTCTCTCTGTATGTGTGTGTGTGTGTGTGTGTGTGTGTGTGTGTGTGTGTGTGTGTGTACGTGTGTGTGTGTGTGTGTGTGTGTATGTGTGTGTGTGTGTGTGTCTGTATGGCTAATTGTATAGATATCCAATCCAATCTACAAAACGTGATAAAGTAATAATTCAGTATCATCATAACTCAAACTTTTAAGCCACGCAATTATTTTCGGTTTACATTCGTGCAGAGTTAGAGGGTATATTTGTAGGATGTCATTGCATTTATTATACAAATGCGATGCAAGATACTGTAACTGTGATTGATTGTTTCTAATATTAATTTTTATATCCATTACAAAATCATAATAAATAAAAATTATTCAATATATATTTCATTTTCATCATTTTGCGATTATATTAAAGGTACTTAAATGTTATGATTTTTTTACTTTAATATAATATTATAAGGCAGACAAACTTAATACCGTGTACGCCAATGCTGTCAAAAATCCCGCCAAAACTTATATCCAAATTTCAAATACAGATACAAAATGTTACGTTCTTTGATAAATCGATTAACAAAATAAACATTCGATGGCAACAAATATAAAATAAAATTGCTCCGAAATGTATAGTACATAATATTTATTTGTCTACGAAGCAGTAAAAGTGATAAGAATCTTTACAATTATTTACTTCATATAATCATACAATCATAGATCATAGAGTGACCAATATAAACTATAAATAAATTAAGTTACATAAGAACTATTTACATTAAGAACAAATAAAAATTAAATTTATTCATTCTGCAAATCATGACAAAGGTGACAAAAATACTATTAGCATTCAAGCGTTGAATAGGCAGTTCAGATTATCAGAACATACATAAGTCAATGAACTTCAGAGATATGATTTCGGACTTATCTATGTATAATATTATGTATTTTTATCGTATGCTGATAAAAATGAATGTGTGATATTTATTAAATTAAATATAAAACTATAGCTTTTGCACAAACATAGAAATAAAGAGATTACGCTCTGGCTCATTTTTTTGCGTTCTGTGCTAAGTGCACAGAACGCAACGCACAGTTTCTCTTGAGAATAACTTCCGAAGCGGTAAATACACATTATCAACTACGTTACCTGTCAAAATTAAAATATATTTATAATTTACGGGCTATAATGTATAGGTATTTTATAGAATGGTATTAAACGTAACGCTACTGGTTTTGGAATGTTAATTCTACCGAAAAGGACCGGCAAACGTCTGGGAACTTACTCTTATGAGTAACTTCGGTTAGGATTAGTTAGGTTATAACAATGATTTTTTCGTTAAATTCAAACGCGCACGAATTCGCGGGCATATCTAGTATGTAGATATAAGCTTACTTAAGTTAAAAAGGATAAAAACATTATCGCTAGCTATGATCTATTGGGTTTACTTTGCTCGTAAGACGAGATAAGGCTATCGTCTGACCGTGGGGCTTACGTGCAGTATTTTCTAACCTTTATTGAACTTGTTATTATGCGTTTAACCTTACGATAGAATTATTACACAGTTCCACATAAACGATTATGCATATTATCTATTATTCTACATTTAAATCTGTTTTTTTTTTATGTTTAAGTTGGTACACCGTGTGATGGTGTAAGTGACAGCCATTAGTAGGTGGTAGGGCCCTTACATCATAAGTACATAACATCTTTGTTTATAAGGTTGGTAGCGCCTTGGCGATGTAAGGATTCGTTAATATTCCTTAGAACGGCAATGTCTATGGTGTGTGCAAGTGGTGACCACATTAGACAATGAATTTGCCCGTACGCCTAACTATTTAATATATAAAATAAATTTAATAAAAAAAATAATTAAAGGGTTTTTACTAAATATTATTTTGGTTTCTCTAAAGTTCGTTTATTATTAATTTTTTTAATTATTTAACTCAATGTTACTGTAAGGTAGATTTACTTTACTAGTGACGATAAATTCATTTTCGTTATAATAAATACTACCGTCATTTGTAATTTAAATTAAAAACTCGATTAGTTTTAAATATAAGTCGAGGTCTGCATTAGTAATTAATTAAGTTAAAATACACTAATTTGTCCATGATAGGCAAAACGTATTAAACAAACACGTTAACATTGTTTTAATTTCAGTTAATCCTTGCTATAATTAAAATGTTATTTAATTAAATTAATATATAAAATATAAAACCTTTTTGCTCAAAGTACGTACCCTAAACCTGTATTTGCCAAGTGGTGGACGAGCGTAAGGGATTCCATTGAAGCTCGCGAATTGCCGACCATTGGTGGAAACCTTCCACACGCCTTGCAATACACCGTGTCCGATTTTGACAGTCGGCTGCGGACCTTGGCTAGTCACGAATACCGCCAATGAGAGTAACAACAACAAATTTACACACGACATATTTCTGTACGGAAACGCGCGCACGCGCCGGTATCATCCGTCACACTAACTCTCAAGTCAGAACTATTTAGCGCAACCGGTTTATAGTAGTTATGTGTGTAATTATATATACAAGACATATGTTTTGACTTCGCGCGAGTTAAAATAAGGTTTCAAATAGTCTATACTTCTATACTTAAATAATATTATAAATATGAAAGTAACTCTGTCTGTCTGTCTGGCGCTCTGTCACGACTAAACTAATGGACCGAATTTGATGAAATTTCTTGTGAAGCAAATTTGAACTCCTAGCAAGGGCATAGGCTACATTTTTTTTAAATAAATATAAATATGAGACAACATCACATACATTACTCTGATCCCAATGTAAGTAGCTAAAGCACTTGTGCTATGGAAAATCAGAAGTAACGACGGTACCACAAACACCCAGACCAAAGACAACATAGAAAACTAATAATAATCTACATGGACTCAGCCGGGAATCGAACCCAGGATCCTCGGAGTGGCGTACCCATGAAAACCGGTGTACACACCACTCGACCACGGAGGTCGTCAAACTTTTTTACATGACACAACCACTTAAAATGCAAGCGAACCGCGAGCATGAACTAGTCCCTAATTAAATAATTGGCAGTTAAACATCTACAGACAGACATTATATATAATATTAGTATAGAAGTATAGATATAACAATTAAATGGAATTTTAAACGTCGACGAAGCTGCTATAAGAATTGTAAAGGAAAAAATATTTAAGTTGAATAGTTTTGTAATTTAAATAAAGATATATTAATGAAGCAGGAATGTTAGCTAATTGAATGGAAAATGTAAATCGAAGATTTGTAAATAGAATGAGCTACTTTGTATGAATTTGAACCGTTTTGAAATTATTTTAACTTCATTTATTGTCAATGCAATTCAATAAGAAATCGATAACAAAAAAATTGAGCTGTTGGTATGAAAGAGAAGAGAGTCCATTGAGAGAGTCTAAGACATACAAAATATAACAATTATTTACTAATTTATTTATTTATTTATTTTTATTTTATATTATCCGGCTAGGCATATGACTCCATTCCACCTGATAAGTGGTACGCATGTAACACTATGGTAAGAGAAAATGGAGTCCAAACGCGAAGACGACTAGTACGCACAGCAAGAGTTAGCTGCACTGGTCACCCTCGCTATGCCGGCCAGCAAGATGCCTCTTCACGCCTCGTTTGAAGGAACCCAGGTTATAAGAGGAAGGGAACACGTGTGCTGGTAGGGAGTTTCATTTTTTGGTCGACAAAGAAAAGAGTTGCCAAATTTATTTGTGAGCGTGGGGATAGATGTCACAGTTAGGCGATGATATCGCGAGCCAACACGTGTGGATATGTGAAGGAAAGTAAAGTAAAGTAAAGTAAAGTAACAGCCTGTAGATTTCCCACTGCTGAGAAAAGGCCTCCTCTTCTATTAAGGAGAGGGTTTGGAACATATTCCACCACGCTGTTCCAATGCGGGTTGGTGGAATGCACATGTGTCAGAATTTCGATGAAATTAGACACATGCAGGTTTCCTCGCGATGTTTTCCTTCACCGCCGAGCACGAGATGAATTATAAACGCAATTAAGCACATATATATAGTGGTGCTTGCCTGGGTTTGAACCCGCAATCATCGGTTAAGATGCACGCGTTCTAACCACGGGGCCATCTCAGCTCGTGAAGGAAAGGGAAAGCAGGAATTAAAGAGAATAATTTCCTAAGAGGACTCGTCGTGATACAGTCGATAAAAAATGCTCAGCGCCGCTATTTCTCAACGCAAGCGTAAAGGTATAGTACTAATATTTCTATAACTTATGAAGAATAAAAACAACTAATAAAACATCCTTGTACATATATCTTTGAATTTGTTTCGAGTATTTTGGAAAAGACTTTTGCGAAGTTTGTATCGAGATAAAGTATTCTTTTATGTTTATTTACATAAAGCGCTTTTCTGAAACAACACAGCATTTCATTACCATTACTAATACTTATTAATTATTAGAACTGAGCAAAACTCGGTCACACAAATACTGCATTATAGATAAGACACACGACTTCAATCGAGCTGGAAGTGAAAATGTCAGGCGATAATATCAAGAATAAGATCAGATTTCCCAGTCGCTGTAATCTCGTGAATGAAATCTCGAGAAAAACTGTACTTGAAGTTAGACCCGATACGATGTGGTTTAAAAAAATGTTCAGGAGCAAAATTCAACGTCCCATAGTTGACTGTGCAGCGCGTTATCTCGACGTGAGCAATCATTGAATAAATACACTTGATCGACTTCTTAAGGCAGCCGTTCGATTTATTTTCATCTGCATAGCTTTGACCATATTGCTTCTTATCGCTGTCAAATTAAATCGCTTTCAATTCTCGACAGCAGATTTACGAGGGTACTGCCCTATAATTTGTTCCTTATAATTTTCCTTTTTTAAATGCATTGATTTCATATTTAAGTATGTTAGCGCTAACGTATTCCGTTATCTTCAATCTGGAGTTAACTTAATAATATAATAAAAACAATAACAGCCTGTAAATTTCCTAGAGCAGGTTAGGACCAAATTCCACCACACTGCTCCATTGTGGGATGGTGGATTCATATTTGGCAGAATTTCGTTGAAATTAGGCACACACAGGTTTCCTCACGATATTTCCCTTTACCGGCGACCTCGAGATATTAGGCACATGAAAACTCAGTGGTGCATGCCTGGCTTTGGCGTAATCATCGGTTAAGATGCACGCGCTCTAACCACTGGTCCATCTCGGATTTTAACTTAATTTTCTCTTAATGTTTTACCATCTGCCAAGTTTGTTGTGATCGCTTCTGTAAGCTTCAGCGACAGCAAAGAAGACAGTAAATAATATACAGTAACGAAATACCTAGATGATCATCATTCCAAATCTCTCAAATATATCACCAGCTGCCTGTCACATACGGGTGTAATGAGATTATATTCATAAATTATGATAAAATCTAGAACCCCAGCACAATGCCATCTAACGGGTAACATGTAAACCAGAAAGAGAACTCCAAACAAAAATTAACAAAATATGTCGTGCCATTGAGGAGTTCAGTGATCAGAATTATATACATATATGTATCTGGCGACCGACTGATGGCGGTATAACCATCAAATAAAATAGGCGTAGCTAAATACACAGGCCGGTGACGGGCAGCAGCGTCACCGGTGCGAGAAGCTACGCCCTGCGATCGCCAACCCGCCTGCCCAGCGTGGCGATTATGGGCAATAACCTCCACATGCTGCACACACGCAAGCCACGGCCCCCAGTTCGCGGCAGCGGTTTCTGGTAAATAAGTCCCTAGTTGACAACGTTGTGGAAATCTCCAGTGTGTCGAACAGGGTAGCGTACCTCATTATAAAGCTCACCGAGAGGTACAGCCTCAAGGTGGTGCAAGCGTACGCACCGACCTCGACACACTCGGACGATGAAGTGGAAGAATTATTCGATGACATATCGAGGGCCCGAGGTGAAGTGGATTCACCACGAAAACCCACTACAACGTTGTCATGGGGGACTTTAACGCTAAAGTGGGAGTACAGAACTGCAGCGAATCGGTAGTAGGACCCCATGGATTTGGAAGCAGGAATCATAGGGGGCAAATGCTTGTCAACTTCCTCGAACGGGAGGGGTGGGCTCTTCTTGATGAACTCCTTCTTCAAGAAGCAGCCGCAAAGGAAGTGGACGTGGCAAAGCCCTGACATTATGACAAAAAATGAGATCGACTTCATAATGACGGACAAGAGGCATATATTCAGAGACGTCTCAGTGATTAATAGGTTCAATACCGATAGTGATCACCGACTCCTCCGAGGCTCTCTGAATATCAATTTTAAGGCCGAGCGCGCCCGTCTGATGAAGTCCACGCTCCGACCAAAGCTGCTCCAAACCATTGCGGGATCTGAAACATTCCAGTCAATCCTGGAGAACCGATTCGCTGCTGTGGAAACCACAACTGACGTAAACCAGAACCTCGAAAATGTAGTTCGAATTCTCAGGGAAGAAGGCACGAGATATTGTGGCATGCAGCGTAAGGGCAGGAAGTCGAACCTTTCGGAAGAGACTTTGGGGCTCATGAAGACACGACGTGAAAACCCACCTGTCACTTCGTCAGAGAAACGGCAATTAAACCAAGAGATCAGCAGGCGCGTACGACACGACCTCCGGTGCTCCAATACTCTTGCAATAGAAAGAGCTATTGAGCAGAATCGGGGGTCTAAGGTGTTCGTACAATCTCTTGGAAGAAGCCACCTGACGAAGTTGACCACAGCAAGTGGAGAAGTCGTTTCTTCTAAGCCGGCAGTACTTTCGGAAGTAGAGGACTTCTACGGCCGATTATACGCATCGCATGCATCTCGACCTGATCCCGAAAATGAGGATCCTAGAGCTACATTAACACGCCATTTCTCCGAAGACCTGCCTGAAGTCAGTATTGGCGAAATCGAGACTGCTCTTGGACAGCTTAAAAATGGAAAAGCCCCTGGAGAGGACGGCGTTACCACAGAGCTATTAAAAGCGGGAAGTAAACCGGTACTTAGGGAACTTCAGACGCTTTTTAACTCTGTCCTCTTCGAAGGGAGAACTCCGGAGGCGTGGAGTAGGAGTGTGGTCGTCCTGTTCTTCAAAAAGGGAGACAAAACCCTGCTGAAGAACTATCGTCCCATATCTGAGCCACGTCTATAAGCTGTTTTCAAGAGTGATCACGAACCGTCTTGCGCGAAGATTCGACGAATTCCAACCCCCGGAGCAGGCCGGGTTTCGGACCGGATACGGCACCATAGACCACATCCATACAGTGCGGCAGATTATACAGAAGTCCCATGAGTATAATCGGCCTCTGTGTCTTGCATTCGTGGACTATGAGAAGGCCTTTGACTCGGTTGAAATCTGGGCTGTTCTGGAGTCCCTGCAGCGTTGCCAAGTTGATTGGCGATACATCCAAGTGATGAGATGTTTCTACGAAGCTGCCACCATGTCCGTCCGAGTACAGAATCAGCAAACAAATCCCATACCATTGCATCGAGGAGTGAGACAAGGGGACGTTATTTCCCCCAAATTGTTCACTAATGCAATGGAGGATATGTTCAAGACGCTGAACTGGAAAGGACGTGGCATTAACATCAATGGCGAATACATCTCTCACTTGAGATTCGCAGACGACATCGTCATCGTGGCAGAAACGCTGCAGGACCTACAACAAATGCTGAACGAGCTGGCTGATTCTTCTATGCGTATCGGCCTACGGATGAACTTGGATAAAACCAAGGTCATGTTCAATGAACATGTTCAACCGGAACCGACTACGATACACGGTACCGTCCTCGAAGTTGTTCAAAAATATGTCTACCTCGGGCAGACTCTGCGATTAGGTAGAAACAACCTTGAGGACGAGGTGAATAGAAGAATTCAGCTGGGTTGGGCAGCGTTTGGGAAGTTACGTCGAATTTTAACATCGTCGATCCCACAGTGCCTTAAGACGAAAGTCTTCAATCAGTGCGTCCTACCCGTCATGACATACGGAGCCGAAACGTGGACACTCACGACAAGGCTGGTCCACCAGCTTAAAGTCGCTCAGCGTGCTATGGAAAGGGCTATGCTCGGCGTTTCTTTGAGGGATCGCATCAGAAATGAGGTGATCTGTCAAAGAACCAAAGTCGACATAGCCCACCGGATTAGTAAGCTGAAGTGGCAGTGGGCTGGTCATATTTGTCGTAGAACCGACAACCGTTGGGGAAAACGTGTTCTAGAGTGGAGACCGCGTCTCGGCAAACGTAGTGTAGGACGTCCTCAGGCACGGTGGAGTGACGATATACGCAAGGCGGCAGGCAGGAGCTGGATGCGAGTAGCCGGAGAAAGACCACAGTGGCGTGCACTGGGAGAGGCCTATGTCCAGCAGTGGACAAAAATAGGCTGATGATGATGATGATGATGTATGTGTATTTGTACGTTTTTATATATAGTAACAGCCTGTATGATACATATCCACTGCTGAGATAAGGCCTCATATTCAATTAAGGAGAGAGTTTGGAACATATTCCACCACGCTGTTCCAATGCGGGTCGCTGGAATGCACATGTGGCAGAATCTCGATGAAATTAGACACATGCAGGTTTCCTGTTACTTTACATTATAAATAGTCGTTTTTATTTTATTTTAATTTTAATTTGCAGCATTCTTCTTCTTGAAAAATTTCAACCTGTCGTTTTTGGTGACGTCGGTTGATTGGCAGAGAATGCAATAGCGTAAATCCAACATTTGTGCAATTTATTAAGTTGCCCAATAACGTACATAAATGAAGAAACTTGTTTTCATTTGAAATCAATATTGGACAACTTAAAACGGACATTTATAATTTAAATAAAACATTTAATCGAGCAATGTACTGTCACCGAGTTTTAAAATAACCGACGTGCGCGCGTTTAATTCAGGCGCGCGCCGCGTCGTTCCAAATGTCAATTCGAGTGAGCGATACGTATCGCTTGATTGATATGTGTTGCGATTGTTTTGTGTCGCACCTCTGTATCGTAAATTATTTTGCCTGTAGCTAAACAATTAATTTACATAAATTTTACTCTTTACTAAGTATAAAGATGTTTATTTAGATTTTTTGTTATAATAATAATATATGTATATGTTTATATGGTGAGTACTAAGTAGTCTATAAGTGGTCACCACCGGCCATAGATAATCGCGCTATATGTAATATTAACCATTTCTTATGTTACGTCACCAATGCGCCACCAACATTCGGAACTAAGGTGTTATGTCCACTGTGCCTGTAGTAACGTTGGTACACTCAACCTGCAGTGTACTTTATATTTTCATGGGTACGCCACTCCGAGGTCCCGGGTTCGATTCCCGGCCATGTCGATGTAGAAAATTCATTGGTTTTCTATGTTGTCTTGGGTCTGGGTGTATGTGGTACCGTCGTTACTTCTGATTTTCCATAACACAAGTGCTTTAGCTACTTACATTGGGATCAGAGTAATGTATGTGATGTTGTCCATTATTTATATTTATATTTATAAATTACTGACACCCATTGTAATTGACACTTCGTCAACTTTGAGATCTATGTGTCGGTATTCAAAGTAAGTAATAAAGTAACAGCCTGTAAATTTCCATTAAAGGAGAGGGTTTGGAAAATATTACGCCACGCTGTTCCGATTCAGGTTGGTGGAATGCACATGTGGCAGAATCTCGATGAAATTAGACACGTGCAGGTTTCCCGTTACGTTTGTATATATTCACGTATAAATAGTCGTTTTCATTTAATTTGCAGCATTCTTTTATTTTCCAACCTGTCGTTTTTGGTGACGTAGGTTGACTGGCAGAGAATGCAATAGCGTAAATCCAACATTTGTGCAATTTATTTAGTTGCCCAATAACGTACATAAATGAAGAAACTTGATGAAATTAGACACTTGCAGGTTTCCTCAGGATGTTTTCCTTCACCGCCGAGCACGAAATGAATTATAAACACAATTAAGCACATAATAGGTTGGGGAAAAAGTTTCTTCGTATTTTATATGAAAATTCAAAAAGTTTTTTTTATAGTTTATTTACATTTGACTAAAGTATGTAGGTGCCATTTTGTTCCATAACTTTTTGCCATCTTGTTGGTAGTGACATGATCCCATTGCTGTAAAAATTTTGGGGCTTCTGATCGAAAAACTGCGACAAGTGGTTTTGGCAGTCCTCTCGTGATGTTAACCTGACACTGCCTAAGGAATTCTGCAGAGACCGAAACAGATGAAAATCTGAAGGTGCAAGGTCATGACTATACGGCGAATGCATTAATACCTCCCAGCCAAACTCTCGTAATTTTTGTGGAGTGGCTAAAGATGTGTGAGGTCTAGCGTTGTCATGGTGAAAAACCACACCCCTTCTGTTGATCAATTCTGGCCGCTTTCTCTCAATTTCTTGCTTCAATCTCATCAATTGTTCGCAATACAGTTCTGAATCGATGGTCCTGCCGGGCGGTAACAGCTCATAATGAATGATGCCCTTCCAATCCCACCGTACACACAGCATTACCTTGTTGCGAGTTAATCCGGGTTTTGCCACAGTCTGTGGAGCTTGACCGGCCTTTGACCACGATCTTTTTCGCACGTTCTTGTCATATGTGATCCACTTTTCATCACCAGTTATCAGCTTCTTCAAAAATGGTTCGGTTTCATTACGTCGTAATAAAGAATCACAAATGAGTACAAGGTTCATTAGGTTTCTTTCAGTGAGTTCATGAGGCACCCATATATCGAGCTTTTTTGTGTACCCAGCTTTATTCAAATGAGTCAAAACCGTTTTGTGGTCAATTGCCAGTTCTTCAGCTACATCGTAACTACTAATATGCCGATCTTGCTCCACTTTTTCAAAAATGGCATCAATTTTGTCCGTAACAGGGCGACCAGAGCGAGATGCATCTTTGACATCAAAATTTCCGGCTTCAAAACGCTTAAACCAAACTTGCGCTACTCTCACAGATACTGCATTAGGTCCATAAACATCACAAATTTTTTTCGCGGCTTGAGTTGCATTTTTACCTTTTTTATAGTAAAATTTTAAAATGTATCGAATTTCTTCTTTAGATTCACTCATTTTAACAACAACAAAAACAAATGAAAATCACACAAATTCCTAATTTGAATTTGGAAGTGCCTTATTTAAAATTAAAACTTTTTAATGATACCAAAACCAGCCAGATACAAATGGTATAGCCAAAGAGATTTTATTACAAGTTCATACATACTATATGCGAAAAGACTTTTTCCCCAACCTAATATATATAGTGGTGTTTTCCTGGATTTGAACCCGAAGTCATCGGTTTTTGATGCACGCGTTCTTACCACTGGGCCATCTCAGCTCTTATAGTCGTTGCAATATGCTTCATACGGTCAAGTAGGCATAACTTTGGGATCTATGTATCGGTATTCGGTGACACAAGATAATACATAGTGGATGGTACCCACTAAGGTGGACCACTACGATAGCGTCTATTATTGACATTTAATACTACTTATTATAACAAAACTAGCTGTTGTATACTTTTTCATTCCCGACTTCATACATTATACGGAACCCAGGCTACCTGAATGTATCAGTGAAGCAGTTTAGTAACATCAGTAAAGATTAGACTACCTAGAAGTTAAAGTGAGGATTTACGGAGTTTCACACTGATTTACACGATCAGACCTAATACCCTTGTTCTTTAGTCTAGGCTTACATAATATATTAATCTTGTCAGTGACGTTCAAAGGATGTATTTTATAATGCAAGACGAATTACTCTTTGCCCCAGCAGAGATCTAATGAGAATTGTAAATGTGTTTATACTAACATCAAAGCTTTTATTTAATCTTCCCATCTGAATTTTACTTAAATAATATTAATATGATGAATTAATGCCAGATTTGTTATGTTAGCGTAATAAAATATGCAGGAATGGGACGTTTTAGTTGAAAGAAAGAGATAGAATGATAAGTCAATGCTGTGAGTGAAACAGATGATTAATGTTCGAATTAAGAAGAGGTTCTGATTGGAGAATAAGAGAATAGGCTATTTGACATGCGGAAAATAAATTGTGAATTATTGTAATCAGTGTATATTTTGAGTTTAAAAATGGTTATAGTAAATAACCATTTTGAAACACGTAAGTTGAAAATAATACTTAATTTATTCAAAAATCCATAAATAAAAATGCATATTTTTAAACGTTGTGACGTGACATAAAACGCTCCTGATTGGCCGGGCTTATGATGAAGTCACTTTCTTGTAAACTTTGCTTTTCAAATATATGTACCACAGATTAAAATACATGAAAGTGACGTCACCGACTTTTAATATGATATTTTTGGGAAAAAATGTACTAGAAATAAAAAAATATAATTTTACTGGGTTCCTTAACTTCTACTAAATAATATAAAATGGATTTTATAAACCAGTCATCTAGCCTATTGTTTGTCATTTGTTACGAGATTTGAAAAAATTAAGTTTTGTTTAATCTTCTCGGTAGAATTTGCATTCCGAACAGGCTTACTTAATATAGTTTATTAAAATAAGTTTGTTAAACTTTACTTTACTTATATATATTTTGATTTAAAATATTATCGTAACACATTCACCAACTAACCAGTGTATGCACTGATGATAAATAGTTATATAGTCAAACAATGAATGGTTTTGCAGGCCAGAATATAATCACTGGCAACTGAAATTGCTGGAGAAATGCCAAGGTGGTGAGAACAGCCTCAAAGTTTGCATCTAGACTGACTCAGGTCTATCTCGGGAAATCGCTGACAATGTCTATATGTAGCAATCTAAACTTACAAAATCTATTTTTTTTTACAGGAATTTCTAAAAATATTTACTACTATATACATATACTTGCACGTACAGGCATATAATTCAATACAATTTATTATTGGATTAAAACCTTATAGCTTTATTACATACGTATTGAAATCATTGATTAAGGTCCAGTAACCACAAGGCCATCTTACATCGTACATATATACTTTTTTATGCTATTGGTTGGCGGACGGGATATGGGCCACCTGATAGTAAATGGTCGCCACCACCCATAGACAATGGCACTATAAGAAAGATTAACCATTCCTTTCATCGCCAATGTGCTACCAGCTACCAACCTTGAGAACTAAGATGTTATGTCCCTTGTGCCTGTAGTTACACTGGCTCACTCACCCTTCAAACCGAAACAAAACAATACTATTGTAGAATATCAGATGAATGGGTAGTACGTATCCAGACGGACTTTCACAAAGCCCTACCACCAAGAACTATACTGCATATATTGCATATATTCCTTAGACCAGATTTTCAATGTAATCAAAGTCATCACTCTAAAACTCTTACTTTCTCAAAAACTATAAAATACTTACGAACTATGAGCAATACACAGTTCGATAATTTAAAAATGACCCAGAATTTGAAATAGGTCAATTTCTATAAGTAAATCCATAAAGTAAAAGCGACGCTGTGTTGACGGAAAATAATTTCAAACAATTTGGTATCTCTATTAAAAATAATGTCCTCGACGATTATTCTTCCAAAATATTTAATGCATGTACACGTACTAATTAAAATTTTAAAACAGGCGGACATTTCATACGGAATCTTTATGGCTTTTATTTCCATTTAAATTATTTACAGAGAAAAAATTGTTGCATCCATTACAGGCTCAGGTGTATTCCATTTCATGAAATAATATTAATACAATTTATTTAATCTTGTAATTTTAATACATATAATGAAAACAGCTGTAGTAGTCATAGTTATTTATTATTTGTTTTACTTTTCAACCGACTTCAAAAAGAGGATTATCAATTCAACGGTTTTTTTTTTCTTTTGAAATCTAGTGCTTCCCGTGTGATCCCATTTAGACAATGGCTCCAAATATAACAATAACTGTAAGTATGTTATATAATCGTTAATCGACTTTTAAGTAGTCTAATATTTTTCATTTCATTTTACTTAGGCGGACTCTAAAAAATATGTTGAATACGCAAATATTTTTATTACTTTTTAGTGCATATTTATTTGTTTTAAAACAGTGTTTTGTTTGTAGTCGGTTTTTCTTTTTGTTAACATTTTTAACCAACTTCAAAAAAGGAGGAGGTTATCAAATCGTCGGAATCTTTTTTTTATTTTTTTATTTTATGTATGTTTCCCGATTTCTCGAAGACGCGTGGACTGATTTTAAAAATTCTTTTTTGTCTGAAAGATGGCACCTTCTAGTTGGTCCCATATTAATTAGAACAGGTTCTGATGATGAGATCCTGGAGAAGTCGAGGGGAATCCTCATATTTTATAGGCACATGTACCGTGTTTTACATATTTTCTGAAGTTATATTGGCATTTGCTTCTGGCAATCATAATATTATACTGCTGAGCTGATGATGGAAGGTGTAAGTCCTCAATTACTAGGAGTTAGGAAATAGTTATTTCAACATTAATATATGGATTCATACTCCTCTTCGTAGCTTTTATAAAAAGAAGTACAGGTTCACTAAACATTTCTTTTGTTATGTTGTTGTTTGGTATATCATGCACCAGATATAAGTTTTATTGAAATAGGTTCAGCGCTATTTGAATAAATCAACAAATAACCACTTGTAAGATACAGACTTTTAATTTCTATTTTGAGAAAATAACACTAAAAAGAGGAAAATTAAATATTTAATAAAAAAAATAACACCGAATTACATACGATACCT
This sequence comes from Vanessa cardui, assembly GCF_905220365.1. NCBI lineage: Eukaryota > Metazoa > Arthropoda > Insecta > Lepidoptera > Nymphalidae > Vanessa > Vanessa cardui. Next base: position 2,092,313 of record NC_061134.1, on the reverse strand, counting down.
TGTCAATAATACGTGTTTAAATCAAATTATTTTATTACTTTTTTAGTGATCACTTTGAAGTCGGTGTTATTTTTTTTTTTAATATTTTATTATTTTAATAAAATATTATTGTCCTCACGTTAAAAATCCATTTCACAAAAATCTATATATTGTCGTTCCATGAGCAACTCTGAGCAATGTTTGTTTAATCATCGTTTGCGATGGAAAAACATCTTGTATTAATTTTAAAAGCCATACAAATGACGTTCTAAAATCGATTACACTTTTATAAAATCGGATAAACTAACAAAATATGACTTTATTAAATATTTAATTATTAGACGACCTCCGGGGTCAAGTAGTGTGTACACCGGTTTTCATGGGTACGCCACTCCGAGGTCCCAGCTTCGATTAAAGGGCCGAGTCGATGTAAAAATAGGTTCATTACTTTTCTATGTTGTCTTAGGTCTGGGTGTTTGTAGTACCGACGTTACTTCTGATTTTCAATAACACGAGTGCTTTCGTTACCTACATTGGGATCAGAGTAATGTATGTGATGTTGTCCAATATTTATATATTTATTATAAATGTATCTACGTAAAGAAGTATTAATTCTTGCGCATAATAAGTACTCAATCATTTATGTATGGCCGTTTGTTAGTGACTATATTAATGATTTTAAGTATTTAAGCCTGAGCATATGTAACTAAATCGTTTTATAAGTATTATACTTATTATGCTTATTATACTTATACTGGACTAAGGGCTCCTCTCCCACTCAGGAGAGGAACATATTCCACTATGCTGTTCCTTTGACTTGACTTGACTTCGGGTTCAAACCCAGGCAAGCACCACTATATATATGTGCTTAATTGTGTTTCATCTCTCGCTCTCGTGCTTGGTGGTGAAGGAAAACAACGTCAGGAAGCCTGCATGTGTCTAATTTCATCGAAATTTTGCCACATGTGCATTCCACCAACCTGCATTGGAACAGCGTGGTGGAATATGTTCCAAACCTTTTCCTCAAAAGGAGAGGAGGCCTTAACCCAGCAGTGAGAAATTTACAGGCTGTTACATTACTTTATTTTACAACGACTATAATGAGAGTCTACATAGACTACATATCTTCTTCAACTACAAATATTTTTTATTGAGCGAGGAGCGAATACGACACTCTTGGGGACAATACCTGGTAAACCTTTTGTTTGTACTTTGTGAAAAATTCAAATTGATTTCCCATGAACTACGTGTTCTTTGCACTGCAACACTGTGTGTAGGTTACTACACACAGACTTAAGAAGTTGGTGGAAGGACCTCAGATTGTGGTGTTCCAGTTCGAAGGTTGAGCGTACCAATGTAACTACAGGCACAAGGGATATACCATCTTCCTTCCTAAGATTGGTGGCACATTGATTTAAGAAACTGCTCATATAACTTACAACGCTAATGGTAGTGGTGACCACATACAGACCTCTGACCATATATACATACATTTTCAACCGACTTCCAAAAGGAGGAGGTTATCAATTCGTCTGTATTTTTTTTTTTTTTTTTTTTTTTTTTTTTTTTTTTTTTTATGTTTGTTACCTCATAACTTTTCACTGGGTGGACCGATTTTGATAATTTTTTTTGTTTGAAAGATAGTGCTTCCCGTGGGGTCCCATTTTTTTTATTTTTTTTTTCCGATGATGGTATCCATGTGAAAACGACATAAGTCTTAAATTTGCATTATGTATATGCGCGACAAATAGGCGAATAACTGAAAATCACGTTAACTAATTTTGATAATTCTTTTTTTATTATAAAATATATACTTCAAGGGTAATTTGGTGATAGTTTGGTAAGGTTCTGAGCACAGGATCCATGACAAAGTAACGGAACTGAAGGGAACGGAACAATTCTGAGGAGCACGTTAGCGATACTCGGTCGAATCTTTTATTTATAGGTAGGTTATTTGGATATTTGAGTCACCTTCCGTAATGTGGTTATGTTTATGTACTTATCATAGTCGAATATTATAATCAACTAGCTACCCACCCCGGCTTCGCACGGGTGCAATACTGATACTAAATATACTACAGAATTTGTTTATATACGACATCACATCGCAAACTTCTAAAATTATCAGTGTTTCTTTACTATATTGTTCATGTTTTATATACACAAACCTTCCCCTTGAATCACACTATCTTTTAAAAAAAACCGCATCAAAATCCGTTGCGTAGATTTAAAGATATAGGGACAGAGAAAGCGACTTTGTTTTATACTATGTAGTGATGGAACTCCTATACGGCTCGCAGTTAGGGTGCGATATGGGGCAGAATTTCTTACTATCTTTAATCAAATTTTGTGTATGTGATGTGATGTTATATGATGTACGAAATATAGTTGGTCTTTTTCAAAGTTTTTTTGCTGAGTTCGATTACAGTTCTTTCGAGGGATCCTTGTAGTTTACGCCGCGTGACGTATTAAATCCGCATTTTCGAAAGTCTATTTTTGCTTTATTCGCAAGTTTCCTTTGAAATTGTCCTCGAAGTAGTTTCTGACTCATATAAACGGAATGCTTAATCTATCCATATTAAAAAAAATTAGTTAGTCAACATCAGCTTCACTTAAAATCAAAAAATAAATAAAATTTTAACAAAAAGAAAAACCGACTTCAAACAAAACACTATTTTAAAACAAATGAATATGCACGAAAAAGTAATAAAAATAATTGCGAATTCAACATATTTTTTAGAGTCTTCCTAAGTTAAATGAAATGAAAAATATTAGACTACTTAAAAGTCGATTAACGATTATATCATGTAGTTATAGTTATTGGTATATTTGGAGTCGGTTTCAGCCAATAAAACCCTACAGTATATCTATCAAAAAACAATACGAAAATACTTTGACAAATATGTTTTTTACAAATTACCTTTTACACAATAATATACTGGATCAATCAAGGGGCTCGTATCGCTTCTTTCTTTTGATTGTTGGGGCAAGGGCACCGTGGCTGATACCGGCTCCAAATATACCAATAACTATAACTACATGATATAATCGTTAATCGACTTTTAAGTAGTCTAATATTTTTCATTTCATTTAACTTAGGAAGACTCTAAAAAATATGTTGAATTCGCAATTATTTTTATTACTTTTTCGTGCATATTCATTTGTTTTAAAATAGTGTTTTGTTTGAAGTCGGTTTTTCTTTTTGTTAAAATTTTATTTATTAATCATAACAAAATAATCAAATTCCACGATATTATTCGGTTTCGATAGCTAAATAAACATCTTTATAATTGGTAAAGAGTAAACTTTATGTCAATTAATTGTTAAAGTGCAGGCAAAATAATTTACGATACAAAGCTGCGACACAAAGCAATCGCAACACATATCAATCAAGCGATACGTATCGCTCACTCGAATTGACATTTGGAACGACGCGGCGCGCGCCTGAATTAAACGCGCGCACGTCGGTTATTTTAAAACTCGGTGACAATACATTGCTCGATTAAATGTTTTATTTAAATTATAAATGTCCGTTTTAGGTTGTCCAATATTGGTTTCAAATGAAAACAAGTTTCTTCATTTATGTACGTTATTGAACAACTAAATAAATTGCACAAATGTTGGATTTACGCTATTGCATTCTCTGCCAGCCAACCGACGCCACCGAAAACGACAGGTTGGAAAATAAAAGAATGCTGCAAATTAAAAGCATTAACCATTTATACGTGAATATATACAAACGTACATGCATATGGCATGTATATAATTCTGATCAATGAACTCCTTAATGGCACGACCGAAAATGTGACCCGTTAGATGGCGTTGCACTGGTGTTCTAGATTTTTAGCAATAAATAAATTCATTAATATAAACCTATTAAACCCGTACGCAGTTGTGACGGGTAGCTGGTGACATAAAAAATATAATAAATTAATACAAGCATCAAGTTATATTGTTACTATAGATTATTTACCGTCCTTTTATGCTGTGTGGTGGATTATATTTCAAAACCTTCTTCTCAAAGTGAGAGGAGGCCTAAACTCAGCAGTGGAATATTTACAGGCTGTTGTTGTTGTTGTTGAAGCTTACAAAAGCGATTACAGCAAACATGACAGACGATAAATCCATAAGAAGACAGTACGTTAACTTTTGTTACGAAAGTAACCTTAGCCTTATACGATGTTTTGACATTTGATTCTATATCATAATTTATATCACATTATTGTTGCATATTATTAATATAGCAAGAGTTATTGAATTTACTTTATTATATACAATTATTATTCTAATTAATTGATCAATAATTTGTAAAACTGTAATTATTATTATTTTATATAGCATAGCATTTAATACTGGCATGTAACACTATTTCTTTTTTTAAATATAATTGAGCTGTCATTATAAAACAATAGGACGATAGCGGGGCATTCTAACAAATGATAGAGGCATTGAAGCATAATGGTAAAACGATAATATTATTTTTGTCATCCCGAACTACTGAAATTACACTTTGCACCAGATTGTAAGATCATGGAATACACCAAGAAAATTTGTAATTAATGCGTTTAAAAAAGAAAAATTATTAGTTACAAATGATAGGGCAGTACCCTCGTAAATCTGCTGTCGCGAATGGAAGGCGATTTAATTTGACAGCGATAAGAAGCAATATGGTAAAAGTTACGCAGATTGAAAATAAATCGAACGGCCGCCTTAAGAAGTCGATCAAGTGTATTTATTCAATGATTGCTCGCGTCGAGATAACGCGCTGCACAGTCAACTATCAGACGTTGAATTTTCTCGTCAACAGGAACAAGTTTTTAAACCACATCGCATCGATTCTAAGTTCAAGTACAATTTTTCTCGAGATTCCATTCACGAGAACAGCGACTGGGAAATCTGATCTCATTCTTGATATTATCGCCTGACATTTTCACTTCCAGCTCGATTGAAGTCGTGTGTCTTGTCTATAATGCAGTACTTGGGCGACCGAGTTTTGCTCAGCTCTAATAATTAGTAGATTTGAAATGTTGCGTTGTTTCAGCAAAGAGATTTTATACAAATAAATATCAAACAATACTTTGCCTCAATACAAAATTTGAGGGAAAGCCTTCTTTTCCAAAACACACGAAGCATATTTGAAACTATATGTACAAGAATTTTTCATTCATTGTTATAAGTTATATCGATATTATTATTATCGACGTAAATATGTTTTCTTCTAGAAGTATGTTTTATCTCAAACTAACTGCTCCAAATTTTTGTTATATCATCAGCCTACTGCTGTCCACTGCTGGAACTAGGCCTCTCCCAGATTGTGCCACGTTGATCGTTCCTCTGCTTCTCTCATCCAGCTCCTCCCGGCGATCCTACGAATGTCGTCAGACCAGTGAGTCAAAGGTTGCCTTACATTACGCTTACCAACTTACCTTTACTGCTCAAAATATTTATTTGCTATTTATTATTGAATGCCAGCACAAAAAATTAAGTTAATGCAGAAAACATTCTGTTAATCTTCTTTAAATTTATAAATTCCAAATTAAGACATTTATGTTTTAGCAGATGCATAAGTACGTCATTAAACAAACATGTTGTTGTTAAGTGTTGCAAATTTCTACTATTTTTATACTTATTGAATACTAAAGTTAGTACGCTATAGCAGAAAATCACGAAAAAACAATAATATATAAATATATAATTTGTAACGAATCATATTTAAAAAAATAATAATCGCAACTACGGAACCCACTTTTAATTTTGCAAATCTTTTCCTCAACGGAACCAACATAATAGCCAAGCGTCATAAAAATCATGTAACTTAAAACAGATGTTACAGTTTCATTAGTTCTCCGGTGCAGTTTAATTTAATATAATTAAGGTTTTCTTCAAATACATAAGAGTGTACCCGTAGCCTATAAGAATTGAAGAAGAAAAATATACAAACCTTGGATGTCTTTTTTTCCATTCAATTGGCTAACAGCTCTGATTATATAATGTACTTCATGTATTAAAAACTGTTCAACTTAAATACTCTTTTACTTTCAAAAGTCCCATAGAAACTTCGCCATCACTTAAAATTCAATTTAATTGTTAATCTCTTATAAATTCCATAGATAATTTAAGACCTCAACCAAAATACATCCGTTTATAATTATTAGTCTGTAATCCTCTTGTAATTGAAATAGCTGTATCCAATAAGCTGCCGTACTCATTACGATTAGTGAGGGGTTGATATTACCTTCGTCCGAGGGTAATAGCCTATCCATGCAATGATTATAGTGGCTAAAAACCCTTTCAAAGAGTTCCGATCGTTAAATGTAACTGCAAACTTCAAACAAAATCAAAGTCAAAAAAACTTTTTTCAAGTGGGCTTTTTACAAGCATTTTTGAATCGTCAATTAACAATTAAGTGAAACTACCACCGGTTCGCAAAGTAGATTCTACTGAGAAGAACCGGCAAGAAACTCTGTAGTTACCCTTTTTCAAAATTTATAAAATACAAAGTCATGTTAGTTAATACAATTATTTAAATTAATATATCCTGCGTGGAAGTCTGACGGATCGCTCAATTAATTGTTACTTATTGTTTATATGTTATTTTTTTAATCCCTATTTTCACTCGTTTGACTTGAAAATAAATAACCTGACTATAAAACATATATAAACTGGTTGTGCTAAATACTTCCGATTGAAGAGTCAGTGTAGCAGAAGATACCGGTGCGCGCGCGCGTTACCGAACGGAAATATGTCGTGTGTAATTTTTTTATTGTTTCTGTCACTGGCGGTATTCGTGACTAGCCAAGGTCCGCAGCCGACTGTCAAAATCGCACATGGCGCATTGCAAGGCGTGTGGAAGGTGTCCACCAATGGTCGGCAATTCGCGAGCTTCAATGGAATCCCTTACGCTCGACCACCACTTGGCAAATACAGGTTTAGGGTACGTACTTTGAGCAAAAAGGTTTTATAAACATTTTAAATTTCGAACAAGGATTAATATTCCTTAAAACTATTTTTAAAGTTTATTTTTTTATTTTATTTCTATTTTCAAATACGTTTCGCTATTACAGGCAAATTAATGTATATTTTCTTAATTAATAAATAATTCAGACCACGCACTAAAAAATAACGGATTATTTATTTAACTATTAATCGAGTTTCTATATTTAGTTTTTAATTTAAAATACAAATGACGATAAATTCATTCACCTTACAGCAACAAGGATAAGTTGAATAATTAAAAACATATATATTTTTTCATACATATATTTTCTTTTCACATAACAAACGAACTTTAGAGAAACTAACACAATGCCAAAGATTTTTTTTTCAAAATGAAAATAATTTATTATTGTAACATCAAATTACATATCTCAAAGAGGCCCTGCACCCCTAAACTAGGAGAACCCGTATCTTAGGGGGCTATTTATAGTAACAGCCTGTTAATTACCCACTGCTGGGCCTCCTCTCCCTTTGAGGAGAAGGGTAGAAGCATATTCCACCACGATGCTCTAATGAGAGTTGGTGGATTCACATGTGGCGGAATTTCATTGAAATGAGTCGAGATGGCCCAGTGGTTGGAACGCGTGCATCTTAAAAAAATATTGCGGGTTCAAACCCAGGCAAGCAACCGCTGATTCATATGCTTAATTTGTCTTTATAATTCATCTCGTGCTCAGCGGTGAAGAAAAATATCGTGAGGAAACCTGCATGTGACAAATTTCATAGGAATTCTGCCACATGTGTATTCCACTAACCCGCTTTGTTCGTGTGGTGGTATATGTTCCAAACCTTCTCGTCAAAAGGAGAGGAGGCCTTTAGCCCAGCAGTGGGAATTTACAGACTGTTGTTGTTGTTGTTAGTCACATGCAGGTTTCCTTCAACGACGAACTCGAGACGAAGTTTAAAAATAATACAAGCACATAAAATTTCAGTGGTTTTGAACAGCCAATCATTGATTAAAATCACTCTTTCTAACCACTGGGCCATCTCGGCTCGGTCCCACCAAAGCATCACCAACCTTATAACCTAAGGTGTTATGTCCCATATGCCTTATGACGGGATACCTACTGGATTATGTATATGAAAGCTGAGTGAAACTTGCTAATAATTTCGTCGTAAGATTAGACAGATTAGGTTCAATAAATCCATAAAATATTAATAGCACGTAAATGTCCCCCGATTCTCTATTTTTAAATGAATATTGCATACGAAATCAGCAAGTATAGTCTGTATGCAAATAAAGGCCATTCCACTATGAGCAGGTCTGATGGTTGATCTGGTTTAATATAGGATTTGTCATGATAGTATAATAATATGTAGTAACAACCTGTGAATTTCCCACAGCTGGGCTAAGACCCCCTTTCCCTTTGAGGAGAAGGTCAGGAGCATGTTCCGCCACGCTGCTCCAATACGGTGTTTTGGATTAACATGTAGCAGAATTTCGTTGAAATTAGACACATACAGCTTTCCTCACGATGTTTTCTTTCACCGCCGAGCACGAGATGAATTATGAACACAAATTAAGCACTTGTATATTGTGGTGAATACCTGGGTTTGAACCCGTAATCATCGGTTAAGATGTAAGCGTTCTAACCACTGGCCCCTTGCAGCATATTATATAATAAATATTTTATTTAATTATAATACAATAAATACATTTGAATTAATATTTAACCTTCGTTGACAGCTGTATAAACTAGACCATTATAGATATAAACTGTAACGTCATGCTAATAAATCAAATCTAACCAAAATAAACTTTATTCAAGTAGGCCTTTACAAGCACTTTTGAATCGTCATTTTGCAATTCAGTGAAGCTACCACCTGTTCGTAAAGTAGATTCTACCGAGAAGAACCGTCAAAAAACTCAGTAGTTACTCTTTTTCAAAATTAAGAAAATACAAAGTCATGTTAGTTAAATACAATTATTTAAATTAATTTAGCGTTCTCTTCTGGACAATCTAAAACCGAGACCATTGTTAAAAATTTTCTTCTTACATCTTACACCAAGTACACATACATAAGCAGTCTTCGAAGGAGTTAAATTGATAAGAATCTTTCCATTTACTTTCTCCTAATCATCGTCTGATTATCATCTCATAATCATAGACCTATACAGAATATAGAGGGATCCAATAATATAATCTATAAATAAAGCATCGCTTGTTTTTCTTGATTGGATTGATCGTGCCTGTGGCTGACACTGGCTCCAAAATTAACAATACCTATAACTACATTATATAATCTTAAATTGACTTTTAAGTAGTCTATTATTTTTCATTTAATTTCGCTTACGATAACTCCAAAAAAAAGATGAATATGCAATTATTTTTATTACTTTTAGTACAATTTGTTTCGAAATTGTGTAGTATATGAAGTCGCTTTTTTTGTCAAAATTTTTGTTTATTAACAATATACATTGTAATGGGACAATCATGTTATAATCATTGGAAGTCCGAACAAAAAATTGGGTAATTTGTATATTCGAAACATTCTGCAGCAAATTCAGAAATAATTAAGGAAAAATCACTAACCGTAGCAACAAATTTACGACATTCAAGCGTATTATTAAGTAAAATTATTTTAATTTTGTTTGTATTCGCACTCGCTTATTAAATTAACTTCGGCATATATTTCGGTTTTTCATCCTAATCATTCGAGCTAATTCAAAATGGCATTTTTTTATTACATCACAGTCACTTCAACAGTGGCGGATTTACCAATAGGCTAAGTAGGCTGGAGCCTTGGGCGGCAGATTTAGAGGGGCGGCAAATTTAGCCCAAATTTGTTATTATCTTAAAGTAATTTAAAAAAAAGCTATAATTATATGTATATTATATACACATTACGTCCGTAATCCGTATACTCACTACATAGCGGGTTGGAGATCTAATCTAGTAACAGACTGAAATATCACCTAGTTTATAATCATACTAATAACGGGCAAAAACCGATGTAATGAGGACGATAGAACACAAATCATAAATGTTGCAAAAAAAAGTAGGGGCGGCAAAAATTGAATAGCCTACTAGCCTACTAACGGCAGATTTGTAAATCTGCCACTGAACTTCAATGAAAACAACAGATATGACTATTTTTAGTTCCTGAATCGGCATAATTCATACCCGAACTATTACTTGTATTGTTCATAGATACATATTATTGGGTTTGAAAGCCATATTATGATATGACGACGGGAAATCGAATGTAAGAAAAACACGCGTCCAGAAAATGATCATTTAATAAATTTTACTGTTTGTTTATGAAATTAATAGTATTTAGTTAATTCTGAGATGTTGAAATAGTCTGAAATATTTAAGCGTCCATAAATAGGTGTTAATTATTGAGTTGAACAATGCTGACGTTAAGTTTCTCCGTCAGATATATAACAATTATTGAAGGGTTACATTTCTTTTCATTATCCCACTAATAAATTTGAGAATGTAAAAAAGACGCTTATCCGTGACAGTATCTAAAGCTATATTAATATCTTAAATACCTTAATACCTGTTGACTTCCAAGCAGGATAAATTAATTTTAAACAATTGTATTAACTAACATGACTTTGTATTTCTTAAATATTGAAAAACAGTAAGTACTGTGTTTCTTGCCGGTTCTTCTCGGAAGAATCTATTTTCCGAATCCGTGGTAGCTTCACTTAATTGTAAAATGACGATTCAAAAGTGCTTGTAAAAGCCTACTTGCATAAAGTTCATTTTGATTTTGATTTTTACCCCGAATCCGTACACCGTTGCGCTACTGACACTTGAAACTTATGTTAAAAATCAAACAGTTTCCACAAAACCGTAAAATTTTATTTTCAAGTTAACGAGAACGAAAACACGAATTTAAACAAGCGCGTAATGAAATCATAAGTTACAATAAACACAGGTCGAAAGCAAACAAATGAGCCGACAATACAAAGCTTCCGCGAGTCTCCAATTACCGACGAGTGAGGCTGCAACTGAACCAAACCAAACGCTGTCACCTCGATCCTCAGTGGTCGCGCATTCAGCCGCACGCTCGCACGCCTCCGTCAAATGAAAACCAGCTGCCATCTTGTAAATCATGTTTTAATTGAAACTGCATGCACTCATTCCATATTTTGTTATGAACTATGAACTCAAGTGACCGTCATTTTTTTTTTTTTAAATATGAGACAACGTCACATTCATTACTCTGATCCCAATGCTAGCTAAAGCACTTGTGTTATGGAAATCGGAAGTAACGACGGTACCACAAACACCCAGACCCAAGACAACATAGAAAACTAATGATAATCTACATTGAATCGGTCGGGAATCGAACCCGGGACCTCGGAGTGGCGTACCCATGAAAACCGGTGTACACACCACTCGACCACGGAGGTTATTTTAAATTATAATATAGCTTTCATTTTACCGCACCCATAATAATTACTAATATATATATATATATATAGCCTATCCTTTCTTAGAGTTCAAGTTTACTTAATTGTATGTTTGTACATCCAATTTCATGAGATTCTCACACTCAATATAGATTTTCTTTAGTACCATTGTAAGAGTCGAGAGGGCCCAGTGGTTAGAACGCCTGCATCTTGACCGATGATTGCGGGTTCAAACCCAGGCAAGCACCGCTGTTTCATGTGCTTAATTTGTCTTTTTAATTAATCTTGTGCTCAGCTGTGAAGGAAAACATCGTGAGGAAACCTGCATGTGACAAATTTCATAGAAATTCTGCAACGTGTGCATTCCACCAACCCGCATTGGAACAGCGTGGTGAAATATGTTCCAAACCTTCTCCTCAAAGGGAGAGAGGCCTTTAGCCCAGCAGTAGGAATTTACAGGCTGTTGTTGTACCCTTGTAATTTCGTCACCAACGTGGTTTCTTCGTAATGTGAAATGGGTAATAAAAACAAATTAAACACGTGAAAACGAATAATGATATATGGCTGAAATTCTAAGATTTATATCCAGTTAAGAATCAGTGACGCTGTCTGATTACAGGCAGTTTTTCCGTGGTGAATAATAAAGTGTAAAACGGCCTTACCGCCGTCTTATTGCTTTTTAGTCAGCTTTACTCGACGGGCTTTTAAAAAAAAACCTGTTTCGATTTTATATTTTTTAATAACATAATTAAACGTATTTAGATAGCATACTTATTGAGGAAATGTAAGGCCTCCGAATTCAGCTGAAATGCTTTGTAGTCACAATATTTTAAAAAACAGTGGATAAAGAAGACACTCAAAAGATTTTGGTAATTTGCCGGAAATTGTGCCTTGGCACTGTTTTGTAGTACACTTCCAAATTTGAGTCAACCGTCAACTACAAATCGCTGATGATTGAAATGATAAAGCTTAGGAGACATTCAAGTTAATGTTATAAAAATTTAGGAAAGAAGGAACCAATGTAGAAATTTTGAAAAATTCTCAATTTATTATTAGTAAATTTTGATATTAAGGTAACTTTGCAAAGTTACGGTAATATATTCTTATATTTAATCAAGGATATTTTAAAAGAAAAGGAACTGGAACCATTGGTTCTTACAGATAGCGAGTTTTAATCCGGGCCATACCACAGAGTTGATCTTAATTCGTGTAGTAAAACGTCCTGCATCTTATGAAATTTTGCTGCACGTATTTCAACTAATTTGCATTAGAGAAAAGTAATAAGCTACATTCCTTACCTCAACAGCAGCAGTTTTTTAAGGTTGTAGCTTTTTTATCTTAGTCAAAAATATTCTGTATCCATATTTAAAAAACATTGCAGTCAGTAGAGGCGAACAATTATACAACGAAGACAAAGTTTGAACTTTCTTGTGACTTCCTTTAAATGACTAAAGTTTGTCGACTCTCAAAATCCTTCTATAATGAAACACGATGTAATTACAGAGCAAATTACACGAATGCAACACAATAAATATTTATTCCATCTTATATACATTTTGTAAGTTCTTTATATAATTGTCTAGAAGTGAAACTAATAGGGAAAAGTATTTCCTACCATAGTATGCACCAAAGGCCCTTTGCCTAATTACATTTGGTGGACATTTATCGAAAACGTTGGAACTATTATGAACAGAGAGCTGAGATGGCCCAGTTGTTAGAACTCGTGCATTTTAACCGATGATTGCGAGTTCAAACCCAGGCAAGCACCACTATATATATGTCCTTAATTTGTGTTTATAATTCAACCCGTGCTCGGCGGTGAAGGAAAAGATCGTTTCTATAATAAAATTTCGCAGACATTTTTAACTTTGCCTCTTCGTAAATTCAAATCGTTTATAAAAAATACATTGGTAAAAAGGCGTATTACTCGATATAAGGATTAATACATGGAATTAATACCTGTTGACTTCCACGCAGGATATGTTAATTTAAATAATTGTATTAACTAACATGACTTTGTATTTTTTAAATGTTGAAAAAGAGTAACTACTGAGTTTCTTGCCGGTTCTTCTCGGTAGAATCTACGTTTCGAACCGGTGGTAGCTTCATTTAATTATTAATTGACGATTCAAAAGTGCTTGTAAAAGCCCACTTGAATAAAGATTATTTTGATTTTGAGGAAACCTGCATGTATATAATTTCATCGAAATTCTTCCACATGTGCATTCCACCAACCCGTATTGGAACAGCATGGTGGAATATGTTCTAAACCCTCTCCTTATAATGGAAAAAGAGGCTTTTTTTAAGGGAATAGGTTTGCGGACGAGCATATGAGCCACCTGATGGTAAGTGGTCACCATCACCCATAGACAACAATAAATATTACATATATATTACTGCGTACTGTTGTTTAGCGGTAGAATATCTGATGAGTGGGTGGTACCTACCCAGGCGGGCTTGCACAAAGCCCTACTACCTTATCCCAACAGTGGGAAATTTACAGTATGTTACTTTATTTTTTTATGTACAGAGGGATACCGTACCACCAGATCGAAAGACAAACAGATGCTGATAAAGCAACAAATTTAAGGTTGAATTTTTCCTACTTCTTGCGCTACAAGATACTGCTAGTTGTAAAATGTTATTCTACGGCAACTGAAAGTGCTTATATTATACATAACAATTATATTTCATACCACAGGAACCACAACAAATGGTGCCATGGTCTGGAGTTTGGAACGCCTCCCAACCTCTCTCAAGATGCTTGCAATATGATCCTTTCGCCAAAATAGTCACTGGTAAGAATTTGTAATCATTACATAGTATAAACAAAGTCGCTTCCTACAGTCTTTCTATATTGCTCCTAGATCTTTAAAATTACGAAACGGATTTTGATGTTTTGTTTTAAATGGATAAAGTGATTCGAAAGGAAGGTTATTTATTTAAACCATTTATTTTGCTAAACATACATATACATTACATCGATTGTACACAAGTAAATAATTAAATTCAAGGAATACAATGTAGGTAGCAAGGGGTTCATCTCAGTATAAACTGTGCTAATGCACAGCACCGATTTTCGGATGGCCCCTGTCTATTTGGTAAACATAAACACATAAACACATTTTCGCGCACACATAAATATTAATTTATGTGAGCGCGAAAGTTAAAATAAATAAATGAAATTATAAGAACAAAAAACTAAAACTAAAAAGCCTTTGAGAAAAAAAACACATTACACTAGAAGAAAAACATCACAAGTACTTAGGAACTTACCCGAAATTTATATAATATGATGAAAAATGTAGTAAAGAAACACTGATAATTCTAGAAGTTTGTGATGTGATGTGATGTCAAAATCTATAGTATCAGTACCAATATGTCAACATTGCGAAGCCAGGGCGATTTGCTAGTCAATAAAATTTGACGACCTCCATGGTCGAGTGGTGTGTACACCGGTTTTCATGGGTACGCCACTCTGTGGTCCCGGGTTCGATTCCCGGCCGAGTCGATGTAGATTACCATTAGTTTTCTATGTTGTCTTGGGTCTGGGAGTTTGTGGTACCGTCGTTACTTCTGATTTCCATAACACAAGTGATTCAGTTACTTACATTGTGACCAGAGTAATGTATGTGATGTTGTCTCATATTTATATATTTATAATATATAGAAATGCAACCTTATTTTCCTTAGTCACGACAACACGCGCGAACGGCTGCACCAATATCGCTAATACTATTTTTTGTTATTTTTGTTGCTTGAAGAAGATTCTTTGAAAAGAAAATATGAAGTAAGTTGCTGGGAACTTTAAAAAATTCAAGAAAACTTAACAATCACATCAACTTTAGTAATACTAGTATAGTATCACGTATAAACGTGGATATACACGTGCCTATATTCAACAGATTTTTACAACTTTTTATACCCTTAACACGTTGTGTTTTGATTTAATTTCATCATAAGCTGACAACGTCAATACAACCATAACTGCCGCTCTCTACCCGGCCAGTAACTTTTTTCTAGTCTCTAAAACTAACTCTTTGTTAAACCGTATCAATTTAGGAAATTGCAATTAAGAATCCTATTTAATTTTCTGCACATCTACGGTTGGAGCTTTTCAAAATATCACAACACTTAGATGTCCGAAAATCCACAACAGCGCGAGTTCTTAGACATTTTCTGCCTCGCACAACCACTTTGTGGAACCAGCTTTCGCCGGCGGTTTTTCCGAACCGATACGACATGGGAACCTTCAAGAAAAGGGCGTACTCCTTTCTTAAAGGCCGGCAACGCACCTGCAAGCCCCCTGGTGTTGGCGATGTCCATGGGCGGTGGTAGTCACTTTCCATCAGGTGAACCCCCTGCTCGTTTGCCACCTATGTCATAAAAAAAAAAAAGTATAACCGATTCTAATCGGTAATAAAAATCGGCTTATAGATTTTAAAAATGACCGTAATTTTATTTTACATATCTATGTACATAGATAAACCCATACAAATCTTCAAACATATCTTTTTATACAAATACGATTTATGACACCCCCGCCTGGGTGGGTCACTTAGATGATAGATATTGATGTGTTTTGGTTTGCTCAGCCAGAGTGAGCTAGTGTAATTACAGGTTCAAGGGAAGGCACATCACGTCTCAAGTAGTGAATCACATATATTCTGAGGGTTGTGGCAATATAAGAATTTCTCCATCATATACAACATTTTTGGCCCGCCAAACTATGCCATAATAAACAAATCTTAATTATTAAAACTTCAGCTAGATCCGTTTGCTGTTAAAGTCTCTTAGAATTCAAAATTATTGAGCGTTCAAGTTGATTTTCATATGACACTGATCACGTGTAACCCCTTCCATAACGTTCGTCTACTGAAAATAGATTACCGAAGACGGCTTCGTTTAGCAACACTTCTAATTGGTCGTATGAAATACAAAGCTCCATCGTTCGTCGCTAACTTAGGCGAGCGCGTGACTATATGGGCGTATTGTCGTCGTGAAACCAGAGCGTCTTAAGATCTGCATTAAAGTTGCTTCCTCAAAACACAGCTGTTTCGTTAGTTTTAAACATGCCATAAGGAGCTGTCAGCCGTTCGTAAACTGAACCTAAATTCGCTTAATAATTTTAAAATCAAAAACCACATTTTCATGACGTTACATAAGTTATGTAAATAGGAGCCCGTTCATTTATTATGTAAAACGATATAGGGGGAGGTTTCTACGACCATGTCTTATGTTTTCTTAAAAGGGGTTGGGAAGGAGTTTCGACAGTTCTTACGTAAAATGCTGAGATGGCACAGTAGTCAGAACGAGTGCATCTTAACCGATGTTTTCGTGTTCAAACCCAGACAAGCACTACTATATATATGAGCTTAATTTGTGTATAATTCATCTCGTGCTTGGCGGTGAAGGAAAAAATCCTGAGGAAAATATGTGCATTCCACCAACCCGCATTGAACAGCGTGCTGAAATATGTTCCAAACCCTCTCCTTAATATGAGAGGAGGCCTTAGCCCAGCAGTGGAATATTTACAGGCTGTTACTTTACTATACTTTTTACGTCTAATAAAAAATACGCAAAATTAATATTATTTGACGAAGCGCGGTTTCCCGCTCATATGTAAGGATTGTGCTTTTAGGATCTTTTTTATTAATATAATAATGTGATTTCAAACCTCCTGAACTAGCCTGTCAAAAACAGTAATAGTCAATCGAATCGAACAAATGCGAATCAAATCAATCAACTCGAGCGTCATTTATATTCGGCTCACAATTTCGAACTCGATTACACGCGATTGTATTTCGGTTTGTTTGTTGTAATTACTAATATTTCACGGCTTCTTTTTTTAAATATGAAAAATAATAAATTCTTGATTGTTTGTTGTTTGACAAAGACGGCTCAGTGGTGAAACAGGGGAATCTTAACCGTGCTGAGTCAAACCCCAGGCGATTGGAAATTTTCATGTCAAATTTAAATTTGGGAGAACATTTTTATCAATTTGTTTTTAAATACAAGGACACCTAAATCATCTTATAGTATTGAATTCATTGTAAAGCTAGGCTCTAATTACGTCTTTAAATTTGAGACGCTTCGTGTAATATAATTAAAAAGGTTTCCTTAAGGGCCGACAAACGTTCCAGATTTCCCTTAACTATGTCTATTGTAATTTTCGTCCAACATTTAAAGTTTCGCGAGCCAATACGTAACATTTCTTATTAGACTAAGTTAACGTAACTTGAACTAATAATTCACGGTCAAACGACATGAAGGCGAATTTCATGAACGCATTAGACCCTAACGTCCAGGCTTGAGATGGCCCAGTGGTTTGTACGCGTGCACCTTAACCCATGATTGCGGGTTCAAACCCAGGCAAGCACCGCTGTTTCATGTGCTTAATTTGTCTTTATAATTCATCTCGTGCTCAGCGGTGAAGGAAAACATCGTGAGGAAACCTGCATGTGACCAATTTCATAGAAATTCTGCCCCATGTGTATTCATCGAAACCGCATTGGAACAGTGTGTTGGAATATGTTCCAAACCTTCTCCTCAAAGGGAGAGGAAGCCTTTAGCCCAGCAGTGGGAAATTTACAGCCTGTTGTTGTGGTTGTTGTCGTCCAGGCTTGTATTTGATACGTGTCTCTGAATCGTGTGTTTACATTCAATAAACAAGTTATAACTATCGTTTAAAAAAGTTGTTAGTCGTTCAATATTATTATATACGCGTAAGTATTAATATTCGTAGTGTCGCTATAAATTTAATATTTAACCTATATTCAGAAGTTCCTACAAACTCTTTTTAATAAGTTTTTTTTCTTCTTCTAGACTTATTTTCTCAAAGTTTTAATATAAAAACAAATCGAAATACCTGTCCTTTACAGTGTTATATGCATCTATAACGTATAGTATTACTATAGCTTCTGTTATGATTGGTTATTTGTTTATGACACATTTGCGAAACAATCAAAGGACTTCGATTACACAAAATAAATATGAATTACTTCAGAAAAAAACTAACAAATTTTCAATGATATAAAATTTCCTTAATTCTTTAATAACTCAAGGTTTAATGTAAGCTATCTCATAATACGGCATAAAGCTACAAGTAAGCTATGTCATAACCCGCATTTCAATCTACAGACAGCTTATTAATATGCTAGCTGATTCTTCTCGATAGAATTCACATTCCGCACCGGTGCAGCATAGAGCTGTCTAGACGACACGAGAGTTCTCCATAAATTATTGAACATTACAATCAGATTATCTTTCATGGTAACATCAAAATTATACATAATTTAAAATACAATATTATTATGTAAGCACTTGTGTACATATGCAACTTATGAAATGTCAAAACCACCTTATAGTGTTACGCTATTTTGATTCGTGTATCCATTAAATCTTATAACAGTAAAAGTCAATATCACATATACCTTTCTGAGATTTTACGTCGTTTGGTCGTGTGCAGAACATAACAGATTGGACGGAACGTATTGTTTATGAATGCAAACAATGAATTCGTGCATCGTTGATATGTACGAGTAAACGAGAGGTTGATCGGCTGCTTGACTTTATCTAAGCGACCATTCCCTTGGACGACCAGTCAACTGTGCATGAGATTGCTACGATGTCGTAAACTTTGCTTTATCGAACTCCACACTTGGATGTAGAGCTTGGTCCATATGGTTACTACCAAGTACCAACTCATCACACTTTTAGTACGGTTGTAAAGATGAAGTATAAATTAATTTATGATTAAAATTTGTTATATATGATAAAAAATCCCATTGAAACGTTGTCGCAAAATAATGATATTTTACGTATGCATAAATACGCATAATATTCTAAGAATATTATAACAACCACAACAACAACAGCCTGTAAATTTCCCATTGCTGGGCTAAGGCCAGTTCCGATGCGGGTTGGTGGATTCACAAGTAGCAGAATTTCTTTGAAAATTAGACAAATGCAAGTTTCGAGCACGAAATTTACACAATTATAAACACAAATTAAGCACATGAATATTCAGCTGTGCTTACCTAGGTTAGAACCCGCAATCATTTGTTAAGATATACGCTTTCTAACCACTTAGCCATTTCAGCTATATTATATAGCAATCACATATCGGCTGTAATCATACCAATTAATCTATATCCATTAATAACGCTAATTAGACACAGGGAATCAATTGTACATTAATCTTGTATTAGAGCGAGACAGATATATATTGAGTAATTAAATCTATTACAATTAATTATCGCTAACGTTTTGGATTCTGAGAGAACGTGTTAGATAAATAACGAAGGGTATGCGTTGCTATTTCAGGCAGTGTTTAAACAAGTAATGAAATGTATTTCCCGGACTTCAGATGTAGTTTATATAGTGACCATATTAGAGTATCGCAGGTGTCAAAAACAATAGCATCGGTTTGGAATATACTTCTGGATCTTGGTTCCAACCAAGATACTTGTTCAAAGTAAAATAAAGAAAATGCTTCTTTCAAGAAATTCTCTGTGGCAGCCCGAAGTCTGGAATTTTTGTAGTGCCATAATGTTATATACTCCCATGCTTTGGAATGGAAAGCACGTGTCTCAAATATTTCCGTTCGTATCGAATTTTCTGCTTTGCTATATGCTGGTTTGTCTGAAAAATTGCTGAAGTTTGCAGACTAGTACAGTCGCTGTGAAATAATTAAAAAAATATATTCTGAGAAAATAATTGAAATTCAATATTAAGAATTATCGAAAAAAATAATTTATTCAAAATTGATATCATAAAATTTTTTACCCCGAACATTTTTCAAAACGATTCATAATACAAACATACAACCGAATTGAGAACGTCCTTCCTTTTTTAAAACGGTTTTAAATACCCACACACAGTAATTCAGCTCAAAAATCACCATTAAAACGAAAGTGACATAAATATTATAACTGTAACAATAGATTTCACGTGTCAACAACGCGGAAACTAATACTACAAATGTAATAAAATTGCAGAGCTTTTAACGTCGTTCACGGTCCGATTGTTTGTGTAGTGTGTTGGCAGAATTAGAGGCGAAATAAAGACGATAAAAGTGCAATGGTGGTAAAATAAGACATCTTGTACAATCTATAGTCCGCAAGTGACATCACTTGTAACTTTGTCGAAATATGGGAAAATTATAAAAACTTTTTGGAGATGTAAATTCAAAAATAATAAGGCAGCTTTACAATTTTTTTGTGTTAGAATATCCTTTTAAAACTACACGATCGATTTTTATCTTTTTATTATTTAAATGTGAATAATCCTTACGTATTGACGACCTCCGTGGTCGAGTGGTGTGTACACCGGTTTTCATGGGTAAGCCACTCCGAGGTCCCGGGTTCGATTCCCGGCCGAGTCAATGTAGATTATCATTAGTTTTCTATGTTGTCTTAGGTCTGGGTGTTTGTGGTACCGTCGTTACTTCTGATTTTCCATACACAAGTGCTTTAGCTACTTACATTGGGATCAGAGTAATGTATCTCAATGTTGTCTCATATTTATTATTTATATTAATTTATATTTATTTATTGGGCAGTTGAAATGTAAATAATCAATGATGCTCAAGTAAAAAAAGTTCTATAATTCTTTATTATACGCAGGCAAACAACCAATTAGGCCATTGACGATAAATGATCACTACCGCCCATAAATTACCAAGCCAATCACTAAACTTGGGAAATAAGCCTTATGTCCTATGGACCTTCAGTTGCACTGGCTCACTCCGGAATCACATCTATCCAGCACACAACCTAGTGCTAACTCGCGTCCTTACTCAAAATACAAAATATTTATCTCCAAAACCGTTAAGTTGGTAAGTAATAATGACAATAATAATGGTTTAACTTTTCCAATTATGAAATGAAGACATTATTTGCGAGAGAGCTTAAGGTTTTATTTTCTTTTGTTCGATATAAGTGTTATGGAATCAGTAGAATTTTGGGATATTAAGTGTATGTTATGAATACCAAAAATTTCTGTAAATTCCTCAAAAAAATTACAATTTTAAAATAATAAATTTTGAATGATTGTTGATGAATAAAAGTCTTGCAAGAGCAGATAGTACCAACGATTTCTGGAACTCACAACGGTAGAAAAGCAGCGCATTCACTATTTCATGACATCGGCTGGCCGTCAGTCAAATGAATCACACGATGGTTAGTGGTCTCCACTGACCATAAACATGGCACCGTTTAAACCTATTCTGATATCTAACATTTCATGCATTACCAAAACAATAGCAACCTTAACAACCAACATGTTATTTTGCCTTTACTTACACTCAACCTTCGAACCAAAACACACCAATAATAAGTATTAGCAGGGAACAGAATACACAGACCAGACCTGTAGTAGTAGACCTGTTCTCAGAAGAAACATACATTACTTTTGTCTAAAAACAAATTTAAATACTTATTTTAACTAACTAAAAACCTTTACTTTTCCACTTATTTAACTTAGGACGATAGTCCACTGAATATAATAGGTTGGGGAAAAAGTTTCTTCGTATTTTATATGAAAATTCAAAAAGTTTTTTTTATAGTTTATTTACATTTGACTAAAGTATGTAGGTGCCATATTGTTCCATAACTTTTTGCCATCTTGTTGGTAGTGACATGATCCCATTGCTGTAAAAATTTTGGGGCTTCTGATCGAAAAACTGCGACAAGTGGTTTTGGCAGTCCTCTCGTGATGTTAACCTGACACTGCCTAAGGAATTCTGCAGAGACCGAAACAGATGAAAATCTGAAGGTGCAAGGTCAGGACTATACGGCGGATGCATTAATACCTCCCAGCCAAACTCTCGTAATTTTTGTTGAGTGGCTAAAGATGTGTGAGGTCTAGCGTTGTAATGGTGAAAAATCACACCCCTTCTGTTGATCAATTCTGGCCGCTTTCTCTCAATTTCTTGCTTCAATCTCATCAATTGTTCGCAATATAGTTCTGAACCGATGGTCCTGCCGGGCGGTAACAGCTCATAATGAATGATGCCCTTCCAATCCCACCATACACACAGCATTGCCTTGTTGCGAGTTAATCCGAGTTAATAATGTTTTGCCACAGTCTGTGAAGCTTGACCGGCCTTTGACCACGATCTTTTTCGCACGTTCTTGTCGTATGTGATCCACTTTTCATCACCAGTTATCAGCTTCTTCAAAAATGGTTCGGTTTCATTACGTCGTAATAAAGAATCACAAATGAGTACACGGTTCATTAGGTTTCTTTCAGTGAGTTCATGAGGCACCCATATAACGAGCTTTTTTGTGTACCCAGCTTTATTCAAATGAGTCAAAACTGTTTTGTGGTCAATTGCCAGTTCTTCAGCTACATCGTAACTACTAATATGCCGATCTTGCTCCACTTTTTTAAAAATGGCATCAATTTTGTCCGTAACAGGGCGACCAGGGCGAGATGCATCTTTGATATCAAAATTTCCGGTTTGAAAACGCTTAAACCAAATTTGCGCTACTCTCAAAGATACTGCATTAGGTCCATAAACATCACAATTATTTTTCGCGGCTTGAGTTGCATTTTTACCTTTTTTATAGTAAAATTTTAAAATGTATCGAATTTCTTCTTTAGATTCACTCATTTTAACAACAACAAAAACAAATGAAAATCACACAAATTCCTAATTTGAATTTGGAAGTGCCCTCTTTAAAATTAAAACTTTTTAATGATACCAAAACCAGCCAGATACAAATGGTATAGCCAAAGAGATTTTATTACGAGTTCATACATACTATATGCGAAAAGACTTTTTCCCCAACCTAATATGTATACTATATTATAGCTCCTCGAACAAAGTAAAAAACAAAATCATACAAGAATACATTAAATTATTCTCATGCTGCCTGCGCTTTTCAATACGCTTCTCACGCAAGACAGCTGTCAAAGAATGCAGAAGGAATGCTAGAAATAGCGTTTGCGTTCCATTGGATATTATACCTGACACTGACACTTCTAACGATTTTATTTTAATTTTAGAACATTATATTTTTTATTTCAATTCGCATTGATGAAGCAAAATAGTGAACATTTACTCCACTAGCGGGGTATATTAATTAATGACATTTATGTTTTACAAGATCGCTATCTTAGGCTCTGTTCCGGGATGTCCACATTAAGATGGATCGCGTCACCCCACGGCGCTCAATCGATAGGTGTCGCTTCGCGGCGCTGCGGGCGCTGCCTCTATGACCGAATAATTTCCGCTGCAATGCGTCACGCTCCCGTGACGCCGTCCATCCTGATGTCATTCGCGCTTCGAATAAAATGGCAAACGTCATTCAATATATTTTCATCGAGCTAGCAGCGCTGACTCGCAGGACTTTCAGCTTTAAATTACCCTACGCGAAATTCTATTCAACTCGAATACAATACGAGCTTACCTCACGAGTTTATGATTCTCCTTCACAATGCTTATGCTTCTATTCAGGTTTAGGCAACACTGTACAGTTTCTATAACTATTTTAACGTAAAACGTTGTATCTTAACAACAACGGCCTTACTTAATGTTAAACGAACAGGTTTCTAGTTCAATACTGATCTTTTTCTGTAGCTAATCATTTGAAATTCAAATATGCAGGCTAATAAAGTAGTAAATGTATAAGCATTGTGGTAATCTTCCATTGAATTAGTAGTAAAGTTCTACTTGATGTGATATTCTGTAACAGAAGGAGCCAATACATTTTAAAATATTATTGCACGATGTAATGTACTCACAAGCGTGAATTCTTTGTTAGAAATTTAAAAAAAAAATAATAATAAAAAAGCATGTTTAAAATCCAAGGACTTTTTAAAATATGTTTATATTTAAAAAAGTCCTTGGATAGTTAAAAATAAATTTACGATTATGCAGGACAAGTCAATATCAATATGCTAATCATTGCTGCATCTTTTTTTTATGGAATAGGTTGGCGGACGAGCATATGAGCCACCTGAAGGTAAGTGGTCACCATCACCCACAGACAATGACGCTGTAAGAAATATTAACTATTCCTTACATCGTCAATGCGCCACCAACCTTAGGAGTTAGATGCTATGTCCCTTGTGCCTTTAGTTACACTGGCTCACTCACCCTTCAAACCGGAACACAACAACACTGCTTACTGTTATTTAGCAGTAGAATATCTTATGAGTGGGTGGTACCTACCCAGACGGGCTTGCACAAAGCCCTACCACGCTACCACCAAGTAAATCGTATCCGTCCAATTGAAATAAGGGAATCATAACGTCTATGTACTGATCTAACTATCAAGAACGATTAATAAATAACGTTCAGTAATCTGTAAAAATAAATTCGAAACTCACCACAGAACACAAAAGTGAATGTCAGTAGGTATATGCAATACGATATTGACTATAATAAGTATTATAAAAGTTACAGGATACGTATATAAATATCGTATCATATATCGGGTGTCATGACTCGACAAGTGAGATATCAAAACAGAATCGCACCGCTGATTCTATTTTTAAATTGATAACACTAAGACAACTGCTACCACAACAAAAAAAGAAAGGCGGTTGACAAAGAGAAGAAAAAAAGTCAGTTACATTATATTGCCGGACGTATTTAAGCAAAATATAAATGAACCAAGCTACCCAAATAAGTTAAAAGAAATTCTTAAAAAAAATGCTATTACGCACTCGAGGAATATCTGACAGATAAAATTGTGATATAACGTGCGTCTCTCTAACATTTGCTACGCCCTAGCAGGATTTTTTTCATGTAAACTAAAGTTTAATTGTATGTGTGAGCATGAAACTGCAAATAAAATATATAAATAAAATATATAAATTTATTTATTAAAATCACCTTAACAAGAAATGTATTCTAGTATTCACACCGATGTAGTTTAAACAAACATGTAGCCATGAATACAAAACCAAAATCGAATACAAATTCCCAATATTACGAAAAGACACGTATTAAAAATCTTAAAAGTGCTGTCACTTGTCATTAATTAATTGACGTATGAAAATGACAATTGACGTATGACAATGAAAAATTTCATTTTTAGCTCCATATAATTTAAAATTCATTTACAAAATTTATCCCACATATTTCACTTCGCTTTGTGCAAACCTGTCTGGGTCTTTACCACCCACTCATCAAAAATTCGCCTCAATTCCGCCAAACAGCAAAACTTATTATTATTGTATTCTGATTTAAAGTTTGATTGAGCTGATGTTACTACGGGCACAAAAACCTTATTATCTGAGTTTGTAAGGTTGGTGGCGCATTCAAGATTACAGTTGACAATCTAAGCACATAACATAACGCTTACCGCTGTCTGTCCCTATGTATGCTTAGATCTTTAAAATTACGCAACGGATTTTGATGCGGTTTTTTTAAACAGGTAGGTAGAGTAATTAGAGAGGAAGGTATTTGTAAAAAATACATGGACAAGAAAGTAAAGAAAAGTTAACAATTTTAGAAATTTCTAATGTGATGTCGGAAATAAACAGATTATGTTATTTAGTACCAGCATTACACCCGCGCGAAGCTGGGGGCGGATCGCTAGTATTAAAAAAAAACACAAATAAGTGCAATTAAATGTTTCCCAAAATATTTATCCATCACTCTGTGTTCTGTGAAAATATTTGCAAATGACATTGAATTATGTAATAGGACGAGACTGCATTACAATAGAGCTCGATCGAATAAATTTCACCTTTTGTCCAGTTTTCAAAAGCTTCAAAGCGTTTTAACGCTTCATCCAAAAAAGGCTTTCAGATATTTTGCTTAAATTTATGTTTACAAAAGATTTTAAACGCGATTAAAAAGATATTTTAAGTCAAAATAGCAATTTATATAATAAATATCGTAAATCTTGTAAAAAATAATCTCTCAACTCAACGTATGAAAAATTTGGTAAGATTTACGTTAGACTACGTTGTAACGACAGTAACTTGGTAGTAGGGCTTTACCCATCTGGGTAAGTATCAGATATTCCACCGCCAAGCAGCAATGCTTAGTATTGTTGTGTTCCGATTTGAAGGGTGAGTGAGCCAGTATAACTAAAAAACCAAGAGACATAACATCTTAGTTCCTAATGTTAGTGATTGGCGATGTAAGGAATGGTTTATAATTCCTACAGCGCTATTGTCTCTGGGTGACCTCTTGACCTCTTGGTGGGCTTTTTTACTTAGAAATATCTATTCGAACCACAGAAACAGGGTATAGACAAGTAAACAATTTTGACACTTAATCGACATGATATCATTGGTCGATATCTTGAATGTCTATGGTCTTCATTCTGGCTGTATAAAAATACATTTTGAGTTTCGATGGAGTAGTTATCGGAATATTGGAAGTAAAATTATGTTAATATAAGTAGTTACGATATACGAGTATTCTCTTACGTAGACAAGCCCGCACGTCAAATAAAATCGTCCCCGTGTTTTAATATCAGAGAATAACGCTCTTATAAGACATCTTAGTGTGCGTGTAATCATTAAGAGTACAGACGTCAAAAAATACCAATTCAATTGTATAGTTATTTATGTTGCCAAAAAATAATTAATGTAACAGTGGGGTTCGCCTTTGTAAGTGAAAAGGAAATAAACATCAATCAATAAACAATCTTTTTACATTTGTTCTGCAATCTAGATAGCTAGTTGTATTATAAACAAGAATGGTTTGCAGTGCATAATATAGCAGAGCTGTTAGCAAATCGCAAGGAATAAATCTATGTTTATCTCTACGCCTTTGACAGAAATAGACAAGTGCCGCCGAGTTTATTGCTACTGTTTGTTTATTATTTGAATGTATAAATATAGGTTGATGATTCACTTGTATGCATATGTTAATTGTTAGATATAAATAAAATTAAAGAAAAAAAACCTTTTTAAAAACAAGCTTTTATTATTTGTTTATAAAATGAACTAAAAAGTTAAAAATAAATTATTATTAATATTACATTGTGATAGCTTGAGGAAAATGTTGTGTTGTATTAAATGTAACACGCTTTTATTAAGTTACAAAGTGTTATATTGCTTTTTAGAGATAATTTATTTTTAACTTTTTAGTTCATTTTATAAACAAATAATAAAAGCTTGTTTTTAAAAAGGTTTTTTTTTCTTTAATTTTATTTTTAACTTTTTAGTACCTCTATTTTTAATAATTAATATGGGACGAAAGCAAGAGACTCGTCAAGACGAATCAAACGAGACCAAACTCGATGGGGTTGCGTCGTTTAAGTAAGGAGTTCCTATGGCCACCTTCCAACTCCAACATCAGACCCTGGTTACCATATAGTATCAAAGTACTCGTTAAGACTAATCCAATGAGCCCAAACTCGATGGGGTTGCGTCGTTTAAGTACGGAGTTCCTATGGCCACCTTCCAACTCCAACATCAGACCCTGGTTACCATATAGTATCAAAGTACTCGTCAAGACTAATCCAATGAGCTCAAACTCGATAGGGTTGCATCGTTTAATTACGGAGTTCCTATGGCCACCTTCCGGCTCCAACATCAGACCCTGGTTACCATATCGTATCAAAGTACTCGTTAAGACTAATCCAATGAGCCCAAACTCGATGGGGTTGCGTCGTTTAAGTAAGGAGTTCCTATGGCCACCTTCCAACTCCAACATCAGACCCTGGTTACCATATAGTATCAAAGTACTCGTTAAGACTAATCCAATGAGCCCAAACTCGATGGGGTTGCGTCGTTTAAGTACGGAGTTCCTATGGCCACCTTCCAACTCCAACATCAGACCCTGGTTACCATATAATATCGAAGTACTTGTCAAGACGAATCTAATGAGCTCAAACTCGATAGGGTTGCGTCATTTAATTACGGAGTTCCTATGGCCACCTTCCAGCTCCATCAACAGATCGGCTCTATGTCACAATAACATTGCATTGTCATCCGATTTATACATACATTCTAAATTTCAACTCAATCGGAAACCGGAAAGTGGATCAAATTTAAGTTGCAAGATTTGATTACAGAACGACAGACAACGGGACAGGTGAAAGTAAAAAAAAAGCTTGTAATAACGTTATTTTTATTATTATCTACTCTAAAATTATAAATGAGAATGTTAGTACGTCTGTCTGTCTGGCGTTACTGTCTGTTTTAGTAGCTGCTATTGATGGCTTGAGCTACTATTATATTTCTACACGTACTGTGTTTGCTTTTTTTTTCTAAACGAGAACTGGCCTAATGGCCTCTACACCTGACAGGGTAGGTGAGTCAAAATACTCAAATTGGGATGTTGGAAACACACTTAAGGGACAAGCGTGTCTCGAAGGCCGAACTTCGCTTTAGGCACCGACTACGAGAGGGAGGACTGACGTGTGCATTGTCGCACGCCTAGGTTTCTCGTCAGTAAATAATTTTGCATTGACGCACTTTATTACAATTAATTGACTTATTATATAACATGACTACCGGAAAAGGAGTCAATGTTTTCAGGGTTCACCATAAGTAAGAAATGTCTAAATGGATTCGAGTGTTGGGGGTATTGTTACAATAACTACATCAATATTTATTTAATTATATATAAATTAGTATATTGTTTCAGCTTGTTATCGTGTTTTAATGAAACATTTATTTGTATTCATGTGCCTATTATCAAAAACATTTGTGTAATAATAGTTCAATATTATGATAGAGGCCTTGGTAGTTGAATTCAACGACAAAAGAAGTGAGATTTAAAATTAAAATGGTTATTTTTATTATTACAGTTATTAAATACGGGATATTTAACATGTTTTTTTTTATTTTTATCCGTTGGAGCTTGATATTTCGACATTATCTACGAATGTTTTGTACACGATACTGATCGAGCTCCAAATAAGTGCAAAGTTCAATTAACAGCCTTAAAATTTATTTATAAATACATAAAATATCATTTCTACTTATAACTTATAATATATTGAAGCCAGGCAGCATGAGAATACTGGGTAACTAACCCTGTATTTTCAACCGACTTCCAAAAGGAGGAGGTTATCAATTCGTCTGTTTTTTTTTTTTTTTTTTTTTTTTTTTTTTTTTTAATGTTTGTTACCTCATTACTTTTCACTGGGTGGACCGATTTTGATAATTTTTTTTTTGTTTGAAAGGTAGTGCTTCCCGTGGGGTCCCATTTTTTTTTTATTTTTTTCCGATGATGGTATCCATATGAAAAAGACATAAGTCTTAAATTTGCATTATGTATATGCGCGACAAATAGGTGAATAACTGAAAATCACGTTTACCAATTTTGATAATTCTTTTTTTATTATAAAATATATACTTCAAGGGTAATTTGGTGAAAGTTTGGTAAGGTTCTGAGCACAGGATCCATGACAAAGTAACGGAACGGAAGGGAACGGAACAATTCTGAGGAGCACGTTAGCAATACTCAGTCGAATCTTTTATTTATAGGTTATTTGGATATTTGAGTCACCTTCCGTAATGTGGTTATGTTTATGTAATTATCATTGTCGAATATTATAATCAACTAGCTACCCACCCCGGCTTCGCACGGGTGCAATACTGATACAAAATATACTACAGAATTTGTTTATTTACGACATCACATCGCAAACTTCTAAAATTATCAGTGTTTGTTTACTATATTGTTCATGTATTATATACACAAACCTTCCCCTTGAATCACACTTCATCTTTTAAAAAAAACTGTATCAAAATCCGTTGCGTAGATTTAAAGATATAGGGACAGAGAAAGCGACTTTGTTTTATACTATGTAGTGATGGAACTCCTATACGGCTCGCAGTTAGGGTGCGATATGGGGCAGAATTTCTTACTATCTTTAATCAAATTTTGTGTATGTGATGTGATGTCATATGATGTACGAAATATAGTTGGTCTTTTTCAAAGTTTTTTGCTGAGTTCGATTACAGCTCTTTCGAGGGATCCTTGTAGTTTACGCCGCGTGACGTATTAAATCCGCATTTTCGAAAGTCTATTTTTGCTTTATTCGCAAGTTTCCTTTGAAATTGTCCTCGAAGTAGTTTCTGACACATATAAATGGAACGCTTAATCTATCTATATTAAAAAAATTAGTTAGTCAACATCAGCTTCACTTAAAATCAAAAAATAAATAAAAATTTTAACAAAAAGAAAAACCGACTTCAAACAAAACACTATTTTAAAACAAATGAATATGCACGAAAAAGTATTAGAAATAATTGTGTATTCAACATATTTTTTAGAGTCTTCCTAAGTTAAATGAAATGAAAAATATTAGACTACTTAAAAGTCGATTAACGATTATATCATGTAGTTATAATTATTGTTATATTTGGAGTCGGTGTCAGCCAATAAAACCCTACAGTATATCTATCAAAAAACAATACGAGAATACTTTAACAAATATGTTTTTTACAAATTACCTTTTACACAATAATATACTGGATCAATCAAGGGGCTCGTATCGCTTCTTTCTTTGATTGTTGGGGCAAGGGCACCGTGGCTGACACCGGCTCCAAATATACCAATAACTATAACTACATGATATAATCGTTAATCGACTTTTAAGTAGTCTAATATTTTTCATTTCATTTAACTTAGGAAGACTCTAAAAAATATGTTGAATACACAATTATTTCTAATACTTTTTCGTGCATATTCATTTGTTTTAAAATAGTGTTTTGTTTGAAGTCGGTTTTTCTTTTTGTTAAAATTTTTATTTATGAACGAAATAGATACACAATCATTTTGTTTCTTTTTTCAGGTAGTGAAGATTGTTTGTTCTTAAACGTTCACACGCCAAAATTGAATCCTGCAGCCTTATTACCGGTGTTGGTGTTCATCCATGGTGGTGCGTTTATGTATGGTACTGGATCAGTATACGACGCGTCGCATTTATTAGACCGAGACATAGTTGTGGTGACTTTGAACTACCGTCTTGGACCACTAGGTGAGATACATAAATATATAAAAAATAGTAATGTCCTTGTGAATGATTGACAAGAAACTTTTTAATGATCTTAAATGTAACAAATACGAAATTTTCTCAAATATTGGAAATTTTTGGTAACCTGCCTTGCTCATACCCTAATTCATCATCAGTTACGGCCTACCCTACCCTCGCTACTAGCCCACAATTTTACCCACTTAGGTCAAATATTTTAAAACGTTTTAACAGAGTGTCTTTTCCTTATAAACATAAATCTAAACATAGATCATCATATTACGAATCATCCGTGGCGAATTTGACAAAATTTCATCCACAATTTCACCCTCTCAGGTGATAAACTTTAAAAAGTTGTGTTGCAAGTTTTTTTCCGAAATAGACGCCGAAACGCCATTCCTAA
Source organism: Vanessa cardui (assembly GCF_905220365.1). Lineage (NCBI taxonomy): Eukaryota > Metazoa > Arthropoda > Insecta > Lepidoptera > Nymphalidae > Vanessa > Vanessa cardui. Next base: position 2,060,662 of record NC_061134.1, on the reverse strand, counting down.
TAACAAAAAGGACCATTCTCCTTACATAAGTACATAACCCATTTATTAGATTAATCTAGGTTTTATGAGGAATACCAATATAAAATTTCGTCTTGTTGAATTTATGACGACCTCCGTGGTCGAGTGGTGTGTTCACCGGTTTTCATGGGTACGCCACTCCGAGGTCCCAGGTTCGATTCCCGGCCGAGTCGATGTAGATTATCATTAGTTTTCTGTCATCTTGGGTCTGGATGTTTGTGGTACCGTCGTTACTTCTGACTTTCCATAGCACAAGTGCTTTAGCTATTTTGCTATGTAAAGGGTATGGGTATTTGGGATCAGAGTAATGTATGTTATGTTATAATCATAGTTATTTATTTATTTATTATCTTGTTAAACCCACCTGCTTAGAATGTGCGGTGTATGTCAGTCAATCATAAATGTAGATGTTAAACGATATTGCTGGTTATTATTTTCTCGTGCATTAAGAAAATATGATTAACATAATAAGTAAACTCCATGTGAGTATACAGAAAGCCATGTTATCGTTGTAATTATTTGTGTTGAACTATTTTATCTTAAATCTCCTGAAGACTTACCAAATGGAGAAGAGCGCTATTCATAATTAAAAGCGCTCATAAAATGCAAATTAAGGGTGAGTACGTAATATACTTTTCATCTAAATTTGAAATTATTTTCAAGAAGAACATTTCTAGGAAACTATTATAATATCCGAGAGGGTTTACAAATATTCACATTTAAAATTTAAGTTATTAAGAGTATGACATAAAATATAGGTAAATAGTATGATTCTTCTTTGCAAATACAAATCTGGAGACATCTAATAAGTGGTAAAAGGGAGTGTTGCTAAACTGCTGGGCTATTAATTTTTTTTTCTTTTTTTTATGGTATAGGTTGGCGGACGAGCATATGGGCCACCTGATGGTAAGTGGTCACCATCACCCATAGACAATGACGTAAGAAATATTAACTATTCCTTACATCGTCAATGTGCCACCAACCTTAGGAACTAAGATGTTATGTCTTTTGTGCCCGTAGTTACACTGGCTCACTCAAAGTAGATATTCAATAGAAAACTAGACTTTAAAAGACAATAGAAACACCCAGCCAAAGACCCCTGACATTGTCAATATGCCAACAACTTGAGGAACTAAGATGTTATGCTACTAAGCCATAAAGTGTTGATATTTGGCGATGGAATTACTAACTAAACATTTCTAACTACTTACCGATGGACTTGATTGACTATAATCAAAAATTTAGTTTGTAAGTTTAAATTATTTAATGATCTTTATCTATCTAAACATAGGTTTCCTAAGTACTGGTGACGAAGTTATCCCGGGCAATGCTGGGCTGAAGGACCAAGCCTTTGCTCTGAAGTGGGTTAGAGATAACATCATGATGTTCGGCGGTGACCCCCAGAGCGTAACCCTCACTGGTTGCTCTGCCGGTGGCGCGAGTGTACACTATCACTACCTATCACCGCTATCTAATGGTAAGTTGTTGTAAAAATCAAAACAATAATAATATAGGTACCTATAGACATTAACCAATATGACCAAAATCAAGATTATTCATGATTCACAATAGTCATCAATATCGATTAGATAATATATCGCATTGAGTATACCTTGTGTTCACTGAATCTAATACCAAAGAATGGAGAAAATGACGAAAATTAGCGAACCGTCGCTAACGCGGTGCGCAGGAAAACTTAAATGTACCAATCAATCGAAGATGGCCCATCATGCGCATACATATAAATGAAATTTTGGGCAATTTTTTTGTATACAATCCGGTTAGGCGTATGACTCCACTCGACCTGGTAGTAAGTGTTAGTGGAGTTTAAATGCTAAGATGCCTCTTAACGCCTCGTTTAAAAGCACCAGATGCCATATGTGCTGTTAGAGATTGCTACAAAAAAAGTGTTGTTTGACCACTTAATTAATCTATGATATTCTCTATGGATTTGCGGAAACATTGCATTTCGAACGGTGACAAAAATATTTTCGGAATTTCGAAAATAGAATTAAAGAGGAAATGAGTGGTTAACAAAAATATTAAATAATGGAAATTCTTTTCCAAGAATGCACTGTAAATAAGGGTAAGGACCTTTAATTGCAGGAATGTAAATAATCTCTGAACCTTTTATCCATTTACTTTAAGAACTATTTAAATAATTACACAGTGTAACGTATCATAAATTCAACAACTCCGGCGTTTAATCTAACAAACTTTATCACTAGATTATAATATTTGTCATGAGTTACAAGTTCTGTATAATTCATTAAGCGAGTCATTGTAGCTTATGAGATAATTATTAAAAGAATATATCAAAAATACATTGACACAAATTCACAATTGTCCAAGCGTCCATAAGCAAATGGTACCTAAATGTGCAGGCCTATAACGTTACTCATAGCCACTGGTGCCTGGTGCCTGTAAAGCTATCCTCGTTGACTTTATGATAAAATTGGAATATCATCTATATCTCAACATTTAATGTTATCACATAATAAGCAATTTAAAAAAGTACGTAATTCATCCCATTGTAAGAGAATTAGCGTTTATTCCTAATAGTATTATGAATGAGAAATTCGGATGTTTGAAAAAAAAGTTTATAAGCGGGTAAAACCGTAGGCAGAAGTTAGTTATATATGAAAATAATACTCAAGAATATGTGTTTCTATAGACACATTCCATCGAGGTATAGCCTTCAGTGGGTCAGCTTTTTCTTCGTGGACTCATGCAGTGAAACCAGCAGAAAAGGCAAAGGCTCTAGCCGCCATCGTAGGTTGTCCTACAGGCAACAGTCAAGAGATGGCTGATTGCCTTTACTATAGACCAGGAGAAGACATCGTTAATGCTCAAGTAGAAATGATGGTGAGTATAATACTCCTTACTACTTCCTTAATTAATATAATAAACGTCGGGGTTTATTAATTTAGGCAACGTCTGTAAAACGATGAAACGTCTAATGATAGTTAGTACAGTATTGTAGTTACAGTACGGTAACAGCCAGTGAATTTCTCTCAGCTGGGCTAAGGCCTCCTCTCCCACTAAGGAGAGGGCTTGGAACATATTCCACAACGCTGTTCCTATGCGGGTTGGGGGAATGGAAATTAGACACATGCAGGTTTCCTCACGATGTTTTCCTTCACCGCCGAGCACGAGATGGATTATAAACAGAAATTAAGCACATATGAACCCGAAATCATCGGTTAAGATGCACGTGTTCTAATCACTGGGCCATCTTGGCTCTTTAATTTTCTTTAATAAATTTAATTTCATTAATTTCTGACATGGTTAACATAAAAATCTTCTCTGTGAACAAAATCATGTATTTTTATGGCTATGGATACTGTATATGGATAGGCAAGTAGTTTGATATGACCACTATCGATAGACATAAGAACTTTGTCACAATATAATAAAAACCCCATATTCAGAAGTAGTTCATGGCAAATTTTAAACCTTTTCAGAACATAACACTGAAGTCTTTATCTTTCAAGTGCCAATTTCGACTTGTAGCCAATTTCTGGACTTGGCAAAACTTGTGATGTAAGAAATTTTTAACCACTGCTTGGTTTTACTGAATTAAAGTTTTTGTTTTTATTAAATATTGGATAATCATAAGATTTAGAACTATAACTTGATTTATTTTTACATACAGGCCAATGAGTAAACTATTACTTGATTTTTCAATTGGCCTTAATTATATTCTATTTATACCAATATTATAAATGTGAAAGTATCTCTGTCTATATGTCTGTCTGTCGTTCTTTCACTACCAAACCAATGAACCAAATTTGATGAAATTTGCTACGAAGCTAACTTAAACTCCAAGGTAGAACAGGCTACTTTTTTGCCCAACACGTGATAAACAAACCCCTAAAACGAGAGCAAAGCCGCAAGCAACTAGTCACAAATAGTTCCTGTACGAATTATGAATGCGTCAATGTTGGTAAGAATGCTTGCAGCATTTCTTCGTCGAATCGCAATTCCTATCCTGTGGGTAAAAAATTAACCAGCCTATAAAGAGTGAAGGCAAAAATGCGAGGTGTTACACCATAACCTTACATGACCAACAGACTTATTAGCACATTAATATTGTATTGATCTCGAAAATATCACCATAGTCTGTGTATGGTCAAAAATGTTAATTGCGTAAAATATTGGTTAGATTTTAGATTAAATCAATAGTTACGAGAATTAATTAATAACTTTTATTTACAGACAATTATACGAATTTATATCTAAAATAAGTTTACTTTTATAAATGACCAATGTGTACTGGTCCAATTTTAATCAAAAGGATTATTGTAATCCCGAGCAAACAAAATATAATTTGAACTAAGTCACATTACTCTTCGTATATTTAGGAAGAACTTCACGTATGTAGATTCACGAAAGTAATTAATTAAGTTTTTTAATGCTATTTAACAAATTTAAACCAATACGGACAACATTGAATTGAATTTCACGTATAATGTTGCAGAAATATTTGTAGGATTCATCAGATATTCTACCAAGCAACAATATTTAGTACCTACTGTTTTGGTTTGAAAGGTAAGTGAGCCGGTATAACTACAGGCAAGAGAGATGTAACATCTTAATTATTAGAATGATGGCGCTTTGGTGATGTAAGGAATACTTAAAATGTAATCGTTACAGATGATCGCAGGCTTATTTGCTATTGGCTCGTCCATCAATCTTTGTAAAAAACTATTACAGGATTGGAGAGTCCACATGTTCACGCCATTTACACCAACAATCGAAGCTTCCGGTACAAAAGACCCATTCCTGAGCCATTACCCGTACATTGCCAGCCAGTCTGGACACATGAAACCAGTTCCTCTCATCACCTCGGTCACGTCTGAGGAAGGATTGTATCCTGCCGCAGGTATTATGAATAAATGAATGGTACAATTTTTTAGTAATAAGTATGTTCAATTTAATTCATTATTTCAATTAGATAATTTATGGTTAAAACACAGCCAAAAGTTTGTTCGAAAGCCTTGTTGTGATAAAAAATGTTAAAAAAATATTATGTAGAATTAAATAAAATTAAACTGCTTAAATAGTACCTTTGCTGTATTTTATTAATTGTGTGATAAAATAGAAATTTAAAAAAAATACATACTTTTATGTTATTTTTAAATATAAAATTAAAACAATTTAATACGTATACTAATAATTTTCCATGTAATATTTTTAAATTAATTTCCAGTCTATCAAACGGATCCAAGTCTTCTACCAGAGTTAGAATCGAGATGGGAATACCTCGCTTCTAATATATTTGAATACAACGACACTCTGCCCTTGGAATTGAGATACGCCGTCGCGAATAAGATCAAACAACACTACTTGGGAGGCAAGCCTGTCAGTCAGGAGACTTTCCCACAGCTGGTTCAAGTAACTATTTAGGAATTTACTAATTCATTATTTTATTAAACTGTCATTGTCTTTAAATAAATATTTAATGATTATAATTAATTATCTTTACATGAATAATAAATATTTATACATATGTTAAATTTGCCATTGAATTGGAATAATGTTCAACATAAAAGAAAAGTTTTTGATACTCGCTTAATGCGTAAATCCGTATAGTTTTAGCGCCATTTTAAAGCCTGAAACTTATAATTAATTATGATTAAAACTTGAGGGCATTCGAGTAACTTCTTAACTCAACTTCCTAGGATGAACCCTCTCTACGGAACCCTCGTTAAACTTGAATTTGGATCAAATTCCAATCTCACTCCTGTACATGTACAACAATTTGTTCAGGCTCTCGGAGATCGTCTCTTCGTGGCGCACGTTGGCAAGTTGGCTCAAATCCACGCCCAACGTTCCCACCAGCCATCTTACGTGTACCGTTACGCCTATCGTGGACAATACAGTTTGTCCAATTTAATGGCCAACAACGATAATAACTATGGTAAGCTAATTAATACATACTGGTCTGCATATATCTGTAATTAATATCTAGTCACTATGTATTGAATTACAATTCATAATTTTATAGCGGTGTCATGATGTTTAAGCAGTTTATCGTTAGAGAATTTGTTTGGATATTAAAGACCTTTTCTTCTTAACATCCTTAAAATGTAAAAGTAAAGTAAAGTAAAGTAATAGCCTATACATTTCCCACTGCTGAGATCAGGCCTCATCTTCCACTGTTCCAATGCGGGTTGGTGGAATGCACATGGGGCAGAATTTCGATGAAATTAGACACATGCAGGTTTCCTCAGCAAAGCCGAGCACGAGATGAATTATAAACACAAATTAAGCACATATATATAGTGGTGCTTGCCTGGGTTTGAACCCGCAATCATCGGTTAAGATGCACGCGTTCTAACCACTGAGCCATCTCAGCCTTAAAATGTACTCAATAATAAACCTCGATAAAGTGGGAGAAGTGTTTTTTTTTAAATAAACGCAGATAAAAAATTAATATTTCTTTGAAATTACACACACACACAAACATTCGTAAAATCAGTCACACCATTTTGCGACGCGAAAAGATTTTTTTTTTGTTCTTGACACAGGTGTGAGCCATTCGGATGACGTGTTAACAATTTTCAAGTTTTTCGGCGAGAACGAAGACGGCGTGACCATGAGGAACAAACTTATCGACGCCATCTACATTTACATGACAACAGGGTAATAAATACATTTTTATCTTAAAATTTATTTCGAATAGAGAACTTTTATTTAGTAGTAGGACTTTTGATTTGATTTGATTTGACTTCGTTGAGGTAGGTCTCGACCACTCATCACATATTTTACCGCCAAATCCATAACAGTCTTGCTGTATTCCAATCCGAAGTCCGAGCCAGTGGAACCAAAACATGTTCTGACCTTTGTGTTTGACAACGGTCATAAATAACATCTTACTTCTTAAGTTTGGTGGCGCATTCGCGATGTAACAGAATAATTAATATTTCTTATAGTACTATATTTTGAACATACCTTTGGTATTATGTAATCACATAATACCAAAGTTATGCCATATTTGTTATATTGCTTGTCATCGTTACAACATGTTCCTGTATAAAGACTTTAGTTCTGTATTGAAATTTTCCAGTCATTCTGAGTATTATTTTTTTTTATTGTAAATAAGGCGAAAGGTTGATAAATGTATTGATATCAATTGTAAGTTCCTTCCGTTAGATATCTCATACCTGAATTATTGGACATCGTTTTCTTGAATGGGTATAAGTGAATTCGTTGATTCATTTCATAGGTGTATATGTTCACTGGTTTCAATCTCCACCAAAATTTAAAGATTCGATCTTTATTGTATTAGATTATCTAAAGATGGTACCATAGGGAGTTTTAATCTAGACATATAATATAATTGTAATTGATCAAAATCTGTACAGGGAAATATTTAAAGAAAACTAAAATATATTACATAAAAATTATATTACACTTTTTTAGGCACAGATGATTTATATCTATACCTTGTCATTCCCGCTTAAAATGACTAATATTCAATAAACATATTGTTAAGCGGAGGTGTTTTATATTAGAAACTGGGATGTAGTAATGGTGGGAAGGAAAAAATAAATAAATATTAATGAAGTTGTACAAAACAGTTACTACCTACTACTATTGATGATTTCAAAGACGATAATTGTCTGTTTCTCATGTTATTCTATATACCTATTCAAGAAACATTTATTTCAGTTATAAATATTAACCGTCGTAAAATATTAAATACTTCTGATTCGTTCGAAGAGTCTTCAAACGCTGTCTAAATATAAATTTTTGCTGTTAAGATACGGGTATGAAATATAGGTACAGTTGATATTTGTAGCTCAGTCGCCCACGAGCCAATTCTATTGTGTTAAACTTCTCTCTGAGATATGCTCGACCTACCTTTAAATAAATAACTACAATCATCATAGGCTTTAACTAATATTTACTAAGCCTCCGGGACATGTTCCAATATTTGCTTGAATCCAATTTATCGCTGGACTTATCTTTGAAATATTGAACTAGAGTTACTACTTTAAAATAATAATCTTTTTTTCTTAATTCACATAAATCATAATCAGTAAATTCAACGTAATAGTATAATTGTTTGTAAACTCAATGATTAATTAGCTTAAGATTTTTGTAAATTGACTGAAACATGGCCATGATTGTTTCAATAATCCTCGTCAGATCTTAAGATCTCGGAAAACATACCGACTATTCCATTAGTAGGAGGAGGTTTCAAAAAAAATCTATAAATATTCAATCACTAGGTACAGCTGAGTCATTACTAGCTTTTATAAGGGGACTTAGCCAAAAAACAAATGTACCGAAACGACAGAAACATATAATTAATAGTTATCTTTCGGCTCAATCCCAGTGGCGTAGCTTGGTGAGGAAGGGCCCCGGTGCATAGAAAAAGAATCGGGCCCTCATCCCCTCTTTCCCATCCCTCTTTAACTAATAATTACCCTTTAAAATTATAGATAGCAAATAAGAAATCTTGTGCGTAGGGTCTTGATTTTCCAGCTTCAGAAGCTTTAGGTTTAGTTTAGAGGGCCCCCTAAACTCCGGGGCCCTGGTGCACTGCACCAACTGGCCCTACGATAGCTACGCCACTGCTCAATCCTACTGGCGCGAGTGTTTGCTGTCAATCGCCCGTCACCTTTGCACGTTAACATCGCGCCGCGCAAAAAACACTTCATTGAAATGGGTTTTCTGTCTAACCTGCCTAACTTTGGAATAAATGCGCATTTCAATAATTTCCCTCATATTGATATAGTACTTATATGTTTACAGAGTACCCAAAATAGCGAACGGACCAGAATGGTTACCGGTTAAGTCTGGCGCACCTGAATTGAACTACCTCGAAATAGCCGGACCGAACAAAATAGAAATGAAGACGAGCTCCGATTTCGGTCAAACTAAATTCTGGGACAGCCTTGGGTTTGTTGAGAATGATAAAGTATGAATTGTAATTTATTGATTCCTTTTATATGTGAGATAATAAAATTATTTATTGTTATAAATATAATACATATTTATTTAAAATTGATACTTCAATAAACTTAATCTTATTTAGATATGAACCATATCGTTCTAGAATTAATTCCTTTAACCGAGTAAGCGCATCACATGGCATGTTTATTCAGCTTTTAACGAGTACGCTAGATACTAAAGCAAAGCTCGTCAAGAAGCAAGCGACTTCGCGACAATGATCATTGATTTATGGTTATGTTTTAGCCAGACGCATTCCGCTTCAAATCTACTTTATGCATCCAATAAATTCAAACACCTTAGCCATCCCAAAATCGCTTTTGTTCGCTACACTCAAATATCAATCGAACTGTTTGTTTTAGTTTAAGTTGTGTTTGAATTTAAGTTGGTATTGTGTTGTCAAAAAAGTTAATTACAGAATCTGACATGTGTATGGAAATAGAATTATTAATTGCTATTATTTAGTTGCAAATATAATTATTAACGGTATACATAGAATACACATATAATATTCTGAGGAAAGACTTATAAAAAATGTACTATTTTCATCAGTAGCAAAATAAAAAATATCTCAATTTTCAAACTTCACTTTTCCAATGTATACATACAGATAAACAATCGCAATTTTTTTAAGAATACTTAAAAGTTTTTTATTAATATGAAATAAAAACAACATGTAAATAAAAAATATTTAATTATCATCAACCACATACCTAATCCGCACCTGCTAGTAACTTTCCCATACAAATAAAATACAATTTCAAGATAAAGAGAGAATATTACAAATAACTGTTTTGGCAACTAAAATATCACATCCATCTATATCTTTTTAACTGTTCAAGTGTAGCATTCATTTATAATGCATGTATACACTCTATTAGTTCTATAAAAGATTATCCCAAGAGAAAATTATACCACATTTTAATGTAAGTACAACCTTCCATTGGCTTTTTCTTTATAATGGAACTGGACTTTGAATTATCTGGTTAAAAGATATTCAGACCAGGCATTTGCACTGTTAGCAGATTAAATAATGACTTCATTCACATAGCTAAAATTTTTATTTGTTTTATACATTATCCAGAGAATAAGACATTTGGACTAATAGAAAAGAAAGGTTTTTAGGAAAAGCAAAAAGTCATAGCATTACCTTTCGCATGCTTTGAGAGACTTACTTGTGTTATTTATAATTCTTGATGTTGCCATATCAAACCCACTTATTTTAAGTTAACAATAAAATGCACCTTTACAATATTAAAAATATTATTTTTATTAAACTTCCAGATATATTTTATATACAACAACAGTTAAGTAAAAAAAACATACAATAGTTTACGATTATAGTTAAATGTGAAAAGCAAACATTATAACAATCCTTCCTTAAGAGATTAATATCAAACACGCTTAAATAAAAAATGCCTCAATGCTAAAGCAAACACAAAACAAATCAGACTTTTTTTGTTACAAGACTAATATTTAGTTTAAGCGGACTAAAATTTTTAAAAAAGATAAGTATCATACCTTTACCATATTTAAAATTACACAACATTTGAAATCTTATTAATTTATAGATAAACAATTTCTTCAAGGCCCATGTCGAATCACAGTGCATTGCATCAGTGATTACATTTAGAAGTTACAATGCAAGAATATAATGTTTAGAAAAATAGTAATTACTACTTATTAAATATGATAAACAATAATCATTTATGGGTTTAGTCATCCTTTTTGTCACCACCTGCTACTGTGATTTTCTTCTGCAGCTTGCTGTGTTCCTCTGTGAGCCTGTCATACTCCCGATTGAGGCTCTCAGCTTGTGACTTCACAGCCTCTTTGTCTTTCTTCTCCTTAGCCAGCTCTTTCTCTAGAAGAAGAATCTGGCCCCTTAAATCTTCAATATCTTTCTTTGCTACTTCATCGCCGGCGCCTTGCTTTTCAAGGAGAGTCTTCGCCGCGACAGTTGCACTTTGAGCCTGTCGAAAGTTTGCTTCGGACTGAGCGTACAAACCAGCCAACTCGCAGATCATTTGGATAAGACGACGGATGACGACTAGGAGAAATAGCGCAATACCTGAGATATAGAAGTTCCTCTGAGCGCGGAACAGACGCATGTTACCTTGCATTTCAGCGTCCAGGTGTTGATGGTCCGTCGACTCGATGTTAGAATACTTCTGCATCTCGCGAATAGCATCAAGAAGACATAATATCAAAACGCCAATAAGCACGACGAAATATATTGATGCTTGTCCACTTATATAAGCTAAAAACTTCGATTTGAAGAATTTGTTCCATCTTGCAGGACTTGCTATCGGCAATGTCAATAATAGCACAAATGCTATTTCAGCGTATAAAAACGTAGCAATAATGGTCCACTGGAGACTCATGGTGATATTTTAATGAGTTTTTGCCTCGGATAGATTTATAAAGGAGCACTTCTGACGAAAAAATTAATAACAATGCGGCAATACAACTTCGAGAATATCGGTGACTCAACACAGAGCAAAGTCAAACTTGTCAGCCTGTTAACATGACGTGTACTTACTTGAATCCTAAGGTGGTGGAATACAACACCAAATAAAGCATCTAAAAGCTTACCTCACGCAAACAAATAAAAATATTAAGAGCCATCTGAGTGTTTTAATGAAGTATTTTAATACTAAAAGTATAATATATACTATATGGAATCAAAACTCATAAAAAGATTGTCGTGAAATGAAATAAATTTGTCACGTTGACAAGTAGAATGACGTTTTACTAGTCACTGCAGTTTTTGATTAATCTGACGTCATCTTTACTAAATAAAGGTATACATTGTAAAAATATAAGTGAAAAAGAAATAAAACAGGATTTTATCTTCAGCTTTCTACCATTATAAAATGGCAGATCCAAAATATGAAAACCTTCCCGGCATCGTAAGTTTGAGTTGTAATAGATTTTCAGATTATCGATTTTGTTAGCAGTAGTTAACAAAACTTCTAAATTTCCAGGCTTACGACCAACCCGATATTTATGAAACCGGTGATTTGCCCGAGGCTGATCAACCAGAACCATACGAAGAAGAAGACAATGAAAGTATTGAACAATTGCATCTCTCAGTCAAAGATTCATTCAATAAATTTAAAGGGAAGTTTCTGACGGGGAATGTAGATTTTTCCGATAGATTAAGCAGAAAAAATCGTATCGGTTACAGGTAATTGAAGAACTGAAGCTATATATTCATTCTTTTATGTAATTATAGTTCTAGATATTGATGAACAAATCTTGCAATAACTTTTTGTAACCACTGTAAATATACCTTTTAGTGTACTCAATAATGTGATAGAAAAATGTTTTGCTTAAAAACAGTTTAAGGAAAACCTAAGATTAATCAAATGCAAGTAAATAGACTTTAATAAATAAAATTTTTATCAGATCTGGTGAATGGGAGCTGGCTGCTGAAGGTGAGCCTGAAACAACACTGGAACGCTATAATAGACTTCGTTGTGAATTTTCCGAGTTGCTAGAACAAATAGCAGAACAACAAAATAAAGCTACGGAGAGTGAAAAGGTAAATAACTTAAAGTTAAACTTAATGTTTCAATTCTATAAATGTCCAAAGTGCCTTGGAAAAACATGATAAATATAATAATTTGAATACTATTACTTTTAAAGGAGGAGCATTCGAAATTAGCATCTCAGATAAACACTACAAAGAAACTTCTAGAAGAACTGAAGCTAGAAGAAGGTGAACAAGTTGATCCTAAGGCTGAAAAATTAAGGTGAGTCATATGTTTACATTAGATCTAAATTTGAAGTTTAAATTCAAGCTTTCTTAATAAATCGCTCAACTTATTATACTAAGAACACTGTCTTGCGGTTGGTGGTTGGTCTGAGTGCCCATCTGATTAATTGTTTGACAATTAATCAATCTGACAAATAGTAATCTTATTCTTCAAACCGGAACATCAATGTTAAACATGATGATGTTCTGGTCTGGAATGAATAAGCCATTTTAAGTGTGGTCAACCAGGTACATAACAACTTAGTTTCATATGTTTGTATGTACCATTGAGGTGAGACTACTGACAGTGGTGACTATTTTCCATGAGGTAGCATATTTTTTTGCCAGCTATATATTAATGGAATATTAGAATAATATTTTTATTCGGAAGTCTAATCAGTGATCTTATGAGCAACCAGTCAAAAAATACTACTAGATAACACACTTACATTTAATCAAAGTAAAAGTAGTTCTGGCAGCTAGTCAAAAAAATAATATTAATATTTAATTAAAATAAAAATAAAATAATAAAAATAATAAAATAAATTAAAATTTAAATGTAATATTTTTTTTCTGTTTTGCATGAATGTTGTGGTAATTCTATTTTCAAATGATAAGAGTACAACTTTTAAACATAATTAAATGGTCTATTGGCATATATTTTATTTAAAATGAAAGTTAACTGCATTATATTGTGTTCAAGTCAAGAAAAATATTTATAGCTTATTCGCTAATTGATGAATCATAACTTTAGAGATGCATAAAATCTTAAGTTTTGATTTTTTTTTTTAGGGTGTAGGTTGGTGGACGAGCACATGGGCCACCTGATGGTAAGTGGTCACCATCACCCATAGACAATGACACTGTAAGAAATATTAACTATTCCTTACATCGTCAATGTGCCATCAACCTTGGGAACTAAGTTGTTATGCCCCTTGTGCCTGCAGTTACACTGGCTCACTCACCTTTCAAACCGGAACACAACAATACTGAGTACTGTTATTTGGCGGTAGAATAACTGATGAGTGGGTGGTACCTACCCAGACAGGCTTGCACAAAGCCCTACCACCAAGAAATGATTCTTTATCAGCATCAGAAATATGCAAAGTTATCAGATATTTTTCAAATTTTAATGTTAAAGGTGTGCAGTGCTATTTATGGATACAATTGTAAAAGGTATTTCATGTTATTTCATTGGCATAAAGATTTACAGTAAGCAAATGAACAACTCAATGGTATCAAATTTTTTAGTGAAAAATGTAGTAGACCCAATTTTTTAACATAATTTTGCTATTTATTTATTTGAAAAAAATCTTTGTATAGTTTATTATTATAGTACGAAATTTTAGCTTCACCTAATACATTTCATTGTACCAGAAAAAAAAACATCTGTTATACAAATACTTAAGAGCTCTGTAATTTGTTGACAGTGAGTACCTGAGCACAAATGGTAAGAAAAAACATGGTGAAGTGGTAACTGCCCATCTGAAACTTAGACCAGAGGTAACCCTTGCACAAACTACCAGGATAGCACAACTAGAGCACAGGTAAGCATTCTTAATTTCATTAATAATTGTACCATCAAAATGTTTATTAATCACCAACATTCAAGAATCCAATAAAACATCACGAAATAGTTACACTAAAATAGAATATCTCCTTCATTTAAATCTTTATTTTTTTAAAGATATGTTTTTTTTATTCCATGTAATTGTTATTCAGATTACATAAGCTAGAACAAGCAGCTGGTGTGAGGGACGAAGAAGCATTCCGCAGGTTACAGGCTGCAACGGGAGAGGTAAAACATTTGTTTTTAATGAGTTTACTTTATATTTTGTAATATTGTTTACATGTTTATATATTTTTGCACAGGCAACATTGTGTGGAGCGGCAGCAGCGCTAGCTAATCAAGCTACTTTACTTCGTCCCGGAGATTTAGCTGCGGCTGAAGCTAGAGTCACTTCACTCCTAACAAATGTAGAAGCATTGAAGGCTGCTGTTAAACCAGCTGAACCGGAAGTTGAAGCAAAGGTAAACATTTATTCTGTCAATACATAATTAGTTTTTATATTAAAATAATTACATTTTTATTATAATGATCTCTAATTTGTTTCTATAGGTTAAGGAATTACATAAACTATTAAAACAAATAGATGGTGTATCACATTCCGAAATCTTAGAGCGAATGGAGGCACTTGAAGCTCTTCATAATCAAGGTAATTAATAAACATCCTTAATTTATCTTATAATAATTTCTTTGATTATAATAACATACATGTAACATTTTTTTTTCAGCAAGCAACTTTGGAAAGTCATTAACAGAGTTAGAAACGCTACAAAGCACTATAGCCAGTGGGGTTCAGAATAATAAAGAACTACTCCAAGGAGTCCAAGAAGTATTCGCTCATAATATTGACAGTCTTCAGAAAGAAATAAAAAAGTTGGATGGTAGAATCAGTAAATTAGCTACTGCATGATGATGATACAAAAATGTTTAGATGTGCTTAAAATTGATTTTTTATCTGTAGAGCCAGGGTTGCAATGTAAAAAAAAATATTGGTATTATAACGTTTATAGTAAAATAAAGAGTAATGTAGTGAGCGAAAGCTTTAACAGTTGAAAACACCAGTTACAATCGCTTTCCCTGATCGCGCGCATTCGACCTGTGCTCGCTGTGGAAAGTCTGAAATAAAAAAATATATACATTATTTGTATTGTGTCATATCTTTAACACTTCCTCGTTAAAATGAAGTAAACGATAAACAGCATTAAAATGTATTTGCTTCACCTTAAAGCTAAAGTGACAAGTATTAATTTATATCATGCTATTTCCGATATCAAATTGTCTTCATTGACTTTTAATCATGTTCTTAAAGTAAAAATATATCATTTATATTGTATAATGTAATACTCAATCCAATTTGTTTCATTCCACGATTTCAACGACACCACTGTAATCTCACATTTTATTCTTGTTAAATAACCACAACATTCATATATTATACTATTATATGCCCCCTCGTGTTGAATATAACCAGTATTCGATTAAGGGGATTTAGGTAGGCTGCTTAAATAATTAATTTTTTAAAAAAATAAAGCAATTATTTAAAAATATAATCTTTTATTTACCTACCTACTCCAACTATAATTGACAAAATATATCTAGGTATATATTTATTTACGAAAAATATAATAGTTTTTTTACTGTCATAAATTGGATATTAATTTCAAATATAAATAAAATAAATACCAATCTAATACTAGCGAAATAGGACTGACCAATGATATTCTAATAAACAGATGTGTTATACCCATACTAAACAACAGAAAAAAGTGTGCCGCGCCTGAGAGCGTTTATTTTACATTTCGTTACAAGTAAAAAGGATAGCTTGATAAAAAAAATAAGTAAAAGAAATAACTATATGTTTTAATTACGCGAAACGTATTATTACATAATTATGATGTATTATAACGTGTTACTGGTATAATTATGATGAAAACGACTAAGGCAAACGTCCCAATTAGGACGTTTTCTAGTCTTCTTTTTTTTTATGGTATAAGTTAGCGGACGAGCATATGGGCCACCTGATGGTAATTGGTAACCATCACCCAAAGACAATGACGCTGTAAGAAATATTAACTATTCCTTATATCGTCAATGTGCCACCAACCTTGGGAACTAAGATGTTATGTCCCTTGTGCCTGTAGTTACACTGGCTCACTCACCCTTCAGACCGGAACACAACAATACTGAGTACTGTTATTTGGCGGTAGAATAACTGATGAGTGGGTGGTACCTACCCAGACGGGCTACCACCAAGAGCGTTAATGACATATCTGTTTACTAGACCATCATTGGGACTGACATATATAAATATATGTAAATTAGGCTGCATTTATTTTGTCATGATAATGATTTTAAAAACTGTCATGCTTACAATATAGACTTAAGTATTTCTATTTAGCGGTAACATATATTGAATATTATAACGCCTCTACGTTCCAACTTAGTGATTTTAAATGTGTTCTAATCAAAGCAGTCTCAAGTTATGCTGAAGCCTTTAGGCACACAAAATTGGGAATTTTTGGCGTTTTTTTAGTTGTTTGTTGTTTAACAAATGAAAAACAATTTATTTTTAATTTCTATGTTAAGCTACTAAAACATCCTTTTACTACTATTTTATAATACAATAGATTTTCATTTTATTTCGGAATATCAATTAATCTTATACAAGATTAGAAGTAGTACAATACTAGCCTATCAATAAAGATTTACAAGTGAAGCCCAGGTGACTCAGTACTTAAAAGATCTGAATCCTAACTAAAGGTTGTTTAACCTGTGTTAGTGCAACTAAATTTTTAATTACTTGAAACCTAATTCTGTCAATTAAAAATCTAACCACCGACATTAGACCAGCTTTGTAAATAACAAAAAATTAACTAAGGAACTAGCAGTAAAGCATTAATACTATCTATTATTTTACTAATCATTTAGGTTATTTAACTCACTTTGAATGTGACCTGCATTCAAGCAATTAAAACATTTAATAAGGTAATCCTTTAGTGGTCAAACTATTTAAAAAAAATATTTATTTTGTATGCTTTGTAAGAAAAATCATAAATAAAAACAACACAAAATTGCTTTTTGAAGGATTTATTTTAAATGTACTTAGAACCTAAGCTTCTGGAAGAACCATTTGTTCTTGCCACTCTTGTATCTTTCCTCAAAGCGGACTCGTGTGTTGAAACGGAGCTTCTTGCGCTTTGCAGGGTCCTTCAAGTCCTTTGAGCTGAACTTTTCGAAGCTGAAGTCAACTGAGTAACGTGTTGGCATGAGATGGTTGTAGTTGACATCCTGAAATATAAATATCACAATGGTTATAAATATTTACTACATAAAAACATATGCATTTAAAATAGTATCATTCTATACATATTCATGTATGTGTCGTAGCTTTCTCAAATGATTTTCCACCAAGTTTAAGAACACAATTTAACATCAAGAATACATATTTATTCAAATTATTACACAGAGACATTACTTAGTTATGGTTTTACAATTAACTGTGTGATAGGTAATTGAAAAGTAAATGTTTTTTTTTTTAACCTTATACTTTTTTTAACTACTAATTTTGTTCTGTTCTTAGAATAATATATTAAAATCAATCACCTATCCACCACAGGGATAAAGACTCCATTGCTAGAGGTATATCTTTGGCGCATATAATTTTACTTATTCTATCACTTAGGAATCAAAGCCATGCATAATACTGTTTGGTAAAATATTTCAAGATTTGTTTTGATATGTAAACAATAGTGTTCTTATGGGTTGGCAATAAGTCAAGCCATATTCAATTAAGGATAGTAAACAATACAAGACACAATATATTATATTGCATGTCGATAACCAAAGCATATTTTGAAAATGGAATTAAGTAAAAATATATTTAATATTAACATATATAATAAATTAGAATTGCATAGGTTTGATGGATATGATAATATTAGTGATTGTTTATCTCAACAAGAGCTATATGAATTTTACACATCAACTTCATACAACACAAACATATATATGTATATGACAGAGCAAGTCATTAACCAGCACACTTCACCAGCAAACAAAAAATGAATACAACTATAATAAAGTACAATCAACTCTGAACTCTTCAAATACTTCTGGCCTTAGAAACTTTATTGACAATTTATAAGTCATAACATAACCTCAAAACTGTCTTACCTTAACGAAGGGCTTGACTTTGGAGCGCTTGTGGATTTTGTTTTTGCCCATTCGCTTGTGCACTTTGCGGGGATACCTGTCGATGCCGGCGACGAGAGCGTGACCGTAGGGTTTGTCTGATGTGCCCTCATCGTAGTTTTTCACCACAATCGCCTTGCGACCTGCGTACCGGCCGCTGAGGACCAGCACCACTTTACCCGGTTTCATAATCTTACCCATGTTGGGTATATCTGTAAACGAAAACTAACCTTCAATTGAATGTTTCCATAATACAATTTTTGTGTAAACTTTAAACACATGCTGTAGCTAAAAGATATAATGTAAATTAGAATTATATTTCTTGCGAACTCATATTTATTATGCTATTACATTGTTATTTATGTTATTGGTTATTTGGTGAACAGTTTGAAGTACGTTTTTCTGAATATTGTTCAGCGTTTGCTTAAAAATATCTACACGATATCACAGGATTAATCACAAATACATTGTTGGCAAGATATCTATTTTGTATTTCACTCTTTCTCACAGATTTATTTGGATTTATATTTTCAAATAGATGTATTAAACTCACACTCTTAACCCGTCGACAAGAAAAGACCACAGAAAAAGAAAAAATTACAGATTATAACTTGACATTGACATTTCGTTATTGAAGTTGAGCTAGTGTAGCCATATCCAACGCCATTAGTGTCACGGTAGCGCACAACATTCTTTCTAGATTGCATTAATTAAAAGTTGTTTAGTAATAATATTTTAATTTCCAGTATCATCGGCCCATTTTGTTAGTAATACAAAACTTAAATGTCTATGTGAGTACTAAACCTAAGGCTATCTAAAAATAAAAATATGAATCTTTAGAGATGCAAAATAGAAGAATTATCTTATAAATACGGTAAATATTGATAAATGTACTATTTAACTGAAGGTGAAGCTCTCATAGTATATGCCGCAATCATTACTCAAACAAAGGGAAAATTAAATTTTATTTAAAACAAATTTTATTTGCTTTAATTTAATTTAAAAATTAGTCACATCATACTTTCAATATTTAAGATTATATTATGTATTTTAAATATCATACAATCATGTCTTATAATGATAGACTGATTTTTAATAAATATAAATAATTTTTAAGATAACATTTATTATTCTGTAAGTTCACAAATCTACGTAAAATTCTCGTTAATCGTTGCTAGTTTTTAAAACAATTCCTTGTAATATAAAATAGAAACCACATAATTGGAAAAAAATATATATTTTGGAGTTCCATTTTGCATCAAATTCAAATATTATAATAACGCGTCAGGGCATGCGACATAGTCATCCCATTCCGGGTTACGGAATATAAGAATATGGACCTTACTGAAAACCTTAGCGCGCGAAAGTCGAGATATATAGCGAGATCGTCCTGATTCGCTCTGATTCGTTCTGATTCGATTCCATTTCCACTTACCATTAGGTGGAGTGGAGTCATATGCCTAACCGGATATTATAAATAAGAAAAATCTTGTAGTTCAGTTACCACCACACCTTTCCTTAACATACAATTTACAAACGGAAAAGCTATCTACAATAATAAAAGTTAGACATACATATATACTGTATTGCATAATATTCATGTCACTATTTTAAAAGGGTATATCTTAATCAAACAACTAAACGATGTTTTTATCAATTTCTTTATTTTAATCAAACACTGCTTGATTAATTGAGTTTAATATCAATAAAATAAGAAAATTATTTACACAAATTTTATCAAAATACAAAAATAAAACACTGTCACATACACGTAGGTAATAACGATTTCTGAAGAGGTACTATTAATATACATGTTAGTCTTAGATAACCGTGATAGACTGTTAACAGGACTCGAGTCTCCAGACACACTTTGAGCTATAATAATGTCAAATCACTAAAATCTACCTTTGTAACTCTTATGTAAAAATCTTACTTAACAACGAAAAGAAATAAAACGTGTACTATAAATCAACACGAAATAATACTTAGTACAATTTCTCATCGGAACGTGACATTCGTACACGACTATGACAAGCAAAATCATTTTATTTTTTTATCTGTATTGTATCACACATGTGAAACTAATTTAATACGAAACAATTCATCCGACAAGAGAATAAAGAATTAACAACAAATAGTCTATTGTAATTCAGGTTTAAGTAGGTTAGTATAAAACATTAAAAACAATACAAGTTGTCTTTGGTAAGTAATAAAATGCGTCAGTGAATATCAACAAATGCACTAAAATGTTGTCAATTCTTAATTATTTAATGTTAACAAATAAATGACGAATGAAAAAACGAAACAATAAAATGCGTAAATTAAGTACGCAGCTTGGCAGATAATATAAAGCTTGAAGTCTTGAAATACGGAATGTGAAAATTGAAGAAAGTATATCTCTTCAAGTAATGGAAGGATAACAGTAATATTTAATTTTTACCAGCTTAATTTTACAATTTTTGTGATTTAAAAATCATTCAAAGTGCACAATAACAGCGAGTTAGTTATAACGGTATTGCCATTTTTAAAATTTATTATACGAAACTAAATAAAAAAATACACATACACGTTATTACCCGACAGCGGTGGATTCTGTAAGGAGGGTATTTTTTTCTAGTCCTTTGAAATTTAGAAAAAATTGAAAGTGCATGGGTACCTTACTACAGCGTTTGATTGAAATTATATGTATAGGTTTATATACCTACGTTATTGCAAAGACAAATAATTAAGTGGGAAGTAATGTATAACTTTGGTATTATGGATATTATAATTGCACACCCTTATACAATAACATAATTGCATAAAATAAGTTTTCCTATACCACTGTGTATTTCACCAACAATTTTATTTAAAAGAAATTGTCAACCATATTGTGACATATATAAATATCGAATACTCCTTAAACGCGATCACGTAAATACTCATTGGTATCTATGAAATCAACTAATTATTGTTAAAGAAAAAAAATTAATTATCTGTAGTTAGTACCCTGAATAAAAAAAAATATCTACTGATATGTCAATAGAGGAAAACCGATATTAGTTACTGGCACCGTAAACAAATACACGAATTAAGAACACATACCATACATAGTAACATTAACAATACACAGTATATACTTTGATTTCTTATATAATTATATATGATATTTACATATTCAATCTTATTATATATGTGTCTATCAACCTGTACATTCAAACATAAATTTATTTAAATATATATATATTTATATATGAAGAAGTTACATTTGTGTTTCGTTCTATATCTAATAAACATTAACATATAACTATCTATATATTGTACAAACCCTATGTTAAGTGATAAATATATTATATTTACAATGGACTCCTTATTGAAAATAAACAACTATTATGTTGTACCACATCATACTCAGAGCACATTGGAGATTTTTATATATCAATACCTTAGTCGGTGAAAGGTAAGCAACCATCAAACAAATTATATATAACATCAAATAAACATCAAAAAATATCGAAATGATATCAGTATGAAAAATAATAACTAATTTCTTAATTTATTGATTAGTGTAGTTAATCGAGATAATAGGACACTATAAGTCAAATAAAACAATTTTATTTTAAGAGTTTATATTTTGTACAATTTATGTATATGTACATATTTATGTTTGGTTAAATCGTTTAAAGTAATCGAGATTTTATTGTTCATGAATGGTGACTAGCTACTAACAAATCCGATCGTACTTATTATTTTAGAAATGTTTCTTATAAGAATTTCACATAAAAATATCCAATGTGCAATGATCAATGACAGAATAATTCAATGAAAGTATTTTATTTATCTAATGACTTGGTACATTTAATTGGTAAAAATACAATAAATATCTTAATTTATTTACAAGAAAATAATTAAAATTTAACATTTAAAAAAAATGTTATACCTATATTGATTCTGTCCACACGGTTATATTTTCATTAATAAATAACTTTTCATTAATAATTCAGGCATGTTACTGTAATACAATGGCAATACAGTAGACATTCCAGTGTTGCCAGTCTTAATTTGTTTTCATAAGTAATTGTTACATTAAATGGGATTACATTATTAAAAATTGCACATATACACACGATTGATTACAAATATAATTTTTCAAACGTTTGATATTTTATTTAAAATTCACACATAGATTTATACAATCTTTTTTTTTTGCATTTCTGCGGACATTAATATTCCCATGTCATTTTTCAAACGTATATTTTTTTTAAAAAACGAAATCTAAGTACGAATCTTGAATTCTATGAGATCTTGAGTCAATTTCACGTTGCATTTATCATATCTGGTTTAATTAAAAAATATATAAAAAATACTTTATGTTTTTATATAATTAATGATAACAAAATTTAAAAAGTTCTTTTTTTTATGTATGCGAATGACCCTTTAATCCAACTATTGCATTAAAGATATTAATTTAACATTTTTTTAGCTAGCAATATAAATTCAAAAATAAAGCCAAAAAATGTTATATTTAGGACATCAGGTAGGCTATTTAAGCATTCAGATATTTCAACAAATATTTGATAACAGTTTAATTTTCAATTGAATAATTACTTTTCAAAATGATTAAATCTATATTATCAAATTCCAATACTATACACTAAATATGCGTTGCCTTTGACGCGCCATCGTGAGCACAAATTTAATTTCATAGGAACTGAAATAAAATAACTGCCTTATCTATGTCTGTCTACAATATATTTGGCACAAATTTCTTTTAAAATGTTCATTCTTGCTGCCAATTTAGTCACAAATTTATTCTTATAAATTGTTTTAAAAATAGCAGTCAGGGTTGATTTAATAAACATTTTTTGCGCGAAATTGAATCTCAGTTTTCTAAAATAAATTGAGGCAGATTTACGACTCAGTCAATTACCATCTCTAATCGTGATATATCCTTCCGAAACATTACACAGATCGATCAATCGACTCGCATCGGTTCTAAAAATATAATTACGTCATCACGAAATCACAACACTGGGGACTATTTACACAACGAATCCAGACTAAAAAATAAGCGTCTCGACGTCACAAATCGCTCACAAATATACATAAATATAAAACTCTAATTACGCCTAACGGTTCTTACCTAAACACTTACAACGACACACAATCACTCGGACGCCGACCGCGCCGGCCCGTCGCACGGCCGTCGATCGGCCGTCGCACGGCCGTCGCCCTCGCGCGGCGCGGCGGGCCTTGTGCGTAAGCGGGGAGCGGGCAGGCAATCTTTGGAGTCGGGTCGATCGGTTTTAAACTGGCCTATTCCGTGAATAGGGAGTCAAAAGTGAGCGCGGCCGCGGGCGGCGCTCACACCGAGATCTCGTAGTTGCAGTCGTAGATGGAGGCGCGGTCGGGCGGGTCGGGCGGCGGCGCGCGCTCCAGCTGGTCCTGCACCTCGAGCGCGCGGATGAAGGACAGCGGGCGCGCGGGGCGCGGCGCGGGCGGCGCGGCGTGCGCGGGCGCGGCGCGGCGGCGCGCGTGCGGCGACGGCGCGGGCGGCGGCCGCTCGGCCCACAGGTACGTGCCGCGCTGCGGCGACGCGGCCAGCTCGCGCACGTCGTGCGGCGGCGCGGGCGCGGCCGCGTCGCGCAGCAGCTCGCCCTCGGACAGGAAGCGGCGCTGCGGCGAGGCGCGCACGCCGATGAAGTCGGGCCGGCGCGGCTGCGTCGGCGTGCCGGGGTTGGACCTGTGCGCGGCGCTCACGTCAGGGGTTTAATCGCGCGAGCTCGTCCGAGCGCTCGCTATCGTTATCGTACGGCCTACGGACAGAAGGAGACGGGAGCTGCGGGGGGGAAGCGTCCGGCGCCGCCGCCCCTCGACTCGCGTTCAGAACTTCCCTCGGCGGGCGGCCGAGTCTAGTGCGCTACGATATACGGTTGAACAATGTTCAGGCGTTGCAGATTTCGTTATCGAAACCAGTAGCTGTCGACGACAGAGTATCGGATCGAGTGGTCTCTACTGCTAAGCCGTCACTACGGCGCTACTCGTGACTAGGTCCTAGAGCAAGTATGCGAGCCGACTCGAGCTAAGAATCCCAACATTGTTAAACCCGTAGCCGATAAGCGAGTGATAGCAAACTAGTTCTGAACGTTATGAGTCCAGGCGGCTAGCAGTTGCGGAGAGCATGCCAACGCCATGCCAACTGTACACTATACTACGCACAAACTACTGCAAGCTAGTCATCAAATTTGTATCCTGGCGAATAAACTATCAGTTGTCAGGCAATCAATTTAAAATTACTATTTTTGAAAGTCTAAATTTTTTTTGGTATAACACTAACATGATTATATTTAAGTTAATTTCAATCTACTCCAGGATACAAAATCAATAAAGCGCAGGCGTCAGAGAGACGAAAATAAAATGGCTGGTGAATTCGTAAAAGATAAAAAAGTATTACTTAAAAATATACGTTTAAAGTCGAAGGATACTTTTCCAGTATTATGTCATAACTTTATATTTATCTAATGTTTCTATTTCAATCTGCTATTCAAAATAATTGAATTAAAACTATTCTATCGGAAATATATAACTTGAAAAAGTTAGATAATATTGAAATATTGAATAGACTTCATCTTGCACAGGAGAATAAACTTCATTTTCTATATTTTGTGTAAACTTATAAATCGTAGAACAGAAGCTAGATATAACATTTCTTTAAGAAGCATATGAAAAATCTAAAAAAAATATCTACAAAATCGAAAAATCGCAGATAAAAATAGGCAAAACACCATGCCCGATAAGATGAAGGAAGAATAGAACAAAAATCCAAATAGGATTGATAGAGAAAAGGGAAATATGTTATCTGTGCCTATTACCCCAAATCTCTTGTCTATGGTCACATATAGGCCGCGGATATGCGACGGTACCCGATACCAGCCATAGTATAGTGCGTCGCGCTACGCCCTCGCTCCACTTTGGAACAACAGCTTGCAAATAAAATAAAAAATATACATGTTTAATACAAATTCTGTGTAAATTCTGATCACAATGTAAAATACCAGGTAATTTTTAATTACAAGTCATAAATTTCTCGATTGTATTTCAGCGGTGACATGGTCATACTATATCAGCTGAAAATAAATAAGTGTGTTGCATTCTACGTTACATTCATAAAATTAAATTATAAAAGTAGAAACAGAATTTACACTTAGCGAACCATCTGTTAATAAAATTAGAATAAATATTCATATATTTATAATATATAATTTAATAATAAAAGGTCACGAAAATTATTTATTATGTAATTTTACTAATAGATGGTATAATTAAATGTGAATACAAAACATGCCTTAATAAATAAAACAAAATATTGTGCACTTCGCGCTGAAATAAAAAGTTTACATATTATATTTTTAAAGCCTATAAAAAAATCAAGTCTTGCTTAAGTTATATTTTAACGACTTTCACAAATACAATATGCAAGGGAATATGAGGGTCGATGGATTATTGCGTTCTTCGAGAAAAATCTATAAAAAAAACGGACTAAATTGAATAAGACTGACTTTGAAATGAGTGACGAAAAATACAAGGAACAATTTTCATTGTGGTTTCAAAACCTTGCATTTATCTTTGTTTTTATAATATGTTTGTATCAAATCGTGCATTCGAATTTTAAAACAATTTCAACCTTTTTAGGACGCGTGACAATAAAGTCTACTTCAGTAAATATTTTGAATTTCCAACATATAGCATTTTGTCATTAAAGAAAGTGATGTTATTTAATATACACCCCTTATAATTGAAAATAAATATTTTACATATAATTTAAAAATCATCAGATGTACTGGTTCATCCATCAGGTTTCAATGTAAAAAACATATTAAGTAACATAATCAACATATATTTAATTATTGTCAAAGAAATACTTGAATTATTTCAATTAATTAATAAAAATAATTTAGCTTTTTTTTAATAAAACAATAAGTACCTACTTTAACTAGGCTGCACTCATTAAGTGCGAAGCACGACTTATTATTATGCAATGTTAATCGAATCAAATTCCAGATTCAAATGACATAAATACAGATACTATAAAAATATAAAGATAAGAATCGAAGGAGTCTTAATAAAAATATATTTACGTATAGTACGACACAAATTAGATGTAGCATCGGAAAATGCAATGGAATGAAAATAAAACCGATTACTGCCGATTTACACAACCAATAGATATAGCTCCATATCGCGCCATTCGACGCTATTCGTCGCTATAGATTCTCGCGTCAGAGAAAACAAGTGCATGTAAATCAACGAGTCAAATTGACGAATATATTAGGTCATATGATATTACAAGTTATTACGTTTGAGCAGAGATCATATTCACATGAGAAATAAATATTGATAATTTGGAATAGCGTACTCAATTCGGATGTGATCGGTTTTACGAATTTTGCCGATGCTACATTTAAGTTGTGTCGTACTATAATTAATATTTACATCCACCAACCCACATATGGAAATAAAGACGAAACAAAACGCACACGCACACACAAACAAAAGCAAACACAAACGAGTTACCGTCGACACGTCGGCTTTATGCGTTAGGTCCATCTGCCGCGGTAAGCGGTAAATTCACTTATATCATTACACTTATATATTATACAATAACATATATTATCTACATTTCAGTATAATTTTAATGATTTAATTTTACTTGTGTGTGGACTACGATGAATGTTGGATATTCGACTTCATTTAAGTGAAACTTCTGTAGTCGTAATGAGTGTGGCAATTTCAAGGTCGAATAGGGTTTGCTAACATTTGAAATTAATTTGTGACGCGAAGTTTCACTACTGTCAAGCTCACTGTTGCATATTTGTATGCGCTTTTTATTTAATTGATAATAATATGTACAATGTTTTAAAAGTAAAGTAGTATAATTTAGACATGGGCTGTTGTTTCCTGAGCTTCCTTTTGGTATAATATACAGAAATGTATGACATTAATGGATAAATAGTGATTTGATATAACGAATGCAAATAAATTCGTTTAACGCTACCCAAAAATTGCATCAGATAATTTACCGGTGATTAATTATTATTAAATAATTTGGTGGAAAGTTACAGCATTCTTGTATCCAATGAATGATCAAAATATATTGAAGGTTTTGGTTTAAATGAGATTGTGACATTACATAAATGTCACGTAAACATTTTAAAGAGATTTGTTGAAAGTTTCGATTAATTTTTATTTAGGACGGTAGTTTATAAGACGATACTAAAAATATGAATCAAAACCGATCAAGACTAAAACTCGGTCAACATAGTATTACAACATATAGATATATACCTAATGTTGATTGGATGTAATGTTATTAAAAAAAAACTGCCAATTAATTAATCATTTATAAGTTTGCTTAAGCTTATTCTTGGTCCTTCGACCCGGACATCGAAGGAAGTTTTAGATAGACTACAATTTTTTGTAATAAAAAATTCTGCACAATTTAAATAATGTATAAGTATAAGCAAACTTTGTATTAATAAAACATTCCGTTATATTTACATGAAATTCGAATTATTAGCCCGCATTTGATAGTAAGAAGACGAACCACAGACAAAATAATTTAAATACAACTTTTTTTATAGACAACGGATTGTATTATTAACAAATGAAGCAATTTACACAGAGTATATGTGATATACAACATATAAAGAAATAAATATCGTTTCCCCAAAAATTAACATAAATAATATATTACATGTCAATGAGGCAAAACATTTTACATGCAAATAAAGTTATCTAACACTCATTGAAATTAAACATATAAGCGATGCGTGTGGAAAGGGTAGTTATAGACTTTTGATGCGATGGGAAAAAGGCGATGAGGGAGAAACAATACCTAAACAGGAAGTCTTCATTTTGATCGCCAATTATTCCAATAGAACATTTTTGAGCTAGCAACATTAAGCACATTGTCCAAGTCGAGAGCAGTGGACACCCAACATTTATTATAATAATAGTTTACCATGTTATTAATACTGTAATATTGTATAAAATGTAGATATGAGCGGGAATTCAAAGAAATGCCACAATTTGGGGAAAATAATTTAACTTTTTATAACAAGGAAAATTTAAGTTGTATTCCAATTAATATAGTCACTGATTATTTCAAATTGAGTAAATACGTCCGCATGATTGACATTTGCCATTTAAAAATCTTCAAATTCCCGCTCTCCCGACCCAAGACACATACCTCCTCACAGGGCTGCTGACAGCCAGAGGGGTCGGAACCCCTAACGCTTTGATCCTCTGCTGCATGGTCGGAGACGGTCGAGCTCCCCCATTCGAACCCGTGTCGTACCGGAGAGGTTCCATTACCACCCGGTACCCTGACGTCGTTGTGCCGCCGTGACTATCGACAACAACATTCGATTTAGAGATCTCTGGAACGGCTGGACCGATTTTGAAAGGACTTTCACTTGCAAATAGCTGATATAGTAAGGAGTAACTTACAACATTTTTTTTAAATTCAAACACCCCCAAAGTCACGGGCACAGCTAGCCGTTAATAATATCATTAGATAAATCATTGAAGCAGGTAAAATAAGCTTGTTCTCAAAAGATAAAGTCAAATATACTTGCAGTCTATATTATATACCTCAGACTAGGTATCCCTTACCTCGTGTTCCTTGATAGCGGACTGAGCCTCGGGTAGTGGTGCGGGCGGGGCGGCAGGTGATGGTGCGGCTCGGCGGGCGGGAATAGGTTCGCGGCGGAGCCCCGGCGCTGCAGGGGCGGCGGTGTGGGCTCGCAATCTGCTGACTGGGAGGCCCCCGGGCCCTCCAGTTCACCCTCGTGCTCCTCGCGACCGGGGGACAGCTGGGGAGTTGGCGGGTGATAGCGACACGTTAAGGGATAGGACGCGATACCGTCGATACAACCAATTCATATACGCTTTAAGTAAAATCGAATTATTTTATCGGTTTATTGTATGTATATAGAAAATCTTTTCGTCGTAATCAATCGTTAGTAAATAATTTCAATAATTATATTATAGTGCGTCATTATCTCTGTAGCAATCTTACAATAAAATTATCAATATTCCGTACTAATGGTGATTTTTATAGTTTTAAGTGATTAAAATTTTGAAGTATTTGTTCATGTAAAATAATATTTGAAGGTATTTCCTATTAAGGAGTATACATATATCGTTATTAAAACAAATGAATTATGTTCTAAAATAAAAATATTGTACAATTGCTTTCTACCTATAAATACAGTCGTCCTCAAACTTTATTGAGATAAGCGTAAAAGATATAGTCATAAATATATTTTAACAAGTGCACATTTAGTATCACAGTACTGTTAAAAAAAAATAAACGCTCGTGTACTGTAAAAGTAAAAGTCGCTTCAATAGAAATGATCTGGTACATTACGTGTACAGTCAACAAAACAAAAAAAACTTACATCAATTTAAAAAAAGAATACATAATATTTTAAAATAAGAACAGAAGAGAGCCAGACATACCATGTCTTCAATTCACGATTTAGTTAAATGTAACGTGAATTGAAGGTATGTGATTGCTCTACAAGCGTGTGATAACTATGTGACAATCTAGATGGTATATTGGCAATTGATTTTCTATATAAGCATGATAGTATATGTTTCAAAGCACTAGGTAACTAACTATGATACTACTACTTTTTAAAATAATAATCTTTAAGAGGATTTTGAAAGGGTGGAACCGTTGATTTTAATTTTAAATGAGTGTATTCCATCATTGACTTTTGGTTTACCTTGATTTAAATTTGAACTGATATGATTAATTACTCAATTTATTACATTCTGGAGACTAAACCCAGCTTCGCACGAGAAATTAGTTATATTACTGTAGTATTCTAACAAAAAAGAGTTTTTAGAATTGGATCGTAGTTCCGGAGATAAGGCCCTACGTAAAAATGCACAAATTTTACCTATTTATAATTTTAGTATAGACAATACAGATAATAATAATAAAATTTATTTGGTGGTGTAAGATGGGTTGCCAAGGGGTTGTTTCCTTTCATAAAAATATATAATATTGATTTTTAATCAAAATATATGTATATTGATGTTCTGTTTAGCAATTTATTTGACAAATCTGTTATTATTTAGTTCGAATTGTAAAAAGAATATTACGATTTTAAGACTTTAATAATTATTATGATAATTAAATACTTTATGGCATTATTTGTATAATTAATCGAATCTTTATTGGTTTCAATGACGACTATCAATGGTATGTCATCTATATTCTTTCTATTATAAAAATATATGTAAATTATAAAACTATAATCTCTAGGTTATCATTAATCTAGATTTCACTTACAATGTTCTGAGAACACCTTTAGAGCGTGCAGATATTATATTATTAGTGTAGAAGTAGCAATACATCTAAGTTTTTATTTTAATCGTAATCAAACTCTTTACTCCCAGCACACATCCACAAATATATATTAAATAGCTTTAATCCTTAACAGGCGATTTCTGAAATGCTTTAACAACACTACTTGGTTATTGTGTTGTGTTGTGATTTCAGGTGTGATTGAGCCAATGAGTCAATAATAAAAAATAATCAATAAACATACACACACACATACATACAAGCACACGTAACTAAATAAATTTGGTCTTGTATGAATCGGTTTGTTTAGATTTTTTTTTGCTAACGCTTCTTCGCTCGAGAACTGTCAATTACTATAGTCCATTCCAATGACAAAAGGAAACATTCAAAACATACCGTATTTTTCAATATCACAAGTGTTTTGTTGATAATTCCACTATAAGATTAACTACAAACAGTTCTTGATTAATATATCTTCATTTGTAATACAACAATATTTCACTAAACTACATAGATCCACTTTAATTTCACTTCCAAAGTAACGAAAACAGTCTTGTCGACATTCAAGACGCCATTTCTCGATGACGAACATTAAAAATAGAGGCCTCAACTAGGCATGTTCGCTAAACGAATGTAGACGAATGAATTTATACTTATATATAAAAAATATATTATTTTAGTTTTAAAATTCATTATAGATATTTTTTTTAAATATATTTATTTAATTGGTTGTAATATATAATATGAATTATTTATTAGAAACGTAAAAAGTTACCTAACGATAGATAAAAAAGTTATTTTTATACAGTAAGGTTTTTACATAAAAATAATATTTTTACCAAAAATGTTAAAAGAATTATTTTACTTAAAAATAATCTCTTATCTCGAAATGTAGATCAGTTTTGTGCATAGCAATTTTATAGTTTTGAAAATAATACAATGTTAAGAAAGACATTCGTCTCTCATCTTTCGTATCATGTGCACGGATGCATATTCGGAATTCTCTGAAGTTTTTTATTACGACCTGGCTTTGTTTAAACGGAAAATTACTTTTAAAATCAAAAAAAATATATCGTTCTTTAGCATTAATTACCCATTCATTCAATTATTTTCACCTCACTAGTCGAACGCAAATGACATATCAATTCAAGGTCAAAGTTGTTTATTTACCTTTTCTCCTCTTCCCATTGGAATAGACTATACATATATATTTTACCAAAGACACATTCCATTCTTGAAGTTTGAACGGTTTTTCAGAAAACGCCTGTTAATATCATTTATTGGTATTGACACACCTAGGGATCGCATTAATTATAAACATGAAAATCATATTAAATTTTAATTTACTGAATGAGTAATTTATCATAATTGCTAAGCAAAGGCTTTTTTTGTAATTTAAATATTGATAGATTAATATTTAATATGATCTTCAATTATAATTTACGGAGTCTTACGTTTAAGCACTGTTTTCTGTAATCGATAAAAACAGTTATTTTTAATGCGATTTTAAATAAATATATTATTATGAAACTTATATGGTTTTTCAATTAAATTTAAACTCGTCAATATATAATTGGATTTAAAAAATGTTTACAGAAAACAGTACCGTAATTTATCACTACCACACAAAATATAATTACGAGCTAAGAAACTAGTGTTGTCGGAATACATTATTTACGTGAAACATTTTTGCGCGCGATAGTCAAATTAACGTACAATTGTGCAACGTTTATATATGTAACGTTTGAAACTGTTCCGACACAAAAACGTTTCACTTGTATGACTCGTTTAGATTTTCACAAAGTATGTATATTCCGACGACACGGGCACAGTTGGCAGGTCAGTGGCGTCTGGCTCTCACCTTGTTGTAGTGCGCGTGCGCGCCGAGCGGGCGGTGCGCGGTGCCGTTGTCCGCGGTGTACGTCTTTACCTGCGCGTGCGCGTGCGCGTGCGGCGCGTCCGCGATCGTCGAGATTGCGGCGCCGCCCGTGCCGCGCCGCTTCTTGCCGCCCTTGTAGATGTACTTCGACGGGCGGACCAGGCTGGAACGGTAAGATTCACGTATTACGTCACCGCTCTGTGTGCGCTTTACATTGTACGTATATGGAGTAAATGTAAACAAACGGATTTGAGATACAACAAACAACAACAACAACAACAGCCTGTAAATTCCCACTGCTGGGCTAAAGGCTTTGAGGAGAAGGTTTGGAAAATATTCCACCACGCTGTTCCAATGCGGGTTGGTGGAATACACATTTGGCAGAAATTTGTCACATGCAGGTTTCCTCACGATGTTTTCCTTCACCGCTGAGCACGAGATGAATTATAAAGAACAATTAAGCACATGAATCAGCGGTGCTTGCCTGGATTTGAACCCGCAATCATCGGTTAAGATGCACGCGTTCAAACCACTGGGCCATCTTGACTCATCATTTGAGATACATTTTTTAATATCTCTTTTCATCATCATTAATTTGATATTAGAATGAAGAAGACAGAGCTCCTTTTAAAAACGCTTAAACATGTTGTCATGTTAATACATCCAAGCCAAAGATTACTAATGTGTGCAATCCTAGAGAACCTTTATGAATTAATAAAAGCGTCCTCACCTAGGATACTGCGGTCCAAATTGCGTATAGCAGCAGTTGTACCAGCAGCCCTTCGAGAAGGGGTTGTATCCGCCCGTGAACTTGCCCGTCACCTGCTCGTTGGTGGTGCGCCCGCGCGACACCAGCACCATGTGGAAGCCCGTCAGACCGAATATTGGGATCGCGAGGAGTGCGATTATACCCATTATTACCATACTGATTTACTGTTTAGGACCTTATTCATTAAAATATTTTTTTTTCTTATTTAGAATAGGAAGGTGCGATGTTAGCCAACTTTAAGGTATGTACACACGATTGGCGCTGTAAAGATATGTTATCATTCTGAAACCGTTAAATGTCGAAAATGTTTACCCTTGTGTCCTTTTTAAAATCAAAATAAAATCTTAATTCAATCACACGATTAGTCATTTCACAAGACTATATAAAACAGATAACTTCCAATGGACGGATCAAAAGATATATTCTTCTACAGAACTTATTTATCAGCAAAGTACTGGCACACTACAAAGTTTATGTCCATTGCGATGACACCGTAATTTTTGAATTTCTATTTAAAAAAAAAGTGTGCTGAAATGTGCCCAGTACGTATGTGTTATGTGCCGCTTGAAAAAAAATTACTCAAAAAATATCATTTTTATGAGGAGGTCCTTTTTTATGTCCGGTTGGGTCCGCTACTTTACTTTATCGAACTTATTAAAACTGTGGCGTAATGTACCCGACATTTTTTTTTCAAGCGGCACATCATAGCACATACTGGGCACATTTCAGCACACTTTACGTTTAATAGAAATTCATGTGTCATCGTAATAGACATACAAAGTTTTATATTCAAAAACAAAATTGTAGATTTATGGTTCATCAAAATTTCGTATGAGTTTATAAAGGATACGACACAATAGGCTCGACCTGTGTGAGAGTCTTGTTGTTGTTCATGATGTAGTAGAGGCTGAGCCCGAATATGCTCAGCATGTGTATGGACAGCGATATTAGGAAGAAGAAAAAGAACCTATAGTTCCGCCGTCCTATACAATTGTTCACCCACGGACAGTGGTGGTCGAAAGTCTGGAAATAAAAAGAAAATCATACAATTAAATTTCAGTTATATATCGATATACATTACATAATAGTAGTATTATTTTTTTATGAATGACTAAGACATCGGTAAATTATATAAATAAGAAAGGTCAAGTGCGAGTCGCACTCTCCTGATAGGGATTTTTTATTATTATATAATAAAAACTCTATGCAATAAAAAGTGCACTTTAACGCTTGGAACTAATTCATAGAGAGTAATACATGATATAAATATTAGTACGTTAAAGATAAAAACTACATGTATTATTATTAGTAATAAATGTGCTTGCCGAAAATAAAAATGTAACCGTATCGAAATTTATAGTAATAATCCAATTCATACTATTACAATCGTAAATTTATATAACCCAATAACTTGACAAATTTAAAGATACCTACGGTCTGAGGAAAATTTGTCTAAACATTTTACAACCAAATTTGATCGAATAATATACATAGTTTCATACACATTGCGGACCTTACAAAAAACTCAATTCAAATAAAAATTATTTTTGATTTGTATAAATCAAATATTTTTTATCTGTATTTCACGTAATACACAAGGTCACTTGACAGGTTAAAATCGTTCATGAAACTTCTAAGGCTTCTTTATGAACTCGCTAATGAAGTACTTCTGAATAGCGTACCAACTTCGAACGTACTTAATAAACTAAACCGAGGAAACCCACACGCTCATTGAACAATGTGAAGGGCGTACTCAAATATAAAATGATTTTTACGGTCAAAGTTTAAAAGTTCTTTAACCAAAACTTCGAAGAGATCTCGCATCGAGATTGGGACTCGTAAATAAATACTTCTGAATACTTTAATATACCTAATTTTTAACCATTAAGTCTACAGATAGTACGTATCATCAACAGCCTGTAAATTCCCACTGCTGGGCTAAAGGCCTCCTCTCCCTTTGAGGAGAAGGTTTGGAACATATTACACCACGCTGTTCCAATGCGGGTTGGTGGACAGTACGTATGTATGTGTGTATTCTGAACTCCTATTACACGCTTGTACCGATTTATATTGTTTTTTGTGTGCGTTTGGGTGACTGGTTTTGGGGCACACCTACGATTGGATAGATGTAAAAGTCTTATTATTTATACAGCCTATTTTAAATATAAGAGGACAAAAACAAAACAAAAAATATTTTGACATCGAATTGGCGCAACAAAGCTGTTTTCGGAATTTTGATGTGCAGTGTGCACTACTAGGGAACATTACGACTTGTTTTACTGTATTCCTTCCACGATTGAAAAAGGTTTAATATATCTAAAATAAAGGTATGGGTACTATACCTTTATTACATACTTACTATTACATACATATATAATTGTATTTTTTAAATAATGAAAAAGACTACTGAGTTTCTTGCCGGTTCTTCACGGTAGAATCTACTTTCCGAATCGGTGGTAGCTTCACTTAATTATTAAATATCGATTCAAAAGTTCTTGTAAAAGCCCACTTGAATAAAGTTTATTTTGATTTTGATTATACCTAAAAATGGCAGTCATTTAAATAAGGTATAGTATAATATCATCTACCTACTACATTTGCCGTACCTACTATTAGTTATCCGAACCCAATTTATATGTAAGTACCAAGTCTATCGAGCCAATGAAAACTTCTGAACTAGGCCTTGTGAGCAATTCTACTACATTCTAGGATTTGCATAAAATTGAATAAAGTACTCAACACGATGAGCTGAGATGGCCCAGTGGTTAGAACGCGTGCATCTTAACCGATGATTGCGGGTTCAAACCCAGGCAAGCACCACTATATATATGTGCTTAATTTGTGTTTATAATTCATCTCGTGCTCGGCGGTGAAGGAAAACATCGTGAGGAAACCTGCATGTGTCTAATTTCATCGAAATTCTGCCACATGTGCATTCCACCAACCCGCATTGGAACAGCGTGGTGGAATATGTTCCAAACCCTCTCCTTGATGGCAGAGGAGGCCTTATCCCAGCAGTGGGAAATTTACAGGCTGTTACTTTTACTTTTACTCAACACGAATAATTTCTGTCATATAGGTCACAAGTTCAAATTTGAGACATCCAGTTGTATTGAGTTTTCATACGTATAGGTTAGCTCATTTATAATTAAGTTCGTACGCGGCGGTAATACGAAAGATCATGAGGAAATTACTGTCTATATACGTACTTTCAAATGTAAATTCACAAACCGGTTATAGATATGCGTAAGGCGTTAACATCTCAAACTTTCTCTTAATGAGAGCCCAACAATACAGGAAATTATTTATTTTTATTCAAAACCATTGACTTAGAGTTAGAGTTGTGATATGCGTTGATAATCATTGCATAGTATAAAACAAAGTCTGTCTGTCCCTATGTGTGCATAGATCTTTGAAATACCGCAACAGATTTTGATACCGTTTTTTATTTAATAGATAGAGTGATTCTAAATAAAGGTTTTTGTACATAATATTAAGTGAATGAACAATATAGTTAATAAGCACTGAAAATTTTAGAAGTGTAATGTAATGTAAATAAACAAATGTAGTAAATTTAGTATCAGTATTGCACCCGTGCGATACCGGGGCGGGTTGCTAATAATTGAAATAATTCGACAAAAATTACATACATGATACTTTTCCTTTGACGAATCTCTAGACCATTCGATATTATACGATCATACATGATCTTGTAGGCCCATATACACGTATACATCTTACTTCTATACAGTGGTTGCACACGGAGCAGTGGGAGCACCGCGGCGGTCGGTAGAACTTGCACGTGACGCACCATTTCATGCGCACCGTTATGCCGTTTATCTCCACGCTGCGGTACAGCGGCGCTCGGAAGTCATCCTCGCGGTCCTCGTCAGGTGGAGCTGGGGAAAAGATCAATTGTAATATTTAATAGTCGTAACATTATCTGTTGCAGACTCCAGTCATTAAAACGAAGTCTCTGATACCACGTCTACGCCACTCAAAAGATTGACCTATATCTCGAACTTTCTGAACTTTTATTTAAGACTGAGTATGCTTTATAATAGAAACGATATTTAGTAGTTTAATTAAATTGGATTTCCAAAAAGCAACCCATCGGCGTAAATAATGATTTGAAAACTAACAAAATGTAAACGAAAATGATGAAAAACAAGATGAGGAAATGACATAGAATGCTACCTTGGGGTACACCTAATATTAATTCCGACCAGTCTAAAATAGTCTGGTCAATAAGAATTATCTGAGTCCAAACTGGAATAGAGGAAATCATTTTAGAGGAGTTGGAGCGGGTTGCTCCAACATCTCTGAAATGGTCTGTCCAGAGTTTGAGTAAAACAATAAGAAATCGTGATTCACGTTATTAAAAGCGTTAGAAAATTCAATTAAAAATATACTATTATTTATGATAATATTATTCTATTTCTTATTGCTTTCATATAATTATAAATATCACAAATGTAGCAATTATCATAGTATCAAGAATCTGTTTGTTGCGTACAAGCAATGAAGTTAAAATATATAAATTAAAACCAGCGAATCCAATGCCGTAGCCTGGTCCGACTTACTGTAGCGTTCTTAAAAACCTTGATACACGAGAACTTTTTCGTATCTCAGTAAAATTTTTCATTGCCACATTTTTTTCTTAACCGATTAGGTTAAGGTTGGA
This sequence comes from Vanessa cardui, assembly GCF_905220365.1. Lineage (NCBI taxonomy): Eukaryota > Metazoa > Arthropoda > Insecta > Lepidoptera > Nymphalidae > Vanessa > Vanessa cardui. The sequence continues at coordinate 2,022,472 of NC_061134.1, read as the reverse complement.
TGACAGTACATTATTTAATAGAACTTGACGATTATTATTATGTACTTGTAGTAGAGCCGGCCTATTACTAATACGATTTACTTATCTTACATAAGATACAATAATGCAATATTATGCAATGTTAACATACTAATATTTAAGTAAATCTGTCGCTGATTTTCGTTGATGTACATATTGGTGAGTACTACATCATTAACCTGAGATCGCAAATGCAAGTTCATTGCTACAAAACACTTAATTTTCATATGCTTCATTTTTGTTTATTTCTTGTTCAGCGGCGAAGGGAAACATCGATATGGAATATGCCTATGATCAAAGTCAAAGTCAAAAACCTTTATTCAAAATAGAAGTCTTTACACTTTCTTATTGATAGTCAAAAATCTACCACCGGTTCGGAATTTAACACCTCAGTCAGACCTGAGAAGAATCGGCGAAAGAAAAAAAGATGGAAAATATTCTGCTACATCTGTATTTATTTTATAGCGAGAGAGTAGTCTCAGCTTACTTATGGGATATTTAGAAGATGATAATTTTCGTTTTAAAATTTATAAAATCCATAAGTGTGTAGTTAAACTAATTTGAATGTTTCATGATAGAGAGACAACTACCACATATAGTATAATACATTAATTTATAATTTAATAAATCACTTAAATAAATAAATATTTACCGCATAGAACAAGGACAAACTATGAGGACTGCTAATGTTAAGAAAAATATAATCTAATATAACACACATAAGGCTTATAATAGCTTGTGACGTGTTAAGCGTTTATTTACGGTACGGCGCGCTATAATGAAATCAAGATGCAAATGTGATTCGTGCAATTTACTAAATCAATAACTATGACATGTAGAACAAGAGTTTTAATTGCACTCGACTACGCCTCCATCCGATCTCGCTTCCTACACGAGCGTTGCGAACAAAATCAACAGTGTAATAGTAGAAGCTTTGACAATCGAAAAGTAACCTTTGCAGCCGAACGCATCCGCAGACAATAATTTACAAGAATCAAATATGGTAAAAGTTGTTGCTTGCGTTTTCGTCGCGTTTTGGGTTTGATCATTAGGTGTCAGACATAAAGGCCTACGACTCGGTGTCCAAGTTCAATTCATATTTTCATTATTTCATATTTCAAATTCGGATCAGAGTTACTTTCGCATTTATTATATAAGTATAAATTACCAAAGTTTTAGGAATATATGTACAAGCCAACGACAAAAACTCTCAAGAAACTTAGTTGTCACTTGTCCATCCATTAAATTAGGTAAGACAGCTAAATAAATACAATAACATTATTATATATTTCTCTGGTTCCTTTATAAACGCAGCTTTGAAAGATTGATTTAAATTAATAAATAGTCGGTTGATTGAAGCATCAATTTTAACAAGACAAATAACGTTATTTAATATTTATATACTAAAAAAACCTACTATTAATTCAGAAAGAAATACCTTAGACTTTTGAAAAACAAATGAAAAAAACAAGTAGAGACTTTTTATATATTCTTTATTCAAGTAGACGTTATTGTTGTTAGCTCTTTTAAAACGTCATTTTCCTGTGTTGAATTAAACGTAAACCTACCACAGATTCTACCTTTTAAGGTAGTACCTTATTTCGAACAGGCTAGAAACTCCCTTTTCAATATTTTCTTAAGAAAAGTCTAAAAGTTGCTCAACCTCGCGATACAAAAAAACTTCTGTCTTATCGTACTTGAAATAAATAGATACACGTTTTTTAAATTATAGTAAGACAATATACTGTCACTGGTAGCTGTAATTACACTACACTAACTCAATCGACCTTCAAACCGGAACACAACAACACAATGTATCGCCATTATATAGACGCAGAAAAACTTATGAATTGATATTTTTTGAACAACGTTTCAAATTAATGAATGACGATTGAGAGATAAAAAAAAAGAATGAGAAATATAACATGCCTGTGAACAGTTCAGGAATTGTGTCACAACGATTTGTATTTGTGGTATCGACCAGAGTGTTATTTAAAAAAAAAAATGTTCGAAATATAAAAATTACATTACGTTGTTTTTTTTTTAATAACGTTATCGTCGAATTACGGTCAATGTTCTAACATTATTTCTTAAGCGACTTGTTACACTTAAATCTCGAAAAACAAAACACTTATTACAATCTCTACTAATATTTACAGCGTTCTTTCATTAGTTACTAGTGCGTGTGCCTTTGATAATAGTCAATACTTTGTATCTTGCTTCATCACACAAATACCTTTTTTATCCTATTGTAGTATCATATTAATTTTACCTTGACTATTTTGATTTACAAGAAACCTTTTAGTAATACAATACAGGGATAGGACGTCGCAAATAGCACGCGTAAAGTAAAAATAATTCAAGCCGCTATTTTTATTTCTATCGATATTATACTTTATAGCGCCAACTCGCCGCTTCACGTTTTAGGTGTGCAAAAATATATAATTGAGTTTTCAGCGCTTAGCTATGACCTAAATGCCTGACCTGTATGTGACCATATTTATTTGTCTTGATACGTTAAAACAAACTAGTGTTACTGCAGACACAGGAGACCACATATTAATCATCAAGGAACAGTTAATATTCTTTTTAACGCCAATATCCAATATGGCTGTGATTGCCATCATTTGCCTGCGACTATTTAAAAAAAAGGGAAGTATAGATATTGAAGATTACGATTTAATAAATTAGAACAACGGGGATGATCTCACTTAAAACATCGCCCAATCTTATTATATTAATAGCATAGACCGATTTTTCCCAGTGATTATGGGACGACAGCTTCATACAGAATCGGCTAAATCGGTTATGGTTTAAAGAGGCTAAACAATAAATATGCAGAAAATTTCAAGAGGATTCTTGATGGGAATTAACTATGTTATTACAATTTAAGAAAAAGTGAAAACGTAAATAAAATTAAAGTAAAATTATTATTGTCAAACCTCAATTCTAACTGAACACAATTTATATTAAAATTTTCATTTTGGCTTGGAGTTCACAAATAAAGAGTCGAGATGGCCCAGTGGTTAGAACGCGTGCATCTTAACCGATGATTGCGGGTACAAACCCAGGCAAGCACTGCTGTTTTATGTGCTTAATTTGTCTTTATAATTCATCTCGTGCTCAGCGGTGAAGGAAAACATAGTGAGGAAACCTGCATGTGACAAATTTCATAGAAATTCTGCCACATGTGCATTCCACCAACCCGCATTGGAACAGCGTGGTAGAATATGTTCCAAACCTTCTCCTCAAAGGGAGAGGAGGCCTTTAACCCAGCAGTGGGAATTTACAGGCTGTTGTTGTTGTTGTCACAAATAAATGAAACAAAATGAAAACCTGTCATAGATTTTGATATTCCTAAAAATGTTTTGATTTTTGAATAATCTCGAAGTTTCGCGGAAGAACCAAATATCCTTCTTAATATCCCTCTACATCACGAAGAGAAGTACGCAATGTCTTTACAAATGAGACTGTAATGATAATAATTCAGGCGAGTCATTGCCTTATATACAAAAGGCATTTAATTTGACGAGATAATTAATAATACACAGTCAAATTATAATTACTTTACCCCGGGTGAAATAATGGCAAGTATTTTGTCGTTGAATTGCAATTAAGAATTTATGATAATGAGGTAAGTTTAATTGACTTGTCTTCGCAAAAAAAATATTCAAAGAGTATTATTTAGCAATATAAAAACGAATAACAGTGGTGACTGTTTTTGGATTATTTAATCAAATAGTTTTTGTATTTACTACTACCGCCCCGACTACGCACGTGTGTAATGCTGATACTACATATACTACAGAATGTCTTTATTTACGATGAGCTCCTACTATCGCCGACCACCTGTACCGACGCAGGCATCAAAGACGACGATTTGAACTATGATAGGACGACGCAACACCGGACTAACAACCACAAGGACGTGACAACCACCAGGAGAAGACAACCCACAGCTACGGGACATACCACTGGGTCCATGGGACCCGACATGGGCCTACTGGGCCAAAAACACAACGTCACGGCAGCGAGTAGGCTGCCGTTAAGGACATGCCCTAGCAAGGAGGTTCGCCTCGAGGCCCGTACCCCGCTTGACCTAGGCCAAGCAGGATGAACCCGTCGTCGTAGTCTTTATTTACGACATAACTTTAGAAACTAAATTATCAGTTTATTTCTTCTATATTTCCTTTGTATGATATTCAAAAACCTTCCTCTCGAATCACTATCTATTAAAAAAAACCGCACCAAAATGCGCTATGTTAAAGATCTAAGCATATATAGGAACAGACAGCGGTGACGACTTTGTTTCATACTATGTAATGATGTAAGCACGGACAAATGGGCTCACTCACGCTTTAAAATGAAACACAATACTAAGTATTACCCACTGCTTGGCGGTAGAGTGTAGTGGGTGGTACCTTCAGCTTTACAAGTTTTAAATAATGCGTATAGTATATCTAATATTAAAAATGCGAATGTAACCGTCTGTCTGTTGATCTTTCACGGTCAAACCACTGAAACGAACTCCAAAGAAGGACAAGGCTACTTTTTATGCTATACTAGTTGTCGCCTGCGGCTGCGCTCGTTTTTTAGGAGGATGATTGTCATGTGTTAGTCAAAAAAAGTAGCCTATGACCTTCCTTGGATTTCGAGTTTGTAACGTAGCAAATTTCGTCGAAATCGTTTCATTGGTTTGGCAGTGATATATCGACAGACAAGGAGCTGAGATGGCCCAGTGGTTTGAACGCGTGCATCTTAACCGATGATTGCGGGTTCAAACCCAGGCAAGCACCACTATATATATGTGCTTAATTTGTGTGTAATTCTTCTCATGCTCGGCGGTGAAAGAAAACATCGTGAGGAAGCCTGCATGTGTCTAATTTGATCGAAATTGTGCCACACGTGCATTCCACCAACCCGCATTGAAACAGCGTGGTGGAATATGTTCCAAAGCCTCTCCTTAATGGAAGATGAGGCCTTATCCCAGTAGTGGGAAATTTACAGGCTGTTACTTTACTTTATATCGACAAACAGAGTTACCTTCACATTTATAATATTAAGTATAGACAACTGACGAGCAACCCTTAATGGTGGCCATACACGTTAGGGTTTGCAGTATGGTTATGACCGCACACTCTTAACCGACATGCAAACCCCAGTGACATAAAGCACATACATGTTAGGGTATGCATGTACAATTTTCAAGAAACTCTCAGTCATAAATAGTTGCAGCTACATGACGGTGTTTTGTAGGACGTTAATTTTTCTAACGACATCGTCTTTTGTAGCTTCAGGTTCCAATTCCTTTAGCTTATTTATCAACGTACGCTGCCGATCTTTTGTCTCTGTCGTGATAATCTTTGCACTTTACGCGCCAAAGACAAGGTTCGGATTGGTAGATAGCAATAAATCCTTCTAGTATGGCGTTGCGCTTGCGACTCGCCATTTTGAATTTCAACGTGATGGTGAGCGCGCGCGACCTTCCACTGCCACTGACTATAGGATACTGAGAAAACTGCACATGCAAGCACGAGCGGGCGCTACACACGCTCGGTTATGCATGCGCGCAAACATAACCGAGCGGCAAAAAATATATTTTTTGATATTCGTTAGGTTGCATGTACATGCACCGATAACTGTACAGTTTTATAACATACATGCTAGGGTTTGCATGTCGGTTAAGAATGTGCGGTCATAACCATACTGCAAACCCTAACGTGTATGGCCACCATAAAACAGAACGCAAGTCGCGGGCGAACACTAGAATTTTAACAAACCGCGACTACAAAGGTGCTACAGCGTTCGTAAGATTTCAATTGTATCGAGAACAATACCCACAGTATATATTTTCATAAAATCAAATAAAAAATATTAAATTTTGAATAGACTTAACAATAATGCTTTACATTTTCTTCAAAGTTATTATTTTTATCTTTTGAGCCGATATGACCCAGTGGTTAGAACGCTTACATTTTAAGTATGTATATTATATTATATTCATGTGCTTAATTTGTATTTTTAATTCATATCGTGCTCGGCTGTGAAGGAAAACATTGTGAGGAAACCTGCATGTGCCTAATTTGAAAGAAATTGTGCCACATGTGAATCCACCAACACGTTTTGGAGTAGCGTTGTGGAATATTCTCTTAAACTTCTCCGCAAAGGGAGAGGAGGCCTTAGTCCAGCAGTGAGAAATTTACAGACGGTTGTTGTTGTTTGTTGTATTATTTTTATCAACTAACGTTGATTATTTCGCGTTGGTTTGGCAAACAAAAGAAGTGAGAGACGTCTATTTAGAAATCGCTGTAATTATATAAAAGGTCAGCTGTTGGCGGGGGCGGGGGCTATTTAAAAATGTATATAATAATTCCATTGAAATTTAATATCCTTGATACTCCTATAAAATAGTTTAATAAACAAATAATTGCAAAACTCATTCGTCTGCGTAATTAATATCTCGACGCTATTTTCCCAAGTTTGTAATGCTGGATTCATTTCAGTATGATTAAGTCTTGATAAAACCTCACTCATTTTATATACGAACTAGCGAACCGCCACAACTTCGCACGGTTGCATTTATTAATAAAGAAAATGAAAATCTGGAATAAAGATTCCTACGAGTGATTTTTTTGGAGTTGACTCATTGGCTTCTGAGATTATCCCCTACCGGGGTTGTTATTGATGTCTTTTCGGATCTAGAAATGGATACGGATCTTTGATCTATAATATTCTATCGGTTTCGGAAACGGTTACGGATTCGCAATTATTTCCGATATATTCCGATTGTTTCCGATAGGTCACGGAAATTAGATTATCCAGAACTGTTTTAAAAAAAAATCCTATTATTGAACAATCCATTAGAAATAATGTAGTAATACAATTATATATTAAATACTTATAATAAATATTTAAAGCCAGCTAAACATTGTGAATTTATATAGGTAGAATAAGGCTGTATGTACTGTCAGAGTAAGAAAACCTTCTTCATTTTTCAATTTTTTTCCTATATCAAGTGTTAACCTCTTAGTACCTTTAGAATCTAAACATCAGATCATTGCGACGCAACATATCATTCTCGATCGGTAAAGCGGATTATCGCTCATACTGAGCACACGAAAATAGATCTTAAAGTGACGAACATTTTCTTACCCCGACTGTACATAAAACTATTCTGAGGGACGTCATCGGGCGTACGCAGAGTAACACACCCCAGATTCACTACAATTGCATGTATGGTTCAGCGAAGTATAGAAGATCAACATAAAGAAAAAGATTTTACCGTTTTATATATTAAAATAAAACAAATGTCAGTTATATTGCAAGTATTACTAGAAACAGGTTATCATGTGTTACACAATTATTGACATTACAATCCATACTAATGTTATAAATGAGAAAGTAACTCTGTCTGTCCCACTTTGAAGCCAAAACTACTGGACCGATTTCAATGAAATTTGGTATACAAATAGTCTAGAGCCAGAGAAAGGGCATTGGATACATTTTTGAAAACAAAGAGTTAAGACCTCTTTGTATACCAATCATCAACGTAATATTTTAAGTTAATTTGTAAATATATTCATATTCTACGCGAGAAAAGCCTAGGGTAACAGGTAGTTTGAATGGAACATAGGCACTTGTCTGAATACCTCAAACTTATTAGAGATCCAAACAACAAACAAAACAATTAATTTATTGTTTTCTCATACTGACTTTTGTAATATATAATATTTTTTAAATATTATGTATATGAGTGGCCAATAAATTTAGTATTGATATATAAGGAAATGCCTATTTATTTAAACCTCAGTACAGAAAAATGAAAATAAATTGAAGCAGCCTATACAAAAAAAAAATGTAATCAACAATAAAAATAAATATTTTATATTAATTAGTAAAACATTGATTATGTTATGCAATGGGAAAATCGTTAACATAATGGAATGATGCTTCATAAAGCAATAACATTATAACTGGTTTTGCTCATGATAGATAATTTATATTATGCATGGATAAATATAAAGTGATAATTATTATAGCAATCAATATATATTATATAATCATTTATGTAGGCACTGAACTTTCTCTGCCTATCTTCTCATTATTACATATTACTCATATTATATTATAAATAACACTGCAATATCATCTCTACAATCAAAACTATAATAAATGATCCATTAATATAGCTAGCTATTAGTTTATAATGCTTCGGGCATTCCAAAATCATTTAAGAAAAGGTTCCGATCAATTAAAAGTATTTTAGTTTACGATAACATATCTTTAGTGGCTTGTTCTAGATGTAGTTGAGTGTTCCCTTATTTTGAAAATGAAATATAATTGTTGTTGTTTTGATATCTTACTGAGAGAAATTATATATGTGTTTGCACAGTTATACACACAATATACATATCTCTTGCACAATATATCCTCAAGGTTCATCAAGGTAATAAATATAAACTTGGAAACCACTCTTTATCAATTTATTTTTGGGATATCACATTATGAAAGTATTAAATAGACCTCACAACAATTATTATATAAGTAATTGTTAAATACAACAAAAGATTTGTAGAAATAACTCACCTTTTGGTATAACTCCCGGGTCCATGAAAGTGGCCAGTGTAAAATTGGCCAAAACAAAAAACGTTATGACACCTTGGTATGCAGGAATCCATGGGTGCTTGTGGAGATAATACTGGCAGCTGTAAAAAGTAAATAAAAATAAAATAAAAGCATAATAGTTAAAAATATAGGGTCTATTTATATTGGTTGTATCATAAAAATAATATTAATTATTAACCTTATAGTACCTTCATAAAGCAAAGGATACATTTGAATATTTAATCTTTATATCATAGAATCTTTGTATGTGAACATAGAATTGGAAAAATCACTAACACACAATATGTTTACCTTAATGAAAAATAAATTTATTTTTAAATTATTAAAAACAAAAGCAATAATTACAAACTTGATACAACTATACCTAGAATTACTTTTTAAATGTACATTTAGAACAATATGTAAAAAGACTTGAAATGCTTACAGAAATATGTTTATATATCTTACAATTAACAAATCCTTAAGAGGTGCTTAAATACATTTTATATGTGAATATATTTCAAGAAATAATTCTGAGAAATTAATTGTTTCTATATGATTCACTCATTGAGTCAAGCCTTTTGTTTACACAAACTTGGCTGTAGTGAACATTAATGGTAAGGGATAAATCATGAATCGAAATACAAATTCCGATAGGAATATTAAGTACTTTGTGGTGTAAATAATGACTGCCTCAACACAACCAATGGGCACTAGTATTCGAAGAGCTTTAATCATTTAGTTGATGAAAGATAAATGTATACAGAATGTCATACAGGGCATAGGTAGTCCCGGGGTAAAAATAGAAGTAATTCTAAAATCTTATGTGAAAGTTGTCAAATCAAAGTGAATTCGCATCCGATCGACATTAATGTATACTTACGGAAAATAAAAAAACAGAGACGTCGTGCCCAAAAGTAAAGTCCAGGCGAATGTCGCAGGGATGTATCTCGTTTTGAGGTCGCATTTGGGCATATTGTGTCAATTTTATTTCCCTAAAAACGAATTATCTTGATTTTATTCACTACAGACCAACATGGCCGCGCCTATTAATGTGACAACCAGAAACTGTGTGGCATATATGACTTTGACAGGCAGCTATTAACCTATTTGAGTTAATTAAATTAACATACATTAAAAATATAAATTAATATAGGAATGTGGTATAATATTTAGCAATATTTTATATAAATTTAAACCTATACCAATTTTTAATAAAAAATGATAACAAACATTCTATTTTCTTAAATAGAAAACGTTACTATATAAACGATGTTTTTTTATAAATTAAGTTTCCTAATTTACTTTAATTTATTAGATGTATAAAATTAAATATAAAACGAATTAGCCTTGTAAGTAAATTTTAGGGGTCTTTATTATAGCTATCATAAAAAGAACAAGGATTATAATTCATAAATTGGCTGCACTGCACGGATCTATCAGCGTTAAGATTACAATTAAATTCAGTGGGTTATTTGTATTAATTTTGTATTGATGATTAATTCACATTTGCACAAAACATTACATCTTATTTGTCTCATAACTGGCTTAACTTAACATATTGCAGATCTTGAAGTCCTTAGTTCAAATCTTGGGCCAGGCAAATTTATTGTTTTTTATATGAATTTCTTAGAACGAGCTCAAAATTTAACCGATACTACTTAAAATTTTGTACATCGGATACCACATATTAGAAATGGCCCCGCACTTAAGATATCTTTATTGTATAAATAACTGCAAGTGTGGACCACACATTTGAGTACTATAATCCATCGAATGGATAATAGATAACTTAGTTATTATCAGCTGTAGGATAATCTAATGGAGAAGTAAATCATTACTAAAAGTCTCAATGGTACACTTTAGATATTATTTTAATTATGAATATTTCAATCATATCTGTAGAACTTTAAGCCTGCTGACAAATTATATTTGGTCTTAATTTGATGAATGTAAAGTAAAACTATAGAATGATTCAATAAAATTTAAATTATTTCATATTTTTTTCAATAACTTAATATTTCGCGTTTCCACGCGAGCCTATTGAAAAACAAATAAATAAAAATGTACATATTATGTAGTCTACAATTTTTCTTCTGTATCAATAGTCCAGCAAATTTTCTCTATTGGCTTGAACATAGCAAAAATAATTTTATTTCATAAAATTGAGTATTCTTAAATACCATTGGTTAAAATAATCAGCTGTCATATTTCATACATTAACATTGGTTAAACATTTTTTTTTAGTCTCGCGGATAAAAATGGCCGCAGTGTTGATTTCATGCTTAAAGAGTGTGTGAGGTTTTAAATTTATAAAACTTTCGTTAAAATTCTAACGTTTTTGTTAATTTCGTAATTAAGATTCGGTATAGATTATTGCGTTATTATTAAATACGATGTCTGAAAGTACTAGCCCTAGTGTGTTAAGTTATCTAAGACAGTATCGGTTTCAAAGGAAACCTACCCCTGGATCCAGCGGAACCTTGACAGTAACATCAGCCCCATCGAGCAATCGTGAGTATAAATTAATAAATACTTAACCGCAGTGGTGTTAGGACACGTGTGTTTGACAAGCTGTAACGAACAGTTGCGACCACGTTTATGAAAGCCTGCCTGGTCACGTTTCGAGGGTCAGGTTTTTTGCCCTGCCGGTTTTAATGGTAATTTCCTTAACCATGGTTCGAAAAATATTTTATACATTCTTAAATATTTTATCTACATACTTAGACCTATTATATATTGAATTAAGTATAAGAACAAAAACATATAACGTTTGTATTCGTACCACCACACTTTTGCAATTCATAACTAGAATTAAAATGTTGTAATAACTTGGTTTTTACTTTTATTTAAAAATGTAAACGAAGTTATGATTCTGCAATTGCATAATACATTAGTAACCAAAGCTCATATGACAGAAAAATACAATAACAAAAAAATTACCTTGTACCATGTTGAAGAAAAAAAAAAAATATATAAATATGAAAAAATAAAAAATATACTTATATTGGAACTTGTTACTTGTTCATTAATTTTTGCACTCATTTTTGTTAGTTAGAAATTGTAATCAGTTATTTTTAATTTAAATTATTTCTAAAAATAAATTCTCAGTCAAATCCTTTGCCTAGAGCAATTTTATTTTAGTACACAAAATTAAAGCTTTTTATATTTATATTCCTTACCATTTTATATATTAAGAATTATGTGTTTTTATGTGACCGTTTTTAAAACGTTTTTGTTCTTATCAGAAGTAAAAGTTATGTATTTACACAATAAAAATATTGTGTAAATCATTATTTTTAATCTTTGCTGAAAGATAATAGATTATTCATCATCAAACATTTATCAATACAGAACAGTAATAATACACTATCAATCAATGAATTGTACTCTAAATGCTACCAAAATAAAAATCTTACAAGTATGAAACTTTATAAGTAATTTAAACTGTGGAATAAACCTTGCAAGTTACATAATATTTCCTAGACATAAAAATCAAGAGCAAGGATGATAAAGCATATAATTGTAACCTCTTACAAGTTGTAGTCAGTGAAGCATGGTTTCCCTGATATGGTTATTATTAATTAAAAAAAAAAAAAACTATTAGCTATAAAGTTTGTTATGGAAAATAGGCAAGTTATTATTATTTTGTATTTAGAACAACAAATAAGGATGCCTGCACCAAACACAGCAATCAGAAATGGACCAATAGTATACAAACGGATCAGAATACAGGACTCGGACTCTGATGATTCTGCTTCTCCAGCTAAGAAACCAATTGTTGAATTGACCACAGCGGTTAAGGAGAGAAGGTTCAGGAACATGCTGGAAATGTTCCCTGATATATCGCCCTTGGTGAGTTACTGAGTTATGGTAGAACTACAATGTTAATCATAAGACACAAATAAAATTATTTTCTGGCTTATAAGTTCTGTTTAATAATATATATTTTTTAACTAGTAGTATCAATTGAGCATGTAATGGTAAGTGGTCACCATTGCCCATAGAAATTGGTGCCATTTACCATTGCCAATTTTATTCATTCCTTACATCTTCAATGTACCATTAAACTTTGGGACTAAATCACAGTTACTATGTCCTTTGTGCTTGAAATTACACTGATTCTTCTTACTTGTCCTTTAAACTGGAACACAATTACATGGATGTATGGATGGATGGCATATTGCTCCTTGAGAGTAGACTATATACATACTGGGCGATGCCAGACTAGATGGTCTTGCACTAGGTGATAGGGACCAAGTGTAATCATTATCATTAACAATTTATTATTATTCATTTATCATTACATTGTATAAAATAAATTCGCTTACCTTTGTCTGTCCCCATTTATGCTTAGACCTTGAAATTACGCAACGGATTTTAATGCGGTTTTTTTAAATAAATAGAGTGATTCGAGAGGAAGGTTTTCGTATACAATACATGGACAATAAAGTAGGGAAACACTGATAATTTCAGAAGTAACTATTGTAGTGTAAATAGATAAAGTCTGTAGTATGTTTAGTACCAGCATGCACTCATGCGTAGCCGGGGCGGATCGCTAGGTCTACATAACTTGTAATTTCTTAAAATGTTTCAGTTCGTCAAAAACACTCTGGTCAAACATGGTTGGAACGAAGAGAGATCGCGTGATGAGCTTCTGAAACATGACCCTGAAAGTGATGACAAGGCCTCACCGTCAACATTCTTCGCATCTCGTCCAGGGTTCTCAGGGCAAATGCCTAAATCCAATGGAATGGGTGTAGTCAGAGTTACGAGTGGACCTAGCGTGGTTGTCAGGAAGTCCTTGGCCGGTAAAGGTGGAAGGGCACGAAGAGGCAGCAGTGGCAGTGAAGACGACGATTATGGAGTCAGAAAAGGAAAGGACGAAAGAGTCTACGATAGGTATAATTACATCTACACATATAATAAAAATTATAGTGTCTGTTTGTAATGGTAAAATAGCCCTTTCTTACTCAATGTATGTATGTATACACAGTACAATACCAAAATAACATTTTTTAGAATTTTTGTCTGTCTGTCTGTTTGTTCCGGCTAGTCTCTGAAACGGCTGGACCGATTTTGATGGGACTTCCACTGGCAGATAACTGTATAATAAGGAGTAACTTAGGTTACAATAAAAACAATTTTTGTGAAATTCAAACGCGTACAAGGTCGCGGGCACAGCTTGTATTTCATAAAGTTCATTATCTTATTAAAATTTAGGAAAAATCCCAGAATTACTTTAATTTTTATTATTTTCATTACAATACTATGCCATCAAATTTTAAAACCACGATAAAGCCGCAAACCTTGGAATCTAGTTAACGACATATTGATAAATTATAGGTTTTACGTGAAAATTGAATCGACGACGCAGAATATTGCGTGGGATGAAGATAACTGAAAATGAATTTAATTGATAATAAATGGAAATGGATTTCCATTTCAGAATTTTGAGTTTGAACTCTGTTTGGGTCTTTCATAGAACCTATTGAATTTTTCGATGGGATTGCAGTTCTTAACTCAGACAGCTTAAATATCTGCATATGTTGTACAATGTTATAATGCTAATTTTTTTTGCATAAAATATGACAACCAACATCCTAAAAGGCGGGCGACCACTAGTTACCTAGAAAAACGGCTAAAAAATCATGTATGGTAGCCTCCTTTATTATTTATGTTATTATTTTTTTTTTGGAATAGCAGCAATAGAAAAACATCTTTAAAAAATTCATCTGTCTAACAATAACGGTTCATGAGATACTGGTTACAGACATAAATCAGAATCTTATCTATAAATTTTGTCCCGTTTTACCTTATGGGTATGGAGTCCTATAAAAACCACATTTTCTATTCCAGTGACGATTCTGACAACGAAATCACTGACGATCTCGTGGGCGACAAGAGGAAAGTATTCGAATTCCTAAACACGAGCAACATGAATGAGCTCTCGTTGCTCAGTGGCTGCTCGCAGAAGAAAGCGGAGGCAATCATAGCACAGAGACCATTCAAAGGATGGCTTGATATGGTAACACTTTATTAATACAATATACTTGGATGAGTTAGTTTTGATACTTGATAATATTTTAAAGCTACAAATTTGTGATTATTTAACCTCTGCGGTCGAGTGCTGTGTACACCGGTTTTCATGGGTACGCCACTCAGAGGTACTGGGTTCGATTCCCGGCCGAGTCAATGTAGAAGCTTTATTAGTTTTCTATGTCGTCTTGGGTCTGGGTATTTGTGGTACAGTCGTTACTTCTGATTTTCCATCATTAATTTTCCAACACAAGTGCTTTAGCTACTTACATTGGGATCAGAGTAATTTATGTGACGTTGTCCAATATTTATATAATTTATTATTTATATTTATCCAGGTAGAGAAGTTTAATAATAACAAGATGCTGAGTACGGATTTATTGAATTCAACTCAAGAGCTCCTTTGTACGAGAAACAATATACAGAGATTGATGAAGAAGTGCGTCGGTCTCGCTCAGCAGTTGGAGTCCGCAGTGGCTGCGGGGGCGGGCCGGTTGAAACAGCCGACCACATTAGATTCCAGGTAAGTTTATTAATAAAACGTGACTTTCTTTTAAATTATTTACATTGATGTCAGTAATAAATTAAATTTCATCCAGAAATTCAATTAAATTCTTTTTTTTATTGCTATATTCTGGTGCAACTTTGTGTGGATCAGTTGCTTCAATCTTTTTTTTGGTATCACGGTCATCTTGCAATCACTTTTCTCCCAAACGATCTGTGTTAGAGTCTGGAGGTCTGGTTGTTATGCGAAATTGAGCGCTTTTGTTTTAATTTTTTAATACTGATCTTCTCGATGCTCTTCTCGTTTGATGTACCTAAAATGCGAGGGCGAACATACAGGTGACCCTATAGACCAATTCATTATTTGATAATTATACATGTTGATAAACGCTATGCGTTTGACTTGAATTAAAAATAATGTTAAAGGCGCCGTCAGATCCTTATATTGAACGCGTCCATTACCTTTTATTCTAGACTATGTTTCGTTCGAGTGAGCTATGAGTTTTAGACTTATCTGTACACATAGCTCTAGACTTATATTTTGATCCTAGACATGTATTCTTCTCCACATTGTCTATGAAAGTCATTTGCCTACTTCGCTTATATTATGAACTTTCCATTTACTGGTAAACTTCATTAACTTTCGTATGTATTTATACTTCCCTCGATGTGATTGTGCATCACTTGCATTGAAACGAGATGCATCTGCATTCGTAGACATTTACCATTTATTTTCATAAAATAAAAAAAAATGTTTTAATTTCAGTTTAAAATTAGCACCATACCAACTAGTAGGTCTCAACTGGCTGGCTGTACTCCACAAGCAGGGCGTGTCCGGTATCCTTGCTGATGAAATGGGCTTAGGGAAAACCGTCCAGGTGATTGCCTTCCTCGCACACTTGAAAGAGACAGGGCAAGCCCGGGGGACGCATTTGGTCGTTGTACCGGCCTCCACGTTAGGTGAGTCAATTTGATTTTTTATTTAATAGCTGGTGTAGTGCTACACAACTTAGATGTAGCATCGGCAAATTCAATAAAACTGATTACAGCCGATTTATACAACCAATGGAAATAGCTCTCTTTCGCGCCATGCGATGCTATTCGTCGCTATAGATTCTCTCGTCAGAGAAAGCAAGTGCATGTTAATCGACTTGTCAAATTGACGAATATATTAGGTCATATTACAAGTTATTACCTTTCTGTAAAGATCACATTCATTTAAGAAATAAATATTGATAATTTGGTATAGCGTACTTAATTCAGATGTGATCGGTTTTACGAATTTTGCCGATGCTACATCTAAGCTGTGGCGTGCTATACACTGTTACCAACATCCATCGATTCACGTAAGAAGTAAATGTTGATAATTTGGGATAGCGTCTTTTATTCGGATGTTATCGGTTTTACGAATTTTGCCTATGATACGATACATCTAAGTTGTAGGGTACTATACATTGTTATCAACGTTTATCGATTCTATAAGAAGTATTAAATACTCCTTACACTATTTGCAAAGTGTGATAATCATGGCCTTTCAATTAATTTATAAAAATCACTGCTGTTATAGATAATTGGAGTAGCGAGTTGGCCCGCTGGTGTCCGTCACTACGTGTTAGCAAGTACTACGGTAACCCAGAGGAGAGGCGACTACTTCGCATTGAGTACTCGCGAGGATTAGATCAAATTGACATCGTCCTTACCACGTAAGAGATAAAAACATTCAGAATATTTTTTTTAACTATTTAAAATTGTTATATCAAAAAAAGTTAAATTAAATCACATAATCATAAAAAATATTTACTAATTCTGATCTCATAAAAATCTAGATCATACAGGTTTTCATTTTTGTGTAACTGTCTCATTATATATGTATTTCTAGTATTGACTCATAAAAGTTTTGGTAAATGATAAATTACAGCTACACAATGGTGAGCAGCTGTCCCGAAGAACGCAAGATGTTCCGTATCACACCGATGCACTATGTTATATATGACGAGGCTCATATGCTCAAAAATATGTCCACTCAAAGATATGACAATTTACTAAAAATAAAGGTAACTCTCAACTTAACATACAAGCTTATAATATATAGTTTGCTGCTCATAATATACCCTATATATAATAATAGCTATATATGACAATATATCAAGGTTTATAATTTAAAAAAAACTTTCAATTTCAGTCTAAACATCGACTGCTACTAACGGGGACACCTTTACAAAACAACTTGGTCGAGTTGATGTCACTTCTATGCTTTGTGATGCCTCACATGTTCTCCGGCAAAACTGATGACTTGAAGAGCTTGTTCCAAAAGAATGCGGTAAGTTCGTTTATAACATTATATATAGGAAATGTAGTCTTTCTATTAAATTTGGAGCTGTCAATATAACCATAATATTTTTTAAAATTCAATTTCAGAAAGCAAAAACGACAAAGAAAACAAATGGTACCAAAGAGGATGACGTTCCAGCCTTCGAACAGAGTCAGATAACACAGGCCAAGCGTATTATGAAGCCTTTCGTACTACGGAGGCTGAAGCGCGACGTACTACAGGACTTGCCTAAGAAAACGAACCACACAGAACTGTGCCCCATGTCCGAGAAACAGCAGAGACAGTATAAGGATCTCATTGCCGGATTCTCTGCGAAGGATGGCACGGTTTGTAATTACATGTTATATTGGTAAAAATTTGGTTTCACACATACAAATAGTTTTTTCTTTAGGTCGCATATAATGTTTCAAATGGGACTAGGAGGGGAATGAAAAGGTCCTGCAGCTTTTAAAGCGCTAGGCCGTCGGTAAACCATTGCGCTACTGACGCTTCATATTTGTCGAATTAAATATCGTCGTCATAAAGTATAAACAGTCCAATGAATATATATGTATGTCAAGTTTGCCTTTCAACAACAACAGCCTGTAAATTCCCACTGCTGGGCTAAAGGCCTCCTCTCCCTTTAAGGAGAAGGTTTGGAACATATTCCACCACGCTGTTCCAATGCGGGTTGGTGGAATGCACATGTGGCAGAATTTCGATGAAATTTGTCACATGCAGGTTTCCTCACGATGTTTTCCTTCACCGCTGAGCACGAGATGAATTGTAAAGACAAATTAAGCACATGAAACAGCGGTGCTTGCCTGGGTTTGAACCCGCAATCATCGGGTAAGATGCAGGCGTTCCAACCACTGGGCCATCTCGACTCAGTTTGCCTTTAAAATATATCAAATGTATACAGGCAATAGATTATCAGCAAAGAGCAAAGTTTTCTGCCTATCACATTCAATTAATGCAAATGTGTCCTCGTGTCACCATCAGATCCACGCGACTACGGAGCAGAGCGGCATATCGATGATGATGGACATGCGCAAGCTGGCCAACCACCCGCTGCTGCTGCGCTACCACTACGACGCGACCGTCACGCGCAAGATGGCGGCGCGCCTGGCCCGCGACCCCGCGCACAAGGAGAAGAACGAGCAATACGTGTTCGAAGACCTCATGTGCATGTCAGACTTCCAGATGCACCAACTCACCCAGCAGTATTCGGTTAGCTCGATCTATTCAAATACCTTCACAAAATTATATATAAGTAAGACACAAATTAGATGTAGCATCGGAAAATGCAATGGAATGAAAATAAAACCGATTACTGCCGATTAACACAACCAATAGATATAGCTCCCTATCGCGCCATTCGACGCTATTCGACGCTATAGATTCACGCGTCAGAGAAAGCAATTGCATGTTAATCGACGCGTCAAATTGACGAATTTATTAGGTCATATGATATTACAAGTTATTACGTTTGTGCAAAGATCATATTCGCGTGAGAAATAAATATTGATAATTTGGGATAGCGTACTCAATTCGGATGTGATCGGTTTTACGAATTTTGCCGATGCGACATCTAAGTTGTGTCGTACTATACGTATAACGTATTTCGTCATCTTAGTGGTTTGCCAAGAGCTCATACGACTCATATATTTATTGTATGTCTTTTAGTATTAATTATTTTGCCCAACTCATTTGGGTATTTCTGATAAGAAATTCACAGTCCGAAGTAAGAAAATACTCTTACTCGCCTTCAATTTCCATTTAATTTATCCTCATATGTGTTTTTTTTGAAAAAAATCTTAATTGTGATTTTTTTATAACAATTTCAGTGTATTAGATCATTCTCGGTGCCAGACCATTTGATAGAAGATTCTGGTAAATTCCTTAAATTGGATGAGATGTTGCCCAAGTTGAAAGAGGAAGGGCACAGAGTCCTAATCTTCAGCCAGTTTACGATGATGCTGGACATCCTCGAACCTTACCTCCGATTACGTAACTATCGCTACCTAAGGCTTGACGGCAGTACTGCTGTTAATGAGAGGTGAGTGAAATCTTAGTAGATAAGCAACATTATATAAATTAATCCTAATTTATTCACATTTTATTTTATATTTTGAACCAATATCTTTGACAACAATGGCTTAGAAATGAGCTATGCTCTCCATCAAATAGTTTAATACACCGTGTTTTATAAATAATTACATATTATAAATATATATTCTGCTAATTGTTATGTGTATAATTAAATATGAGAGCTTAAATTATATTATTATTCATAATGTTGCAATAATATGTAAAAAAAAAATAAAAAAAATAATATTACCCACAAACTGTTGAGAGAATTTCCTTCACAGCTATGTAAATAATGATTGAATTAATTTACTCCATTGCAGACAAGATCTAATAGATCGGTACAACGCTGAGGACATATTCGTGTTCCTGTTGTCTACAAAGGCAGGAGGTCTCGGAATAAATCTAACGGCTGCAGATACTGTCATCATTCATGACATTGATTTCAACCCATACAATGACAAACAGGCTGAGGACAGGTAAATATTTTAACCTTTTTTTTAGTTATTAATATAGAGTTACAGGTATATCCAGCTGAGTAGTTACTGCTACTTAAACTTAGCTTAGTAAGAAATATTAACCATTCCTGACATCGCCAACAGTAACAGTAACACTGTTTCACTCACTCTTCACACGGGAACATCATTATTTTTATTTCATTGAAAAGGTATAAATGTCAAAAATTTTCATACACCAGTGATAATTAATTTTTCAACCAACTTCAAAAAGGAGGATCAATTCGTCTGTATTTTTTTTGTGCTAAGATTTCGGAGTCGCTCTCGCTATTATTTTTCGAAAAATAACACTTGGAGGTTTATACAGGTTTCGACTTTAGAGAATTTATTTCTGTGATCAATTAATCATAGGTTTATATTTTATGTTATTGACAACCTTAACAAGCTAGTGAGAAAAGCTTTTCAAAAACCTTGGCTTGATTGATGTCTAGATCTTACTGCTAATTAAAACAAATATTTATATATTTTTTTATTAATATGTTTACTATGTATCTGTTCCAGATGCCACAGAATGGGTCAAACTCGTCCCGTAGAGATATACCGGTTGTTAAGTGCGGGTACAATCGAGGAGGGCATATACCAAGTGGCACAAGAGAAGCTTAACCTTGAAAAACATGTAACGGGTGCCGACGGTACGTAATATTTATGTCTACTTTTGTTACAAAACATTAATTTTTTAACTTTGAAAAATATAAAAATAACTTAGAAGATATAGCTTATAATAAATTTCAAAGTTCCTTTCCGCAAATCGATCCAAATGTGTTGATTTTAGGACTAATAATCACTATTATTCATGATATGAATATCTTTATATTTTTTTTCTTTACAGAAAATGAGGGCACTGAGCAGAAGAATGTAGTGCGTCTACTGTCAGCAGCCCTGGGATTGACTTCGCCAAACAAATGATTGTTAGCCAGTGATGTCATTGTCATAGACTAGTGAAATGACACTGAATGTCGTCTGAAAGTGGCTTAATTATAGTGCTATGGAACTGAAGTAATAGTGCATCGTAATATATTGTATAGAACAAAACAAATACCTAAGTGATTGTGTACAAAGTGAAGAGTTAAGTCATTCCCGTTTGTAAACTTATTTATTCTTTATATATTGTCATTAAGAGACATAAAAAGAATTTAGTACAAAAAAATTTTTTGTTACATTTTATCCGAACAACGACAAGTTTAGTTATTTTTTATCACACTCATGGAAATATATGGAATGATTTTGTAAGTTAATTCGTGCAAAATAAACGTAATTTATAAATCTATCGTTAAATTAATATTTAATTAGTAACTAATAAATTAATTTACTGCAACTATGAACTTTGTCTTTGAAGAATGCACAAAATATTGAAATGTGATTCTATGCTTTTCTATGACACGGGTTTTTGTCTGGTTGTAGTGTAATGAAAAAACTGGATATAATATTTCCATAATTGCGATGTTTATTGGCATATAATATTGACATATTGGATTGAGGAATGTTCTCCAAGAGAGGGAGGTCTTAATCCTAGAGGGACATTTACATGCTGACCACTTTACTCTTACTGATGAGTTTTGAGTAATAAAATGTGTGGGAGCAAGATTATTACGCATTATATTTTCTTATGCTTAAATTATTTATAATGTGGCTTAGTATATTAAACAGTTGTTATTTTGAATTAAAAAAAAAATTTAAAATTGTCTCGACTGTAAGTAAGAAAAGATCTTGTAAATCCCTTTGCATATTGCTTGTGAAGTGGCAATTGATTTTATAGTAGACTGTCCCTGACAAATAATTTGCTATCGATTCTAAATTTTTGCACTAAGTGTTGCCATAAATCTTTAATAAATACAGCCTGGAACTACGGTAGATCTAAATGCCACATCTAACTTCAATTCAACATAAAAACTTGCAATATTTTTGACTAGGTATATAATAATATTTACCCATGAACTACAAATAATAAGTAGGTTTTGAAAAGAAAAAATTTAAGACTGTTCTGGGTAGCAACACATAAGTTGTATCTTGTTTCATTCATCAAAAACTATGAAAAAGTGTCCTCCATTACTAAACAAATAATAGCAAGTTATTTCATTGTTATTAAATAAGTAACTCATGAAGTTAATATAACTATTGGGTGAACAATATACGAGTTGATTTTCTGTACAAATAAAATACCACTTTATACGAGTTTAAACTTAGCATAAAAATCTTATTAAAAAAGATTTGTATGGTTATCAATCTAATAATACTCTAATAAAAAGCTTTCAAACAAATCTATATAATAAATATTTTCTTATACGAATCTCTTGCTAATTCACAAGTAAACATGTTAAAATTATTTATAAAATAGTTAAAAACCAATGACGTTGGTCTGTAATTAATTGGATACTGTCTTTAGGTTAATTTAATTTCATCTAGAATAGAATAAAGGAGCTGTATAAATGTTACGAATGTTTACTTTCCAACCACACTGCCTTTTCAAAGTATACACTGAGACTGTCGTATGTAAACTATATTCTAAATATGTACATTAATAACAATAGATAGTGAAATAAAACAAATGAAAAATATGACTATGCATTATTTATAAGATAATAAACTAGTATTAATGTTAGACTAAATACCTGAGATTTTGATTTAAAACTCACTTTCACCGAAAATACTAACAGTATTGTTGGTAAGTTACTACTTCTTTAATTTACTACAAATATAATTATTATTTTAAATTATTTAAAATCCGTCTAAGAAATTTTGCAGATATGTTAAAAATAAATATATTTGTTTGCTATTTCCCAGTAGTGTTTATATCTTGAATACAATATATCATATATGGTAGCATATTGCTTGATTTATGCGTTCAATTGCGAGCGGCACGTTTAGACAAAATAGGTAATACAAATAGTTATATAAACTATTATAGAAAATTGCAGCTTTCCAAATCTATTACTTATATTTTGAATCTATGCTCGACTTTTTTTTTTAATATCGCGAGTCAACGGTATAACTCATTCCGTCAAACGACTGGCTCTGGAATTATTAATTACATATATTTATTTTAGTAGTATTTTACAAATAATTTTTAAAGGAAACGTGCGTGCTGAAAATCACGCAAATAGATCTTAAATTTTTTTCGTAATAATTTATTTTAAATTCTTCATCAACAATTATTAAGACGTATAATAGTGTTGTATGTATGTGATATGGCAATCGCGTGTTATGCCACTCAGCTGTATACTATAGGCGAATATATAGACATAGAGCATTAATTGCTTGTATATAAAAAAATTGTAATACGTAAGAATGAAATTGTAACTAATATTGGAATTTAAAATTATAGATTAAAAATAATTTACAGTATAATAGCTTCAAAGAAACAATTGTTTAATATGTATGTAAATTGATGTACGTTATGTAAATCTAAAAATGTTTTCAATAAGGTAAATTAATTAGAATTGATATCATAGTTGAGCGAATAAATACTACTTCCTATTAATTTTTTAGTGTTGGTTTTCGAATAAAATGGCAATATCTTGTACGAAAAATCTTACTATATCACAAATGTGTAAGTTATATTTAAAAAAATGAAGGTAATTTTGTCTGTTACAAGTGATGAGTCAAATGAAAATAAATGGTGATCGTCAATTATTTGAATTTCATTCGAAGTTCAAATACTGAAATATTTGATCATAGCAAACATATTATTTATATTTGTATATTAGTTCATCTGATATTGTTTAAGATGAATAAAAAATATATTTAAAGTCCTTATAATAATAAATCCGTTTTATAATTAAGCAGTGTTTATTAATAATTTCCGCCAATTTAAACCGAAAACGATGATGCTTTCGGTTTAAGATATTCCAAATTTAAAATTGATTAACATCGATGAATTTGAAAAAACGACTCGTATGCCGCTGTTGTCTTGATCAGTTCATCGTTTGTTTGCTGATAGAATAAAAACTTGTCATTTTTTTTTACATATTTCCTATATTACAGGTATTGTATTATATATACAGTATGTTTGTATAGTATTTAAATAGTCATTGATCTTTTCAACTGCGTTTTATAATTAATACATTTTTAAGTATTAATATACTTTCTTTTTCATTCGTTGAATAAAAGGTTAATTAATTCGTTTGATGGCATTATTCGTGTTATTGAAATATTCAAATTTTATTTATTTTAAAGTTGTGAGTAGTTGGCAACATTGAATATTTTTGGAGAATAAAATGCAGTTGAAATGGGTAATTAATTATGTAATATTATAATAAATGTAACACATAGGTAGATATTCCATGGACACTTATGTAAAATATAACAATATATTTTTGTATTAAATACAGAACTGACCACCAAAGTGAAGGAAGGTGATAGGTCTTAATATTTAACTAGTTATTTATTTTTCATTTTTTTTACATTTTCTTTAAATCTAAGTAGCTAATTTTATTAAGTTTGTCTTTTAGCAGACATTCCTAAATTTTAATTTATTGTACAAAAGCACAGTCTTTGTATGATTTACAAGTATATAGTTATGTATCTTGAGAGATGAATGAAGCACAGAAAAAAAAGAGATTCATACATTTTAATTTTAAGAAATTTATTTTAAATTATTAAAACCAGGTGTTGTCGCGTTACTCATTATGTGGAACAAATCCGAGGACATTTCGGAAAAATCTTATGTTGTAATCACTATTTATACAGCTGTCATTATGACAATAAGGCCACTTACACACATATGTGTAGTCGACTTCTACGAGATTCACAATGGCAGCTATTACTCGGTCAGGGAGGCAATCTACATCCAGGTTCTGTGGCCGAAACCCATCAGGTCGAAATTATCGCATTACAAGTGGTATAAGACACAATAATATGCAATTTATTTTTATTTTGAATATATATTTATTGACACGAATATGTTTGCTTCAAATTATTCTAAATACATACATTAAATACGTAAAATATTCTGTAGTTGATTTAAAATTTTGGTAGTTTAATGAAAATAATATTATATTTAGTTAAAAGAAATTATTTCTTGCATTTTAGGTAATTAGCTGTTAATGAATGCTAACTGTAACTTGAAACTGAATTACGCATGGATATGGTAATTTTATACTGTTTATGGTTTGTGTAAATGATTTTAAATAAAATGGAGTGCGCTCGTTTTGTTACTAAATATGAAAAATACAAAATATTGTTAAAAGTATTTAAGTATAGATTAAAAAGTCGTGTTCAATTTAGTTCATTTTTCTTTATTTCGTTCGACTTGTTCAGAAATGTGTAATTAATCCTAAAAATTGAACGATATTTACATTATTTTTGTTCTTAATAATTATTTCCCTATTATAATTAGATTTGAAGTTGTATTAAATAAATAGATAATTTATTCCTGAATTTGTTTTACTTTTCATTTCAAGCACCATAAGATTAAAATATTATCAGAAATACTAATATAATCTTAGTAATATTATCTCATGCTACTTCAAGGATAGAAATGTGGATTGCAGAAAACAAGTGTTATTTAAAAAAAAGTAAAGTAAAGTAACAGCCCGTAAATTTCCCACTGCTAGGCTAAGGCCGCTTCTTTCATTAAGGAGAGGGTTTGGTACACATTCCACCACGCTGTTTCAAGGCGGGTTGGTGGAGTGCACATGTGGCAGAATTTCGATGAAATTAGACACATCCTGGTTTCCTCACGATGTTTTCCTTCACCGCCGAGTACGAGATCAATTATAAACACAAATTAAGCACATATATTGTGGTGCTTGCCTGGGTTTGAACCTAAAATCATCGGTTAAGATGCACGCGTTCTAACGACTGGACCATATCAGCTCCCAAAGGGCCATCTCAGCTCAAGTGTTATTTAATAACTGAAATTAAATTCCATCGCTTTTACCAAAGATAATGTAATCACTGTGTTTTTGCCTCAAGTTAGAGTCAAAGAACTGAGACTGGATATCAACTATTAACGCACTTTATAAGTAGTATATAATATACATCAAATTTAAAATAGTATAATTTTGTTTTAATTGAAAATAGTATAGTAAATTGATTCTCTGATATTTCAAGATTAAAATTTTGACTGGGTCGTCTTACTCAATTAGGTGCCCTAAAAATTTGATGACGAAAAACATTTATTATTTTCATACTTGTAAAGATATTAAGTTTATTTTAGAACGTTATTTTTTATTTAATGGTAATATATATGGTCACCACTGCCCATAAACATTTGTAAAAAATATTTACAAAAAATATACAGACAAACCTTATCTTTACCTGCCTTTTTAATTCTTTTTTTTTTGTTAGTGATAGTCAATTACAACAAGAAAGTGAAGATATAGACAGAAACGGAAAAATACTTTGTTTTATATATTGACTACAATTAGATATAGAATAGAAAGCTATAAGATATAGAGAAAAGGTAAAGATGTTATTAGTATTATCATCGGTTTAAAGTGACCAGAACAAACACACGTAGTTAAGCCCTTAACTTTGCTGGTGCGAGGCTGAGAGCCGTGGTCCACCCAACCCACGACTTACGCCGCCTTTGATTACATTAGCATATAATAATATGCAATAATATGCAAAAGCATATTTTTCGATATATATATATATATATATATATATATATATATATATATATATATATATATATATATATATATATATATATATATACCTGTTGACTTTCAAGCGGGATATATAAATTTAAATAATTGTATTAACTAACATGACTTTGTATTTTTTAAATGTTAAAAAAGAGTAACTACTGAGTTGAGTTTCTTGCCGGTTCTTCTCGGTAGAATCTACTTTCCGAACCGGTGGTAGCTTCACTTAATTGTAAAATGACGATTCAAAAGTACTTGTAAAAGCCTACTTGAATAAAATTTATTTTGATTTGATTTTATAAGAAACGCGACCCACGATTTACGCAGCCTCTGATTACACTGATGTATATAAGAATGTACTGCGGATTTAAATTTGAAAAAAATACGGCTGAAGTGCTGAGTTTGTATGTATGATATTCATTGCACACTCAGCGGGGGAAAAAATATCATGCGGATATTGCATGACTCGGAATACATATTGATATATGTTATGTATCACCAAACAAACTGCATGGAGCAATGTGTTGTAATGACCATCTCCCTTTTGTTAGGAAGTTATAATAGTGAACAGTGGCTTTATTTCTTGTCTTTGAAAATATGGATGATAAATGAAAATCTATATTCAGCGAAGTAAGTATAAATAGCATTACGTAATTATTTTTCAGAATAGAAACATTTAAAGTATGTTACTATCGCTACAAACGTACGTAGTAAATAATGATTATAATTTTATTTGGTAACGAGGAAGGTTACAGATGCTAGGAACCATATCCATTCTGTACTTCTAACAATTTCATGATGATGGACTCAGTAGTAAAGACGTGAAAACACATGATTTCGTATATACAATTTTAGTTATTATTTATTTTTTAATAGCCTATTTATATTAATTAAAAATTACACTTGGTGGTAGGGCTTTGTGCAAGCCCGCCTGGGTAGGTACCAACCACTCATCAGATATTCTACCGCTTAATAACAGTACGCAGTATTGTTGTGTTCCGGTTTGAAGGGTAAGTGAGCCAGCCTACAAGGGACATAGCATCTTAGTTCCCAAGGTTGGTGGCGCATTGACGATGTAAGGAATAGTTAATATTTCTTACAGCGTCATTGTCTATGGGTGATGGTGACCACTTACTATCAGGTGGCTCAAATGCTCGTCCGCCAACCTATTCCATACAAAAAATAAAATAAAAAAAATATAAATGTGAAAGTAACTTTGCTTGTCTGTCTGTTTGTCGCTCTTTCGCAAACAAACCGTTGAACCGAATTTGATGAAATTTGGTATGAAGCAAACTTGAACTCCAAGAAAGGACATGCTAGGGGCTACTTTTTAGCCTAAAAAATTACTACCAATACCCTAAAACGCAATCGCAGCCGGGAGCGACTACTAGTAAGTTATATACGTATAACATATTTGTATATTTGGTCACCACTTACACATCCGATGAATGTAACAATGTAATATAAAATAGTGTTTACACACACATCGACTTCATGTCCTTTGATAATTGCCATGAAAACACCGGTTATTGGTTATAACATTTAAATTTATCGCTTAAAATATTTACATATTACAGCATTTTACCTACGATAAAAACTATACCTAATAATATTGTTTTTTGAAATAGCAGTGCAAAAACCTTCATTAAAAGTATAGCATTTCAACCAGCACTTGTGACTTCGAGAGAAATGCAGCTAGCATTCTTGCCACCATTCCACGCGGTCAAGATTTATACAGTAGGTAACTGGTTTTAGTTCATATTTGTATATATTTAAGCATTTAATGTTATTAATTCCTATGTTAATAAATGATAGTATCAGAAAAAAGAGTAGTACCAGATGTGCTAGTGTGCAATTCTCGGAAGATCTACAATCCGACTGAGTAGAACAAATATGATAGACCTAAAGAGAATCATTTGAACTAAAACGGTAGTACTATATTTTATTGCAATAAAAATATTCTAATTTTCAACCTGGACTTATTATATATGGATATTATGAGTGTATTTATAGTTAAAACTTCAATCTAATTTTATATTATAAATTTACACCACGCAAATTGCAATGAAGAGTGAAGACTCATTACATAATACGTTTAATTTGTCATGTATCTATTTTAAATAGAGTTGCGATTAAAACATACATATAATGAAATCATCATTTACAATATATAGGTATAAATATATCGTATACATATCTATTGTTTCCTACAAGCACAGAAAGTTCATCAGTGTAATATATTTTTTAGCAGGTTAAACAATTAACTAATTTAAAAAGATATATACTTTGTTAAATGAGTCAAATACCGAACCGCATTAAAAATTCCAAAGTAACTATGCCGTTTGAAACGCAGCGACCGTGCAATTTCACTGATGTAGAGCAAACATTGATTCACTGCTTCAATAGGCAGCGAAGTTTTTCAGCAGACGGCACTGACGTGAACCACGAAGGTTTTTCTCGACTCTCGGGCGAGCGGAGGAGCCGACGCACATCTCACACCGTGCTCACCGTGTCTTTGGATAGAGCAGCCGTCCACCCAATGGGTGCGCGCGCGGCGCGTCAGTCGGCACACCGCCCGGGCGGGCGCCACACGACCGGAATCTGCGCAAGCGACAGGCGACGCGAACGAATATAATTTCAGTGAAATAATAACGCGAATCCGCCAACGATCATTGCAATACGCACGCGCAAGATTCTGGTAAGTAAACTAATTATGATATGATAACAAAGACCGTTCACGCGACTTTTCGACCGGTTCTATATATAGTGCCGTGTATTTTCGGCCGCTGCACCGAGGGAGAGGTTATGCGTTTTACGCGTTTCCCGACTAGTAGTTTTTAACACGCGCAGATTTGTGATCGCTGTGACCTATAATCCGGTGGGAAGGGGCGGGCACGATGAGATATTTCCAGTGTGAAATTCTGCCGTGTAAAATGAAAGTGAGCGCGGTGTTTGCGGAATCGCTCGCTCCCCGAGCCGCGGATTACCGGTTAATTGGTTTAAGATAAAATAGAATTCCTTGTCTGCTCTTCCGTCAACGATGGCCTAAATACCGATAATGTACAACATGGCACGTCCTTACAGCACTTTTATTGACTAATGAATGGAGGTATTCATTTGTGGGTGTTGAATACTTTTCGTTTCAACTTGCGTTACACCCGTGACTTCGCTCTACTAATTATACTCGTATTTGTTATTAATATTAATCGAATATTTATTAATCAAATTATGGTGTTTGACTAGTTATATGAACTTTGTTTTTTATTTTCTTTTTATTAATGGAAAATCATTTTCCGGCTTAAAGGTATACAGAAAAAAAATTAAATTTGAATCTTGTCTCGAACTCTATACATATAAAAGAATTTTTTACTTAATACCTTCTTTGCATAATTTTATGACATTACGTCATCCATTCAATAGGTATTTTACTTTGAAACCTAATTTACGTCTGCAATTACCATTCTGACCTTGATTAAAAACCAAATTATTTATAGCATTTTAACGAATTTTGGTAAATTAACTTTTTTTTATAATTTAAATGCCTGACTGTTGGCAGACGTCTGTCTTCACTTTAACCTCCAACAGGCACTGCAATTTCTGGTATGTCTTATGAATGTATGTATCGGTTTAGTAGTTTTATTAAAAATCGTCTTATATTAAATAACGTTCTAGTAATGAATACAAAGATTCTTTGCACTTCATAAATTAAAAAAAAAGTGTTGGTCGTTTTCAGCACTAAGTTTTCTAAAACTGTATACGACCATAAATATTTGTCGTCGTTATTATGCCAAGGTCTGTTCGTCAAAATTAATAATTTAAAATTTAAGTGAAAAAGTAAATAGAGGATGCGCATTCCCATAAATAATATTTTTTTCTTAAAAACCTTTCCGGTACCTATGTTACGAAATGAACACCTATGAGACTTCGAAGATTGATTTGATACAGATGAGATTTAGAAGTTGATAGTCGTCAGCCAGGAAAATGACATTTACACATATATAGACTACAACAAAAGTTTTTGTATGCTAAACTAATTAATCTGGTTTATTGATATAATTACTTGTGTACCTATCATTTGTAGGTAATGAAACAAATATTTTATGTATTGTTTAAATGCATTTCTTTTTTTGTTTGACATTTTGAAAAATATCTATTTAAAAAATAAAAATGTCCGAATAATTGTTCTCTTTGCTTTCCTAAACAATTCATCCCATTGTGATGAAACTTGTGTTGATCTTCGGCCTTTAAACTATACAACAAACAATATTTGTTTTGTAATGTAATTGTTATGTGTAAGAACTTCCGGACTTGATTTTTTTCTCCGGTTTTATTCATCGTTACCGTTTATTAATAAATCCGATATCCAGAAAGTTTATGATTAGCCTTATTTATTTTGTAATGACATTTTACTCTGCACTCTGGTATAAAAATATATAGAAGTGCTTGGGTATATACATTGCACATTTACAAATAAATAGATAAAAAAACTTTTTATTATAATAGTATCTAATGTATATAAAACTATGAATAAAATAAATGAACCTTAGCTATGTAAATATGTTTTTTTCATAATTATAACTTATGAGTAACAATCAATTATAAATATATTTATTAACATGCTAGTACCTAATTTATGTTGTGTTGTAGTTTTCATAGTTTTGCTTTTTTCATGACTCACGAATTTTTATAACTTAACTTGATGATACTTTCAAGTTCTTACTTTGACGTATAAATAACATAAATCTCGAATAAAAAATACAATCAAGTAGACTTTTCAATCGGTCGTCAAAAGTTAGGAAACTGTTGTGTTGGTTAGGTAACATTTAATGATACCTAGCGAGCGGCTACAGGCCATTGAACGAGGTCACTCACCCCTGAAGCAGAGGCAGCCAGCAAAATAAATTACTGTAATCATTCGTAACATTCGGTAACCATCTTTTTCTTATTTCGTACGATACAATGAAGCCAGGGCCGGATTTAGGGGACCAGATTCCAGACGTCTACAAGGGAGCCCGTTCCACCAATAGAGATTTATAAAATAAAAACAAACTATTTCATTTTCCTATAAAAAATCCATATGAATTAATATACATTAAATTATATAAACTATACCTAATATTTTAAAATAAAATTACATATAATTCTTGTATTTTAAAATACCTCTAACTAACTAAAATAACTTTTTTTAGGAATAAATTATTGAAATACTGAACTGTAAGACTAGTTAATTTTTATGAAAAATAATAATAAGAGGACTCCATGTTTTTATTGGCCAGGGTCTTTGGAATCCGGACCTTGAATTAAGCAATCGTAGTGTGATACTATCGTAGGGTACTGATGCTGTCATATCGAGCCACGCTCCTTTATCTTGTCAACTATGATATTCATTATGAATACTCGTATAAGACTCATTAAATTTTAATAAAAGATTGTAGGTATACATTATATTGTTATGAACATTAGTTCCTCTGTATATACATGTTTAAATCTGCCATACATTCACATTATAATATGTGATTTTCAAGATATAACCGGTACACGAATGCTTGAAAAACTTTAGTTTTTCGATCAATCGAAACACTTTTCGATCTGACTGATTATGACAACTCACTACAGCATACCTCATTTTCAACCGACTTCCAAAAGGAGGAGATTATCAATTCGTCTGTATTATTTTTTTTTTTTTTTTTTTTTATATTTGTTACCTCATAACTTTTCACTGGGTGGACCGATTTTGATAATTTTTTTTTTGTTTGAAAGGTAGTGCTTCCCGTGGGGTCCCATTTTTTTTTTATTTTTTTCCGATGATGGTATCCATATGAAAACGACATAAGTCTTAAATTTGCATTATGTATATGCGCGACAAATAGGTAAATAACTGAAAATCACGTTTACCAATTTTGATAATTCTTTTTTTATTATAAAATATATACTTCAAGGGTAATTTGGTGAAAGTTTGGTAAGGTTCTGAGCACAGGATCCATGGCAAAGTAACGGAACGGAAGGGAACGGAACAATTCTGAGGAGCACGTTAGCGATACTCAGTCGAATCTTTTATTTATAGGTTATTTGGATATTTGAGTCACCTTCCGTAATGTGGTTATGTTTATGTAATTATCATAGTCGAATATTATAATCAACTAGCTACCCACCCCGGCTTCGCACGGGTGCAATACTGATACTAAATATACTACAGAATTTGTTTATTTACGACATCACATCGCAAACTTCTAAAATTATTAGTGTTTCTTTACTATATTGTTCATGTATTATATACACAAACCTTCCACTTGAATCACACTATCTTTTAAAAAAAACTGCATCAAAATCCGTTGCGTAGATTTAAAGATATAGGGACAGAGAAAGCGACTTTGTTTTATACTATGTAGTGATGGAACTCCTATACGGCTCGCAGTTAGGGTGCGATATGGGGCAGAATTTCTTACTACCTTTAATCAAATTTTGTGTATGTGATGTGATGTCATATGATGTACGAAATATAGTTGGTCTTTTTCAAAGTTTTTTTGCTGAGTTCGATTACAGCTCTTTCGAGGGATCCTTGTAGTTTACGCCGCGTGACGTATTAAATCCGCATTTTCGAAAGTCTATTTTTACTTTATTCGCAAGTTTCCTTTGAAATTGTCCTCGAAGTAGTTTTTGACTCATATAAACGGAACGCTTAATCTATCCATATTAAAAAAAAATTAGTTAGTCAACAACAGCTTCACTTAAAATCAAAAAATAAATAAAAATTTTAACAAAAAGAAAAACCGACTTCAAACAAAACACTATTTTAAAACAAATGAATATGCACGAAAAAGTAAAAAAAATAATTGCGTATTCAACATATTTTTTAGAGTCTTCCTAAGTTAAATGAAATGAAAAATATTAGACTACTTAAAAGTCGATTAACGATTATATCGTGTAGTTATATTTATTGTTATATTTGGAGTCGGTGTCAGCCAATAAAACCCTACAGTATATCTATCAAAAAACAATACGAGAATACTTTAACAAATATGTTTTTTACAAATTACCTTTTACACAATAATATACTGGATCAATCAAGGGGCTCGTATCGCTTCTTTCTTTTGATTGTTGGGGCAAGGGCACTGTGGCTGACACCGGCTCCAAATATACCAATAACTATAACTACATGATATAATCGTTAATCGACTTTTAAGTAGTCTAATATTTTTCATTTCATTTAACTTAGGAAGACTCTAAAAAATATGTTGAATACGCAATTATTTTTATTACTTTTTCGTGCATATTCATTTGTTTTAAAATAGTGTTTTGTTTGAAGTCGGTTTTTCTTTTTGTTAAAATTTTTATTTATCGCAGAAAATGCTATTATACATACATCAATAACTTCAAGCAAGGTCGAGAAGATTCGCTCATAGCAAAAAATACACACGAAAAAAATACCTACAGATAAATAAAATGCTTTTAAAATTATTTTCCTTTTGCAACGGATTAAAAATGTGCAAATTATTTAGTTATGTTTACTAGGTTGAACGCTATCACTTGGTGTCAACAGCTAAGGCTTACAATATTTATCATATATATATGTATATCATCTATCGCTTCATAGTGATACTTAAAAATGTTGTTTTTATTACGACAATTTAATTGACTTAAAATTACTGTACCCTTCCCTTATATGTAAATATCATGATCCCCTGCCCAAAGGTTGCCTGGAAGAGATCGCTACTTAGTAATAAGGCCGCATGTTGCACCTCATTCAACTTTTGTGTAATTTTTACTTTTAAATTTGGGTGCAATAAAGAATAAATAAAAAAATAAAATAAATTAATAATTTGTGTAACTAAAGGCATACATTGGGACGAATTGGCGATATAAGGAATGGTTAATATTTCTCATAGCGCCAATGTTGGGCGTTGGTGACCACTTACCTACTTACTATCAGGCAGCACGTTTGTTTCAAATTAAGAATATAATTTAAACACGAATGTGTTTTATGTACAATTTATTATTATAACATTTTTGCGCAATAATAATTTAACTAAAAAGTATGATGTGAAAACGTTAAATTGTAATTACTTTATTAATAATATTATAAATAAAAATCTTTGATAGCTTCCGACAGTTTTCCGACAAAATGATGAGCAGTTTTTTATTAAAAGCATTTATATGACACGAGCGAACGGTTTGAGGAAAAGCAATAAAATAACCAAATAATTTCTAAATTCGAAACTAAAAATAATTTATTAGTCGATATTTAACTGAAATCAAACTTGAAAATGTTTATAAAAATATTGTTTCTTTTTTAGGAACTTTTAACAAATAAAATAGATTATGAACAATAATAATGGACATAGATTAAATTACAGTCATATTATGTTTGTTATACAGATATATACCGAACGAAAACGGAGTTGGGCTGAGATCAGATAAAAAATCAAGAAGAGATATAAAATAAGTAGTATATACTTTTAGGTATTGAGAGATATTTTTTTTGCATTGAATCTCGTGGACCTTGTATTAATACAGATTGTGCTAAATACTTGTGTTAAATATTATCCGCTGGTGACAGGAGGTCGGTCCAGAAAATCGGAATAACGATTCAACGGAGATAAATGATAGCGTTATTGCCATCATTTCATGTACCGTAGCTATTATTAATTTCGATTTGTAAATTTAAATAAATTCATAATTAAATACCTACCTATCCCTATAAATATAGGTACGTATAATAAAATTGTTGTGTCTACCCGTGACCACGAACGCTGTAAAGTGCTCGAAACGTCGGGATGTCAAAAATAATTAATATACGCGATTCAAATCCGTTATAGCTAGTTTTATTTCAATGTGTAATCGCGAAAATTTAAGACAACATTATGTATTAAAATAACCGGTTTTTACTGAATGCATATATATGTACACGTTAGATATACCATAACAACTTTATTAAAAATTTTTGTCCGTCTGTTTGATTTTAGTCTTAGTTCGTAGGTTAGGAGTAACTTAGGCTACAACATAAACATTTTGTGAATTTCAAACGCATACGAAGTCGCGGTCTCAGCTAGTATAAAATAAAGAAGCGACCAAGAGTCAAATACGATTTACTAATTGCAAAGATGTCGATCTTCAATTGCCAGCTTTAAATTGATTGCACTTTGACATTTCATATTCGGTCAACACTCGCTGTGTTAATGTAATATCGAGGATGAAATATCTGAGTCTCTTTAGAAATCGACAAATATAGCGGAATGAACGTAATTTAAATCTAATGATAATAAAAAGCCACACAATGCAAGTTAAACTCGCTTACCGAGCGACGGTCCCGTTAGTTTAGTGATAAAAAAATGGGATGCAGTTCTTACAAATGTTGGACGCCACTGTTCACTATGATAACAAATATTTTCGTTTGATTTATTGGAAGCTATATAACTTAACATAAGAATTAATTTTAAATGCTTAAATATATACAAAAATATGAATTAAAACTAGATACTGTATAAATATTGACCGCGTGGAATGGTGGCAAGAATGCTAGCATTTCAAAATGAACCAGCCCTCCTGTCACCAGTGGAGTCAATGAGGCGAGATTATATTTTTGATGAAGCTATTTGCATCACTACTCCAAGGGCCAAGTATATAATTTGATAATAAATAATCATCAGTTCATGAAACGCAGTATTTCTATTTTTGCTCATATTGTATTCTTCTCACGTCGGAAATACGTTACTGGCCTAGATTTTCCAAAGCCGCTTGTAATGTAATAGAAAGTATTATACTTCTGAATAAATGCAATAATCTCTTACTTATATAAAAAGGAACATTTGCTTCTGATCGTATTTTATGCACGAATTGATAATTAATTTGCGATTATGTATATTTTTGTCACTTACTTAAAATTGTTTCGAACTGAGGAAAGAGTATATTTGATAAAATTATAATTGCGTATAATTTTCAATAAATAGTCAGAAGGCGATCGTTTTATGTCGAATGTGTGCTATCATCCATGAACTTACTAATTACGAAATCTTTCTGAGATTGCTGATAAGTTTTTCAATTATCATTCAAATTGAAGCGTTTTTTTTTTTTCAATATAAAACAAATATAGACCGAGGCGTTGCTACCGCATGCCGCACGTTATCTACATATTTAAATACACTTTTTCAATGAATATATTAGAATTGTAAACAAGAAAATGTATGGAAGTTTGCATACTTTGTAAAATACATGAACCATTAGGTACTTACTAACATTACATTTACAAATTACAATGGTATCTTCAAACAGGTATTCGCATTATTGTGCCTGTAATTTTTAATGAAATTATACCCATAATAGTAATTCTACTCAAACTTATTAACTATTTTTTTCCAATTTTATGTTTCTTACAAAATTCAAAAACAGTCTCGACGACAAAAATTGTGAGTATCGTAGATTAATCATGTCGACGCCCAATTTGCTGTCAAATGTTGTTTAATTCCTTTTTCTTTTCGTATGGTTGGAATAGGCCATACGTAATTTTAAATACAAAATTACAAATATTTGTACATGTAATTGTAAAAGTTATATTAAAAACAACTCATACAAATAAAAATCTCTTTTGGACTGAACGTACGTTCGCGAAATTTGAAAATTAGTACGCAAAACAGTTTATCCTCACAAAATGGATGCTTTATTGACACTTAGAAGACAAATATACGAAGAATCAATAGTTTTTAGTTATTAAGAGAAACCAAGCTATAGAAATCTTATAGTAAATATAAAAACCGACTTTCATAATTGAATTCAGTTTTATTGCGTTATATTTAACTACGTAGGTAGCAAAAAGGTGCGAAGCTGCAACATGGCGGCCATGATGCTGTATGTATTTGCAAAATGCAAAGCTATTCAATTCATAACGTGTTAATTCAACATTCACTGCATAGCTTTTCATCTAACCAGAGACCTTGAAATCGAATTATTATGTTTAAAATGAATTATATTAATACCTTATATTTTTTAACTCTATTTAAATAATAAATACATATCAACCAACCGAGTTTCCATAAATATTTAAAATATTTACTTACTAAAGGTTTTAACATACATAATTGAGCTGCAAATAGGTTTTTAAATACTTTAATTAGTTGCTACTTTAGCAGGCTTTTCCGAGATATATAATTTAAATGAATACAATGATAAATGTAAAGGTACTTCTGAATTAAACATATTATATCAGTTACATATGCGTGTTTAAAGATTAAATTCGTCGGCCAGAGTTGAGATCAGTATAAGGTATAAAGTTGCTTTTTTGCGTGCTAGCATTGAGTCATATCCTTGATATGTAGATTTATATGCATCTTGCTATTTAACTATGAAGATGAAATCAGAGAAATAATATTGATGGGCTTTTATAATAAAATCTGACTAAACATCTTTATGGGTTCAAGGCTTTTTAGACGATACAGGTTTCAGGCTGAAAGTTCCGTGCTATAAACATAAATGTAATAAGTTATTGCTTATTAATATATCTTTTTTAAATATATTGCTTTTAACTTGACTTCGACCTTATTTTTTTGTTCTTGCTTTTAAAATATATTAAACGTATTGGAAAAATGTGTAGTATTAAGGTGTCTGCCCACTATCCCGTAGCATACCATGACCGTACTAGGACCGTTTCAGACAAAAAACTATTATTTGTATTGAGAAGTATGCGACTATGCCCACTAGACCGTTCCGTCACCGGCCGACACCGTAGCGTGCCATGCACGGGCCGTCAACTATTCGTCGGAGGGAATATTTTGCCGGTGCGGACACGCCACTTGCATGGCACGCGACGTTGCCAAACCGCTGCGCGCAGGCGGCTAAACGGTGACTGAGCGGGGAGTATGACCGTTACAAACCCGTTCTAAATGCGTTGTAGCAGTGTTGCTCTGTTGCCTGTCCGTTCATTAGTTCAACGAGAGGCGCGAATGCGTATAGATGTGTAAAAATGGAGGACGAAAAACTAATAGAATGTGTACGTAAATATGAGTTTATATATAATTTACAACATCCGAAGTATATGGATAGTGTAAAAAAAGAAATGGCTTGGAAGGATATTTCGGAACAACTAAAACAACCAGGTATGTCAATTATTATTCAATTATCGTTTATTTGAGTAAGTTATTTAATTACAAAGTAGATATCCAATCTAATTGCCCTTGAGCCGTTTGGAAAAAATCGGCAAATTTATTGCGTATATCAAAAGCGGTAGAAACTGCATTACCTCCTTGGTGTCTTAGGTTGTTAAACTGTACAGGAGTATTAGTTTCCGTAAAGGATACAGTTTCGCTGCGTCTTATGAAATTATGCAATATGCAAGTAGTTAGTACAATTTTTTCGGCATATTCTGGTTTTAAATGCATACGTCTATTATAAATACGAAATTTTTGACTTAAAATTCCAAAAGCATTTTCTACAACACGTCGTGCACGGCAAATGCGATAATTAAAATGGCGTTTCTTGCTATCGTTTATGGACTGTTGTGAGGGATAAGGTCTTAGAAGATTGTTTTTTAAGGGGAAAGCTTCATCTCCTAATATTACACATGGTGCACTGACATTAGTCCCCGGCAAACATCTATTACTGGGGATATTAAATTTATTTTCGAATATAGCTCTGCCCATTTTTGATTTTGACAAAATACCCCCATCACTATCTTTGCCGAAAGCACCAACGTTAACAGCTATGAAGTTATAATTAGCGTCAACTAAAGCCATAAGTACGATAGAAAATGTTTTTTTATAATTAAAATACAAAGAACCACTGTTTGGTGGTGCTAAAATAATAACGTGCTTGCCATCTATAGAAGCTACACAATTAGGAAAATTCCATTTATTCCAAAATTCTTCTATATTTTTTTCCCATTGTTCGATGCCAGGCGTCGGGATACTTTCTCGCAGTACATTTTTTATTACAGCATCACAAACTTCTAACACAGCACGTCTCACAGTACTGATTCCCAAACGATAACTAAAAGCAATGGTTGTAAATGAATCGCCTGTTGCTAAGTACCTGCAAACAAAATATCAATATTAATCGTGTAATTATTTTTTACAGCTGCAGCTTGCAAACAAAGATGGCAAGGGCTAAGGGATGCATATAGACGAGCATTAAATAAGAAAAAAGGCAAAAGTGGACAAGCAGCGAAAAACATTAAGAAATGGAAGTATGAAGATGAAATGGCTTTTGTTGCTTCGTTCTTTGTCGAAAGAAAATCTTTAGAATCCG
The DNA here is from genome assembly GCF_905220365.1 of Vanessa cardui. Classification (NCBI taxonomy): domain Eukaryota; kingdom Metazoa; phylum Arthropoda; class Insecta; order Lepidoptera; family Nymphalidae; genus Vanessa; species Vanessa cardui. The sequence goes on along the minus strand of NC_061134.1, from coordinate 1,982,570 downwards.
TTGAGCTGACAAGTGACGATGAAGAGTCACAGCCGAATAGCGCAGGAACTGAAATTCAGAACCATCACTTCAACAATGAGATCGATAATACTGTTGATATTCCTGCTGCAGAAAATATTACAGCCACCGAAATTCAGAACGAAGATGACATTACTGCCAGTAACAAATCCTCACAACCACTACTCAGTCAAGCAAAAAAGGCCAAGACAATAAAGAGAAGTAAAATCCAGCCACCACAAACAGCATCTGCTGTATTGATGTCGAAATTGTTAGAAGCGCAAAATAAATCTCCACGGCAAGACGATGAATTAGACCGATTTTTTTTGCACATATCAGATACAGTAAAGAAGTTTTCTCCTTACTTACAAGCCATCGCAAAAAGCAAAATATTCAGTTTAGTTTCCGAAATGGAATTACAGCAGCTCGCACCACCTAACTTTGTTACAGCTTCACCACCGTATGCCTATGCTTCATCTCCAGCATCGACTTCTTCGGGCGTACAAGCGAGTGCTACACCTATGCCTCCGTCTCCTGAGCTTTGGAACACTAACGAGTGGAATAATAATAATAATCAAGCATAAAGCTTTACCATGAATACTAGATCAAAAGTTTGATTAAATATTAATAATAAACAAATTGTTTTTTACTTACCGTAAACACACAGCAAGCTTTTCTTTAGGTAGCAGGCATTCTCTAAAGTTTGTGTTTTTTTTGACAATGTCATTTTCAATTTTTTTCAGCAAATCGTTAAATTTGAATGTACACATTCGGAAGTACTGAAAAAACTTTTCTTCGTCATCAACTAAGTGCCTGAATAATGTCCAATATTCTCCTTCCGTTTTGCGTTTTTTTATAGAACTGTGAATCCAGTAGCGTCGAGTGTTTTTTGAGCATTCCTCTTCCTCTTCATCCAAAATGATAGCAATCATTGCCAGTTGTTCAATCGTCGCCATAACTATTTCAATATTTCACCACTTTAACGCGTCTACGCAACACTGATATTTGTACGAGAATGAAGCGATGCTTTACGAGTGTATTGAAAGGATTCCTGCCGTGTTACGTACGGGCATCATACAGATTAAATACGGGTTACATACGGGTTGTAAACGGGTTCAGAACGCTGTCGGCCCGCTTCAGTAGGCGAAATAGAGCGTATCGGATTGCTTTCCGTGCCGGATACATTCCTAGCACGGTCATGGTATGCTACGGGATAGTGGGCAGACACCTTTAAGTGTTCCTTGTTAAATTAATATGATAATAACTGTCTTTATATTATTATTAATATAGTCAGTATGCCACACATTTGACTTCGGAATTATTTGGAATGGAAAACTAAGGAGTTTAGTTGACTATGATAATTGAGTAATATTTGTGTCTAGTACAATATAGTAATATTTACAGTTACAATTGTTACTTTTTTAAACAGGTATAAATATTTTTCAAATGTCTCAATAGTAAGAAAGTAAATATTTTTCTTTTCTATAATCAATAATTCTCTAAAGGAAGGCACTTTCTATCCGTTGAAAACACCGGATAGAAAACAGTCTTGGGAAATATATAATTATGGTAAGATTATAAGTTATGCTTAGATTTATATATTAAATCTGGGAAATATAATAGATAACTTTTTGTTTTTATTCATGGTATGCAAGATTAAATTGGACATGGGATATCCAATTATCGATCACATAAATCGATTTTAAATCGATCAATTATCGATTACCAACAAAACAAAGACAGTTGTGGAACGTGCCCAGTGACCTAGAACCCGAGTCTCATTATGTCGTGTGTACACAGTTGCTTTAAGATCGTCGCAAGATTGCACAAATTATGTAAGGAATTTTGGACTTTATTGTAGGTCAATAAAGTGCTAATTAGTCTGACATTTTATAGATAGAACTACTATTTTTATAAAGCGTAAGTACGCATGTGTCAGACGGCAGTCAGTAAACACGGTGATGTCATGCGGCACCGCCTACAGTGTTGGAAGTTTTGAAATTTTGTATAAAGACGTAATATCTGACTTTTAAGGAGACCAGCCTCATATATGCAATGAATTATTATGAAGAAATTTTAGATTTTTTAGATGTAATTTATAAATATTGGTAATACTGAGTGTATAAAATGATGTCGTTCTGTCCGATTTTGGTAATGGTGACCGTTTCAAACGAACGGCAAACTGCGCAGGAATGACTACAGCGCAAGTGTGTTCACGAACACAAGGGCAATCATTATTCCCTCACTTTCCTACCCAATGGAACGCCAACGTGATGGGAATGGGAAAGGTTCAGTACCAACGGCACTGCGTGCGTGCTGAGGAATGGGAGTCCCATTCCTCGGAAAGCAGGCATTCAACGTGGAGCTAAAAATGATTCCGTTAATCGGAATTTCAATATCTCAGTACAATATCAATGTCCGCGACTCTATTCGCGTCAAATATATATAAATATATGTTTCTTTTTTATCCTTATTCAGTTCCCAGACTATCTCAATACTTTCATCACTTTCGGCTTAGTGTTTAAGTCGCGATAATGTGGAAAATAGCCATCTTATAATATTGGTATATATATTGTGTTATGATACAGTTATGCCTGCGTCTATTTTTCCTGATAAGTTGAACTCCGGAGCCTTTAAGAACAGTAAACAGGTTTATTTTGGATGGGCGTGTACCCCCTTCGTCTTTATCTACACTTTCCATCAGGTGAGATGGAAGACAAACGCCTATTCCATATAAATATGTAAAAAAAAATTGATTATATGAGTGCGTCATCTATCTTGTTACTTGAAATTTTTGTTGCCATCTTCATGAACGTTGCGGACAAAAAGTAAATAATTTCTTATATATTCTATAGAGCATACATCTTAAAGACAATTTTTACTTACTTCTAAAAGACAAGATTGTGCACGATCTACTGAAAAATCTATTACATAAGTTACAAGCTACCCTGGCTGCCAATGGATAATATTGAAAAAAAAGGAAAATATAATGTATACCCAAAGCGCTTTGAGTGACATTCTTAAGAATTGCACCTTTAATTCCTGAGATTATCCCCTACATACAAAAAGAAATATATAACCTATTTCCAATATTAGAATAAATAAAAACTATATCCATTTATCTGTCAATTTGAATTTACAACTGGCAACATTCGCAATGAAAAAAATACTTCTATATGTATGAAAACTAATTTTAGAAAATCGATTATACTCGAATTGAAAATTATCGATTAATTGTAATATCGATTTGCAATTGCTAATATAAATGTTATTACAATATGATAATTTGATACGTACGAGATAAACCGACGTTAAAGCTACATTACTAGTAAGACCAAGATGTATGATTTGTTTTGAAGGCATATACGCACATAGGCATGCATTAATACTGTTTTATAAATGAATATTTACTCCATTTACTGTTATTATTACTTGTATAACCTAGTCATGCTAGTTAAGTTGCCGACATAAGTCTTAAGACATGCACATACTAATTGGATTCTCCTATTAACACTGCTAGACTGTTAAACGTATTATATCTAATATACTTATATATTACTTGATACTTAACTCCTTGTTAACTTGTATTCAAAGAATTGTATATAAAACAAATTTAATAATATTCTGGTACAAAATGTCTTCAGATTATTAAAATTCCTTTCAAATATTGTAATATTTTTTTTTTGCAAGCAGTCCAGTTTTTAGTAACTTTGGATTGACAAAATGTAATGTTTTATTGGTTAATATTTATTTTTCCTTATATTAAAAAAAATAACGTGGTTACAAGGTACAAATCCATAAATATAGTGACTAAATCTTTATGAGTTTTATAATAATAAAATTAAACACGAATAATATTCAAAACAAAATATTCTTCCTTAGTCAATATAGTTTTAAAAAAAATAAGACGTTTTAGGTTTGTTAAATCAATCTCAACAATAGAATATTAAATGTAACGACTTTGGATGTCTAGGTATTCACTTTGAAATTACTAGAAGATTATCCAAAAGTAATTCAGGCTAAGCAAATATGCTTGACGTTACACGTCTTGTTGGATTACCTTCATAAATTGAATGACGTGTTAAAGAGATGAAATTCGTTGTTGCAGTGAAACCAATACGAGTAAAGTGAACGAGTCTCGAGTGCAGAGAACGACGAGTGACAGCGCACAACGAGAGAGCGGTAAGTAGGTTTACCATCTCCTTTTTATTTAATAGATGACACTTTTTTTTTAATATCCTATGTAATTAGTCAAGGTCGTGTCATATTCATCCTAAGTGAAACCTACGACAATACCGTTTGTATAAATTAGTATATAAAAAAGTTTTTTAAAAATCGATTTTAATTTCATTGTAAAGGAATCGATTATTGCTCTCTCTGATTTCTTTATTGTAAACATTTTATTTGAGTTTTAGCATCGCAATCTTAAGTATTTTTCCAATTTACTGAACTTGATGCATGTGACGTTTATTGAACATGACTAATTAACTTTCACATGTATTATAGAATGATAAAATTGAGAATAAATATGATTGTTTGTTAATGTTACAAACTTGATAGTGTGGGTAGACTAGGGCCATTTTTTTATTCTAATCCGTCGTGTTACTCGTTTGCCCACGTTGATTACGGAGGTCAGACAATCTTTCTTTGCAATGAATGATAATGATAATGTCCTTAAGGCTATACGACTTAGGTAGACAATTACAACGTATGTCAGTTAACTTCTCAGTGCACCGCAAAGATAAACATGATAATCTTGGTGGTTGGTGCTTGGTGGTGGTTGGTTGGTAATCCAGCATTAATAGGGAGAGGAAGATGCTAATCGAAGTCTTTAGCTAGGTATAACTGAGTCACAGAGTGTAGATGTCAGTTACCATAATTTTAATTAAACGCAGTACTGTATTATAAGTCTCACTGAAGCTCACCGAAATCTATACTTCAAAACTAATATTATAAATGTGAAATTGACTCTGTCTGTCTGTCGCTCTTTCACTACCAAAGCAATAAACCGAATATAATAAAATTTGGTATGAAGCAAATTTTGAACTCCAAGATATAGGCTACTTTTTTGCCTAACATATGTCAAACAACCCTTAGGGGGCTATGACGAGAGTAAAGTCGCAGCCGACAACTAGTATCCAATAAAAAAACACAACTAAAATAACAACAATTCACTTAGTATCCTCTTAATTTTTTCTTTAAAAATTTAATACCAATTCACCGATATTAGTGATGCATCTTCTCTCGATTCCATAGATTATAATTCTAATCTCGACTAATGATATCATGTTCATTCAAGGTCTAAGTTGTTTATCTGTCTTTACTACTTCTGCCATTGGAATCGACTACACAGACATCCGTCTTTCTAGTATATAATACTACGTTTTAGTTACAAATTTGAATAAACAAGTATCACTTTAAAGCATACTAAAACGATGGTCACATTAGCGGTGGCGGTGAGTCACAGCGGACACAGACACCGGCACGAATCGCGCTTGTAACTGTAAGGTGGCTAGCATCGTCCGTGTATTCAAAGACATATTCATTAACAAGTGTGTGTCTGCAACTCTGTTCCGAATATTAGGTAGGTATCGTTGTTTGTGATGTAACGCAGAAGTTTTTATTTATGCATTAATTATTGATTACATTGCATTAAAACTGTTAAGACATTTCCCGTTTTTTACATACCTCTATAGTCTGTTCCAATCGAATAAACTTTAAGTATAAACAAACCTCAGCTATCTTGTATATCTACTAGTAATAGTTCTTCATAGTATAAAACAGTCGCTTTCTCTGTACCTATATCCCTTTGTATGCTTAAATCTTCAAAACTACGCAACGGATTTTGATGCGGTTTTTTTAAAAGAGTGATTCGAGAAGAAAGTTTTTATATATAATACGTGGACAATTTAGTAAAGATGTCATATCTTTGCACCCGTGCGAAGCTGGGTCGCTAGTAAATAATATATTTTTATCGGCAATTACTTCTAAAGTTCCAATAACAGTTTTGTAGACGTTTAAAACGCCATTGTTTCACAAATTCATAGATTATCAAGCTCTTGACCAATCACATAGCATCAATTCAATCGTCCTCTTGTGCTTGGAACAGAATAAGTAGCATTTGATTTTAACTGCACGTAGATTTGAAATATTATTATTTTCGTTATTTTCGTATTAGGTTCGTTTCCCAGCCGAGTTGATGTAATCTACATCAACTCGGCTGGGAATCATTAGTTGTTTATGTTGTCTTGGGTCTGTGTGTTTGTGGTACCGTCGTTACTTTTGATTTTCCATAACACAAGTGCTTTAGCTACTTACATTGGGGTTAGAGTAATGCATGTGATGTGATGTTGTCTCATTCCATAATTCTTTAAAGGAAGCCTTTACGGGGGAGCGGCCTGTAGAGGCTTCCATTACAGAAGTATCCATTACATACATGTATTTTAAAAAAGACTGCTTCATTTAAATATTACCGTTTAACTGTTATTTAATTAAATTAAAAAAAAACCTCATAGATAACTTATGATGATAAAAATATTCGTATATGATTAATCTTAATATAATTTATGAAACCCGTTTTATCCAGTGGCTAGGTTATAAAGTAACAAAAGTAATGGTATCGTCTACAACAATAAAGACCTTAGTGGAGCTTATTTTAGGTATGCAGTACTTACATATCCGTTTCGAAAAGTTAGCAAATATTGTTTGTCCTGAGGTAGACGCTTTTACCGTTTATATTAGTTTGCTTTTCAGATTATAAGTGGGAAGGAATAGAGAAAGCAATTGAGCATAAATACATATCATCGTACATTGACTTTTATCTTCCTTGAAAATGACTGCGCTGGCCGCAATTAGTAGTAGGAATTAGAACGACGGCATTACTCACTAGCCTTATCTTATCGAATCAAATGAAAATATACTTTATTTAAGTACAATCATAAATCATTTTTGAACCATTTTTACATTACCGATTTAATGTAAAGTAGATTCTACCAAGAACCGTCAAGAAACTTAGTAGTTACTCCTTTCCGCCATTTTCAATACACATCATTGTATATGATAGTCAACCACATATTTATAATCAAAATAAGACAAATGATTATTATCAAAAATATGTATGAATTCCTAATTGTAATTTAATGTCGATATATCGTTTCATTTTAAGTATAATTCCGCTTTAAGAAGATTTTATGAGTCGACTGTAAGATATGTTTCATAAATAATCTTGCCATATAGAAAAACTCGTCACAGATAACTTAAACCCGGTTACATAAAATAAACATTACATAGAGTCTTTAATAAACTGTAATGATTTAAAGAGATAAAAATGTTTAAAATTGTACCATTTATTGCTCATTTTAAAAGTGGTTTAATAGACTAAGTAAAATAAATTATGATATACAAATAAGATATTTTAAAAAAAGTTGATTATCAGGATTTTTGTTAATATTTTTACTGTGATGAATTTTCTTTTTAGTTTTTCTGAACTTATTGTAGAAACACTTATTGTTTTAGTTAATAAAAGGTAGTAAAAAAACATTTGAACTTCACTGTAGCCGTACACGAATAAACTTAATCCTTAGTTGTCTTTTTTTATTAAAAAACAAACCGGTCCGTGATGAGGACGATGTATCGAATACCAAGGTCTTTCAGGCTGAACAAGTCCATACTAATATCATAAACGAGTTTTTTTTTTAAGTAAAACCTCATTGGTTAAATTTATCAATGAGATCTTTCACTGCCTCCCCTTTAATATAGTTTTCACAAAACTGCGCACGTTAAAACTGCATACAACATAGTATATCATGTTATAACATATTTTAGCAAATTTAAGGTAAATTTATTTAATATAAAATATAACACACCACATAGCTCATCTTGTAGCATATGTCTGTTACTTTTTTTAAGATAAAATTACTGAATCGAATTTGATCAAAGTTGGCTTCTTAAGTCCAAAGTGGAACAATTCCTCAAACGGGAAAAACATCCACTGATACCAGTGGTAGGACTATAAAATATATTCACATCGCAGTGAGATTACCTGAAACATTAATCTATTAATGCATCGTTAGCGATATTGACTTCTGAATTACAAATATGGTATCGTGTGTTAAGATAAATTATTATTACAGATGATTGCAGTCTTTAATATACAAAACGAGAAAAACGGTCAGTAGATGTTATATGCCTTGTTTTACGTGCCAACTGATCCAAAACGAGATTTATCCCCTATAAATTTAATGTATATGGATTCAGTAGTTATGTCATTTATTGATATAGATTTAATTAATAAATGTTAAATTTAATTCAAGAACACAAAAACCTTTGGAGAAAGAAATATTTATGAAATCACACGTGGTTTTAATTCTTTTTAATAAAATTTATTATTACACATTCTTAGGAAGCGCCGAGTGAAATTTAATTTAATTCAATTGGCTGTCGTTTGTGTAGGCGTTAATTACTCTGGACGAGACGAAGTGAAATTTCGTTGTCTCGGTATGTATTTTGGAAGTCCAAGTTGAATTATCGAATTGTTTCAGTCTAAGATTAAACATTTTATACTGTATACGCTTAGAAGTTTCATTTTGATATAGTTTTTGTATTTTTATTTTTAATTTTAAATCAAATCGGCACATGTATAACATTCGATATTTAAAATAATCTTACAAGTATTAATATAGTTAGCTAAGAATTTCAAATTACTTTTTTTTAATGGTGGCAATGACGTTATTACTATAAGGACAATATAATTAAGAAAAATTAACCTGTAAGATGTTTTTGGAGCTCGTATTATCCGCAGTAAGGTAAGGCTTATTTATATAAAAATACATATCGCCACGTCGTTCCCAAGAAAATAAAAAGCGTAATTCAAAATAAACTTATTTTTTAGTATACAATAATATGTTAATTTTTCGGGTTAACCGCAGTGATGTTCTCGCTATTAGCGAAATAAATTACGCCAATTAAAACAATAAATGCTTAGCATTTGAAGTTTGCTTTGAGAGTTTATTTATTTATTAGTCATGCGAATAATCATTAAATCTAGCTTGTCCAAAAAGCAACCGTGCTTGTCCAGGCTTACAGGCAACCTTCAGTTAAATAGTGCTATCATTTTGTCTCGATAAACATATATATGTATGTCTGTTTTAGATTGTAATGTGTAAATGATCACTAAACGGAACGATTACTCTATAAATAATTTGACAAATTAAAAGGTATATTTTTATTTTCTTTGATGCTTATAGCTATAAATATTAAAGGCAACATTAAAAAAATATAATATATTTCGAATTTCGACCACCACACAAACCTTGATTTGATTAAAATATCGATGAGTTATAAATCTTGAATATGGTACAAGTAATAGTTTATTATGTTTATGCCTCGCCTACTATTCCGTCGACCTTCGTTACCATGTATTCTGTACTACAAGCAGTCCATAAATAAAATTATTACGCCGGTCCAGAGAACTTCCACGGATATACCTTATTCTGCGTGAATATCAAAAAAGGCGTCTATTTTGTGCGATGAAAATATTAGTAGATGCGTATATTTTTTTAATCATAGCCATACATAAATAACATATAATAATAAAAAAAAATTATGAACCTCTTAAAACACATATAACAAAGTTTTAAAATAAATTATATTTAAGATTTTGAATCAATTTCTATGATTTCTAAATCAATATATGTATCGTTTAAATTAGGTAATGTATTCGTCATTGTATTATAAAAAATATATACGTGTCGAATTGAGAAGACTCCTTTCAAAATTCAAAACCAAATCAAAATAAACTTTATTCAAGTAGGCCTTTACAAGCACTTTTGAATCGTCATTTTACAATCAAGTGAAGCTACCACCGGTTCGGAAAGTAGATTCTACCGAGAAGAACCGGCAAGAAACTCAGTAGTTACTCTTTTTTAACATTTAAAAAATACAACGTCATGTTAATTAAATACAATTATTTCAATTAATGTTTTTAAAGTCGTTTAAAAATGAATGTCAAACGCACTTTATTTTTTTATGAATAAATAAGGGTATTTTATATAGCAATACATCGCTTAAGATTTTGTAGTAAAAAAATTAATAAAATAAAATTAAAATTCATGAAAATTTCAGCAGTAAATAAAAAATAAGTTTAAGCAGTTTCTAATAAGCTGCTCCAACTTACAAATTAAAACAGTTTACATATTTTCTGGAATCCTCCAATATACACATATTTAGTCTTCTAATAACACTAAATTATCTTTGTTTCAGATAAGGGGTTCAGGTAACCCCTGCAACGAAACGATTCAAGAAAGGAGCTGAAAGTGTCCTCATATTTCAGTCCCTCGATTTACAAATCGCTCTATCTCTGTCAGGCTAGCTCCTGCACCGCTCTCGCAAAGTTGTATAACGAACAATCTCGAAACCACGCCCCCTTTCCGTGGCCACGACTGGGGGTCTTAGAATATATTATATGCATATATAATCTGCAGTACAGATCTCTTAACGTGACGTCACAATATAATATTGTGATATAATTAATTATATATTAACTTTTTTTTTAGCTTTGTATAACTCGCATTTTGTATATTGCCCGTTTAGTAAAAAATTTTATAAATAAATTTTGTAAATAAAAAAAAATATATTTAACCAAAATATTATTGACATTGTAACTATTATACTAGTCATTCATCTAGTGTATTTATTTTAAAATATTCAGACTTTTAACGGATAGAGAATATAATTTAATAATAAAAAGCTTTTTGCGTTGAAGCATAAACGTAAGTTTGGGGTTTGCCAAAGAGAAGCAAACAAAACAAACCGTCCATAGAGTGCGAAAGTTACGAGAGTTTCGCACCCCTTTATATTTGAGTCTAGGTAGTGTTTAAAAAAATTGCCAAAATGCAAACCCAAATGGGGGGTGACCTGCAAAGGAGCTACCGGGTGCAGGACTTCGCCTCACCGGGGGTCATCATGAGAGAGCGAAGCTTCATACGGCCGCAGTCTCACCACAATATGCATCATAACCAGGTATTTACCAACAACAGTGCACAAAAATAAATTTTGTTTCGTTTGATTACTACTTCACTGCAGTATTTAATTTGATTATCTAAATAAACGTGTATAATGTCATGACCACAAAGGAGGAACAACACTATCTAAAATCTAACACCCACTTGCAATTTCTGAAACTTGATGGCCTTTAAAGCTGAGATATCTCAAAGTTAAGCAATAAGTACCTACTTAGCCTACCTAACTAATCGTAATATTGGTCCTTTAGTTTGATCCAGTTGAATCTGAAATTATAGTCTTTTACGTTTTTCTCATCGTTGCTCACTAATTCTGTTTTAATTTTGTCGATGATGCTTGTAGACATTCAGCCCGCGTTACATCTCTTGCTGTGTATAATACGCTGAAAATAAATCGTGACAGTCCATCAAGTCTCATAAACCGATGAATAACCAGGAAATATTTTCTTAACACACAATTTTGTATGTTGCGTAATATAAATCCATTCTCCCATTTACAGTTTCCGAACAATGGGAAACGGCGGAGTATGATTCTGACAAACGCCAAGGGGAAACCGACGCTCGAAATTTACAGACCTCCAGGTGAGATAATAATACGTATTTATAATCGATGCTGGTAAGAGTTTCCGATTCTGGGTAGCAATCGCGTCTTTCGGGAAGTGCTGGCTGGCAAGCGTCACCACGCGCAATTGGCGCCAAAATTAAAAATAAACAAAACATCAAATTTGGAACGCGTCGACAGTCTCATGTTTGTTGCGGTGTACGTGTGTCAAGTTTGTGTTTATTGAAATATCGATGCTGAAAACAAATATATACGAGGAATGTCGAGGTGTATAGTGAAACAATCAGTGGTTCAATCAATGGCCACACCGGTGGCTCAAGTGACACCAGTTTCTATAAGCACCGTTCCAATAGTACCGGTGACTAGTTCTGAATCGGCGCCAAGTGAACCAGTTTCTGAAGCATCAGGTACGATTCTATCATAATGGAGATACATTTATAAATGTGTACAATACAAGAATTAAATTTAATTTTAAATTGAATGTAACTCATAGTAATTATCAAAGAGCAATAATCGTTATACGTAATTTTTTTTAAATCTAATTTACGTTGAAGATATAATCTGTACGTTTAATTTGTTTATAAAATTAAGTTTCGATTTGATAAATTTGTCATTTTTGAGATATAGAAACCGATTTTGGCTATTTGCGTAATTCATAATTTGATAAAATCAAATTAACATAAAAGTTCAATTATCGATTTGTATCTTTTTTATTTTCATTGATTAATTACTATCAACGAATATATATAACTTATAACTATGAATAGCAGCGAATCTTAATGTTCATATTTTATATTATCCAAGTTTAATGGCGTATTAGCGATTTAAGGAATCAATAATAATTCTTACAAACCCATGGCCGCTGGCCACTTACCATCAGGTGGACCTGTATCATAAAAAAAACTATTTCGTTTGTTGTACGCAAAAAAAATGTTCTTTACTATTAATTCAACTGAACTGTGATCGATCCAAACAAGCAAAAAATTGCCAGTGAATTTTTTTTTTTACATTATTTGCAAATATGATAATCGAATACAGTTATGCCATTAGACTCAGCTACAGAGTAAAAAAAACGTTTACTTCTCGTTTATTAGAAAACCGTTAGACGTGTTAATGTACTTGGGCTTCTCTTATCAAAGTTAAACTTGAACAACATTTATATTAAATTGTTTAATTACGAGGATTAATTTTGGCATAAATGTATCAAGTTATCGTAGAATAATCTAGAAGGCAAATCGAACTACGTGCTTCGGTTAGACGAGCGCGAACGGCTAGCTGTAAATCTTGGATGAAAGTTTGCTCATTTGACCGAGACGGCAAGAATCACGCACGTCTGTTATTTAGCAGGTGTTATGAATCTTCGAAATTGTACCAAGTTTCGAAATAATTACATCAAAATAAATAACAGGGGATTGTAGTTAATTGTTTTAATCGAATACGATTTAAAGTTGAATTAATTTAACTAATAAGACTAGGAGATGCTAATCATTTCAGTAATACGTAATTTATCCTGTCTAGTAGAAACGAGAGAGATTTTTATTATCTTTCCATATAAGCCTTAAAATATTCCGCACACTCTGTCACAAACGTAGCCTTTATAAAATTCACATTTCACACTTCCTCACGAATTGTCACGCATACTCTTATCCATTCAAACATTTCTATCTCTTTTTTTCATTCACGTTCACCTTCATTTCGGTCACATCGTCTTCACCGTCGTTCTCTAACGTCCATTCTAACCTTTCCTATCATCTCTTCTCTTGACGACCGACGTTGACCACCAGGTGTCCGCACAGACGGCGTGGCGACCACCACGGCGGCGAACACTGCGACCACACCGTCCGCACATGGCTCCGCTAACAAGCTAAATGTACACGCAAAGGAGTTCACGATGGCCAAGCCCGCTGACCTGCATAATAGGTGAGTTAGTTGGATATCATATATATTGAGTTATTAGTCTTGCTTAGGTAGTATGCAAACAATGTTGTGGTTATATAGAGCCCTACAGTATAGACCCTACTGTACCTATATAGCCTTCTGACGTACTGTCAAATATTATATATCAGACGATGATATTAAAAGTGATTTATTATATTTGTTTACTTAATATTTAATATTTTTTATAATATAAGACCTGTAAATTAGATTTAAAGATAAGTTTATTATATGAAGTTCTCATATTTTAAAATATATGTATAATAATAAAAACCGTTAAAAACATAATTTCCATGATTAATACTATTACTGCAATAGAAACCTTAAACATACAATTTATTGTTTGTCTCAGTAAATTATTTATAAGTATATATTACTGTCATCATAAGTAAAATAATGAAAAATGCGGGATTCATATAAAACTAAATACTTATATCAAGTTGCGTTGACCTTCATTATGAAATAATTCTTAATGGTGGAAAGGGAATATTGCGAGGGCTGTAGCGAGCAGCCCTAAAACGTCCTTAATGTCGTTTACGTTACAAACCTCTTGTGATGTAATGTTTTGGACGTGCAGACCACTCGTAATTATGTAGGTAGACGACTAATCCTACTTCAGAGAAGCCAAAAATAGGAATCGAATTATCGAAGACCTTGACATTATTCGATTAAGCCATTTTGGAAACGATACAATCAAAATACACGATTTAAAGCGAAAATATCAAACTTGATTCATATCGATTAATTGTAACTTTAGGTTTGCGTTCATAGTTCACATGTAGAAAATGGTCGAAACCTTATAGACTGAAGACAGTCGGAATCACTGAAATCACGTCGTTGGCTCGTTTCCAGATGTATCAAAAATGTTGAGATAGTTTACGCGATTTCCGTTCATGCTGAAGCGTAGGTGCGTAGTATCAATTTGTAAGCGATTTTGTTATCACTTTGTTCTCGGCCTCGGTGACGTGAGCACGCCCTCACGCCGACACGCCGACACCGCCCGAGCAGCGTGACGCTGGAACGCGCTAACTGCGCACGCGTCGCCCGTGCCTCTGGGGAGACACGCGGTCTTCCCAAACGAACGCGACCAAACAAAGCCGAACAAATCGCGAACGCATTCGAACGAAAATTAAAAATAAACTCATTTTTTAATAGCACAATTTCTTGTTGTCACCATTTACATTCAACTAAAGGATATATATAATCGACATTCGTTAATTTAGTTTCGTTAAGTTAATATAATTATTTAAGGTAAAATAGATCAGTTTTATCGCGACATACTGTCAAGTTTACTTAAAGATTCACAAAGCTATTGTTCGTAAAGCTATTTGCAATAAATTCAAGTGACGTGTTGTAAGCTGTAAACAAACATTTTTTATCTAAATTCTTGTTACAACAGTTACAGTAGTGACTTGGAATCGAGGTGATTGTTGCATATCTAGGAGAATACTTTGTGGATTTGTATCATAATGGTTCGCGGGAGATACTCGACGTCGGATATGTGAGTAAAAACTATTATTATGCTGTGAATTTAGTGGAAGGAGTAATTTTAGACTTCACGTGAATTGCTGTATTAAAAATGCAAAATCATATAATTTTGTTCGTATGAAACAAAGTTCAATTCCACTGGCAACATTCAAATTATGGCCGTTTCCTCTTCCTGTCATTAAATTTATTTCAGCTCACAATGGGAGTATTGAACTCTTGCATAAATAGAGTTTTAATTTGTTAGGTACTTAAAAAAATAACAGGCATAAATTGGACCCGATTTGATAAAATTGTAAATAAAAAAAAATGTCTACTTAATATAATTCAACTAAAATAAATACCGAGTGTGGCAGATGATGCGAAGGTAGGGTCTTCGATTCTGTACCGCCATAATACAAAAAATAATGGAGTCATATAGGTTATTAAAATATAGAGAAGAATAAAGCAATAATATAACCTGCTTTACAAAAGGAACTAATTTATTCCGATGTATACATACAATTTATTTTACAATATATATAATATACTTACATAAATTTTATAATACTCTACACTGACGAACCGTACCTATTAAGCGCATGTGGAAAACCATTCATTAGTATTGTCACTGAGCTGTCGTTAAAAACCAAGGCCGGAGCGCCGTAATAGATGTAAATATTTTTCCGTTTATAAACATGACACTATTCGCGCGTATGACAATTATGTCTCTCAACTGTCCACTAAGTGCAATTTGGCAACTTAGCAAGTTACTAAGTTTACATGAACTAGACACTACTTATTGCTTAAATCTTTTACGACCGTCATTAACTTATACGTTACTTTTCAAATGTACTTGTTAGAATTGAATATTTTGATTTTCTACTAAACATAAAAATACATAGAAAAGAAATCCTGAAGAAATTTTGAAAGTCATTGCATTACGTTAAAATTAAAGAAATGTTCGTATAGAAGAAGTGTTTGCAAATCTCTAGAGACATAAATATGCATGTGCACCAAAACAGCTACGAAATTGTTATCAACCAAATTATATTTTGGAAAGCTTATATTTCGTTAAATTTGTAAAACAATTTGTATATTTTTTACTCAAAAATATTATAAGTAATACAGATTATTTTTAAATTTGACACAGAAACGTATGTTAAAACTTCCAGACTCTACTGTATCATTAAACAGCTATCATTGGAGAGTTTAGTCTATATTACATGGATTGTATTGTATTGATATTGACAATGAAATCGAAATCATTTCTTTTAAGTCATCCTTACTTGCGGTTTTATAACCATCTCGGGTTTCCGCCCACATATTTCTGTTATTATGTGATTCATACGGTCGCATGTTTAATACTTAAAGCATTAGGAAAATTGACCAATTTATCTCGAGTAACACTTAACATTCTTTGTCAGTTTCTTTTGTTGCTATACGATTATTGGGTTTATTCTCGCTGATCATACTAAAATGAAGAAATAACTTAATATTAAGTTGTTTTTCTTTTTAAATTTCGTTTTGAGTATTTGTCTGTATTAATTACTGGCTGATTAATAGCTGGAGTACGAGGTTTTTCTGTAGTTTGAAATGTTTTAACAATACGTTTAAACAAGACGACTGTATGTGAACACTGTTTTATTTACACACATGTAATTTTGTCTTAATTAAAATGGTCATTGCAGCTGCTCTATCGAATCCACTTCAAATTTAGTTTCAATGATTTTTTTGATAATAAAACCTAGGATTATTTTTTTAAATAATGATATAAAAGGTTTATAGTAAATATTCTCCTAAGGCTTCGTGTAGGGCTTGGTGAGGCCCCGCCACCCATTATATAAATAATACTACTTGTAAGATGTTTTGACCTATTTCTTATGATGATAATAAAACTAGCTACTTTGAATGGGTATACAATATACTTGTTATACGATGTATATAATATGTACCTATAGCTGAAGAATAACTACTAAAGTTCATGATACATATACAGTTTTCTAAAATATTTATTCTAAATTTAAAAATAGCTATGTGTTTATTAATTATAAGTAAAGTGTTGTGTGTAACGGTTTTTAAAGGAACAATAATACCATTATTTGCATCACAGCTGCTCTGTCTGAGGTCGGTCAGTCTCTAATTCATACCGAAGAGTTCACGCTTGTGATTCAGTGTTGAGGTAACACTATCTGACGCTATAGTATTACCTGCAGCGCAGATACATGTCTCTATCGATATTGTGTGTGAGTTTCACTCGCTGTGATATAAATACTCTTTGTAACAATTTTGTAATTACCCGTTTAGTCATTACCATTAGTAACTATAGTACCTAAGTCATCAATGTGAGTATGATGTTGATATTCGCTTATTAGATTTATAGAATCCCATTTTATTTAGGGAAGTTTAGGAACTATTTAAAAAGGTATCATAAAAATGTATATTTTTATGTAACACAAACAAGTACAAATAATAGAAAAGAAATAATAACTAACAATTTCTGGTTCTAGCGTTACATACGCATAATTTTAACAAGATTTATAATAAAGGAATAAGTACTGTATTAACGTTAATACTTTTTTGTACAAGCTCCAAGTCAAACGGTGCGTATCAAGCGTAGTGTAACACATTCAACCAATTGGCGATTCGAAACCAATGTTTATTTACAAACAATAAATTAAAAACGCTATATTTATTTTTATGAAGATTGAACTTTTCCATCGAAACACTCGCACATTGCCGTCAATGTGTAATGAACTATGAACACGTTTTTATAGTACGTCTGGAAACTACTACTAATAACAAGACTAAGGAGTTTGTTTCAAACTCAGAAACAGAATCGTCGACAACCTACAAAACCATGTATTGTCTAGAAACAGAATACACTAATTGCATTATTTAACACTTGAATTATTTTTAAGAAAACCTTGAATCTGGAAATAGGGCTTTGAACGTTCGACGCATTCTGATTTGGCATTCAAACCGAACACTACTTTGCCGATATCCTGTTATAATCTTGATTTTAGTCGATATTTATTTCAACATTGTCGGTGCAGATTGCTGGATGACTTCCAATTTACTTAATAGGTAGTTTCATCGCTACGCTCTTCCATTGATTACTGTAACAGGCTAATTTCGTCTTCATTGCTAGAAAGAGGGTTCTATGAACGCAGTGCAAGTCTGTAGCTTCCATAATGTTTGAAATAGTTTATAGAATTCTTCTCTTTATTAGGATATTTGCAAATTCGTCTGAATAAGTTCACCGTCTTTATTAATTATCCTTCCTTCTGGCAAAAAATAAGAGGTACTAAAAAGTGAGTCAGTTAATTTGCTGGGACGAGAAACAAGACATGATAGATACTGCAACTGGCGTATCGTCCCAAGGAATTGCTATAAGTTCGTGATGACAATTTTTCTTATATGAGGTTAGCTATTTTAAGTTGCCAATTGCCATTCAATTTCACTTAGCTTGGCTATTTATAAAAAGGCTAAAAAATAAGTAGGTAATAAATATATCACATTTGTTTGTAATATATTTGATATATGATTCAAATGTTTTAGTTCAGTGCAAATTTCCCAGCGCATGCTATGAACAATAGAGAGTTGGACAGGACACGCCACTTGTCCTCATTTTACACCTCACCACGCATTGCGCAGGCGCACTTGATACAGTTTACAAATGCGGGCCAGAAATAATAATTGTATGTTTATCAAAATGCTAAACTAGTATAGTAATTGTAAATAAATTTGTAATCCAGTTTTAATTTAAATATTTAAAATGCATTTATGTCGTTTTAAATTTTAAAATCGGCCTGAGATGTACAAATAACGATCATTTTAATATCCTTAACTTAGTAATAAATAGCAATAAAACTCATAAAACACTAAAACTTTAATCGATAGACATATGTATATTATATCCCCATTCTTGAAAAATGATGTAACATAAAAAGAAAAATATATCATTATTTAACTAATCATACATTGTCCAATATATATTAACTTATTTTGGCGAGGCGAATTTGTGAATTTGCAAACAAATATTCAAAAATAAAATACATAATTGTAATTAAATTGCTCAATTCGATTTGTCCGCGTCGGGCACGTTATTTTTCATCATCGTCGAAATATGTATATGGTGCCAAATATCCGTTTAATTGCCCGCGTATTATATAGTACTATTGGGTACGCGCTTGCGCACGATTCGATATCCTTAATCGTCGAACTAACGTGTGATGAGCATACCTTTATAATAATCGTATTGTCTACTTAACTTCCTGTTGTTTTTGATTTGTATGATTATAATGGATATACAATGAGAATACATGTACATGTAATTTGACTTATCTTGCACCTTCAGATTATGATTTTATTAGTACGGTCGACTGGAACGCCAATTAATCAGGAATAATTAAGCTGTTGTTTCCAGCCAATTCAATTCCCTAACAGGCGGTTCTTATTAACGAATCGTTTTTTAGTTATGAACAGCTAATCTAGTCATATAAGTACTTGCGTCAAACATTTAAAGCAATTTTGTGCGACATGAATTATTCGTAGACAATTATATTATCAGTAAGCAAAAATAATCCAGCATCGAACAGAACAGAAAGCAAAACGGAAATAGTAGCCTAGATGCGTAAGCCAGTGTAGCTACAGGCTTAAGGGACATGACATCTTAACTCCAGCGTTGGACGCGTATTGATGTGATATAGCCTTACTGCGCTAATGACCACGCCGTTAATTATTGTTTAATTTGTCCGACTAGCTAAGAATAATACTAATAAGGTAGACGACCTATTACATATAAAAATTTTAAACGTCATTCTGTAATGCTCCGTATTTGAAATGAATCGTTTCTTTAGTAGGTATGAAGCGATATCAAAGCGCCGAACCTCGTTTCGGATTACCATTAGTATCGCCGAAAGGGCGAATGCACGTAGTCCATTGTTCGCCGTATTAATATATTGTTGCCGTCGAATAATTAATTAGCTTGCAAGCAGTTGGCAAGCGTAACCGACTGGCGTCACGTTCGTTATATGGTTGCAGGAACCATAACAACTGTGTACTGTTTGATTGGTTAATTGATTATTTAATCGGATTCATTTTGTAAAACCATCAAACAAATTGACGTAAATAGTACATAATCATCCGAGGCTTCGTTTTAGGGTGTTGATTGTCATGAGTGAGGCAAAAAAGCCTATGTCCTTACTTGGATTTCAAGTTTCCTTCATTCCAAATTTCGTCAAATTCGATTCAGCGATTTGGTAGTGAAAAAGCGACAGAGAGACAGAAAGAGTTGTTTTCACATTTATAATATTAATATACTTAGATGGAATAAAATGCAATGATATAAATTTATTACTGAGTAAACAATCTATAAAACTAGCAAAGCAATATAAATATATTTTATATTGCTATATAGCGTTATTAAATATTTATTATTTATTAAATATTTTATTAAATATTTTATTTATTTATTGATATCAAAAACACCACCGGCATCTTAACAAAATAAACATTAAGACAAGATTACCAATAGTGTAGGCTATTACAGTGTTATACACCTTTGAAAGCATTTAAAACAAAGCAATCGATTGTTACATTACTCTGAAACAGATAGTTTCGTATTTATGATATAAGTATAGATCAATCTTTTTGTATTCACAATACGAATACAACTGCTTTGAGTGCTTTCATTAAAAGTTTAATTAAAACGAGTGCTTTAATTAACGAGTTTTGGTTGAAAATTTTCAACCAATTGATGTTATTGTAGGTCTCATGGGATGTTTTAAGTGTCTTACACACATACGTACCTACTACATTTTCTTATTAGGCTGATAAATCAAATCCGAAATTAAGATAAAAATTAAAAAATAATCATTAAAGTCTGCGACAAAATTTCCATGGAGTCTAAAATGCTTCATTGATTTTTCTTTTAAATTAATATGATTAAAACTCGGTGATTTTGCAAACATGCAATAAGTATTAAAACATCTGATCCGATCTGACCTGTGAAGTAGTCATGTAGCAAACTTAAGAAATGTTGAATTTTAATTTGTTATGTCTTCGATACATAGTCGTGTAAATGAATGCGACAACATACGCTGTAGCCTGCGATAGTAGTTATTGTGTTGATTGTTATCTCGAAGACAATCCCATCGAGATAGCGACGTTCTCTCGTTAAAACAATACAATAGTGGTACGATGAACGTGAGAATAAATATTAATATTAATCTTAAAATAATTACGTTGATAAAATAATGTATGTTCGGATAAAATTGTTACAAATACTTATTTTGTAGTTGTGTTGCCATGAAACACACATTTGTTTTTGGAACGAAGTTATTTTACAAGACTTACTGTAAACTGGCAGAAGCCGTCGTAAGAAAAAAATGTTATGTCCCCAGGCAAACCTTAACTCTTCTCGTTATTTCTTTCTGTTATATATTGTTTAATGTGTCATTATTGAAGCTTATTTTTTTACTTCATACGGAATGTTTAATAACTATATTTTTTCTTGCGTGATGATTGTGTCTGTTATATAATGCAGAATATAAAGCAAAAGCAGTTTCGTTCTAAAGGTTTCCCACGACCACTTTTTTAAATAAATCTTAAATGGGTGTTTAGTTTAATATTATTTTATCTACATTAAAATAATGTCTAGTAATAAAAATAGATATTTACTGCTAATACTTATATACAAAATTATTATTTTGTATGTAAGTATTAGCGGTATATATTTTTATATTATATATAAAAAGAGTAACTACTGAGTTTCTTGCCGGTTCTTCTCGGTAGAATCTACTTTCCGAACCGGTGGTAGCTTCACTTAAATGTAAAATGACGATTCAAAAGTGCTTGTAAACGCCTACTTGAACAAAGTTTATTTTGATTTTGATTTATAACATTTGTCATCACCTGTCTATTGCTGCGGCGCTCCAGGTCGGCAGTGGGCGTGGGCTTCACCAGCGTGGGGCTGCAGCACTCGCGCTCGGCCGTGCTGCACGCGCAGGTGCCGCCGCACTACCGGCCCGTGATGCCGCCGCACGCGCTGCTCAACAGCGCCTCCAGCGGAAACGTGCCGCACGCCACGGTAACCGTAACCCGCACCCATTGCTACTTAGTTACTACTGGACATTCTTTGATCTAGTTACATGTATACTCTTAATAAAAATTTAGGATTAATATCATGAACTTTTCAGAAATGTATAACTAAACTAAACTTAGTGTCATGAAAGTTAATAATAATAATAATAAATTGCCACTAAACTCAGCAAATATAACGAGCTCAGAGATGAAATAATAAGGATGTGGAGGCTACAGAACGCAGTAATAGTTCCAATAGTCTTATCTACAACGGGAGTCATACCAAAACAGCTTCACCAGTCCTTAAAAACTTTAGATTTGCCTAAAAATACATTCATCCAGTTACAGAAAGCTACCATACTAAATACTTGCAGAATAGTGAGAAAATTTCTATCCCAAAATACCCCACCAAACCAATCAAATACCCCACTCTAAGATAGATGTGCACTTGGCCTAGGCCCGTGTATGTCGACTGAATCCGGCAAAATTATGCCGAGTAAAATTTACATAAAAAAAAAAAAAAAAATAATAATAATCTTTATTGACTCCAAGAAATGTACATTAGTCTTAACCTATAATACCTAATTTTACATGATTTTATGTTGACATTGAGGTTAGTAAACACTAGCGTTTAAACTAGGCCGAGCCTGTATCTTAAACGCTGGACTCTTCCGATGTCACTATTATATATTATTTCTAAAAATAAACTACAAAAGTAATTAGTGAATGAGGGTAAAAGTTAAAACTCTATACAAAAACAACATCAGCGACATTTCTATTTCTACCCTCAAACTTACAATTTGATAGGTTAGTTATCTATGAAAATGTCACAGTTAATGTAATGAAATGTAATGCAAAAAAAAGTTAATATTTACTGCCACCTGTGTGTATATTAATGATGACTCTTGACGTTCCAGGGCGGCCCTCGTGTACATTTCAAGCTACAGCCTCAACAGTTGATATCCGATAAAAAGAAGTCGCCACCGTCTTCCCTAACAAACGGCAATGGCAAGAGCGTCAGGCCTCAGTCCTTTGCACCAGGATTAAAACGATCCAAATCTCTGACGTCAGCTGACACTCTTGCCAGTGGTATGGCAGCTCTGGGTCTGGCAGCGGACGCGGGAGATCTCGGCAACTTTCCGCCAGAGATACAAGAGTGCATTGACAAGGCACTGGAAGGTGAGAATAACGGTGTGTAACCTAATTTTTTTATTCGTTCATCTCCAGCACGGTGGGGGATTGCGGTGCAATGGTTGGTAGAACTGCAGGTCTGTGATATTGGGTCAATTTACACTTCGCTTTACATAGGAATAAATATTCAAATTGTTAATTTGCTTGTCGCAATTTGAGAAGTTCACACAAAACGGCTGTCTTTACAAATAAGTTACTTCCTGGAGTCCCCTTTTTATTAGTGACATCAACGTACTGTTCTTTGGTGATGGAGTCAAATAAGAATGTCAAAATTACAAAAGGTCTCAGACACGATGTAAATATGCAACACACTATTGAAACCTAGGATAGCTTTTGAGCACCATATTTTTTATGCTTTAATCAGCGAAATGTCATGTTGTTGGGTTTACCGATGATGATTTGTACGGGCGCATCAGGGTGGATAGATATTTTGTTACTATTTTGTTTCTTGTTTGTTCTGGTTTGAATGAGACAGCCAGTGTATTTTAACACAAGGGACATAACATCTTGGATCCCGGTGTTTTGTAGCGGAGTAGTCTTGAATAAAAAGTCAATGTTATTATATCATAGAGTTCATTTAAAATTGGCTCATTTTAAAAAAATACATGTGACAACGAAAAAGCTAGTTTTATAAATAAATAACTTGACAGAAATAGAGTCGGCAGTAAGGTGTCGAAAGAAAATAATTGAATTTCTTTGAAATATAAACGCTCCGAGATTAAACACTTTCCGAGTCATAATATTTTATTACAATTGATTCGTAACATGGGATAGTCACATGGTGCACCACTAAGAGTACTTTTACCTCCAATCTTGAGGAGTTTCATGATTGAAACAAATAATGTTTGGCGACGAGAACATAAGCTTGTTAACTCGCCGCCGCCACCCGCCGGCGCCGGCGGGGCGGGTGCGCGGCGGGTGCGCGGCGGGTGTGCGGCGGGACTGAGCGCGCGTGCCCGCAGACCCGAACGCGGTGTGCGCGCGCACGCTGATGGACGCCGTGGGGCACCTGGTGTCGCGCGCCGTGGAGTCGCCGCGCTACGCGCTGCCCGCCGCGCGCCGCTGCATCGCCGTCGTCGAGCGCGAGCAGACCGAGACCTTCCTCGAGTCGCTGCTCAACACGTGCCAGCAGTGGTACCACGACCGCGACAAGGTACGTGAGCCAGCGTAACGTTGAGCACGACGGGGTAGCATCTCAGCTCCCTGAGTTAGTGATATCTGTGGACTTTGGTGACCACTTAACATCAGGTGGTGGCACCTTTGAACGTCCATCTGCCGATGCTATAAAGTAAAATCAAAATAAATATTATATAGAAATCCTTAGGCCCAGCACACACGGCGCAACGCAACCGCAACGTAACTGCAACGAAACCCTTCTGAAATTATTAGTTTGAAACTCGTTTCAATCGATTTCCACACACGCAGCAACCTCACGGCTCACAATCAGTTCGGTTTTCTGAGAGAATAGAAGTCTGCAAAATGTCTAGTTCAAGTGATGAAGTTGTGGTTATGTATTTATATCTTCGACAAAGGAGAAGGCGTAAAAGAAGAACTATGTGGATACATCCCTACATTGATATTAATATCAACTGTCGTATGTTTGTGCCTGCCAAAGCCAAAATTATATAAACAAGGATATTTTTCTACTTCTAACACAAATTCAATGCTTTGATTATCATCGTCAGCCATTTTGTTGATGAAAAAGGCGCGAAATCCGAAGAAACTCAAACACGAGTTTCCTGCACGCCGGTTTCAATGCAACTGGTTTGAAACGCGTTTCCAACCAGTTTCATACAGGTTGCGTCGTGTGCGGTCTCTCAAAGGAGTCTATGGCTGAAACTCAAAAGTAACTAGAATTCGCAGTTTCGTAGCAAATGCGTTGCGCCGTGTGTGCTGGGCCTTATTATCATATCAGTTGCAACAAAAGAAATACGTAGTGTACTTATAATTGGTACACTTTCCAGCTGCTCGGCACGATCGTGGGCGGGGGGCGGCCGCGCCTGATGGCGTTCCTGTCGTTCCTGCTGGAAATGTACTGCCAGCTGCGGCGCCGCGCCATCCAGCGCCGCGGCCACAGCGCGCCCGGCCACGTGCTGCTGGCGCTCATCTGCAAGTGCTGCGAGGACTGCATCCGCCAGCCCGTGCCCTCCCCCAGCGACGTGAGTACAGTGACTGCTCATGCTCATCCTAGCCTTGTAGATGTAGTAATACGATGAGAAATTCTTCATTGTAATTTATACATGACGAAGTATACAGGTCCCACGATGGACCCTTGAGGGACTCCAGAATAAGCTAAATAAAATGCGCAGAACCCGTCTGAGTAGGTACCACTAAACATTTATGTTCTATCGCCAAACGGTTTGAAGTGAGGGGAAGCCTGTTTAGGTTTTGATGGCGTATTGGCTATGTAAAAGTCCATGGGCCGTGATGACTACTTCAATGTCGGCTATAAGCTCTAGGACTGGCAAATGGGTTGCCACTTGCCAGTCATTGCTTTCTTACTTGAAGTAAATAAAAAATAATAAACATTTAAATCCTCTAAAGACTTAATGTCGTGTATCAACATAATTGCTGGTGACTAGCTAATTGAGGATATTTCCAATATAACCGTAATTATTTAATTTAACAATAAGGATGGTCGACTAGATTGAACGCAGTAGCGTAGCTATCGTAGGGCCAGGTAGTGCAGTGCACCAGGGACCCGGAGTTCAGGGGGCCCTCTAAACTAAACATAAAGCTTCTTTAGCTAGAAAAACACGACCCTGCGCACTATTTGGTATCTATAATTTTAAATTTAGTAATTAGTATATTAGTTAAAGAGGGATAGGAAAGAGGGGGTTAAGGCTAGATTATTTTTCTATGCACCGGGGCCCTTCCTCCCGTAGCTACGTCATTGATTGAACGGATATGGCTAACGAACGCTAAATTTATATTTCTTTTTCCACTGGCAGAACAGGGTACTTTCTGAAGTTAAACTAGTATTAACTAGTATTTGCTATACTAGATACTATAATTTTACCAAAAAATGACAAATACTTTAAGCGGTTAACGTTAGGTGAGTCCCGGTCGTATTAACGCGACTGTTGTTTTTACCAATATGACGTCACCAAAATGATCGACAACTTTTTTGCGGGTATAAATTAGATTTAATGTGAGGGCAAAAAACGTGTTAATTTTGACAAATTATATTGGATTTAAGGCTTTTGAAATACTTACTTGCTTACTTACTACAGATTATGCTATACTAAATCGACGGAAAAACCGTTTCATTGTGTATCTGTTACAAATAATCATTAAGTCTATTGCTGAACTCTAAGCGCAATTTTATAAGAAAGAAAAGTGCCAGTATGTTACCCCATTAATTGACGTGCCAGAACAGATCTTTACAGTGGAGGAACATAATATTTAAAGACACCATTTTTATGTGTCTGAAAGGTACATCGGTTTACGCATTGTTAATGTAATTTTTATCCGACAGAATGGCATTGTTGAAGAGGTTCTTTATAACACTAACTTTTTTACACGAAATTCTAGTCTTTCTTATATTTCGATTGCGAAATGAATAAGATGTTCTGCGTCGCTTCCAGACGGAGAACCTGTTCTTCGTGCTGACGTACATCGGGTGAAGAGGTTCTTTATAACACTAACTTTTTACACGAAATTCTAGTCTTTCTCATATTTTGATTGCAAAATGAGTGAGATATTGTGCGTCGTTTCCAGACGGAGAACCTGTTCTTCGTGCTGACGTACATCGGGCGCGACCTGGAGACGCAGCTGCCGGGCGACCTGGAGCGCCTGCTGACGGGCGTGCGCGACGCGTTCATCAACACGGCGGCCGCGCCCTCCATCCGCCGCACGCTGCTGCAGCTCATCGAGCTGCACGCGTCGCGCTGGCAGCTGCCGGGCTGCGCCGTGCTCTACTACTACCCCTCCTCCAAGTAGGCACCCGCGTCTTGAGCTTTGCTAGTAGATTCTTGATAGAGTCGTCGTGTATGCAAATTGTAATAGTTTCATATTCCGTACAGGTTGAGGTCTCGGAGTCAATTATATTGTGGCTTTTTAGGTTATGTCGTTGTTTGAGTCTAGACGTATTACGCAGCCGCCTACTTGGAGGAGTAACTACCCCTCCTCCAAGTAGGCGACCGCGTCTTGAGCTTTGCGAGTAAGATCTTTTTGAGATAGATGATTATTGTTGTCTTAAATTTTCGCGATTATTACACATTTAAATAAAACTAATTATAACGGACGAATCGCGTATATTAAGTCTACCCGTGACCACGAACACTGCAAAGTGATGGTAGGGCTTTGTGCGAGCCCGTCTAGGTAGGTACCACCCACTCATCAGTTATTCTACCGCCAAATAACAGTAGTCAGTATTGTTGTGTTCCGGTTTGAAGGGTGAGTGAGCCAGTGTAACTACAGGCACAAGGGACATAATATCTTAGTTCCCAAGGTTGGTGGCGCAGTGACGATGTAAGGAATAGTTAATATTTCTCACAGCGTCATTGTCTATGGGTGATGGTGAGCACTTACCATCAGGTGGCCCATATGCTCGTCCGCCAACCTATACCATAAAAAAAAAAGTGCTCGAAACGTCGGGATGTTTAAACATAATTAATATACGCGATTCATCCGTTATAATTAGTTTTATTTAAATAGATGATTATTTACCGCTTAGTTCAGATTTCGTTGAAATTTCCCCCCTCGTGTATAAGCTCGGATAAGTCTCATCCGCATGCCGGGCCCCGCGAGGGAGCCGTAGTTGAGTTGTCAACGCGCGGTGAAGACTTTTATACATTCTTGTAGATTAGCTCTTAAGGACGTGTTAAGTACATATCTCCTTGATAGAGTCGTCGTGTATGCAAATTGTAATAGTTTCATATTCCGTACAGGTTGAGGTCTCGGAGTCAATTATATTGTGGCTTTTTAGGTTATGTCGTTGTTTGAGTCTAGACGTATTTTTAAGATATTTCTGTTTATTAAATCAAAAGTATATTTAACGTTGAAAGTGCACTTTTTCTTAATATATGTGATTGAGTGCTTAAATTTTCGGTATTACTTTATTTAAAGCAAAACTATAAACTATTATAAATACTTACTTGTAAACACTTTTGTAAAGAGTATAGTGTCAAATTAGAAGTTCCTAAAGGTGTATTAATGTAATAATATAGTATTTAACAATTATTTCATATATCAGATTTTGTTGAAATATATGTAATTATGCGTTTTAGGAGGAGGGGTGCCGAGTGGTAGGGTGTCTGTGAGAGTATAGTGCCTAAACAAAGGTTACAAGCATTTCTAAGATTGTTTGGTTTCGTTTCTTGTTGTATTGTAATGTAGTGTTGCGTTAGTCGGGGTCGATGACACTTTAGCATCGCGTCGTAGGCAGTCGCTGCCATAAGCTCATCTTATGAAACAGTGCCTTAGTGCGGCCGTCGTTTTCTCACACTGTTTCCTTTTTAAATATTTATCAACACTGTGAGAATACGAATCTAGATGTAATTGTACCTAATTTAAGGTTGATTTAATGAGCATTATATGCCTAAAAGTATTAAAGAGTACGTGTAATATAAGTAGTTGTTGACAAATTAACGGTGTACATTACTGTACGGTCTTCGCATAGTACTTGGTGCATTGTAAGCCTTTGTCGTTTCTCTTCGCTAACGTAGTGTTTGCCATTTCTCTAGGCCGTAACAACCTAGCTCCTTTGCCTTTCTACCTTCGCTTTACTCGGTAGTTTAAAAATTAACATAGATTTTTATCGTCTATGGTAATAAACGTAACAAATTATTATGTTGCATAATTATGAAAATAATTATTAATTTTAAGAACAATTTAATATATTGTTGCCAGTTGCATAATTTGGTTTTGTTTTTATTTATAAATGCATAAAGATTTAGTAAGTTTGACTGATGTTTGCTAATATATATGCTTGTGATATAATTTAAATGTAAGCTTTCTAAATCTTCTCTGTCCTAACCAAAGACTGTATCCATTTCGAGATTTCACGTGGATTAACGTTTAGAGTTAAATCGGACGTCGTTGGAGCCGGACCAAATGCCTCGTGTAGCGTTGCGACTCGGGGCGCTCGTGCGTTCGTCTAGAAATGTTGTAATTTTTCAGTTATTATTTACACGTTAGATGTAGAATTGTGTGATCAATGTATCTAATGTTAAAACTAATAATAGTTTTAAGTGTTAGTTACATATGAATTATTATCAAAAGACCGTATTTTTTTTTAATCTCATTATTACATTCAATTTTTTTAGGTTATTATAGTTCGTTTGTAAAAAAGAAAAAAATAAAAAAAATGGTGCTAACCACGTGCGTACATTGGTGTATTATATTTATATCATTAATTGGATACGGGCAATGTTATTCAGTTGTATTTCTGTACCTTTGCAAAAACCAATAAAGTATAAAATTATATATACGGAATTTGTTTTATTTTATGCACCAATAAATATCCCATACATCATTTTATCATATTATTTTATGTGACTGTGAACATCCTCATCCTTATGATTGAAAGTAACTACAACTGCACAAGAACAATTTGCAACACTGGAAATTTGTGAAGTATGTTGCCAGCCAAAACGTTTTTGGCTTAATCTTTAAAGGTTCCTTGTCCGTATCGGTTGAGAAAAACTGCCGGTGAAAGCTGGTTCTCAATGAAAGATAAGTCATCTTTAGATCAACGCCATGGAAAGTGATCGATCAGATGATGTTATTTCGACATCTCTTCATTTAATCCCAATGAAGCTTTAGTGTCCTCAAAACATACTCGGAAAATAGTTATTTATATCTTCTAACATTTGTATAGCAACAAACAGCGTTACAGGAGAATTTTTATAGATTAAAATCTTCGAATTATCTTTTGGAAAGAGGAAAAATACATTGTGGTGTATACGATGTAGCAGACTGCATATACCTTGTAATTGCCTATGCCTGGAAGGACAATGTAGACAAGGGATTATATAAGAATATGTGAATTGAAACTGGAGATTGTGCATTGATTAATAATTGTGTTTCAAAAATTTTGCTGGATGATAGAGCTCTTTGCATGTTCATATGGGTAAGTTACAGATATTCTAACGTCAAACAAGTAGGTATAGTCGTCTTCCAAGTAGAAGGGTACCAGTGTAACTACAGGTTCAAATTACTTAGTTAAACTATTAGCTAAATAAGCTAAACAATGACATTGAAAACCAATTGAAGTTACAAAATAATTAATATGTAATCTGTAAAGGGATACATTTCCAAGACGCTAATGGCTTAGTGACTCGAATGAACATGTTCGAGAAATCACCGCCGTGTCATCAACAGGATTTCTTATTAGCACTTATGAATCATCAACTTATGAATACATTAAATTTAATGCACCGGAATGTAGATTCTACTTGAAAACCGGCTAGAAACCCAGCCATTGCAACCATAATAATAATTTGTGTCAATATAGAATTAACGCGAATAGCCCTTATTTTTAAAAAGCGATGAAGGTGAAAATAGTTTTTTGTTCAGAAACAATAAGGGATAATACCAATGAGGATTTACTGATATCGAGTGGCTTACAGCTTGCAACACGTACTCTTTGAAACTGCTATAAAAAATCAGACTGTGAAGCTGAAAAGCCAAATTCAACCAAACGAGCTTCATTGTGTAAGTTGCCTGGGCTATATAGGCATATTTCAGTAATTATAATATTAAAAAAAAAATTATAATGTCCGTTTAGATGATGGTCACCTATATCTCCATCTGATCTATCCAACTAATTATATAGCAATATCAGTAGTATTTATGTACAGTCAGCGTCAAATAATTAGAGACACTCAGGGTATTCAAATAATTAGACGCAACCAAAAAGTCAATAATATCGGTACAAACAAAGTTTCCTTATTGTTGTCAACAATATACGCGCTCAAAAAGTCGAGACGTTTAAAATGTCATATAGATCGTTTCAGTCAAACCGCCATAAATATGGTTACAGTCATCTCGCCAATGGTATCCAAGCATTCTAAGTGTTCAAAAATACGGAACACATTAGAAAACTAGCATATTGTAGACATAAACGGCTTTCCAAAGATGAAAACCTCTTTAATATTGTTTACATGTCATTCTTTTATTTGTCATTGCATGTCAATTTTCTATCAGTTATATCAATATCAAGTGCAATATTAAAGTAAGTAGCAGTATTAATAGCGTTTCATGCTTTAATGTGTCTACATATCGCATTAGTGACACCACAAAACATCAAATAATATTTTTAAAGAAGGAAGGTGTCTCCGTAACAGATATTTTATAGAGAATTACTTGAAAGGTAATAGGGATCAGGAGTTAATTTCGATTTCGATGCCGATGAACCTGCTTAACCTAACCTAAACACGATCGAGAACTTGTGGGGCAAATTGGTTCAGGTACGGGGCAGTGCGCGAGCAAGAACCGCCGCAAATTTAAGGGCTCACGTCGAAGAAATTTGGGAATCCATGAGAGTAACAATTTTTGCTA
Organism: Vanessa cardui; assembly: GCF_905220365.1. Lineage (NCBI taxonomy): Eukaryota > Metazoa > Arthropoda > Insecta > Lepidoptera > Nymphalidae > Vanessa > Vanessa cardui. Next base: position 1,950,812 of record NC_061134.1, on the reverse strand, counting down.
CAATGCGGTACAATGAAAGCAAAGACGTCTTTCTGGCGTAATTCTAGCAGACGGCGGCTATACACGATTTTTGTTAAATAAATAAAAATAATTAGAGCTAAAAATGTTTGTTTTTTTACATCCGACGACAGTTTTTAGTGTTCTGTGCGTTCGAAAGTACTCATTTTGTCGTTAAAATGGAATGTTTTCATTTTAATTAGGTGTACAAGTAAAATTAAATACTTATTTCAGTATAAAAATTGCAATTTATTTTTTGACATGAACATGATATAGCATAATAGATAAGCATTTACCAATTAATGAAAGGTTCGCAAACCAGCCAACTCCATTTCACATTCCGTCAAAAGTATTTTTTCGATTCAGTTAGTCAACATACGATTCTCGACGATATTCCCAAAATAACAATTCCAAAATTATCAGAATTTTCTGTAAATAGCATTTCGTATTTTTTTAATATTAAATTTAATATTATGATGAATAAAGTGCTTCCCGAAAATTTTACTCATATAGATTAGATTTGGCTGGTTTGGGAATCAATTGTTGTAAACGGCTATGCACGATTTTTTTTAAAAAACAAGACATCTGTGACCTCGCGCTTAAAGTGAAATGGAAAGCAGTAGTTTCTATCTCTTTCATATTATGCACAAAATATTTCAATAATAATTGATGTGACAAATTGTATTTAAAATATATAGCAGTAAAGTATATTTTTCTAATGTGTTCCGTATTTTTGAACACTTAGAATGCTTGGATACCACTGGCGAGATGACTGTAACCATATTTATGGCGATTTGACTGAAACGATCTATATGACAGTTTAAACGTCTCGACTTTTTGAGCGCGTATGTTGTTGACAACAATAAGGAAACTTTGTTTGTACCGATATTATTGACTTTTTGGTTGCGTCTAATTATTTGAATACCCTGAGTGTCTCTAATTATTTGACGCTGACTGTACTATGTACCAGCTTGTATCTAAATCTTAATAACTCGTAACAATAACATGACAACGTACAGAAACTAATATATTCGTACTAAGAATCGATAATATTTAAACAACACGTATAACACAGAGATTAATAAATCAAATACTTAATAATCGGCATAAAACATAAATCTATGCTAAGAATTAGATGTTCCACAAGGACCAATTTTAGGTTGTTTTCTATTTGTAGTAATAATAAATTATCTATCTTTTTATGTTAAAGGTATTTGTGATGTAGACTTGTTTACTGACCATAATTTACTGGTGTTTAAAGAAGACAGGAAAAATCAAATAGGGACGATGCGATATTTTTATGTTTGTGTTTATTTTAAAGGACTTCATATAGGATAGACTACAAGTATATTAAAAATCTAAAATTTTTGGTGATTGTCACTGGCCCACTGACCGTACTTGTCCTCACTGACTTTCATACTTGTGCATTTTTCCTCGACCTTTGAGATACATTTTTGTAAAAATTTTAAATGGGACTATCGATACTCCGAAAAAAGGCCTTGTTGACGTGTGTTTTGTGCCAATGTATTCATATTCATCTACTTCAAAAAAGTTGAACCAATTTTGACACAAAACTGAGTCAAAAGTGGTTTCAAGCTGAAAAGAGGAATTTGGAGTCTGCTCTGACAAACTCAACTTCCATTTTAATTCGAAAAACGCAATTAATTTTCGTTTCAATGTTCACTTATTTACAACTATAACATCAAATAAGTAGTCATAACAGGAGTGACGTCACTAAATGGTTCACGTTACTTTAATTCGTAATTATTGTTAAAAAAGATAATATCAAATATAAACCGTGCAGTGGGCCTCCTTTTATACCTTTTTAACATTTTAATACCAACATTTTAATAAATGTTACTTTGCATGTTCCCTATTATGACGATGTGAACAGTGCATTAACAGATACGCGATTGGTTCACAGTAAATAATTTAGTTTCGAATGCTCAAAAAACAAAATATATAGCAAATGTTAGAATATAAAATTTTAGTGTATCATTATATAGCATTAAGCTCTTAACATCAATGGTTTTATTATTTATTGTCATTTGTCTCCAACAAGAAGATTCAGCTCCACAGTGTACGCGGTAAGTAAAGTTCGATAGGTAACTGATATCGATAACGATCATCTAGTTCATTTTATTTTTTTCATGTTATTATGGCATTTGGCTTATTACTTAGGGGTAACGCTAGAGATGGGTCTATTTTTATTTTACAAACGAAATATTAATATTTAGTAGCTGAAGACTCCACTCGGAATGGTTTTACCAAATTAGGAGTATTCAATGTTGCTTGACAGAGAGTACAGCAGGATATATTGTATTTATTTAAAGTACACTTTAAATACTGGAAAAGAGAAACTACTGAGTTGCTTTCCGGTTCTTCTCGGTAGAATCTACATACAAACCTGGTGGTATCTTTACTCAATATAGTTTTGTTAAATGATTCATAATTTTTTTGTAAAGGTCTACTTCAATAAAGTGTAATTTGATTTTAATTTGCAGCTGTATAGGCAATGGGAATTTTAAAATCGTTTTTATAAAAACTGTCAAAGTTAATTTTAATATAAACCGCAGTCTGCACATGCTATTAAGTCATTAACCACTTTACCAATTATTTTTTTAACACCAATTTTGCTGTCACTTTAGTCGACAGCAAATTCGCATAATTCCATATTACAATAAGATACATGATCATCCTACAATTTGATGTTAGAGAAATTAATAGAAAAAATAATTATACCAAATTATAAAATCACACAAGACACAGCTATTTGGACGCTAGGGGAATTAGTTGCCACTGATGGTAAGGGGTGACAATGACACTGACACTGCATAAAATATAGAACGCTCCTAGTAAGGAGTACCTACTCTTAGTGTGTTTCAAACAATGGGATTTAAGACGTGATACGCCTTATGCATATAACTGGGGCACTTACCTTTCAAATTGGACCAATTATGGATCAGTGTATGTAGTAGCACTTACTCAGAAGGAAACGATATGGAGATGAGTTTCTGTCCAAAATAAAGTGTCATATATTTTTTTTATATTGAACAAACAACCTTACCGCATCCATAAAAATCATTTATTTTTCCGAGTTTTATAACAGATGAATGAAACACAAACAGAAAAATAGAAATGTCAAATTACCCGTCTTTCGTGCGCGGTTCGTTCGGTTTTCTACGTATAGTTTATTCCAATGGAAGTAGGAGAAAAGGTCAACAAATCTTAGATTTACGCAGATAATACTGTAACGCATTAACGTATTTCATGTGATTTGCTAATAACTCAGCTATACGGCGCTTTACTAAGGGTTTCTGATTTATAATTATTTCCACTTTAATTTAGTACAAAATTCCAGCAACTGTTGCCTCGAAAATGTATAATACACCATAATTGCATGGTACAAAACAAAGTCGCTTACCGCTTTTTGTCCCTGTGTATGCTTAGATCTTTAAATTTACGCAACGGATTTTGATGCGGTTTTTTAAATAGAAAGGTTTTTGTATATAAAACATGGACGATGTAGTGGAGAATTAAGAAATAAATTGTAGTATATTTAGTATCAGAATTGCAACCCTTCGAAGCCGAGGCTGGTCGATAATAAATAATAGCCGCAATAACAACGTATGAGTACTTACCACATTACCGTAACATATTTGTTAAACGTGGTCGTTTTTAACACGATAATTGATTTATTTAATTATATTTGTAAATTATATTTACATTTAGTAACTTTACATTTCAAATGTGGCGCCTAAAGCGCTTGATAACGTTCTGAAATATCCAAATAAGAAAATATTTTTAAATGTGACCACACGACTATTATTTAGTTATAATCTTACGTATTTTTTGATAAAACTTTCAAGGACTGTTTTTTCAATGAAATATAATATTTCAGAATCAAACAATGTTTTAAACTATTTAAATTTATATTTAAAAGAAACGTTACGGAACGTACTGCTTTGTTATTGGTGGGACGTCCGTCAAACATTGGCCTCATATGCTGCTAACTTCGCACTTAAAGCCACAGCCCGCATTCATTTGTGGACGTGATTTGCTTTTGCTTTTGTATGTTGCGGTTTTCAGTTTGTTGATGAGTTCGGTACAAAGCGCTCGCTAGTTAAAGAATGTGACTTGTATAAAAAAGGAAACGTGCTTCAGTGTTGTTTTCAGTGATAAAAATGACCTGATGTAATTGTCGTGCTTGATGGTGTCTAATAAGTGTTTTGTGTAAAATGGGTTTGATAACGTCGAGGGATCAGACAATGCTAGACGGGCCGGTCGGGACGACCAAGAGTCACCATGTACGGCAGCCGTCCACCAGGAACCGAACCAAGCCTCCGATGCCGGATAGAGATGAATTGGAGAGTCGATTCATCAAAGTTTTGGTATGTAAAAACAAAATTTACCGGCACTTTTGTTTACAAACACTACTAATTGTTTACGGTTTGTGCGACATTGTTAATAAAACGTCGCAACGATGTTTTTAAGTAAAGTTATTTTTTAATCATACAATGTAAAGTGTGATTGACTTAAAATCGCATAATATTAGTTGCGTTCTTTCATTGTTTACACTCATTGAGAACACACCCAGTTGTGTCTATGGCTATTAATTGGGCAAGTGTATGCTAGAAAACAAAGAAGAATTACGACCGTATCCAACTAACTGAGCTTTTATTTATCTAAAACATGCTTATAAGAATTAATTCTATCGTCATAGTGTATATATTTTAATAACAACAAACTATTCGTGAAAAACATAGCACGACAATATTAATAATAAATATGAGGCATATATTTTAAAATAATTAATGAAATTAGTCATAAAATTAATATAACACTACAATGTTAATAATAGTTATACATTGAAAACACAGTTTTCCTGTTCTAACACTACAACTACTATTGTAGAATATGTAGTATCCGTTTTCTATTCCAAATATCCTGCACAATATCTTATCAATGCGTTTGATATAACATTGTTACTAGTGAATGAGAGTGCAACGGCATATTAAGATAACATCCGAATGTTTCATTTCCTGCTTTATCTATTATGTTTGTCGGTGAATGAATTTCTTCATAAGAAGTAATGTGATATGTGAAACACATTTTGCTCATCAATTAACAACATTTGTTTGTATAACTACTCAAAGGAGTCAGATAGTTGGATTACAGGTTGATCTGTATCAAAATAACTAGGTATACTAATAACTTATTAATTATAAATGAGAGTTGACATCTTAATAAAATATGTATACTCCAAATGATCTTCTTATATATATATTTATTCTTACTATACGTTTGATATTGATTGAACATATGTTAAATATGTCTGTTGATAAAATAAACTTTCAAGTATTTTTTATTAACTTTTATGCTACATTGTACTTAATAAAGAATGGAATATCAAAGCAAAACACATTTGATTAAATTGCAAGAAATATTTAAAACTTCGAAAAATAAAATATATTCCATAATATTTAAAAACTTGATTATTTACCATTTATGTACAGGTATATAAATAAATATTTATTATCAAATAAAAAATATAATTCATTTGCATATGGGAATACAAGTTGGTTTTTAAATTGGGACACTGTGGATTTACTCATTTACAAAATATTGGAATTTTACAAAATATTATGTCATATTAAATTGTCATGTTAATATTAATTTAACTACGAGTCTATACTAGGCATGATAAAAAATTTGACAATTTTCTGTTACAAAAGTTCTCTAATTTCTTTCGTCTATCCCGAAGGTACCTTTTGAATGATAATTTCTTTCAAACACATAAAAAAAGATGTGCTTAATTTTAATATTTGCACGTAAATCAAATTAATAATATATTGCAATATTGTATTTTCCATGATATAAGTTGTTAACTCATCGTCTAATTTTGGGTTGACTATAAACAGGATAAATGTTATTTTGTACAAGCTTTCTGACATTAATAAGCAAATTACAGTAAGTTGGTCATCCATGCGTCACATTTGTGAACTGTACATTAGGGTCAATAAGGGACCTTGGCTTTAATCACTCGGTATTTCTACTTTATACCAACTCTAGTTAAAATCCTATTAGATCTAGTTTTGGTAATTGATATGAACATTCTTAAGTCAAGTCTACTAAAATTTGCTTTTATATTTATAATATATATGAATATTTTAAATATGAAAGTGAGTTTATTTGTTATGCTTTTAAATGTTAATCACTCAACCGATCATCATGGAATTAGCATACACATTGTCAGGGGTAAGGAAAGGATATAGGGTACCAGTCACCTGTCCCTACCTTTTCAAAGGTGGGCGAACCCGTGGGTAGAAACTAGTATATACTGTTTTTTGAACTGCCTACTTAATACAAGCAACTAGCTTTTCGAAAAAACATGACAAGTATAAATAACTAGTTTGTATTTTTTAATTAGGCAGTAAGTTCAGTACTTAAGATTTTGCAGCCATGGTGTTTTCATTTTCATTAAGAATTAAATAAGTATTCATTTATTTTTATTTATTAAATAAGTACCTATATTTTAAACGAATATAAGAATATATCCCAAAGGACAATTGCTATTATTCATTGATGGACTATTTTTTTATGTCAACAGTACCATACTGTTTTATTCCAACAATGTACCATTGCCATAAAAAATTATTTAACTCGAATTATATAATTTACCACAGTAAACATCACATAATTGGGAGTAATTGTGATTTACAGTAAAAAAATAAGATTTTATTTTTCATTATCGTCAGCAATACGTAATCAACTGAATTATAATAAAAAACAAATAAGAGTTTCTCTAAATGATAAATCACAATGACATAACAAATTGTGTTAACTTTTAACGTTAACCGATTTCCGATTGCAGAAACAATAGGGTCATAATATTGTGACAATGTTGTTGTTTTGTCAGAATTTGATTTTTCTGACTCAGCGATAATGAGTCAATGCGACCTTGTGTACAGGGGCATTACTATTACGGTTTTAATTGATTGACCCCGCGGTGGCTTTTTAAATGAGGTAACATTGTACTATAGAGATTTATTCTTTATTCATTGGTATATACCCTATTCCAATGGAAGTAGGAAAAAAGTTAAACAAACCACAGATTTACGTTTTTCATGCGATTTGCTTATAACTCATATTGTGCATTCCTACTTTCACAATATACCTTTATTTATTATACATCCCTATTACACTTAACTATTTATTTCCACTTTAATTTTACTTTAAAAGGCGTTTGTTTTGCAAATCCGTAATTAATGAAATGGATTATTCAAGCTCAGGACTATTCGTTTCGCGTTAATTCCATGTTGAAAAGTTTATTTGGCTTTTGTCATCTTGTGGTTTGAATAGGGCTTAAAACCAATCAAGCAAGAACTGAGTTGTTTTTTTCAGTCAGTTTGTCAAAGTAATGAGAGAAAAAACAATCACCAACATGTACAGACTTATGCTAATCGGGTTGGATTAATAGAGGCAGTTGAGGTTAACTAATTTCGAAGCCTTTGGAGAAGAGACGTGAGATATGTCAGAGTTGTTACGTTGTATTACATTAACTAAATTAGACGATGCTTTAATTTTTTAATTACTATTGGTCAAATAGTTATTAAAATTTCTCATAATAATCTTAAAGAGGGAAAACATGCGATTATATTGATAATATCGTCGCATATTCAAGGAAATTCAATATTCGCGGAACGAAACGTATAAAGTAAAGAAAAATATTAGTCGTTAACGTAACGGATAGCTAATCAATCGTGTGCATCTCTATGCGTTCTGGTTACCGATGGGTTGCACTGGCGACCGTCAGCCGATCGTCTCAGTTGGCCGCACGCCATCATTGTTCGCTTTTTATTCGACACTGATGTTTGTAGACAACCGGTGAAAATACATACCTGTACGTTAATTCTAAATGGATTTCAATTAATCGCTAATAAACCTACTTTTAAAAATAAGATATAATTCATATCGTCAAATAGTCCCGAATTATCGTACATATAGAGTAACTTTCACTTGAATAAAGTTCGTTATTGGTCGCCAAACAGGTAAAGAATTAAATGTGTCTCATTAAATTCTTTTCTGTATTGTATTTTTAATTTAAAAGATTAACGTGCATATAATACTTAATTAAATGAAATATAATTTCGATGAAGGAGGCGGGCCCCAACACTTACATTGTCTAGGGGCCTATACGTAGCTTTATCCGGCGCTGGTTAGAAGTGCAATCTTCAATGGTATCATATTATATATTTCTATAATCTCTATAATAAACATCAGCATTTTATGACGTTTTCATATATTTTGAACACATGTCCTGTGAACCGGGGATCTCACTTTTTTATCAACTCGGTCTTCATGAATTAGATCTTTGTTTATGATAATATTGTATTTGTGTGAAGTTGACACGAGTCGTAAATTTCAAAAATGTAATAAAAACTCTTTTGTTAAGATTTTTCCTTTTGTTATTAACTGTCTCTCATCGATCGTAAGGGACAAAAAGTGCATTAAATGCCTCCAGCATTCCGTATCAGCGATCAGAGATCATGTATTCGATACGCATGCGTAATGCTGTTTGCTTATGCTCGTGCAGTGCACATCAGCTGATGATGAAACGCGATAAAATATTGTTCCGTTAGCTTCATAGATTAAGTATTTAAAATTCATAAGCGTAATAATATTGTGTATAGTTTAACCGTGTAGTCTAGATCACTTGAGATAGGCTATTGTTAATTATATGTCCAGTGGGTGGGACACACCACATCTGTTACTCCTTCATATGTAGCCTTTCTCAATATATAGACCTATCTAATACAAAAATAAATAAGCGAATCGTATTGGTAGTATGATATTAGCGAGTTTTAACTACAGTTTTATAATTCTTGTGTAAATAAATCTGTCAAAAGTCATTCTGAGGAAAGGCCCACGCAAAGTAGGTTCAAAATATGAGGCCATAAACTTGATTAATTATATAAGTACATCAATTTAAACAAATTTAACATAACGAATCTTTAAGTTTTCGTTTAGTATTGTTTTATTGGAAATTAACAGACCGTTCTATTTGTGTTTAGTTAATTTTAGTTTTAATCGAATTGTTAAATCTGTTGTTATTTGTATTCGGTGTTATATGTAATAGAGTCCAGTGCGTAAGGAAGTGGATCCATTGATAGAATCCCCTCATAGCTAACGAGTTCATAGCGCGATTTCAAAATGGACAATGACAGCACAGGATATTACATAAGCCGTTTCTGTTGTCAACAACATTTCCGAGACTGTTCTAGTTCTATTTCATATAATATGTTATAAAGGCATAATATATTTTTAATAAACAATTACACATTTTTAATTATTAATTGGATTATATTTATACGTACATACTGTAGCAAACCACGGCATATCATGTGTACTATGCTTTGTTTATAATTTATCTTCCTATATTTTAATACAATATGCCATTGATCTACACGTGTTAGATCACACAAATAAAAGTTAGTTATCTTATACTTACGGATTAAGAGGGAGGTAAAACGTTTGGAAGTTTGTGTTTCATAGATTCAGTTCAGTTAATATTCTATAGGTACAACTAAGAGTAGATCAGGGTACTAATTGTACTAATAGACAGTTTATCGCAAACGAAATCGAAACGTAACCGTTGTCGTTTAATTGTATACCCTATTCTATAAACGCATCGATCCAGCTGATCTACCGGACGGTATATAATTGGGATCATATCGTACACGATATAAAGAAATCGGATCGGTACTCAGTTACGATTAAAATTTTTTATTTAGAAAAAAGGTTTTATTTAAAGATTAGTTGGATTTGGATCGGAATAAAATGTTTCCAAGTTTTAGTTGGGATAAACTTCAAACATGTGTGTGTGTGTATATATGTTTATTATAATATAGCAATATACCGGTATTGTATTAAAATATTCAAACATAGCCATCAGTGATGGTCAGTTTTACAATTGAAACACACACACACACAACACACAGTTTTCCCATTGCGTACGGCTAAAGCGATTAGTTTCGGTGCGGCTCGAATTGACAATTCTCGGTTGTCATTGAAAGCCATAATATCGGTAAGTGAGCTCAAAAAAGTGGCACGCGTTCGGCATTACATCGCTTTTTGTATGTTTCTGATCTTCGAGATGGAATACGATCTGAGGAAATAAATTGTTGATAATTATATTAAGTTTGTGTCATCGTCTTGATTTTCCATACATACATATCTTCCTAAGTTGACAGTGGCAAGTTGAGGAGCAACAGTAAACTTGAGCTACATGCGCTATAGTACCAATATAAGTTACATGTGAAAATATACGGTAGAATGTATGACCATATAAATAAACAAGATCTTATTTCCGACTAGTTGGAAAGTATTTTTAAAAAAACATGGTACCTAATTTATCCAAAATATAGTTAAACACCTTAAGACTATCGCGTTACAATATAAATCTGTATTCTTATTATTCTTCTCTATTGCCCGACGAAAAGATGTACTGTATATGTATATATATGTATGTCGTGGTCACGAGCGCGTGAAGTAAAAGAAATAAGAAATTAAAAAAACATTTTACAACAAGCAATTATGTAATATATCTATTAATATGTAAACAATATTTTATACTCTAGTTAATAATGCCAACAAGAAAAGTGTTTTATTTTTTTATAATGTAAAAATTGTCGTGATTTATTAATATATAATGAAAATGTTTGTTACTCTTCTTACGTTTCTGGATATATTTTTTCTGTTTGTTATTATACATTTTTAAAATAAAACGTTTTTCTGTGATGGTCAATGTGGTCTATAAATAATATTTTAGTATCCTCAAAACATCTGACTATTACTTATTTTATTAGCGCTTTATTCCTGCGTGTGTCAAAATGGTGTACGTAGATTTACGGTTTAGGTGGCTTATTAATAATTTGCTTTTAATATTATATGATGTAATTACTAACTATGAATTAATTTGTCATTTTACGTACCTACTCAAGTTTTGATATTAATTTATTTTAGATTGTAATAGAATTATAAGCTTATAGCTAAGTAATATAAGGGATAATGGAAGATGAGAAAATGGACGTGTCAGTGTATTATATTTATTTTAACTTTATTTAGTAGGACTCGGAAAGTTGTTGAAAGTTTAAGTGTGAGTTACAGCAGTTTTGGGCGTCAAAGTTGTTGAAACTTTCAACAATGATATAGTAGAAACATTAATACAAAAAGTTTGAACTTATGACGAGCCTCTGTTCATCGTTTGTCAAAATAGAAAATTGGGAACTTAACATCATTTTTATCTAACGTTTATTGTTATCTCTTCTTATAAAAACTTGTGTATAAAAAAACTATATATAAATCGATACAGATAAAAGAGTTAGCTCTTTTATCTGTATCGATGTATACTTTTCTACTGTCAAACTATATTTTTAGTTTGGCAGTTTTATCACATGACTTAAATATTATTAAAAAAAAAAACAAATGCAAATTCATACACATTTAATAGCGAGTATGTTAGATTACTAAAGGCGAACGCTAGTTAATAGAAATGTATGACGATTCGTAATAAAAACGTTCATGATGTTAGTCTGTGTGTGATCTGTAGTTGAGCTTTGTAACGATTTCATTATTACTATAGATATTCGAGATAAACATGTCATTAAGCGCGTCTAGCCTTACGGAGATTATTGCAAGAGCTACAGATTCCATTATCTGAATGGTGATCACAGATAACCATAAAATCGAACGACATAAGAATGTTTGTTTTATGACTTAATTTAATTTTATTACGCTTTCAAACGTATTGACTTTATAATGTAAAAGTAGAGATTACTGACTATATTCATAATCTATGCTAATATTATATATGCGAAAGTAACTCTGGTCAGTCTGTCTGTAGCTCTTTTATGGCTGAACCGAATGGACATAGATTTTGTATACACATGCAGTATGTTACTGAATGTTTGGATATATTGATTTTTGTTACTTAATCACGCCAAAAAGGCTTAATATATCTGCATTATGATGAGTACAGAGATTAATATAGCAATAAGCCACTTTATATCCTACAAAAATGATTATTTCGAGGAAAGATCAAGGAGAAATGAATCGATTTTAATGGTTATTTCATCATCAGAAACCTCATTTATTCTAGTAACTTTGGTTGTATATTATTAGTTAAGATATTCTGAAATAATGGTATTTAACAAGCCAAACAGAAAGCCCTACCGAGCTGCTTTATCTAAATGCGTGCTCTGACCAAATAGTATACAATACATAAAAATAACGTCAGTAAATCTAAAACCAAGTACATGAAACATATATCTCTTAATTACTAAACCGCAATATCGGATTTTATATCTGATATAAGTTGAAAGTACAGCGAGAAATTACCAATGAATACGGATATAACTTGAAAAGTAAAATGCGTGCCGCGGTTTCAATCCTTTGCTTTGCAATCCAACAATCTTAATACTGAATTATTGGTGCCTTTTTATGGAATAGCTTGTTGGACGAGCATATGGGCCACCTGTTGGTAGGTGGTCACTATCGCCCATAGACAATGACGCGGTAAGAAATATTAACTATTCCTTACATCGTCAATGCGCCACCAACCTTGGGAACTAAGATGCTATGTCCCTTGTGCCTGTAGTTACACTGGCTCACTCACCCTTCAAACCAGAACACAATAATTATGCGTACTGTTGTTTAGCGGTAGAATATCTGTTGAGTGGGTGGTACCTACCCAGGCGGGCTTGCACAAAGCCCTACCACCAAGTAAAATCTTAATAATACTAATAATAACACCACTTTAACATGACTCGCGTCAAATTTGGTAAGATTTTCGTCGCAAACTAAATGCTATGTGGAAAACCGCGGCCTCAGCTAGTTCATAATAGTTCATTTAAAATCAAATCAGAATAAACTCTATTCAGAAGACTTTTACGAGCCCGTTTGAATCGTCATTTTACGAGAATATTTGAAATTTAAATTAATTACATCTATTCATAAATATTATTGCTAATTGAATATTTTTATGACGTCATTAATTTTAGACGCCTTAGATGCCTTTATTGCCTGTTATAGTATCTGAATAAGTACCAATAAAAGTAATCTCTTTAGTTAATAAATAAAATTAAACACAATTATTGTCTCTTTAAGTCTATTATATTAATAACAGTTTATTATTTACTGTTTGTCAGGTTATTTAAGAAACAGTCGTACAATACAAAAATATTAAAGTAAATATGACTATGAACTGTCTTTTACCATTTAAAAGAATTACTAAAAATACGCTAAAAAGCCAATAAATAGATTGAAAAAAAAGTAAACTCAGTCAGGTGTAAATTTTTATTCCCCTATTCACATATTATTACTGCATGTTATTAATCTTTACCGGCATGCTCATTAAACTTTAACGCGGTGCATTTGAGAATATGTCTGATCAAGGCGTTTTATACATCTCACGATACCACCTCTAACGAGTCGTGTGACAAGATAACTGATTCCAGTTGATAACTGTATAATCCTATCATATAATATTCTATGCTTAATTGCTAGTCGTTTCTTGGTTTAATTGATGATCATGGCTAATCATAAAAATCTATATATTTATGGACGTGCATTTCATTTAATGTCTTATTCCAAGAAAGTAGCTAAACATTATCTATTTAGCGAATATAATTATGTTTTTATGTTATCGTAATATATTTATCCAACCGACAGGTTTCACACACATTTATAAAAGTACATACATAAACACAAATTAAAAATGAAAATTTGTTCTTCAATCGAACCCAATATGGTTTGATCTTTCATTCACCGGTCAAGATTGGCTTATAGTAAGTACTTACAGAGTGACCTTTGTAATCTAATAGTAATTTCCTTTAATAGTCTTTTTAATATTTTCCTTACCAACATTATCTCGATAAACAAAAGCTAAAATTTCTCGTGAATTTGTCACATAAATGTGTTTATAAAACTTTTAATGACTTTATATTAAGAAATTAATTAAAACACCGCGGCTTCCTTCGTCCAAATTGCTTACAAAACTCGAAGAGAATTGTCGAATGTAATTACTGAGTCCGTGCATCGAATAACAAAAAATGTAATTAAGATGTCTTCATCGTACATTCGAATAAAATACATTTTTACACATACAAATTCTTATATCGTCTGAAAAGCCTTTTTGATATTTGTAAATATAACACGATTACGCCACAAAAAGCTAAATATATCTGGAAAAAATTGGACATATAGATAGATTATAGTATAGATGTGGAATGTCATATAGGGTACTTTTCATACCTAATAATGCAGAACATGACTTTGTATTTTTTAAATGTTAAAAAAGAGTAACTACTGAGTTTCTTGCCGATTCTTCTCGGTAGAATCGACTTTCCGAACCGGTGGTAGCTTCACTTAATTGTAAAATGACGATTCAAAAGTACTTGTAAAAGCCTACTTGAATAAAGTTTATTTAAAAAAAAGGGATGCTGATATATCATAACTGTACCGATGTAACCGCTTTAGGGTAATTAAAAAATGAAACTAATAATTAAATGTTTATATAATTTCTATATTTCCTTCTTTTTTGTAGACAAACAATTAACTACAGGGTCTGATTTTATTTAATACGTCTTTTATATTGCTGAATAATTTCTAGAAGAGTGACTACGAGTGTTATTGAATTTTATTTAAGATTATATTTTGAAGTAATGAATAAATATGTCAATAGCTTCGATGTTTATTGATAAAATCTACAATGTTGTACGGTGGCTGTGTAATTTACACACTTGACATCAAGTCTCGATGTCTTCTTTAACACTTATGTCTGCTGAAAAACTTGGAATCGGTTTGTAGGACAGACAACTCAACGATAACAATCGTCTCATCTTTTACGAGATATTTATTGAGAGAATTACGTCTAGACAAAAAATCAATTTCTGTATTTGTACAAATTGTGTTACATCAGATGTTTATTTATAAATAGTACTTAATAATCTGTGTTAATGGACATAATTCATAATAAGAAGAAAAAAGAAGTATACTGCTATTGCTACTATTACATAAAATGTATTAAAGATGTAGTATATTCTATTAAAACAAGATATAATGTTTTTTTATTTGTTTATATTCGAGAGCAAATATGTGTTCATTTTGGTATGGTTTAAAGCTATACAACTTGTATTGCAAAGCAATACTTTATGAATTTATGTTAAGTGCATATTGCAAGTATTGCATTGTAATACGTCTCAGGTATCAATGCGAAACACAATGTCTATAACTATGAATTATAAGTGTTTTGAAATTTTCTCGGTGTATTGGAAAACGACGGTGAACGCGTTATGTAGATGCACGCCAGGTGTCAAGGAATGCAGCGCGACCAGTGGTGCTCGGCTAGGGTGACCATTTTGACAGATTATAGAAAAAAAGTAATCGTCTATATTTCTATATAAATATTATAAATGTGAAAGTAACTCTGTCTGCCTGAATGACTGTCTGAATTTGATGAAATTTGATATGAAGCAATCTTGTACTCCAATAAAGGTAATAGGCTACTTTTTTTACCAAACGCATGACAAACAACGCCCTAAAACGCGAGCAAAGCCGCGCGCGCGGGGAAATATTAGTGTAAATAAATATATTGCATTACTTTTTTAGTTTTTGCGTTCGACTGTACGAACCCATGTTATTCTAGGAACGGTATGTCTATTAAAGATGAAAGATTTCGACGCTGTTGATCGATCATGAACATTTTCTCATAGAGGTTTTTATACTACATACATACCGTTCGAACTACAGCTATTCATTAATATATACACAGTAAGTACAGCGTTCATCATATAAATTAGCTAGTAGTTATGACGTTTTATTTTGAAGACATTAATCATGATGACCGCACGCAGAGTTATGTCACGCAGTCGTGTATAGTTGTTTCAAAGTGCCGACAAAATTACGATGAAAGTCCTCGTGTTATGCCTGATATTTTAATCCATTTCAATATTTGTATAAGGTAGATAAACTTATACCAATGTAAAATCATAGTAGTTTTTTTTACTGAAACCAAATCTATCATATAATATTATAAATGTGAAAATAACTCTGTCTGTCTGTCGATCTTTCACTGCCAAACTTCTGGACGTAATTTGATGAAATTTAGTATGAAGGAGATTTGAACTCCGAAAAAGGACATAGGCTACTTTTTTTGTCTAACATATGACAACCAACAGTGTGAAACGCGTGCAAAGCTGCGGGCGACCACTAGTGTTTCATAATTATACATGTTATTTACCATATCTCGAACAACCAACAACAACCTAGTAGTTGCATTTTGTTATTATAATATTATGTAAATATATTAAGAAATGTGATTATGAAAAAAAAAATATTGCCATTTAAATATTCTCGTTAATGTGGTCCTCCTACCCATGTTTCACTATTGCTTGATTAATAGAACCTGTACCGATACACGCGTGGCGGAATATTACAGGAAATTACATGCGCCATCCAACATAAATCTTCATGGTTTTGTCACGGAGACCGTACAATTCTATGGTATTTGATTTTTATCATGCAACTAGGAGAGCTATAACCTCATTACTTTTCAATCGGACACCAAGAACTTGCTAATGTCTTTAGTCTTTATTTCAGTCTTAATGATTGAGACATTATTTTTTTTTATTAAATGTAAGAGAACTAACTATATTTATTTTAAAAGCTGTTTGTTAAACTTACTATATACTGTTGTCATTGTAAACAGCGTCCTTTTAAATTGGTTCCACAGCTGTGATAATGATTATTGCAACTATATACCTTTCATTTCAGCGGAGACTTATATTGATTGACTGTTTTTCTTATTGGAATATACGTACAGTAGCAAGTACATGTATATAATTAAAGTGCCTTTAAAAGACAGTCGTAATTACTCGGCAGGTGCCGTCAGGTGATCAGGTGACGACACAGCATCGCTTTATAAATTCTTACTGATTTTGACGATGAGGAACAAAATTTTATTCGCCCGACCCGATGTTTGAACTGAGGTCCTCAGGCCCGGCTACTTTATAAATTATTTACTGAACCAACTAGGCCAATGGGTTCTTATATTCCGGTAAGATCTGTAACAGGAGCGGTCGTAAATTTGGGAGGCGTCATTTAATGTCTCAAATGGAAGTCATCATATTTCGTGATTACCAAGGCTGACCGACCTTTTTTAAACAATAGTAGTGTTTGTAGTTGATCAATAGTTCAGAGTTATTGAAATACGATTAGAGACGAACCTTCCAGATCAAGGTCAAACTAGAATTGAAATTATACAATTCTCGAAAACGGGTATAATAAACTTCTCATGGCACCAAAACGTAAGACACTGGTTACTGCGTATAATAATAGTCTCGTCTTTTATACAACATCTAAATAGTTAGTTAGGTATAGGCAAGGACTTTAGGGAAAAAACTCGATACGAATGCTCTTCTCAAAAAAAGAGAAACATCGATTATCGATACTTTTTTCTCTTTCAATGATTCAAAAATCGCGCCTTGATACCTTTATAGCTGAACAGTAAATATCGTAATAAAGTTATACGAATACTTCCGATAGTTCAACTTAATGGTAACAAAACAATTATGCAACGCATTGTTATCGCTATCTCCAACGATAACCTACATAGTAATATCTGTGTTATTCTCACGTTTATATCATAATTATTGTAACATAGACTTGACCCTGCGCACGCGCCGTGACGGTCTAGGCCGGATTAAGGTCATCTTTAAAACGTTGCGTTTTCTTGTTTATTCGTTGCTGTAAACAGAGGTTAAAATAGTTTTGACGTTACGCTGGGGTTATACTACTTGATAATTGTTACAGTGTTAGCTAGTGATAGCTGTTATCGTAATGTTATCATAAGATAGATAATTATGTTCTAATAATTAACAGTTTGGTTTCAATTGTTTGCAATGTAAATATTTGGACGAAAAGCTTTGCGGTTTTTAATCTCAATTATAATTGATTAGTCGGTTTTTCTGTTGAATTACTTAAGATTTAAGTTATTATTGTATTAAATAGTATTGATGTCTTATATAGTATTACAGCAATTCATATCGGTATTTATACATAGTTTAATTTAAATACTAATAGAAATCTAATATAAAAACTACCATTTTTTCGCGAATCCGTAATGAATTGCATAGAGTAGGTTTTATTAAAGATGTCAAGGCGTCACGGTAGCATGCGTAAGCGAACCCGTGGCGTCCATCGAAAGACGGTGAGGGTACCGCTGGTTATTTAGAAAGAAAGAAAGAAAGAACACTTTTATTTAGTGGGTAAACCCGGTGTACTTGGGCGCACTCGGCATCCAGGGCTCCGGGGAGTCACCCCCCCCCCACTTTCCATCACGCGGGGGAAGCGCGTAATGCGTTTTTCCAGCGAGAAAAAAATAAAATAAAAAATAAAGGGTATTATTAAAGATGTCGACCAATGGTATCGCGTTAATTCATTGTCTATGCTGTTTATTTTACTAAATCCCTCTTGTGGTTAGAAAAGACTATATAGTTAGTTCTTTATAGCGTCGTCGTTTTAGTCAGAAACCTTTCACTGCCCATATGCAAGTACATACTATAAACTTCATATGACGATTGTGCAATTATTTGCATAGGTTATCCTATTGCGCAAATTGTAATGTCAAAATGTTAGCTTTTAAACAATTGATTAAATTTTTAATTAATATTTTATATTTAAAAAAGTATATATATACTTTAGCTTTGATTTTTAATAATGTTAAATATTTAATATTGATGTATGAACGAAGATCGCCTTAGACACATTTCTATCGTATTTTTTTATATAGATGGGCAATGAACCACTTGATGGTCAGCGGTCACCACAATGCATAAACATTAGTGCTGTAAAAATTTTACTAACCATACCTTACATCACCAATGTGCCTGTAGTTACACTGGCTCACTCACCCTTTAAAACAATATGTGGTAGAATATATGAGTACAATGCGTACGTACCACCAAGTCAAGTGAATAGGTCCTTAAAAAGCAATCAATTATGACATATTGATATATTGTAATTTTCTCGCAGGTCAAACCTCTTAAATCTCTTCACCAGTGACTCATGCCCGCTTAAAATATACGAGATGATAACTTTTTGTATTCTTTTCACATACTGATACACAAATATACAACATCTTAAACAGGTCGTTGACACTGTTTGACACTACACACTACACTCTAGTTCATATAATAGCTATTATAGCTCTTATGACAATGCGATAAGGTTTCATATGCAGCGTTACTTTGTTATCTTATAAAGGACCCATCGTACAATGATTATTAATTCAGGTTTTTTTTTTATGTTCTTATAATTATTCTAATAGACCGGACGATCGATAGATTGATTTTTTTGTCGCGTTCAAAGAAAGTTTTGTCAAATTAAATACTTAAACCAGTTGGATGGTTCGAAAGTTAAAAGTTATTTTTTTTTTAACATGTAACTAACGATCATGGCTGTAAACTATTAGTGAAAGTAAAGCAACTTTCAGAACTATTGCTATAATAATAATTATTATTTTTTTATTGCTACCTTCTCATATAATTATCTAAGTACATTTGTTTACAAACCAATTCTTTACGAATATTATGAACGTCAAAGTGACTTTGTATGTTTATCTAATTAATGTTTTATTAGTCAACCGTCAAATCATTAAAATTGCCTATACGATGTTAGAGGTACAGTAGAGGCTTAGGTAACCTAACTGCTCTTCCCTGCCGAACATAAGCGAACCGGCTAGCGGAAACATGTTATGTTGTTATAGAGATGCTCCTCAAAATTCTTGGTCAAAATAACTATCGATATACATTATCGTGTTTTGAAACATCCCCAAGACAAAAAGCTACATAAAAAAACGCACTTCCCACGGTCTGGTTGTTGGTGACATTCAAGAATATCGTTTTACGCTCGGTCTAAGAACGCGGATCGGATCAATGAGCCGTCACTTGATAAGTTATGGTAATTTGTTCCATTTTAATAAAATAAACCAATATTTAAAATTTCCGTTGGATATTTGTTGACGAAAAATATTCGAAATTCGATTTTTGATTTGATTTTTTTTTTTACTTTGAAAATAGAAGGACTCGTATAATTGTGTTCTGAAATTTATGACCAATTTTCTGAGCAGGGAATGCTTTGATTAAACGAAACGGAATATAAATCGCAAAATAAATTGTTATCGGTAATTCAAATCATATAAAAATATATATTTACGATTAAAAAAATCAATCGTATAAAAATACCATATTCGTATATAATTAATGAGTCACCAAAATGCAGCGTATTTAAATAGTATAGTCATTGTACATTGTTATCTTTGTAATCGGTTTTCCTTTGTGTGAGATTTATGGGTTTGCGATTTGTTACGGTTTTTTGCGCAACTGTGTCAACTTTACCAAATGTCAGGTGATCGTTTAAAATGTCTCTAGAATTTAGTAAGTTTATCTTGACATTTGTGTTTATTTGGTGGTAAGATTTTACCAAAAATTTCAATAAACAATTCGAAATAAATAATGCCAATCTTTGATCATATTCATTTAATAAAATCTGACGTAACTGTGTACTTTACAATGACTTTTATATTTTTTTTCTGTGATACTTAATTATTAAAACCTTGATCGCTATGCCCAATTATAAAGAGAAGTTTAAGCAAAATACTAGCAGTAGTAAAAAGTATCATTACTCATCGAAACGTGCATACTTCGGTAGCTATATTACTATCATATATACAACATATCTAATTACCGAATAAAGATACGATGAAATATACAATTAGTTCTGCTGATTCTAATTCAAAACTTAACTAATAAAAGTTTTATGAAAGGGTATCGTTCATCAAATTATTTTTTTTGTAATTATCTTTTGCATGTTTTTAGTTAAATGAATAGGATACTATTCTCGTATAAAATTAATTAATTCCCTTACTGTACGTAGTCTTTAAATTATTCAAGTAAATAATTAATGAAATACGTAAGGAAGCTAACAGTGCTTGAATGAGTACAAGCTATCATCGTGACCAGCTGACCGACTGACGTCATCACACATGTGGCTGCCAGGCGACCTTTTAACTCTTTCCTTTCTTTGTTGGGAACCGTTTGAAGTGCATTTATACCACTGCGAGTTTAATACAAATGCTATGGCTGCGTTTTATTTAAATTATATTTTTAGATAAACGATTTCCGACTTGAGGATCACTCTCATATTATTACGAAAAAACATACCTGTCTCACTTGTTTCTCACTTTCTTTCATATTTGATGATACATTAAACAAGATTGTAATTGATACTACATTTATCAAATAGTTTGTCTTGATTGACTTTTAACGCATACCCGAAAATTATGAGTCTGAAGCTGGATTTCAATAATAGTTTATCTTATAATGCAATTACGCTTACGAAAATATTTTTGGAATTTTAAATTTAAGGGGGTTTAATTTACTTGGTAAGCACAGCTAGTAGTATTATGAGAGTGTTATCTTTAAAATGTATTTAGTAAACATTAGTAAGGGTACTATGGATTCTATTGGGATGAGATAAAGGTACGATTAATAAATCGAGACAGAAATAAAAATATGAGATATCAACATTCCTCTCGAATGCGTTGCGTGTCCGACGCGAACTTTTTCACCGATCAGCGGACCACTGGCTCTTAATACGACCATATTTGGCGCGTCGAAAAAAAGGCACGACCTTCGTGTAGTTTCGTAAACTGATGAAATAAGTTTAATCGTATTCAAGCTAATCGTTAGCATTGAAAGAGCTACTCAATGAAGTAACCAGAAATTCGATCAGAAAATATACCGCAGTCTCCGATTTACACGAGTTTATTTAAAACGTATCGTTTATTTTTATACTAGACACGTATGTATGGAGTCCACTCAACTTAATTGAAACCTGTCTCTGGATTCCAGACGTTGCTGTAACAAATTGTCCGCTAGCCAGCCGCAAGTTTATATTGCCTTTTTGAGATCTCGTTTAGATAGTTCACTGTTTTTTTTTAATTCCCATTGTCTTGTTTTTCTTCAATTGTTTTTTTTTTTTTCGTTTCTTTGCTAGAATATATTAAGACTCGTTAGTATGTTTAATAGCTCACGAGGTCGTAGATCCTAATGTCGTGAGTTCAGAGTTCAAATTCCAGGTCGGTACAATCAAAGTTATTGGGGTGAGATATTCTAAGTGGCATTTCGAAGTTGGAAGGCAGTAATGTAACATTACAACGCCTGCCAAAGGTTTCCGGTCGTGTCAGATCGAAATCCCATCGGTTATGTGAGAGTATTGCGCAAACACTTGTGTACTTATAATATGCTCTGAATAATGGCTGGTCACCCTTGAGAATGACCAATGAATGAAATCCTTTAGGACAGTATCAGATATATTTTAAACTTACAAATTATAATGTTGATACCGCAATATGGTTTCTGTTAATTAATTCTGCTAAACAGCCATGGAATGTTGGCAGTTATAAGTCAAGCCTACCCATATACACGCTAATGAAAATTACAAGTATCATGCGTCGAAATTAAACTCCATTTTAGTCACGTGACCCAAAATTCGTATAATTATCCCATCGCGTGAGTGTCTCCCTTTAATACGCAATTTTATATTAAAATTTTCAAGAATTATGCCTTGCATTCGTTCTATTTTACATCCGTACTAAAGTCCTAAAGGTCTGATTACAGCCAGCATTAGGTCATATAATGACCGGCCTACATCATAATGGCACTTGCCTCATCTAAATAATGCCGTGACAATATTACATTGTTCTAAACAAAAGATTGCAAAATATATAACAACGCGATGTATATTATCGTTAATGTATCGTCACGCTAGCTCCGTGAACAATGATTCTGTTGCAATTGGAAAGCTAGATATCGCGTCCTTCTAAGTTGTTTCCTCAATCATCATCATTATACCATAGGACATTTACCATCTCTCGTATGTCTTGCGTTCGTTCTATTTTAAGTCATTAAAGAATAGGTAACTCGAGTGTTGAAAGTCACAAGCAGGAACAGATATTGAATGAGTACATCCGAACTTCTTAAATGAATTGAAAACACAATCAAGTGTATTTAACAGTTTTTGTTTCAATGTCACGACACTGACACACACTGACACAACTCTGACGGGACATTCTCATTCGCCATTCCCATGCAATGGCGTTTTATCCGTCAAAAAAAAAAACATTGACAGCTCGCCGCCGGTTATCGTTCAAAAACTAAACGCTAACACAGTAGTGTACATCAGATAGTCCACTAAATATAATATGTTATTTAAATGAAGATTTTGGATTTAAATCCGAGTGAGGATGGATTTTCATGACGTGCTTTAGTTGTTATTTAAATTCTTCATAAGTAGCTCTTTGCCCGGTAGTGCGATATTTACCCTCACGAGTATTCAAGAAGTACCAAATAAATAATGCAGCAAAATGTATCAAGGCTTGATTTGCTCTCGAGTTCTTGTAATTATGTCAAGTATATCTTTCGATCGAGTTGATGAAAAAAATCAATGATAAGTTACGGTATTCTCCAAGAAAATGTTTTATTAAAGCAAAATAAACTTTAAGAACAACATAGGTTAATTTAGAACATTACGTAAGGCGAACACAAAAATAAAATTAATACCTATAATTACAGTTACAAATTAAGTACCTATTATAATTGTAGAAAAAAACACGCTACTCTATTTACACTACACTTAGTAATAATTTTCTTTAATTTAATCTTAGGTAATACTTAATTAAATCTTAGTATATATATATATATATATATATATATATATATATATATATATATATATATATATATATATATATATATATAGTAAGATAATCAGCGGTTTACAGAGATATAGTTCCTGAATTATAGGTCATGTTAAATTGTAGAACTGTGTCAAATTAAACAATTATAAAAAAAATATTCAATTTATTTCTAACTGCGCTGGGGAACTGAGCGTAATTCAAATTTTATACTTATTTTGTGCGACAAAAAGCATTAACCTTGGTTATAATTATTTGTTTAATAAAAAGTAATCGATTTAGCTATATAAAATATTAGAGGCACCCCGCAGTTCAACCCGCTTCAAATTTATATTGTAAATTGAAAATTAAAGAATCTAGAACCGAAGCAGAATATTGCTTTTTATGGTATTCCGAGGGAATTTATAAAATGCTGTAAATAGTTATTATTATTACCTAATTCGGTTAACAATATTTATGATTATGCGTATAAAATGTAACTTTGTTGTTATATATATAAGGTATAACTTTCGCTATACAGCTTATTTTGTTAATACCAACCGTCGAACAATTAACGGTACCTGCTAAATACTGCCTACGATACTACCTATAATATAATTTATTCTGTTTTATAATATGGACAAAAAGTTGGACAAAGAATGATTTAATTGATTTTGATGACTTGCAAATAGTAATGACTTAGGAAGCCAACTTGAAATCACAAACGGATACTAGTTTTGTATGAATGGGTAATGTATAGATTTAATGATTGACAAAAAAAATCTTCCTTGCAATTGTTATAATTGAATCAAGGAGCTGGTCTGTCATCGTCGTGTTAGTTATGCATGACTGCAAAAGCTATTGGCCTGCAATTGGATCGATATCGTCTGTATTCAGTTGTCTGCAGTCTTTATTGGGCTTTGGTCCTTCGAGCTACGTCGTCGTTGTATAAACACGAAGATATTTAATATGTTATGCACATTTCATCATCATCATTTTGATGTAAACTTACTAAATAAACAAGTACTTCCAAACTTTGTAATGAAATCTTTTTTTTTAAATTACGTACACACTAATAGGCAAAGGAAAACTAGTTTGGTGCCTTAAGAATATTAAAAAATAAAGTATTTTCTTCTGGTTTTTAATCGTCTATAATTTTTTGAAATATCAATAAAAAATATATTAGGAAATATGAGAAGAAATTATGTTCGACTATTTTCAACCGACTTCAAAAAGGAGGAGGTTATCAATTCGTCTGTATTGTTTCTTTATCTTTTTTTTTAATGATTTTGCTCGAATTTCACTCGGCAAACTCACTCTTAAACATTCTATATGTTTGATTGTTTTATATCAAAGTGACGTAACGAGCAATTGATTCAATGTTTCTAATCGATAAAATACGCTTTGTTCCACGAAATTATCGTACTCAAACGGCGCCGGTATCGATTCATTGATTCATCGGTTTTAATTCCGTATATTGTTACTCGTACCATGAATGACGCTTGCCACGCACGACTAATTATAGCTTTGCCTATTTGTATATTTTTATCTACTGATTCAATTGTATACACATACAAGCTATTTATGATATTTTTAGTACGTTCGATTTTTGATTTTTTTTAAGCTACTTCAAAATACATTGGTTCTGTATGAAATATTGATTATTTCTTTGACAACCAATGCGCCATCAACTCCTACTAAAGTTACCGTATTGATTTCGTTATAAATTTACTTTCTGTAGTGTAAATAGTTCTGGCGATTAGAGATACTTTAGAGTTGTGCGAAACATACTTTGTAAGGTCTATGTGTATCTTTAATTTTTTTTGAATCGACATTTATAAGTTTAAATCAAATGTAAGATGTAACAACAAATCCTTTCCTTATTGGTTCAGCGAGTAGATTCTTCTAAAAAGAACCGGTAAGTAGTTCTATAACAACTGTATACTTTTTTCGAAATTTGAAATTACATACTATATTATATCAACGTCTGTATAGCCTATTCCGATTGAAGACGGAATTATGATAAACAAACCATACGTTACGTATTTCATGCGATTTACTAATTACTCAATTAGGTATAATGTGTACGACGAAAAGTATTTGATTAATATATCTTTATTTGACGACCTCCGTGGTCGAGTGGTATGTACACCGGTTTTCATGGGTACGCCACTCCGAGGTTCCGGGTTCGATTCCCAGCCGAGTCGATGTTGTTTATCATTAGTTGTCTATGTTGTCTTGGGTCTGTGTGTTTGTTGTACCGTCGTTTCTTCTGATTTTCCATAACACAAGTGCTTTAGCTTCTTACATTGGGATCAGAGTACTGTATGTGACGTTGTCTCATATTTATATTTATTTTTATTTATTTATAATGCAGCATTATTACACTTAACGGTTTATATTAACTTAAAATTTAGTTTCGATAGCAAGTTCTTCGAAATTCGAAACGCTATTTCAGAAATCCATAGTGTTCTCGGCAAATGATAATGCGTCAATTTGCCGTCAAATATTTTTAATTTGACTTTTCTCCTCTTATGATTGGAATGAAGTATATATATGTACATGATTATATATATAATCTCTAAATATATTTTTAATAGATTAGTATCTCTTCACGTCTGAACATAATATATAGTTAAGTTTATCTACCTTTTGTTTCAAACACGAATGAGTCAACACGTTGCGAAATGTCTTTTCGAGTCGACTTATTGTCCCCGTCGACGTCTGATACTATCTAACGTTTTGTTTACATCTGTGTCTATGAAATATTGATCACGTATTTAGTTGTTCGTACTATCTGATCCGTTGTTTACGTAATTTCTCCTTACCGCTGTATTCGTATAACTGTCATCACCGACGATTATTGTAATATACGTCGTGTTTCGAAAAGCAATTTTAGTAGTACTGTCAATGTATCTTTATAATTTAGTCATAAATTTTATAAATCAAATGAAAATATATTTTATATATATTTAATAGTAGGATTTCGTCTAATAAATATATAAATGTTTTGTTTTGTAAAAACAAGCACTATAAAATCGTTATTTAACAACTGTATTAAGTGAAGCTACCACCGGTTGGAAAATAGATAGATTTGAACCGACAAGCCACTCAATATTTACTCTTTTTTTAAGATTTATTGTCATATATATGTCGATAGATCCCAGATATTTATTTTATTGAATCGATAGGCAGCAAATTGACCACGTAATGTTAAGTGATCGCCCAAAGATATTACCGTTTTAAGAAATTTTAATCATTCCTCACATCGCCAATGTGCCGCATAAGAACCATGGGAACTAAACTATTATGTCCCCTGTGCCTGTAGTGATACTGACTCAGTCACCCTGTGCTGTTCACTGCGCCGTTATTTAAACTTCTTTTGAACTGTGTGTCCCAAGACACCTCTTTTTTTTAGACCTACTTTTATAATATCTAGGTAATAGGTACGTCCTCTTATGGTAACTGATTCAGTTCATGCAGCTTTACTTTTCTGTGTCATTGGTCCTTGGAGTAAAACATTCAATACATTCTAGTGCAATGAGTAGTGACTTCGATTCCCTGCTGACCGGAAGGAAGTGGTATTCGTGATGCGACTGCGCAATGCAACTGTGTATGCACCTTCGTTTTGTATGGACGCGATAGCGATCTTCTTTGTGATATTTTTTGGATTGCTAATAATAAATGATTTCAATTGATAACTGAACCATGTAAGGTAAATTTAAAAAGGTTTAAGGGTTGCCTAGTGATGTAAAAAGTCGCATGTTCGATCGGGACCCTTTAGGCCATTATTGTTCCCAAGAAAATCTTTGGGCGTAATTGGAGGAGTAAATAGGAATATTTCTAATTAATTGCTTCTTATTTCTAAGTTCATATCGAATTTATTATTTGATCTCTTTTAACATGTTTCTTGAAACATTTTTTGTAGCTCGTGTTCTATTTACTATTCTATTTTATTAAATTAATAAGTAATGTTTATTTATAATCAATTATTATGAGCGTCGACCGCTATGTATATCATAATAGCATGTTTTAGTAAGTATTATTGTTTTGTTTGAGTAATAATGAACTAAGCATTCATTGACTCCCGATAGCTCGCTGCGCTTATCAATGTAATCGCAGCGGCGAGTACGTCAGCGGCGCCAAATGATGTTATTTTAAGTGAATGTACTTTCGATGCCACACCGTTCCACTACAGCAGGATGTTTGTCTTGCCGCTATCTCCGTAACTATTAATAAGTAAAGGATCATTGGAAATTTGGCTTCGTACAACCCTCTGAGGGGTTTTCGGAAAAGCTATTTTGAGATTCATAAAATTTAAGTCGTTAATTTTTTTTTCGTTTTTTTTTTTTTGTGTACGGTGTACTGTCAACATCCGTTGTAGCTACGTGTACAGATAATATTATTGCGGAAAAACCGCATGTAGCTAATTATGATAGTATGTTACTATGTTTCCGCTATTCTAACTAATTATACCATTTTTGCAATTGCTAGATAATATCTAGCCTTGCTTTTTGTATTACTTTTGACCTTTTTGAAATAAAATTATAAATAGATCTCGTTAAATATGTAGGTATGTATGTTATCCGAAATTTTAAAAGTGATAACGGTTAATTATATTTTTGGTATTTATTTATTTAGACGAAAACCTAAAAGATACAAAACAATATTATAGATGGTACTTAACAGTCAGAACACGTGGTAATAAGTAAGAGCTTATTGATAAATCAACGCTGTGAATATTAATTTGGTTTACATTTGAAGTAGAACCTCTTTGGACACGATTCATGTTTAAAAGTAAAATAGAGTAAAATAACCTTTTCAAATATATCATATTTTATCCGACTCATTATAAAAACTATGCACATGAAAATATTGGAAGGGTCTTACTGTTTGTACGACGTACACAGTGTATATGTACCTTACCTATGTTTTAATATATATCGATAGTAACACATAGAGATGTTTCGCTTCTTTCTCTACATAAATATATAGGTTAGCGTAGCTTTGACAAAAATTCAAAGAATTTCAAATTCCTGTACGAGACCATTATAAACCATGAGCTTACTTAAGCACGCAACAGCCCTCGATCTAGCTCTTCACGCGAGAGCAAAGGTTATGTGATCGTGGCAGTAACGAACCCTTTAAAAGGCAATCATAGATAGCGGACTACGTAAAGTAGATCCGAGATTGGCTAAATACAAACCAATAATTCACTTGGTAAGCTGGTATTGGATGGAAATACCAAAGGCCAACATAATAGGCAAGAGCATTGACATCGTTTTAACTGTTACTCAGTTCTTTTGTTTGTAAAAAATACAGTCCTAACTATATGATGAATTAAATACTTTTATTAAATTGTTACTCTCAATAAATTTAATAATTAAACGGTAATTTATTTTAGAATATCGTCGCTACTCCTGCTAAAGTCGCTATGTGTTTTTTTTTTCATATTTTTCGATTGTTGTGTTTTAGTCGTTATTTCAATATATGGAAATTTTGATGTTTGAATACCACATAACTAAATTTGTAAACTTTTAAAATATAGAAGTAATGACAAAATAGTTTTTATTGAAATAAAGATTAATTTACGGCACAGCTGTCGAAAAATATGAAAAGAAAACAGATAGCGACTTTTGCAGGATCTGCGACGTTATGTTGTTAAGTCGAAATAATATAGATTAAAACACCTTGATTTAAACTGAAGGTTGCGAGTTCAATTTGGACCGTGTTTTCGTATTATTAATGTGTGTTTATATTTCATGGAGTGCTCAGCTGTGAAGGAAATCATTGCTAGGTAATATAAATGAGTTTGGGAATTTCATTCTAGCAGCAGTAACATCGTGGTATAAATTACAAACCATCTCATGAAGAGCTCTGGGTCTCATATGGGATTTATTTGGCTTTGGCTACTTTTATATTATTTATTTATGAATTCCTTTGATCGTATTCAGTAAATGTACGTACAAAAGTAAGGCACGAATACAACACGTCCTTGACTGTCGAGACCTGACAACTTGTCTTGTTCGTATAACTGTTACACCTTCGGAGTTGATTGTGCTTACCTCAAGTTTAATTATACTTTACACAGCTTCGATTGATACGTTTATCTGGGTCAGTGGTTCGTTCGTGTCATTTGAGTACTGATATATAGTGTTTTGGGTTTTGTTCTGGCTAACCGCGTGGATCATTTGTCACTGTGCTCTCGAGAGTTTGCCAGTTGTACGTTTGAGATGTTTCTTTTTGTACGTAATTGTTTTACTTATTTTTAAAACTTTGTAGTACCTATATATTTTTCTGATTAAGGTATCGATATCGATCGTATACGATCCTATAGAGATGAGTAAAGTAAAACTGCGTTATGTTTTTGTAAAATTAAAAAAGGTAACTTGAAACAGTTCAGATATCTGTTTGGTTAAAAAAATATGAGTAATTCGATCAATCTTCTAAATAATTTGACGAGACTGAAAGACTTGCTATCCTGTTCACTCCCGCATGTGTGAAAGAGTTATCAATAAATTGAAATTGAGAGAAGGAGCAAAACGTCTGCAAACTGCATCAGCATTTCAATTTCAGCGAGTAAAACGTGTGTATCTATGCATATGTCTGGTGAAATAAATAGTAAGCTTTGTCTGTCAAATAATATATCGAAATGATTTTAATTTATATAACATTTATATTTTGTTATATGAATGCTATAATAAATAATTATTTGATTTGATTTCCTCGCTATAGTTAGTTAGCTAGTTAAATAAAACAAATCTTTAACACAGAAAAATGAAAACATGAACATCGAAAAGTCATGCTCGTTTTTAAGTTGGTTTAATTCGAGCAGCTGTAAAACAACGCATCAACTTTTTGTAGTCGATCATAAAACAGACGTATTCCTTTCGCTCGTCTGTCAAGTTTCGTTTTCTACAAGAGTAATTTTAATTATGTCTGAGACACGGCGCCCCTCGCATCATGTGAAGCTCTGTGGAAACGAGATAATTTCACACGAAGGGGCTTCCTTGTTCCGTTGTAAGCTTACTGTTGCGAATTAAGCAAATAGTTTTATGTGCTCAGATAATCTACAGTTACAAACAAATGTTTAGGTTGTCTTTGTAAGGACAACCTAAACTACATTATTAGTAAGTAATACGATATCATGAGAGCTGTGATGGCCCAGTGGTTAGAGCGCGTGCATCGTACCCGATGATTTCGGGTTCAAACCCAGGCAAGGACTGTATTTATAATTCATCTCATGCTCGGCGGACAAGGAAAATAACGTGAGGAAACCTGCATGTGTCTAATTTGATCTAAATTCAGCCACATGTGCATTCCACCATCCCGCATTGGAACAGCGTTGTGTAATATGTTCCAAAACCTTCTCCTTAGTGGGAGAGGAGACCTTAGCCCAGCAATGGGAAAGTTTCCAGGCTGTTACTTTACTTTACTTTTACGTTATCATGAGATCTACAAATACTTTCCAAAAGTGGATTTTGTCTCGTGACTGTTAGCAAAGCGGTCCGATGCAAAATGTATTTGTTAGTTGAAATATTTGATTATAATAAAATAAATCTATTTAGGCAAATAATACTTTTGTAATTAAATAAGTATGTTGTTACAAGACTTACAAGTACCTTGAATTCGTCCCTTAAAATATAAGGAGAAGAAACAAGCTGCGTTTCTTGTTACTCTGCAGTTACTGTTTTAATCGTGGTTCCCAAGGCTTGTAGCGCATTGGCAATGTGTGGATAGTATGTATTTTTCCCAGCCCAATCGTCTGTGGTGGTGGTGAGCACTTTCCATCAGATGGCCCAATTGCTTATCCGACATCCTATTTATGAAAATGTAATGTAATACGTAAAATTAATTATATATAATGTTTATAAAATTAGCTTGCTTTTTAATGGTGAACATATCATAAGCATAACATTGTTAAATTTAAAATATTTTATGTCACGAATCGCATAATGACTAAATTAATATTAGTTTTAATAAAAGTTATTACATATTAGAGTACCCTAATGGTAAAATGAAGTAAAAATCCATATCAATAGCTAAGCCGACGTATGTTCAGGAGCAACGAAGTGGTGTCGCGCTGAAAGCTCTGTTTTCAGCCGGCCCACTACACCGGACAACGACCCCGAGGGGTTGGATTTTAGATATTATGTCATAGCCTCAAGCGATAGCGGTTAACAGGGGTATAACTATTCATAAACTGTTATGTCTGCTAAGCTTTATATGTGTGTGTGTGTGTGCACGCGTGCGTGCGTGCATTTGTGTCTGTGTGTGTGTGTGTGTGTGTGAGTGTGAGTGTGTGTGTGTGTGTGTGTGTATATATAATGAGCTCGAGACTCCCTTCTGAATGTTTTTTAACAAAGTTGGAATACCAGTGTATGTTTGTGTACATACACTTGTGTTCCAACTTTGTTAACAATAACACTATAATGTATATTGACAAAGTTTCCGATTTTGCTAAGTTAATATTTCCCGTTGCAAGGTATTTGTTTATATGATATATATCCGCTCGTATTTATTACTTTGTCTATTAAAGTTGAAACGTATGTTAGAAAATATTAATTGTTATGCAAATTACAAATAATACAGCGTGGAGCAATTGATTTCATAGAGGATATATAAATGTAATTTTATAATGTATGATTTAATTGTATACAGTATATTTTGTCAGTCTCACATCCTGGACTATATATTTAATGCAAAACATTTTATGTCTAGTTTATGCGTGAAGACGCAGTCTTATCTCATTTTTTTATTATTTATATAGTTTAAACAATGATTAAGCCGATCGAATGAAGTTACTGCTTTATAATTTTACGTAAAAAATATTTTTATTGGGACTTTTTACTGTGTAAGAGTTCTACTGGTTGCAGTGCTTAGCTTCATGACATGAAATTCTAGTTGAAAGATACAGTTTAAAGTAAGTGCCTTGTGCGGGTTAGTTACTGCCGTCTCCTTCAGATTTTATTTTTCCTAGTTCATTTACTTACTATTCAATCGTGGTTGTTTCAGTATGTAAAACTTTCAGAACTTCAAAGTAACATTTAAGTTTTTAGTTTTGTGACTGAAACTTTCGGTTACATAAATAAAAAGACTTATTTAAAATTTCCAAATTCCATATTTAAAAAACATATTATCTTACAGATAACTTCTAACAAGCAAGATTTTATTACTTAAACTTAAAAAATATTTAAATATAATATTATATTCCAAATCGAATGTACGTAAGTGCGAAATGTTTGTAAGAATTAAATGTACGTTTTTGTTCTGTAATTTTATCGTAAAGATTTTTGTACTTTTCTTATTATTAGAATACAAAGCCAGTTCCGTATATATTCCTTGGAATTGGAGAAGCCAAGGGAACTGTCAGGTACTGACTCATCTCACACGTGTTGCTTGATGTTGAAATGTTTATTTCTTGTCAATGCTTAAAACGTATATTTTATAAATGTTTACAAGCCTTACTCTTTAAAGGCATATTTTTTTTTAATTTATTCTATTACG
Organism: Vanessa cardui; assembly: GCF_905220365.1. NCBI lineage: Eukaryota > Metazoa > Arthropoda > Insecta > Lepidoptera > Nymphalidae > Vanessa > Vanessa cardui. Next base: position 1,917,514 of record NC_061134.1, on the reverse strand, counting down.
TTATTATTCATTATATTTTTCTAAGTACGTATTAATTTGCCTTAAATTTGAAATGAATTTTAGGAGACGTTAAATAAATTGAGAGCCATAGATTATAATCTAAAGACTTTACGTAATAAACATCGATTTTAATAGTTTTATTACAACACAAATTAGGATTATGGTCGGTTACATGTATATCTAGAATGTCGGGTTAGTTAATTGCTGACAATTACTAGAGTTATCTAGCATTTGAAGGGCTTGCAATTAACATTTTTATCTTGACTATTTCTTTATAGTAATTAATATGTGATATTCTTATTCAATTCAGACCTGCAGTTTACGTTCTGTTTTCTATGTAATACTTAAGTGTTAATTTAGTTTTAAATTCTATCTGCGCTGTCACGTTAAGCGAAAAATCATTAAATTAATTAAAGTTTTTAAAGTATTATATGTATGTTTTTAATGTTTCAATATAATTTATCGTATGCTGACCTTGGTCGCTATCGTAAAAAGGAAGGATATTACATTTAATAAAATATTTTGTTAAATGATAAGCCACGTTAAGAGGAAATATTATAATATTTATTTTTGTTTAAAGAGATAGGTCACGTGCTCGCCTTGACTTTGCTATAAATAATGACACTGTTTTTGTTAATGAGATTAAACAAACAAATTATAAAGATAATTAATTAATTCGCCTCTTTGGTGTGTGAGTTAACATCTTAATTAACAGGGACAGATTTTCATAATGATTTTATTTTTAAAAATGAAAATTGGTCACCACTGCCCATTCAACCACTAGAGACAAAACCAATGCGCCACTAACCATAGAGGTTATGATATTATGTCCCTTGATCCTGTAGTTATACTTGCTCACCATTAAAACAGATGATAATCGATTTGGGCTTATGCGGACACGATGGTGGACAACACTGAAGTGGTTGACAGCTGACGGTTGCCAAGGGTTGTTGTATATAGAAAAAGCCGATATAGTTCATCAACGTCCATTTCTCCGCGTTTCGAAAAGTATACGATGGAAGAAGAAGATGGATCCAATGTTCCCTTCGTTAAGTAAAAGAGTTGGATATATGCATGTATAGTACATAAAAAAAAAATACAAAGTCATAAATGTAGTGTATGAAGAAATTATATTTATAAATCGTGTATAATAAATGCAATTCTAGATTACATGCACACAGCCTTGCAATACCATTAAAAGGCGTTGCCACGAAGCGACGTTCTTTGAGAATTATGTCATCAACTTGTTAATGTATTTGATTAGTGCGGGGTTACACTTACATATCTGGGTTATGCCCTTAGCACACACAACTGAACTTTTTTTGCTTTAACATGTAATGTATGTTGTTATAGAATAATTGTTTCAAAACTTATTGTAGATTTACTTGGCTATTCAAGCAATTGTCATATTATCAAGATATTTTTTAAGAATTGTGTAAAGGATGTTGTTAACATCTCAGAGGCGAAAACAGGTTAGATTTTAGACGTTTTATTGTTGATTCATGTGAAGAAATCCAAGTTTATATCTTACTTTCGACCATTGTAATATAAATAAATACCTTTATATTAAAAGTAACGACCTTCGGTCACATGTACGTTTGACATTAATATTTATATATTCGTTGATTTATTAATAATTAATATTTTTCTAAAAGTATGCTCTCGTCTAGGATGCTTTTTATTTTTTGAGTGAACAATTTTAGCTGCTAGCATTGTATACTAAGCTAACATGCTAAATAGTCGATAGTACCTACCTAAGGGTAAGACCGTGTAGTGTATTAAAGTAACATTGCCCATATACACATAAAAGGACATATTACAATGAGTAAGATATGCATACGTTTTTTTTAAATTTAGAATATATATATTTTTTAATAATATTATTATGACCCCTCGCTTTAAATATTCATTATATTGGGTACAATGTGTGACACGTCACAGTTTCTTAGAAAATATTGAATATAGTAACGAAGAGGTAGGCGTCTAACGGAGCGACAATCGCACCATTATGTTCTAACACGGGCTTCGAACTCGCGGCCCACATGCGCGTGTCACATTACGGATACTTATTTATGTAAACAAAAAATACTGAAGCTTCTTTTATAATGGTAGATTCTTCCTTACGTTGTCACAGTCTATCGATTTGAAATAATTTTAGAGAGCCTCAAAAGAAAAGTAAATATTTGAAGGAACCTTTTGTTGATTTCCCACTGCTAAATAATATATACTTTAAGAGAAGCTATTGTATATTATTCTATCATTCTACTTTACTGCTGGTGGCGGTGAATAAATATGTATACGTCATATGCAGGTTTACTGCATTGCATCAGAAAAATTAAAAAAACTTCTGATACTCGTTCGAATTTTAATCAGTATTTATGATGCACATTTGCTATCCACAAAGATTCCATAAATTTCAAATACTTATGACGTTGTTATATTATATACTTATCATTGCTTTAGCCGTCGCTTAGAGACCGCTAAAACAAAAACATAGCCTAGGGGCCTAGACGAGCTATATATCGATTAATACATTAGAATATAGAATTAGTTTCTTTTTTGTAAGGTCACATATGATTCATCTTTTATTTACTTATTGCGTCCTACGTTGGTAAAGATTATGTTCGGGATACGGACTGATGGTTAAGTTTTTCTTTTATGTTTTAAAGTGTTTACGTTGCAGCAAAGGCTAGATACAACCTCACAATCTTTACCAGGAAATCCTTGGTTACATTTAGCGTCGTGTCTCAACAACTAACAAGGATTGGAAGCTATCAATTCCAGTAACTTATGGATTGGTGTCAGCAATGTTCCGCGCTAAACGGCTTATCGCCTTCTCTCAGTCGACTGTTATGTGCACGGTAGCCTTGTTTAATATACCGCCCTTATAGAATAAACAAGCGGTTGCCTGTACGAAGGGACGGCGTTATGCAAACAGTGACGAAAACGAACTTTACGAAAAAGTGACTTTCGAGCTATTCTGTAAGTTCAAACACGAAATTCACCGTGAAACTCGTCGTGCTATGTCAGATAGTGATGCTATATTAACTGAATTTATATAACACGGAACGGATACAAACATGAAATAGAATCGACGTAAGTGAGTTCTTACAGAATCTTCTTCTGATCACTGTTTGAAAACGATAAAGATAGTTTGCCAATCTATCAATTAAATTAATTTATTCTATATATAATATATCACGGTTTCGGAAAAGAAAATACTCTGATGCTGAAGAATCGGCGAAATAAATTTTGCTGATTTTTTGTTTAATTTCTACAGTGTCTACACTATGTAATATTATAAATAAATTTCCAGGAGCTGATCGTTTCATTTCCAAACTGAGCTATCTGTCAACTCACTAACTAGTGATAACCTCTTGCACGCAAACAATTCTGTATGGTTTTTAAATTTAACGGTTTCTTAGGTAGTGAATAACATTTATAGATAGTATATATATATATATAGAGTTACAATTTATAGTAATACAGTTGTGCCCTGAATATTGACTGATTATTATCAATACATAGTCAAACTAATTGTGAGCCAAAAAGCTTGAAATTTGAATCATAGATTAATTTTAAAAACTTCAGCAGAATTTTGAATATTTCAATTATAAAGTGGGTCTCCCTTCATGATAACTTATTTTTTATGAAAATTGTTATAAGTAAAAAGTATGAAAACGTTGTACCCGTGAATAGTTAGGTCGAGTTAATAGTATAGTTAAATTGTACATACCTCTCATCACTATATTACCGTACGTACAGATTAATGCTATTGAAAGAGCGATGCCTTATATAGAAGCAAAATGATTCATTTTAAACTCATATTTAGTTCCATTGTGTCTTATTAGGGGTATCTTGAAGTGATCTCCATCACCATATGCATACAGAGGTCATATCATTGGAGTCTGATAAAATAGATAAGCCGTACACACAATGTGGCCATTCGTTTTAGAGCATTAGCGCTACGTCCGGGCATCGAACTTGTGACCCCCATGTCTCTCTCGTTTCCGGTGCGATTCTAAGCTTTTTGTATTGGATCACTACATGAATTACAAGCACAAGTTTTGTTTGTTTTTAGATTTATGCGAAACATCTTCTGTCATGTTATCCTAACTTATGTTATAAATGTGTCAGTTTGTTTGTCAGTTACGCTTTTACGTATTAACTACTTAAGCACTCATTATTATATTTTCCATTATAATTTTAGGGGTACATAGGGTACCTAACACCTGACAAATACAACCCAACTTCCTACCACGCCTAACACATAATCGAAACGCGGGATAAAATTCCTAGTCTAGTTTAGATTGCAAATTTTATTTTACTTATAGAAAGCAAGACAAGTAATAGTGTAATTTATATTTATCATATAATTTTTTTTACAAAATTTCACCCTCGCGTAGCCGGAGTGGGTAACTAGTATAATCTGCAATCTCCGAACTGTATCTTTCGATTTACTTTTAACAGAATACATCTGTAAGAGATCGCTATTAATGATAAGGCTGTCTTTGTGTGCAGTTTTACTTTTTTTGCTTTTGTAATAGAACACTTGGTACACATAAATAATAAGCCAATAGATACTAGTATGAAGTGGAATATCTTCCACTTCATACTAGTAGAAGAGTGAACACTTAGTAATACAGTAATAGTATAAATTCGTAAAATAAAATATCTCAATAATACCACTATCGTCATCGAATTGCCGATTGCATTATCAATGTCAATATTATAAAGAGGTAAATATATATGTTCGTATATAAGGAAAACTGGACTGACTGACTAAGACAAAAAGTCCTCGTTACAAGGCTACAATAATTCTGACTGAACAAATTGTAGCCATACGAAGTCGAGGTAAAATGTTGACGTGACGTCACTAGTTTATTTGTCTAATTACGAACCCGCGGCTTCCCTTTGACTAGACTACAATCTGTGCATCAGACTATAACAACGTTTCCATGAAAGAAAACGAAAACAATGTCGTGTTTTCTCTACAGTTAGAGACGAATGGGCATAGTTCCTGTGCAAGACTATTGAACCGTACCACGCAATTGTGAAGTCACTCTCGGAGTTACTATGTGATTATGTTACAATAGCGTCCCGTTGCTTGACAGATTGTTTAGCTAGTGTTTTTTTTTCTTAATCGACACTAATATTGTCTTATCACGCTAATGTTTTGAAGAACAGACGGAAGGAGCCTTAACAAATTGTTGGTTCAAACCCACGCAAGTACCACTGAATTAACACGTGCTGCGTTTGTGTTTATGGTTTGCTGTGAAGGAAAACATCGTGAGATGACCTATATGATTTTTATTTCAACAAAATTTTGTCATATGTGTATCACTCCACCATTCTACATTGAAACAGCTAATAAGCTCCAAACATTCTTCTCATAGAGAGAGGAGACCTTAGCTCAGCTGTAGAAAAATCACAGGCTGTTACTAATAGACGAAACCAGAGCGCGACTTTATTTTCTACTATCTATTACAGAATATATTAATTATATCCTACCAAAAACATTAAATGTAAAAAAATGCCAAGTCTCTCGATGCAGTCTTTCCATCGCAAAAAGTTTTGAGATCTCATAGAAGCCAAGTCCTATTTAAATTATTTTGTACTAATAAATCAACATTTAGTAATTGTATCAATAGTTTTCTTTATATTATAATTACAGTGACTTGGCAGTGAAAGTTTCGAAGTTTTTTGTGTGAATCTGGTATTAACCGGATAAAAAATACCCCTCTATTATATAGAACACCGGGGCTTTTTTAATTTCTGAACATTAACCGATATTAATATTATTTGATGTATCGACGATGAACACTTGCTGAATATATTACTGCTTTTATGGTGAGTGATTTGATTAAACAATGTTTCCTGTTCTAATGCTGACAGATTTGAATGCAAATAACTTACTTAAGCATAGTGCTAGTTGAGCAAGTAACCAGCTCAATTTGTACATCGTTTGATATACTATGTTAATTATATTTATAATACTTCTAATTGCATGAACAAAAAGTAGTTAAGATATCGACATATTTATTTCAACGAATGGGTGAAGAGTAAATTGAATGTATTGTGTAACTAGCGACCCTCACGGGTGCAATAAAGTATGTAACAGCCTGTAAATTGTCCACTGCTGGGATAAGGCCTCCTCTTCCATTAAGGAGAGGACTTGGAATATATTCCACCACGCTGCTCTAATGCGGGTTGATGGAATACACATGTGGCAGAATTTCGATGAAATTAGACACATGCAGGTTTCCTCACGATGTTTTCCTTCAACGCCGAGCACGAGATGAATTATAAACACAAATTAAATTATAAATAATAAATAAACTTGTGCTTCACGGATGCAATACTGATACTAAATATATTACAGAATGTGTTTCTCTACTGTATTTTCCATGTATTACATACAAAAACCTTCCTCATGAATTAGTCTATCTACTTATATAATCTATTAAAGATCTAACCATACATAGTGACAGACAGCGGTAAGCGACTTGTTTTATATTATGTTGCGTAATATGAAATGCTAAAATTTTAATTTTGTTTGTTTTGAGAAAACCTACAGCGATAATTAGAGGAAAAAAACGGTCACGTGGTACGACGCGACGCTGGAAACTAGGAGAAGGTAAACGTCCATTCAAACGGCTTTATAAACATGTTCGTGTTTGTATAAATGATATTGAAAATTCTTAGGATTTCAATTACGTGTGAATTGACGAATGGCTATTTTCGTTCGTGTCAAGTCCACGTGTTTCCCTTGAAACAACTTTAATTTTGAAATAACAAACTTTTCTTTGCTGTTTCTTCTCGTTGGAGTTTTCCCAAACGGTGTTACCGTTGAAATTTTGATGATTCAAAATGTTGTACGGTTTTGTTTACTTGAATAAAATAAATTTGATTCATAGTTCTACTAGCGAACGACCCCGGCTTTTTCGCTTGCAATGCTAAATATACTGCAGAATGTCGTACAAAGCTTTCAGTCATTCTCGCGCACGTATTATACATATAAACTCTAGAATCAATCTATACATTCAAAAAACTGCTTAAAAATCCGTTATGTAATATTAAACATCTAAGCAAACATAGGGACTGACAGCGGTAAGCGACTTTGTTTTACTACTCACGTTACTCTCCGATAACCACTCACCATCAGATAGTGATCATATAAAAAAATACCAACTGTTTAATCATGTACTCTCATTTTCTCATAGAAAACTTTGATTTATCTTCCAGTGAAAACAAATACAGTAAAGAAGTGAATTAAGTTCGCGTGAGACGATACACTCTAACCGATGTGACGGTAGTTCTGTATTGATAAAAATATAATCGATATTTCGAACCTTATCGTGATAGAAATAAAGTTGAAAATCTTATGGACAGTCTGACGGGGTTCGTGTTTCAAATCAATTGCGCTACATGCAACAATATATAAAAATAGAATTATTGAATTGTTTGTTTGTTACGTAATTCGCTTCACGGACTCAATAAAAATAATGTGTTTTGTATGGTTATTGTAAACGTTTTTAATTGGCGGTAAATTGTTATAATTAACGCGTTTATAAAAACAATTAATCGTTCGTACTACATGTGCTGCGGTAAGATAATATAAGTATTTATTTTTTGTTGTTGTTTATACTTCGAAGGCTTAAAACAATATGCCTGTATGTATATAATGCGACTACGATGAATTAATACTTGGTTTCTATATTTAGCGAATCATATTAGTTTGTCTTAAATTATACTTAAAATGCAATTATTTAATTGTTGTATACAAAAAAATTATTAAACGCCTTGTATAGGTAGTTAGCTCAAACCAAACAAAATTGATAAATATTAAAAAATCTGGTCTTTGAATTTAATGATTTTAATATAAAAAAAATGTTTTGTACTCAGATATTTAGTGTGTAATTAAAATTGTGAAAAAGAGATACTACTGAGTTGCTTACCGTTTCTTCTCTGTATGATCTACTTTTCGAACCGGTGGTTTAAATCAATACTGTAACGTGACAATTTAAAAGTGCATTTATAAGAATTGTATATTGAATATGATTGCCAAACGTAAGTGGTCATTAAAAATACTATTTAACATACAAACTTATCTCATTTACTTGTTAATATCTATATTTATATTATAAATGTGGAAGTAACTCTGTCTGTCTATCTGACTGTATCTTTTTCACGACCAAACCGCTGAACTGAATTTGATGAGATTTGGTATGAAGGAAACTTGAACTCCAAGAAAGAACATAGGCTACTTTTTTGCCTGACTCACGACAAACAACATCCTAAAACGCAAGCGAAGCCGCGGGCGAAAATTTTAAGTTCTGTTATAATCTATTTTTTGTAGTACATATATATGTATGTATTCACATTTATACTTAGAATACATTAGTTGTCAAAAATCACCGCAGCGTGACGTCACATCGGATGTCCTTCGAGCAAAGCATTGTTGTCTGCGACCAGGGTCAGGAATGGCCTTTAAACCAGCTTGCTTATTACTTTTCATGCCTTTGATGAGCCGCCTCTGACATTTATAGATTTAAGACAATCACTAGATATACATACACCGAGCCGTAGTTGCTCAGTAAATATAATGTCTCAATTCTAATATAAGTTTGTGGGTGAAATTATCATGTGCTTAAATTGGTTTAAAATTCATAACGTTAAGGAGGGAAATCATGTGTCCACCAATCCTCAACAGATTATTATGCTAATGGTATAACTCTACGTAGAGAAGACCTTCCTTATATCGAGCAGTCAGATATTTACAGTTCTTTATTTAAAAAATAAAAATAGTCCAAAGTCAAAGTTCATCAATTTAAAAAGTAGTTTCATCAATTTAAGTATTATTTAGAGATAAAAGTTTTTATTACACACATCATTAAAATATTTGAAGTTTATAACACACATGTATAGCTAACGTATTTACATTGACACAGTTTAATGTAGAGTTAAGAATCAGAGTTCACTGTAATGTGTGATAAATGTATTTAATTATAAATTAAATTGTAACGTTTATTTCGTATGTAATGTGCTACTGTTATGATTGTAAGCTGTGAGATGTTTATTATAATCCGGCTAAATTATGTAGCGATCACTTTTTGTGATGTTTACGACACCTGATCTAGACTGCCCACGAAGTTTCGCTATAGGTAATCTATTTTTATAAATAGTTAGGGTGAGACTCTTTTCGTTGCGCTTATTTTTGCACGGTTTATATATAGGTTTGCTAAAATCTTTGAAACAAATCAAAGGGTTTTTTATTCGCTGTCGTTCGTTTGGTATTGTAGGTACTTAACGTTTTACGTCGTAATGGTTTGATTTTTAATAATAGATGCTACAATATCTTTACAATGATATATTTATCAGCAAAATTCAATTGTTTAATTGTTTAAAGGTCATATAGCTATAGTAGTAGTAGTTATTGTTTACCATGGATTTTATGAATTTTATTACATTTGTTTCGTTCTTATTACATGGACATTAAATACTTTCTTACTAAAAATACTTACTTTTGACGGAATAAGAGTTATTTTGGATCTTTTGTGTGTGTTTCCATATGTTACATTTTAAAATAGAACGTTTCTGAAAAAAGCGGCCGTAAAATAGGTTTTATTACTTCAACGCATTGTTAGTAACAATTCCACCCTTTTTGAAATGTTAATTGTTTTGTAAACTTTGAAAACGTTATGCTAATAAATTGTTTAATTTAGACATATTACCTTTTAAAATCCGGTTGGCAGCACGTGTACTAAAATGTTTATGGATCAATGTCGTGATATATTAAATGATCGTGGTTCTTTGGTGGTTCGGTGTCAGGAATCACACTTATTGGTAATTAACGACGCCACCCGCGATGCGATGCGATACGGGAATGCGATTCAAAACGACCGAATAAACTTGTTGTTTTTAATTTATTGAATTCTTTCTTAATATTAAGTATGCGTTATGAAACTGGAGAGCTGTGTGTTTAAATGTTATCTATAATGTCCATTATGACATATTAAAAAGACTTCCTTCTGATAAGTTTTTCTTCTAGATATCTAGTTTATGAATAGGTATAAATGTAGATTAACTAATCATATTACTTGTAGTCGTAGTAGTAGTTCCTGACGTATGATTGACATATAAATGTGAGTACAGTATATCATAACATAGTACAAAACAAAGTCGCTCACCGCTACCTGTCCCAACGTATGCTTAAATCTTTGAAATATCCCAATTTTAAAGCGATTTTTTAATAGATAGATTTTTTGCTTACAATATTGCAGAGAATTACTGAAATACTGTCAACTTTGTAAGACATTTAGTTACTAGTAATATATCGAATTGAAGTTCACTACAAATATTCATTTGTGCCGGATAATATTGATATCAAATTAAAATATGTTTTCACGTTAGACATCTATCTGGTGCGGCAAATATTAAAACTGAGCTTATTAATGCAAGTAAACAAGAATGATCATATAATCCGTGCCTACTTTATATTCAAACCAGACTCGAGGTTCGTTGATATATTACTTAATATTTACGCGTTGATTATTATTCAATCATTTCATATTTTTATGCCAAAGAAATATATGTCTTAAGATTTACGATTTATATACGATTTATGGTCGAGTGGTGTGTACACCGGTTTTTATGAGTACGCCACTCTGAGGTCCTGGGTTCGATTCCCGGCCGAGTCGATGTAGATTACCATAGTTTTCTATGTTGTCTTGGGTCTGGGTGTTTGTGGTACCGTCGTTACTTCTGATTTCCATAACAGAAGTGCATCAGCTACTTACATTGGGATCAGAGTAATGTGTGTGATGTTGTCTCATATTTTTTATTATTATTATTATATATACTCGTTAATAGTAATAAAATATACACAAATGTATGTATTCTACACGTACGATTGCCTCGCTGGTCTGATTACTTTATATCTGGTCCCAGTCACTGTGGTCTAAATACTTGCAATGATAATCTCATATTTTGATGGTCTTATTTTCTAACTAGTTTCTTCCTATATTTTCGTGCGTGTGCGTGAGCCCTTAATACTAATAATTAATACGGGGGATTAAGTATTCTATGTCCTATTTTCGTATCCATTGTCTATGTATGCAAAATTTTATGATGATCGTTGGAGTTGTTAAAACTTGAAACCGCAAAAAACAAACAAACTTGCTTTTACATTTATATTATTAAAACGTTTATTTGAAGTTTTTGTTTTAAAATATTTGCTCTAAAAACCTCATCCTGTTAAATATATTGAACATTGAACAAGATAATTCCAGTTTTAACGAGAAGCCACAACAAAGGATAAGAATTAAAAGCTAAACATCAAAGGGAACGTTTGATTATCTTCATTTATGAGAATGTTTCGAACGCGATAAATATCTTTCAATAAATTTCACTTAATGAAGATACTCGTACACCCGTTGCTGTAAAAGTTTTATTATAGTCAGCCTTATCTGGATGCGTTGCTAAGTACTGCTTTATAGAAAATTTAAAAAGTGGTCAGTCTATCTGTCCTATCGTGATGTAACTAGCGACTCGTCCCGACTTTGCACAGGTGCAATTTTTTAATAATAATTATATGATATACATATTATTTATATTATATATGTATTATAGCGTATACCCTTCTGATAGTGAAAAAAAAATCAGAATTGGATTATTAGGTCAAGACATTACCTCCTATATACAAACAAGCAATCTTTCTTTTATTTAGTTCACCAAAAACTTATAATATTTGTTTTTATTTACAATACCGAATGCAATAAGGATTTAAATTAAAGTAACAACTTAATACAAGTAGAAAAATAAGTAATAACAAAAAGTGTACCTAGGTTGAACTTTATAAAGCGTCGATACCGCAATGGTTTACGGGCCGTCTAGCGATGTAAAAAGTCGCAGGGTCGATTCTGACCCCTTGGTCTATTGTCGTCCTCACACCTAACACAAGTTAATGAAATAAAAGATAAGCTTAATAGGATTAGTCATTCCTTAATTAATTTAGGGCTTTGCTACTATTCTTTCTAAAAATATATATAAAACATAAGAATTACCTAAAAATATACATCATTTGTGTATAATTTTACTCTAAACTCTACACCTTATCCTATTAGTAATATAGTTTTAAACATTGATTGCGTTTCAAAACTGCACGATAAAATAGACGCGTAGTAAAGCTCCACAGCCAGGAAAACGTTTCTTAACAATTATCGACGGAACATCCTCGATCATTTAACAGCAATAATAACTATAATTGATTAATTATAACCTCCAATATGTATTTTAATTGTCATGATTCATGATTCAGCTTCAATTTGGTGATGACAAAGGGAAAATTTTCACAAGCGACTCTAGAATATGGCGTCTCGTGAAAAATTCCAAGACACGCTTCCACTTCTTCACGGAGATAAGTATGTCCTTGAAGGAGTGTCTTTGTCCTCGGATACATTAAAGGAGCCTGCTTTTGCCTCATATGTAGAATGTATGAACGTCGCATAAAATCTTTCGTATAACCGATGTATCGTGATCGAAATATCTGTTAATACTTTTATTGTTAATAGTGGTAATTAAAATAGAGCCCAGATGGCCTCGTAGTTAGAATGCATATATCTAAACCGATGATCGCGAGTTCAAACTCAGGAAAGCACCACTGAATTTAGGTGAGATTAATTAATGTTTATAATTCATCTCGTGCTTGGTGGTGAAGGAAAACATCGTGAAGTAAGCTACATTTTTCTAATTGGACGAAAATGTTCAATATGTGAATCCAATCCAATCCAATTGGTACCGTGGAGCTGACCTAACCTAACCAACAAAGGGAGAAGAGGTTTTGCCGAGCAATGGGAAATTTACAGGCTGTACACATGTGATTGGTTATAAGGTTTCAGTCGTGTGTTTATTTGTTATGTGCAAAGTGGTTTACGAATGTCAATGCTCGGTAAATGTGTCCATTACTCTTGGGGAGAAGGTAAGATTATCCCACCATCAGATATCGTGGGAAAGGATTTTTTAGCCACGGTGCCGTCTGATCTATATGCGAGCCTCGTTCTCTTGATCTTGAATATTTTTATCCATTAAATTGAAATTCCACGGTATATTGCGATAAAATATATTATGCGGTAAATTAGGCACATTTATTTTGTTTATTTCTGAATGAAATAGCTCTAGTGATTTTGATTACAGTAACATTCAGGTTTATTGATCAATTTATAAATAATAACGACGTGATATTGTTCAGTCACTTATGATTAATTTGTTATCGTTGAAAAATATATTTATTCTAATAACAGACTATCATTTCCGCCCTTCCGTTGAATCGTGAGTTGACTCCGTCGAAGGACGCGGACTATATTCGTTCAAGTATCAACCGAAGGGCTGAATCACTCCGGTAATGATAGTGGCGTGAAAGTTATCGATATCGTAGAAATAGAAAATAAAGACTATAATGCGTTAACGTTATATCGTAGTCGATATTTTTAAATTTTAAAAAAGAATAACTACTGAGTTTCTTGCCGGTTCTTCTCCGTACTACCACCGGTTCGGAAAGTAGATTCACTTTCCGAACCGGTGGTAGCTTCACTTAATTATAAAATGACGATTCAAAAGTGCTTGTAAAAGCCTACTTGAATAGAGTTATTTTGATTTTGATTTTTTTTTTAAAGATAGTACATAATAAATTTATTACTTGAACTTTACATTTGATACTAGGTATTAAAAAGAAAAAGTAATATAATTTTATTGGGGCGAGAGTGTTTCAAGTTATCGAATCGGACACATACTTGTTACTTATTTTGACATTTAATTTTTTTTACAATGTTGTTCACGGACGTAATTCGTTATTGAAGCGTTCAAAATAACACCTTAACATAGATACTTTCACTTTCTATTAAATTATATTCGATGATTTGCTATCTACAGACAGCCATGACATATTGTTGATCATTTTTATATCGAGAGTAACAAGTTATTATATATGTAAGATTATCTTGAATATAAAAAATTTGTTTCGTCAATGGTATTTAAATAATTAATTATATTTATTTCTATTTGAAGGAAAACTCTCGAACTATTATAATACTTAATTAAATACATAGATTAAATAAAAAGTAAATGGTAGCTATAATAACTATAATACGAATCGTTGAAAGAGCACCGACTGTTAAAACGAATCGATACTAAATATGTTAATTTGAAAAATAGCAGTGTTCTAAATGTATACGAGGCGCTGATTTATATATTATAATGTATTCAATATTACGTAAATGGTCGCAACGGCATTGAAACCACACCATTAAAATTCTAATCGCGCGTGTTTCCTTCTTGTTTTTCCCTCTGAATCATTCACAATGACGATGATTTTATAGTCATTTGTTAAATTGCATACTGGCTTTAGATTGTAATGAAAAAAAAAACAACCGTTTTAAATAGGTCTGGTTTTTATACGTTTTAATTGCGCTGTATGTACGAGAAGGTCGCCTGATAAATCAAGTTTATTTATATGTTTTAATAAGCAATGACCTAAAAATTATTTAACCGGTTTTAAAGATATTTGATATGTATATAGATAGGTATCATATAATAAATATGTTTATTTGATTTTAGTTTTTTTTTTCCTGACTTATCAAATATTCGCTATATTTATGTACACAAGAAGGATTTATATTAATTACTTATATTTTATATTTGGAACGAAATATTATTATTCTTAAATATAACACGTAGAGGTTTATCGATAATTCATCATCCCATTACTATCGTTATAAATATAGTGTTGTCGGTTTACATAAGAGCTCATTCAGTGTGGCGCTATCTAAAATAAAATGCGACCGTGACTCAGCTGCACGCACATTTTATTTTTGTTCTACTCAAGCACTTTTTCGTTAGTTTACGGTTTTCTGAATGTTTACATCTATTTTTATATGATATTCGTTTAAAATTCGAATAAATAATCGATGTTAAAAAAAATATACGACTATTTATCATTGATAAAAAAGAGTTTTTATGTTGATTTTAAATTCCGAACAAATTATGGCAATTCATAAGTTGCATGTTAGTTAAGTCTACTTGTATAGACTATAAAATGTTATTATTTAATTCTCTCATTTATTGCAAACATCGATGCGAAGCGACATATAATAATCCCTAGTTATGCTCTATTGTAGGTTGCATTGATTTCGCGATTTTACCTGTATTTATAAGTTTCATATGATTTAATATTGTATGTTGGTATTGCGATTTATTTAATTTATGAACAAAAAGACTAAAATCGAGTTATTTTTTTCTAATCATTTATACCTTGCGAAATTGTTCGAAATATGAACAACCCGTTACAACTTAAGTGCTCTACGAACTTCTACAGGATGTTCTATTCCTTATGCCTATAGTTACATTAGTTCACTCACTCTCCAAATCAAAACTTAATACTTTATTTGAGTACCTAGACGGGCTTGCACAAAGTAAAAGTTGTCACTTCGTAGATCAAAATATATAAAACCTTTTTTTGTTAATTTAAATTGTCAGCTTAATTGTCATTTATTAAGTAAATTTTAATGATGGCGTAATAATCTGTGCCATTTTGGCACAGTTAAAAGCCAAAAATTAAAGAATGTTAATTTAATTAAATTACCAATCTGTTATTGTTCCACAGTTGAAAATATTTTCCTTTTTGAGGAAAATGTTTGACTAACTCTGGTGGAGTTAGTCAAACATCCTCGTTTATTTGTTGCTTCCTATTCGTTGCTCCAATGCGGGTTAATACATAACGTAGCTGATTCGCATAGACCAGCTGCAAGTTCCCCGATGCTACCCTTAACGCACGAGATAAATTATAAATACAAATTTATGTGTCAAAAAAGCACATGAATTCAATAGTGCTTGACCCGATTCTAAACTCATCATAGGTTAAATTTCAAGTCTTATAACCACTGGGCCGTCGCGGATCGAAACAAAAAGGTAATGCTTGAATTGTTCTTCAATTCAATCGTGAGGTGAGTCGATAAGATAAAAGGTGAAAGGTATCACGGGTTCATATCAGCGATGTCTTAACTTCAGCGCTAACGGCGTCGTAAAAACGAAACACTCGTAAAATACGTATCAGAAACCGAGTTAGCCTTTTACGAAATAACTGATATTACTCGGAATTAACTCGCATTTGATTGAGTGCTAATGGAATTAATTTATTGTTATGATTAAATTACGTTCGAGCGCCGATGGCCCACTGCTCTGAAACTATAGATTCGATTTATTTCGATTTTAGCATACTCTTTTTGCTAAGTAGACGCTTAATATTAGAATTTCAAATTTAGTGAGGGAAGTAGGATTGGGCATTATGAATTTAACTCGTTCAGTGTTTGAACTTTCCGAGTTATTTCTCGTTCGGCGGTGAAAGAAAATATAGTCTGCAAATATGCATGTGTCGGATCAAAATTGGCCAAGCACCTTTTAATCATTTCGTATTCTAGAAGCGTACTTATTCCACTTAAGTTCCAAACCGTCTCCAAAAGAGGATAGAGACTTTTGCTCAGCTATGGGACATATACAGGGTTTCTTATTTTTTTCCATTAAATTATTTTAAGGGGCATTAATCAAATGACCAGTTTCTGACCACTTCTCAAAGTTTAACAACAACAACAGCCTGCAAATTCCCGCTGCTGGGATAAAGGCCTCCTCTCCCTTTGAGGAGAACGTTTGAAACATATTACACCACGCTGTTCCAAAGCGGGTTGGTGGAATACACATGTGGCAGAATTTCTATGAAATTTGTCACATGCAGGTTTCCTCGCGATGTTTTCCTTCGCCGCTGAGCACGAGATGAATTATAAAGACAAATTAAGCACATGAATCAGTGGTGCTTGCCTGGGTTTGAACACGCAATCATCGGTTAAGATGCACGCGTTCTAACCACTAGGCCATCTCGAATCTTGTCGAGTCAAAGTTTAAAGACACAATTAAATAATATCCCGCTACTAGACGAGGACTTAACCCGTTTCTTTTGTGTAAAAGTATTCATTTTCCTCAGTTTAGATGAGAAATAAACGGTGAGACTACAAATGTTGACAAAACGGTCACAGTTACCGAGTCTTGGGTAAATATTTAACGAGGAACACATTTGTGTGTCTGATAGGTGACTACTCAAATGTTTTGTCACTTTTATTATTATAGAAAATATTTTTTTATTCTAATTTATAATAAGAAACGCCTATATTTATGATGTACATACAGAATTAATCTAAAAAGTGGTAATATATGTAGACTCCATTATAGCTATATATACTTAGCTATTATTTTATTATTTGGATAACCAACAAAAGAAAACATTATTTCATTATGAAACTATTAACAAAAACTTAAATGTCCTTTTAATTATAGGCTATCACATCATGCAGCTGATGTTTTTGAACCCGCTAATCTTCGCTACATATTTTAAAACAAAGTCCCAGCCACCAACGACTGATTTTCATGCGGTTTTCACTGATAGATAGTTTTTGCGTAAATAAGTTGACATATAACGACAATTGTTAAACATGTGGGAAAAAAACACCCGTGCAAAGCCGGGAGGGACCTCTAGTAGTATGTAATAGTACGATTAGAAAAATCTTTTATCATCGATGAAAAATTGTGAAAGGTTACGTAGCAAAGCTACGGCCGTCAAGGATGGGAAACGCAAGCGGGTGAAACCACACGTACAGCTTGTTAAATTAAATACATTAAAATATCTTCAAAACAATAGTGGATTATTTTGCTCAATAACGGTTACTTATAACAACATAGTATAAAACAAAATCGCTTACCGCGGTCTATCCCTATGTATGATTAGATCTTTAAAATTACGCAACAGATTTTGATGCACTTTTTTTAGTAGGTAGTGTGATTCGCGAGGAGTGTTTTTGTATATAATACATGGACAGTATAGTAAAGAAAAATTGTAAATTTGTAGAAGTTTTTAATGTGTTTAGTATCAGTATTGCCCATGCGAAGCTGGGCCGGGTTGCTAGTTATGTATAAACCGATTTTTATAAAATTTCAAATGAATTTCCAAGTACCTACGTATTGCGACTTCTTAAAAACGTAAATCTCCATATCAAAAATCCGCGTTCGCGTATTCCAAAGTATTACTTGTTTTGTTTAAATAAACACGGTGGGAAGTTCACACGCATACTTATGTAAACGATATTCATGTAATAGTGTAATCTTATAGAATATTAAACAGGTTGCGTATAAAAGCCCATTTAATGGATGAGTACACCGCTTATAATTATAATAATCCTATTACTTACCGGATCGTGTGTGTTTAAGAGCACAGATGCAATATTATATCGATGTTAGACAGACTATGATTAATATTTTTTTTAACTGTGAGATGTTTTTTTTGCAGTAATACATTTAATTGCTTATTCCAGTTATCTCACAGTGTTGCCAGTCGAGAAATAAATGCTTCGTATGAAGTATTTTGTTTTTTTACTTCATTGTAAATTTTTATTATATCAAAGAAAATTGAAAAATTTCAAAAAATATTATATCACATTAATTTATCTATTTAATTCTAAAATATATTATGAAATGGTAATCCTATTTGGTATATCTATGCTTAAAACCTGTTTATAAAAAAATATTTTATATATGCCTGTATCATAATTATATTATACCAAGATGAACAAAACCGATTTCAAACTGATGAATCTATGAAAGCCATAATACTTTCTAATCGTGTTTATAGAAAATAACACTTAAGGAACAATATCCCATTCTAGGGTGGCCACAAGTCCTGTTTAACTAGGAATAAATAGGGAGGACTATTAGTAAATTTAAATTATAACTTCTGTTTCATCTTGTGTTTACTTTTATAATTCCAAGGCATACATTTCAATAATGTGTTACCTAGAAGGTATAAAACGAGTATGTGTAGAGTTAATCTGATCAAGAACCGCTGCGTTCTCAGATTAGATTTATTTTTTATTTTTATGAGTAATTCAGAATGTTTGTTTGTCACTATATTTATATGTAAAGTTTAAATATCTATGTTACAATCATTTTTAGTTTTCAGTTCTCATTAATAGTGTCAGCAAGGTTTCTAAATTAAAATCCACAGTTATTTTTAATTTTGCCGTTTCATAAATTTAAATCATTTGTAAATAAAATACATGGGTACAGAAGGCATATTATTCAATACAAGATTATGCAGACATTAAAAAAAGCGTTGAATTATATATACTTGTTGACTTCCAGGCATGATAAATTGCAAACAGATACTTATAATATAATTAATTAACTAAAAATGAAAAAGAGGAACTACTGAGTCTCTTGCCGGTTAATCGCAGAAGAATTTACTTTTCGAACCGATAGTAGCTTCACTTAATATAGTTTGTTAAATAACGATTCAAACGTACTTGTAAAAGCCCACTTGAATAAAGTTTATTTTGATTTTGATTTCCGTGTAATTGACTTACATGGATGGATAAAAGTTAAAACGTCATTTGTTTTTTTTTTTATTGTCCCGTTTCACTTTAGGATGAAATGGTGTCCCTATCCTGTATAAACAATGTGTAAACTCTGACCCATGGCTTTCGACATGGACCCCAGCACTTGCAAGGTTATCAAGATGGTCACCATGACACCACGTGTCTTACACCTCGACGCACACTTGCTATTTACATACAATGCAGTACATTATCAGTTTCTGCAATATCATCTAGGTATTATGCATTTACTTGTAATGCTATTTTAAAATAATTGTACGTAATTTTTTTATTTGACTCTTAATCTTAAGTTTTCGTTATAATATTTAAACACAAAAGCGTGGAGTTAGTGCTTAGTAGTTATATTAAGTTGATTTCCATACATGATATATAAATACCTCATGATTAAAAACATCATTACAGAACAAAAAAAGCTTATGTCTTTGCTCAATAACATGTTAAAGAGTACGTTCTGACATTAGAGGTTCACCCTCTATCAAACAAATTTGACCTTGAAAACCCACCAGTAAAATATTATTAAAAAAAATGTATTATAGTCACATGAATAGGTAAATATAAAAGTGTCGACAAGGCACTAGAAATCGAGTGTGCGCATTTCATTTCGTGCGATCAGAAAAAAAAATGAATGGAGTAGGCGGTGAATGGACCATCGGATTCAATATTTGCTGTAAACATACGTAAGGTCGTTCACCTTAAGATCTTGTTATGTGCTCGTACATCATCGTAAGCAACGGTTTAAAAGTCATTAGAGAAATGATCTTTGTTAAATGAGATATGTGTTTTATTTGGCTGGGTTGGAATTTAAATAAAAATTTTACACGTGTGCCCATGAAAGAGATTAATTGATACGAAACCTTATTTTGGTTTAACATTGACAAATTATAAATTTAAATCTATATATGTATTATATAAGACTAAAACTATTGAGACTAAAAAATATTTTTTGAAAAAATGAAGAACGCATCAATTCATTTCTTTTTTTTCTAAACGAAAACTTTTAGGTGTAAATTATTGGTTTGATATAATTATAAGAAAAAGAATAACTAGTAACTACTGAGTGTCTTGCCGGTTCTTCTCGGTGAAATCTACTTTCCGAACCGGTGGTAGCTTCACTTAATTGTAAAATGACGATTCAAAAGTGCTTGTAAATATAAAGTTTATTTTGGTTTGATTTGATTTTAGCGCATTTAATTTAAAAAATACATAGTCACTAGTCAAAGCATCTATAACCAACACAATAATTAAATATATTTTATACACTAATCTGAATACTAATATAAAATTTAAACAATAAGTCAATATTTTTCTTAACAAATTTTTGTATGTGTATCCTAAATGCATTCCTGAATCAATTCACCAATGGTGAGGAAACATTGTTAAAATGTTCTGCGTATGTCTGAGAAGGTGTGGCTAGGAAAAAAAAAGATCTGTGCAAAGCCGGTTCAGATAGATTTTGAATAAATAGCAACATTAATAGACCTATAAATAATACATGTTATCTCATTATATAAAAGAAAATAATCAACAAGTTGATTGATTCAATGAAACAATAAAGTCGGAATGAATGACATCGAAGGCAATTTTTAATTTAAATAATGATCTCGAGTACGTTTATCTTATTACGAATACGGTAATAATTTGCAATTGAGATTCATCCGATCTCATTAGTTCTATCGTATGCAAAATCTTTAAACAGAGAGATGAACAGGCCCACTTGAAACGTGTTAACCAGGGCTGAACATGCTTACAAAAGTCAATAATTAAAGAACACATTAATTTTAAAAATGTGTATGTATCGGGTTACGGGTTAATGGGTTATGTGATGAAACCCTCATAAACATTTGTGCTGTAAATAATAATAAACATGTCTTACATTGAGTGATTTCCCTCCTGCGTGTAGTTGCACTGGCTCACTACCCCTTCAAACTGCAACACCGTCAATATCTAATGAGTAAATAGTACCTATCCATACTCCAGACAGACATAATTGGGCCACCAATTAGAAGAAGGGAATAAACGCCACTTTTCGATATATTCATTTTTATAAACTCTTACATTCTTTAGACGTAGGGCTAAATATTATACATTTAAGGCAGGTCTGTCGGTGAATAAATCAGGATTGATATTTTCTTAATAATCATTGATGTCCTATAAGTTTATAAGTTGAAAGCAAAAAGTTATGAACCTTTGTTTTATTATCTCCGTTCCTATTTTTTGGATTTATTCCCTTCTTCCAATTGGTGGTTCAATTAAAAGTGGGCTCACTTATCGATAAATTGGAATTAATTTCTAAGGATAAGAATTTAGTATTTCTTTGTTTTTTAATGCATAGGGAAACTATTATTATTACAATGTATGTTTTGTAGGTAGATGGTTTTAGTATCTACAAAACTCATTTTGGTATATCTATTACAGTTTTGACAGCCTCCACCACAACAGAACCTTGATCGAAGATTTGCTGTCCGACTATGTAGGTCAACACAGTTGTTTCAAAAATAACTAAGTATCGCGTAAATTTCTGAATAATAAACGATCAAAATGTTGTCGTTAAAGGATAACCACAAATTTACCACTTTTGTAATTAGTTGGGTACATTCCGCAGTAGTCATCAGCATGATTAACGAAATACGATACGGCTTCAGTAAACGTCACATAGCGTTAAATTTTTAATTCAAATTGCCTTGTTGTAACTTGTGCCTGTGTTTTTATTGTAACGCCGCAAATCCTGGGTTCAAACCCCAGTTGGGGCCGATGAGCAGTTATTAAGTTTTCCTTAGAAATATTCTTAACAGCTGAGAGTCGAGAAGTGTAAACACTCCTCAAAATGTTATATCATTGGTCTGGTCACGCCTGATCTTTTCCGTTCGTGTCGGATTTGCCGTCCCATCGGATTATGAGTGAAGGTTTAAAGAGTCCACTTGTGTTTGTATACTATAATATGATCTACGTAGCTGGCTTAACCCTTAAGATTGACCGCTATGGTTGAAATCGACATCATACAAAACAGCATATAATAATTTCTACTAATCACCTTGCCCATTTTTCTCGGTTGATCAAAACCGCTATTAACATAAATTTGACCTACCTTGTCGTTCGGAAAATATTAGTTTATTATTACTGTTTTCGCTTATTACGCTTTCCTTACTTTTATTTATAAAACTATCTTTCTTTTTATACTTCATACGGGTGAAATTAGGAATTGACATTTGTTTGTACTATTGGGAGATATAAAAAACCATCAATTACTACTGAAAAATATTATAACATGCAAGTGTTTGTGTGTATTTGAAGTGTATATTTTGATGTCGTATTTCTCAAGGGAAATATAACCTTATCTGGAAACTACTGCTGACGTAACACAGTTTCGGTTTACCTGTGAGAATATAGTAGTAAAATGATCCTTATATGTAATCGCGTAACAATATTAACTTTATTGAAGTCTTCTATCAAGATATTGAGATATTATAAAGTTATAATTTTATGTTAATATAATCTTAACTTAATTTTACAAAATGTGGGCAACCCTACTGCATTCTCTATCATTCACCTTCAAGACGTATTCGAATGTGTAGATGTGTAAAATACATAAATATAGGAAATAAAATAAAATTGATAGAAAATTTTAAAGGTTGGCACTCTTTCACATTGAATTTAAATTTTTATATATAATGATTGTATGATAATCACTCCACTGCTCTTTATTACATTGTATTCTTTTTTTATTTATTTTATTCTTTATCACAGTTTACATAGCACATTTAAGGATGGGTCTCTGTAGTAAACGTGATACATGCTTGTGTCAGTGCAATAATGTGGAATATTTCATTCAAGACTTTTTTTCCTTTACCACCGCTCACGAGCGGATCTATATTTGATTATTATATTTGACGGTTCTCACTTTGTCTCTATATTTCTATATGTTTTGAGCCATTGATAAATATGTTCCTTCTTCATGTCCCTGCTCAACTCAATAAGCGTGGGAAGACTGTTATGATTCTTTCAAAGGAATCTATATTTATACCCATTTCCTATACCAATCGAAGCAAAAATCTTAGATATACATATTGCATACGATTTACTTTCTTACCTTTCCTATATTATTCATTTAGATATAATATAACACTATTCCACTTAACTACGTATGTAAGCCTAGGTATGTATTAGCCCTAGAAAATCTGGATTTTTCGCGAATGTATACTGAAAGTTATATACTATTCATTGATTATATATGATCTCGACTGATGACATCGCGTCAATTCAATGTTTAAGTTGTCTATTTTAATTACTCATTTTGCGGTTGGAAGACTACGTTTCTACGAAAGTTTATACTCTATAATAGACTTACGACTCCACGCGGGTTCGCCCGCATTAATCTTTGCTTTTCACATCCGTTGGTCATAGAGATTAGTATTAACAATTATATAATTTATAACTTTTCTCTATAATTACATTTACATTAATTATAATTACATATTTAACAATTGTTACTAAAATAAAAGTACCTATCACTTTATATATCACAAGATATATCTTAAGAACATAAATTGTCACAAATAATACTAATTGTATTATTATTTAAACCACTGGTTCCCATGAGATGTAAAGATATACATCCTAGATAAGTGCATATCGATAACCCTAGCCCCATTAAGTTTTTGTACCGTTACGCCGCTAACTGGTTCAATGCCGGCCTGTGTAAATACGCTCGCCGACGATAATGTTCGCTTCGTATACGCAAATGTGTATTATTCAAATTTTTTTTCATCTTCTCTTTTGCATATCTGTTATAACTCTATTTGTTATGTTTATGTATATGCTAATGGTGACCAGTTATGTTTATTGTTACGATGTAATTCCATTTAACTAATACACTATACTTACATATTACAGTTAGTATACACTACTAACGATCCGCCCCTACTTCAAATGATGTATTCATTTATATCATCACTTTAGAAACTTCTAAATATATGTGTTTCTTTATTATATTGTGTATTATTTTTTGTCGCGGTAGGGTTTATTGAAATTTGAAGAAAAAAATAAGTCCGCTAATATTCTTTAAACAATATTTATTATGAGTATGTGCTTATCACCTCAGTGCTAATCGGTGGTGGCCCAGGGAGTTGAAAGATACAGTTGGAAGAATTTAATCCATATAGATCACCTACTAGTGTTATCCTTTACCACCCACCACTAGATTAATTTCAGCCCTTTGCCCGGATTCCTATCTATGACCTAAAATTTTATGCAACATAATTAGTGTTAAAACGAGTATGATTATTTACTGTTATGTTAACTTCCAGGCCTCAATGGATCTCCCGCCCGATAAAGCGAAGCTGCTTCGCAATTACGACCTGGAGAAGAAATGGGAGATCATATGCGACCAGGACATGGTGCAGGCGAAGGACTCACCGGCTCATTACCTCAACAAACTTCGAACCTACCTCGACCCCAAAGCCTCCAGGAGTCATAGGGTAAGCTATAATCACATATAGGTCACAACAACACTTTTTAATTTCGGTATTTATATAGGACTCATTTTTTCTATTATTAATTAATTTCCAAACATAATGTTTTGTTAAATTTTCGCGATTACGCATTGAAATAAAACTAGTTATAACGGATTTGAATCGCGTATATTAATTATTTTTAACATCCCGACGTTTCGAGCACTTTACAGCGTTCGTGGTCACGGGTAGTCTACCCGTATACGCGATTCAAATCCGTTATAGCTAGTTTTATTTCAATTTCCATACATTTATTCTAGATATGGTTATAGATTTTTCTATTTTTCTATATATGTTCTATGTATGTATATATTTTTACTAAATTTGTAATCGCACGTTGCTACCACTATATGCTATAAGAAGTCGCTTGGTATATACTACATGTATAATATCATAGAGGTTTATTTGTTTGTAGGTGATAACATCCGATATTTTTTTTTTATATTTTTAGAATCTAATCTATTGGTGATTTAATATTAACAGATCTTCAAGTATTTCTAGAAAAATGTGTAACAAATCTAGTAGGTACCTAATGCTAAAATATTGTCGCCAATAAGGAAGCGCCATAGCCTTGCATTAAATTGCTCTAAATTAAATCTAAAGCTTCTCTGAATCATATTACGCGCAATATTATTTCCTCTTATGCCGTAATTAATTAACAACGCAAAACTTGTCTTTCCTTATAAAGATAATAAGATATTTTGAACAATATATTAATAAATATGATCTCAGCGACCGATTGTCATATTATTATAATATTGGGTGTAATATTATTATAATAAAATAAAAAAGGTTTTTTTTAGGAAATACATCTATTAATAGATAAACTTACAAAACTTTAAACGAGTGCTAAATTTGCGACAAACCGTTTCCGATCCGTTCAGTTTACAAGGGCAATCCTTGAACGGTACTCATTTTTCTGAAGTTGGTCAAAAATACGTACATTCACGTAAAAATAAAACAAAATATAATAATATGCCAAAATGAATACAAATTGACATTGCACGCACGCAACTATGAAATACATTGATAGTATCAATTTTTGTTAGGAACATAAACTATATCGCACATCATCCTTGCGACGCCAAACATTTGATCTAATATATTATTCGCATATCCCTTGTATCAGTGAATACTCGCGCCAATCTATATCAATTAAAAGAAACTCTGTCTGTCTGTCACTCTTTCACGACCGAACCGTTGAACCGAATTTGATGAAATTTGATATGAAACAAATTTTAACTCCAAGAAAGGACATAGACTACTATTTTGCCTGATATATGACAACCAAAACCCTAAAACGCGAGCAAAGCTGCGGGCAAATACTAGTTCACAAAAAATCGGACCACAATATGAAGTATAGTTTGACATAGGAATCACTGATGGGTAAATATTTCCTTCCCAAAACAAGTGCTCTATAAAACTCTATTCCCTATAGAGTTCTTAAATCACAAAGCTATCTGGAATACAATTAGTTAACAGGTCATGCGTCGATTAAATGAATACACAGATACGCTATTCAGGGTAATCAAAACCACAAGGGACGATATTATTCGAAAGGTACGATCATAGAGCACAGCGCCCTACTGAGTACCGTTAGTGGCACAAAGCGCAATACATCAGCTGGCTGCGTCGATGTACCGTGCAATTCCGAGGGACACTAACTAATAGTCTGACCGCAGTCGTTCTGTGCAAATCGCTCGTGCCTTTGTTTCCTTCGAGTACTGTTTAACTTTGATTGTAAAGTTACGTTTACAACATACACGGTTGATTAAATTGCATAATATTAAGGCTCAAATTAATATATCAAGTTATTCATATACATATAGTACGACACAACTTAGATGTAGCATCGGCTAAATTCGTAAACACGATCACATCCGTATTAAGTACGGTATCCCAAATTATCAATATTTATTTCTCATGTGAATATAATCTTTACACCAACGTAATAACTTGTAATATCATATGACCTAATAAATTCGTCAAATCACGTCGATTTGTATGCACTTCTTTTCTTGAGTTGAACTGACGCTAGGTCGTGAAAATCGGCTGTAATCGGTTTTATTTTCATTTCATTGCATTTTCCGATGCTACATCTAATTTGTGTTTTACTATACATACATATATATATATATATATATATATATATATATATATATATATATAAATATATATATCAATTGAACATATAACTTATTAATCGGCATAAATATAATAATATAATACGCGCGATCTAATTTGTCTTTTCTGGAGGTATCTTCGCGTCTTCACGGTATCATGATTGTTTGGTTTGAGGGATTCATTATTCGTAGCCGAGATGGCCCAGTGATTAGAACTCGTGCATCATAACCGATGATTTCGGATTCAAACCCAGGCAAGCATCACTATATATAAGTGCTTAATTTGTGTTTATAGTAGCCTACAATAATATCTGTGAGGCCGGCTGTGAGTGATTTCTGATCGTTAAGTTTCTGATTATTGATGTGCTCTAATCCTGTAATGATAGTTGTTTATTAGAGATAATTAAATAGAGACATCGACCTCTTGATACACATTGTCTCATTCAATAGACCATCATCGTAATCT
Organism: Vanessa cardui; assembly: GCF_905220365.1. Lineage (NCBI taxonomy): Eukaryota > Metazoa > Arthropoda > Insecta > Lepidoptera > Nymphalidae > Vanessa > Vanessa cardui. The sequence continues at coordinate 1,889,931 of NC_061134.1, read as the reverse complement.
CCGTCTGGGCGTAAGTGATTGTTACAAATGTCTTCGCGATGAATCACAGTGTCAGCAATCGATGTTATTGAAGATTCCTTCTGTGCGTATTACGTCATTTCCATTGTCGCTGTCTTCACATGTGAATATTTTATACATAATAAAGCATTAGCGTCGTTGATTGCTCCAGTAAATATGCTCAGATCATTTGTCGTGCTAAATTACGAGCTATTTATCAAGTCATTATAGCATATATGCATCGATGCTAAAGAGAGTACTGAATCAAAGAACATTTCGAAATTATTTACAGCTATTAGCCAATCATATTATCTATCAAATATATTAATACGCCTTGACACAATTTCGTACTTTGTGTACCCCTTGGTCTAATGGGTAACTTATACAGCTGTAAGTATCGAGTTAATAAGTTCAAAGAAATGAAAATTAAGTAATTGAGTCTAGTTCTAGAGAAGAATCTTGTTATTCGAATTGCACTTTAGAGCCTCTGATTGTGCACACATTTGTGCATGATAACATCTCCTGCGCAGATAACCTTGAGATTGGTCGTATTGGCCCAAATTCAATCAAAACATTTGATACTATTTATTTTTTATTTGATATAGTAAATATACAATATGTTAGTGTTTTGTTTTCGAACCATAAAGTCGATTCGGCGACAAAAAACAACAACAACAAACTATTTAAGTTAGCGTACAACATATGGTCACATGTTTCCAATACTCCAGTAGGAACGCTGTTCTATATTAAATCTCATCAACAAAGAGTTCAAACACATAAAATCTGTCCGTCTAATCAGTGCCATCTGATACGTGTACGTCAGGAACGTCGGAATAAGGTCGCCCGTTCATAATCATAGGTCGAGTCGAGTTGAGTCGAGTCGCATTCGCTAAATAATTCTAAACCCTGACTCACTTTTAGAGGTGGATGACATCCCAATTCGCGTGAGTCAGCGAGTTACGAGAATTAGGGAACATGAATTATTCAAATCATATTGTTACATGTCCGAGAGGTCTCAATTGTTTTATTTAAGGCGAAATGGTCTTAGAAAACCGCGACCGTGTCTGCGAAACTATTTTAAAAATATAGGTTTATCCTCTTTAACTGCCTATAAATGTGCTACTACTATAAATCTTCCGGTTGAAGAGAAGGTTAGGAATTGCTTCTACCACGCTCTTTGAATGATGGTTAGTGGTGACGAAAATGGCAGGTTTTCTTACGACATAAGGCGATTTCCTAATAAAGTTTTACTTCAGAAGTAAGCGGTGTGATGGGTTTGCTCTGACAAACTTTAGTTAAGATCATTCATATCTTCTAATGGAATATACAAGATGTATACCTATATTACATCATTAAGTAAATACAATAACGATGACACCACCGGATAATTCAATAAAAAAATATTGTTTTAAACCATTATCTGATGTCGCAATCAATTGATATTAATTCCGATGCTTGTTTTAGATACATCTATTCAGATAAGCTTCAATAGATGTCTTAAGTATATCTATTTAATAAAAAATTGTGTCGTGTGAAACGAAATAGATGATTATTGAAGAAGTTTGTCATTAAAAGAACTAATAAATACTATTGCCGCTTTAAGGGTTATGAACCACTCCCTAATTACTATATAAATATTCTATAAAATTGGTTGAAAGCAAGTATCTTATGATAACCTCAGATGTCTCAAATATAATCAACAGGCCAATACGATAGAAGACTTCCATTTGACCTCCCACCCATATTTAATAAATATGACCCCCAAAGTCCTTAACTGCGAACGCTTATGACACAAGAGCGTCTTGTCATGTGCCATCACGTCAAACGAGTTTGTCTAAACCATAAACATAGCATGTATAACATAGTTGATAGTATATACACATCAATCATTAAGCTCAGTATTTTCTAGAGTACTTTTATCTATTGCTTTGATTTGCAACTTAGTCTCTCTTTTATGTAAATCAACTAGCGATATTAGTGGAAATTAATTCTAGAATTATATTGCGGTAGTAGTCTTTTGTTTCCATTCCTTATTTGAAATCTCTATACGATATGGTCTAAGCTATTCATTGATGAAATTAGTGCAGTCACGACCTCGCCTTTTATATACGCAAAGAAAACTATTCACATAAGTTAACCTAATTCAGCGGATCTCTCAATGATTGCACCATTCAAATATCGTGGTGGGCGCTATGTTTGTGATAGCATACAAAAGGAATGTCTCGTCTTATAAGGACGTGGGCCAATATTTCGTCTAGCAACGTTCATGATATTCTAACGTAACGTTTACGTGGCTGGTGATTTTGATTGGGTCGTGATTGTCGTCAAATTTTATGATTCGTCCAAATAGGTTTTAATGGTCCAATCATTATATATAACAAATAAGAGTATCGTTCCTTTGAATGTTGTGTTCCTATTGCGCTCTAGAATGACCTTGAAATTATACTCTCATCGCCCCCAGCTTAGAGAGTTAATTCTTAAGAATGTACGATGATATTTAGGTAAGGAAGTGACCGCACTCCTAACTTCTCCGGATAACTTTTTATCGACCTGTCTTGAACCCAAGACCTCGGAATCTTCAACCTTTTACAAAACCACTAGACTAACAATGAACATGATGACCATATAGATGTAATAGTGGAGATCTTATTTAAAATACTTCCCTAAACCAATATCCAGTTGTCGAGATACCAAACTTATGTCCAAAATTGTCTAATATGAAAGTATAATAAGTAATAACACGTAATTAAAACTTTACAGAAAAGAAAAATGGTTGGCGACTCCACATCCACACAAGTTCTTAGGGATTTAGAAATATCCTTACGAACCAATCACATAGAGTAAGTATTACGAAATTATATTTACAACTCATATTGACACATTCCTCTCAAAACTAGCTGTAAACCGTGATGCCGCTCTCATTAAATTGATATGACAGATCTTTTTAGTTATTTTTTTAGGATTCCGTACTCAAACGGTAAAACGGACCTTATTTTTTATTATTATTTTGGTCTTAGTACCATTGAAAAAGTAACTATCTGAATTAGTGCTTTTTCGCCATTTATTGAAATGGTGCCCGGCGATGGTTAATTAATTGTGATAGCTTTTATAATATATAAGCCCAAATATTTAAATCAACTTCGAAAAAGTTTTATCAAAGTCTGGTAAGTAGTTTTTAGCCATGCTTGAACGATAAGTTAATAACAGTTGTAGATATATAACAATTTGCTATGCAGATGGGTGAGGGAATTCCTAAACGAACAAAACCAAGGGCTCGACGTGCTCATCGACTACCTGAGCTTCAGGCTGAGCATGATGCGGCACGAGCAGAGGATAGCGCTTGCCAGGAGTCAGTCCACCGACGCTATCAACCAGGGTAACGTGACCTGCAGCCATCGTTCTCTATAATCTTTCGTCATCATTTTTGTTACCAACATTTCGTAGTATTATTTAAAAGTCGCCAATGTTTTGTGTTGCTCTATAACATACCATTTATTTTTTGATTTAGGTTTCAACGTCATTTGTTTACGTTCACGTACTAATAGAAGTGTTCTTACATCATTTGAAAGAACTATTATATCCACAAGTTTCAATAATATCAAAACATTAGTTCAAGTAGGCTCATAAAACACTTTTGAACGAAACATTGTATGCACAACTACCACTAATTCGGGTTACAGATTCTACCGAGAATCGTCTAGAAACTCTTTTTCTCAAATGCATTACATACTTTTACAATTACTATACTTTTCAAGAGCTAAGATGGCCCAGTGGTTAGAACGCGTGCATCTTAACCGATGATTGCGGGTTCAAACCCAGACAAGCACCACTATATATGTATACATATATATGTGTGCTTAATTTGTGTTTATAATTCATCTCATGCTTGGCGGTGAAGGAAAACATCGTGAGGAAACCTGCATGTGACAAATTTCATAGAAATTCTGCCACATCTGCATTCTACCTACCCGCATTGGAACAGCGTGGTGGAATATGTTCCAAACCCTATCCTTAATAGAAGATGAGGCCTTATCTCAGCAGTGGGAAATTTACAGGCTGTTACTTTACTTTACTTTTTACTATTACATACTTTTATATATCTTTATGTGTATGTCCTGTATAGAAATCATTGAATAGGGACGCATTTTAAATTAACTAGATATTCTTGTGACACAATAAACTTTAAAGCATTTAGTGTTATAATTTCGGATTGTGTTTCATATCAGCGAACACAACAACGTCAGACTGCAGCGCTCCGACGGAAATGAGCGGCACCCTGAGCGCGACGTGGAGGCGGCGGGCGCGGTCCGCGGACTCGGACGGGGAGGCGGTCGGCAGCCCCGCGGCGGCCCGCCGGCGCACGCGTCACGCGGCGCGCCTCAACATGGGCGCGTCCACGGACGACATACACGTCTGCATCATGTGCATGCGCGCCATCATGAACAACAAGGTGAGCCCTCCTATAAAACGATGATCCTTTCAGAGCCCTGCGCAAATACGTCTGAGTAGATTCTCACCATTTTTGTTTTTTAAATTTAAATAAGAGACAACATCACATACATTACTCTGATCCCAATGTAAGTAGCTGAAGCACTTGTGTTATTGAAATCAGAAGTAACGACGGTACCACAAACACCTAGACCTAAGACAACATAGAAAACTAATGGTAATCTACATCGACTCGGCCGGGAATCGAACCCGGGAACTCAGAGTGGCGTACCCATGAAAACCGGTGTACACACCACTCGACCATGGAGGTCGTCATTCTACCGCTATGCGACAATATTTATTGTTGGTCATTGGTCACTGTAAATATACTCACAAGGATCATAACATTTGATTTTCCAAGGTTTCATAGGTACTCCGAAGTGCAGGGTTTGATTTCCGGCCGAGTCGATGTGGAAAAAGTTCTTTAGTTTTCTATGTTGTGTTTGGTCTGGGTGTTTGGTACCGTCGTTGCTTCTGATTTTCCATAACACAAGTGCTTTAGCTATTTAAATTGGGATCAGAATAATGTATGTGATGTTGTCCAATATTTTTTTAATTATTTATTTATGTAAAAAAAAGTTGGTCGGGATTGGCGATGTAAGAAATCGTTAAAGCTTTATTACACCGCCACTATCTATGGGCAGTGGTTACCACTCAGTGTGGCCCATATACCGGTCTTATTTATATAACATTAGTATTCTATTGAAAAAAAGTATAGCTTGCACCAGAAACAAATGGAAGTAAACTCAGGTACACTATTATTTAGGGCTATTGACAAAGTTTATACGAGTTTTCGATTAAGAAATTCTCAAAAGCAGTCTTTGCTTCGGCAAACACGTATAGCTATTTTCTGTGCCGTAACTTCCTAGTCGTATCTATCGATGACGAGAGGTTATTGGTCGAGAAGAAAACATCGTTACGAACAAGGTAATGCGAAAGATCGCTCTAGAATATAATAAAAAAGATATCAGCGTTCGCGAAGATATTAAGCTGGTAAACAAGGTATTTGTCAATAGACATGATGTGATGATCCAAAAATAACATACAACAACAACAGCCTGTAAATTCCCACTGCTGGGCTAAAGGCCTCCTCTCCCTTTGAGGAGAAGGTTTTTTGGAACATATTCCACCACGCTGTTCCAATGCGGGTTGGTGGAATACACATGTGGCAGAACTTCTATGAAATTTGTCACATGCAGGTTTCCCCACGATGTTTTCCTTCACCGCCGAGCACGAGATGAATTATAAAGACAAATTAAGCACATGAATCAGCGGTGCTTGCCTGGGTTTGAACCCGCAATCATCGGTTAAGATGCACGCGTTCTAACTACTGTGCCATCTCGACTCAATAAAAATCAGAAAATAACATAACTTTATTCATATTCCAGTACGGTTTCAACATGGTGATTCAGCACAGGGAAGCTATCAACAGCATAGCTCTCTCCCTCGTCCACCATTCCCTGCGAACGAAGGCGTTAGTACTGGAACTGCTGGCGGCAATCTGCCTGGTGAAGGGCGGCCATCAGATCATCCTGTCCGCGTTCGATAACTTCAAAGAAGTCGTCGGGGAGCCTCGCCGGTTCCACACGTTGATGGAATACTTCATGAATTATGATACGTTCCACATCGAATTTATGGTAAGTGTTCTAAATTGATTTATATTTTCTATTTGAGTTCGTTATATTTGTTCATATTAATTATTTCGTCAACAAATATCTGAAAACATACAACAAACAACAAACTAAATATACTTTATTCAAGTAGGCTTTTAAAGGCTCATTTGAATCGTCATTTTTCATTACCTTTTCATCGGTTTTTTATGTAGATTCCACCGAGAGGAACCGGCAAGAAACTCAGTATTTACTCTTTTTTACAAGGACGTAAATGTACTTTCGGTTTTATTATTTATTTATCTGTAAATCATTGTAATGTTAAAGTGCAACTTAGTATACAATCACACGGATTATTCATTTGGTTCATAACATTTGATATTCAGTTTGTTTGCTGCTAGTATGCTTATGCCCTTATCCAGACTGACATGAATGTCAAATATGATGGCATTAGGTTCAGTAGTCATGTTCAAATAATACAGATAAACAATACAATACAGAGGCTTAATACATTAATAAATAATATATATTATTAAAGATTAAATACTCTCATTACACCCAAAACAAAGTACCGCTGCCTTGTCTCTATGTATGCTTAGTTTTTAACGCAACAGATTTTGATGCAGTTATTTTTAACAGATAGAGTGATTCGAGAGGAAGGTTTTTGTCTATACTTGGACAATATAGTAAAGAAACAAGAAAAAATCTATAGTATATTTAGTGTCAGTATTGCATCCGTGCGAATCCGGGGCGGGTCGCTAGTGTAACTATAAGATACAAGGCAAAATGACCAGTTTGCGAAGTTCTATCTCATTAAAACCTAACCTATGTAATGTTGTCTTAAATTTTCGCGATTATTACACATTTAAATAAAACTAGTTATTACGGATTTTAATCCAGTCTACCCGTGACCACGAACGCTGCTAAGTGCTCGAAACGTCGAGATGTCCAAAACAATTAATATACGCGATTAAAATCCGTAATAACTAGTTCTAAAATCAAAATCAAAATCAAAGTATACTTTATTCAAGTGAGCTTTTACAAGCACTTTTGAATCGTCATTTAACAATTAAGTGAAGCAACCACCGGTTCGGAAAGTAGATTCTACCGAGAAGAACCGGCAAGAAAATCAGTAGTTACTCTTTTTCAACATTTAAAAAAATACAGTCATGTTAGTTAATTTTTAAGTTAATACAATTATTAAATTAATATATCCTGCCTGGAAGTCAACAGGTATTAATTCCACGCTTTTTTATCATCTACAAAATCTTGTATCGAATAATACGCCTTTTTCACCAATGTAACGTATGTATATCGTTCGCAGGTGGCGTGCATGCAGTTCGTGAATGTCATAGTTCACTCGGTGGAAGACATGAACTTCAGGGTGCACCTGCAGTACGAGTTCACGGCGCTCAAGCTGGACGACTACCTGGAGCGGCTGAGGCTCTGCGAGAGCGAGGACTTGCAAGTGAGGATGGAACAAAGATCTTCTAATCGTTACTTGTGCTCTACTCTTATATAACTACAGTCTGTTCGCGTTAAGAATGCAGTGATTTGTCATTGTTTACCGGCCTGACTCCGCCCCCTTTGACCAATCAAATCTTTTCAAATTACAAAGTCAAGTTCACATTTAATTAATTATTAACTGATATTTTTATAATTTAAATTTTGTTTATTTATATATTTATATTTAATTTATTCAAGCTGTACACGTAATAATTAATGTAACCTATAGCTACTAGATGACGTTATATCAAAATATGTAAATTTCTACATCGCGATGGCAAGATTCGCAAACGATTGTATATACCTAGTGTTAAGAATTTTGTTGATTAAACACCCCGATTCGATTTTTTACTTTACTGTGTATTTGTTAAATTCATTATACTTAGCCTTTAAAACAAATATTTGTTGGAATTTTAACACAAATATGCATACACCTACACCCTGATTAAACCTTAAATATTACCCTGTTAAAAAAACAAATGACAACTCACTGCATTCTTAACGCGAACAAACTATAAACCAAACCGAACCGTTCAGATTAGAAAGAAGGAACAGTATCGTTTAATCCTTTTAATAAGTACCCCCCCCCCCCTCAGTAACTAGGACTAATAAACCTATATCTATAAAGATTACGTTTTAATAGCTTTTAGATAGACAGTTCTCGATTACGATTGTTCTTAAATTATATTTATAAACAGCATGGTGGAATATGTTCCAAAGCTTCTCCTCAAAGGGCGAAGATGTCTTAGCCCAGCAGTGGGAAAGCAACAGGCTGTTATTGTTGTTGTTATTGTATACGATGTAATGATATATTCCAGGTGCAGATCTCAGCGTATCTTGATAACGTGTTCGACGTGGCCGCGCTAATGGAGGACAGCGAGACGAAGACGGCGGCGCTGGAGAAAGCCAACGAACTGGAGGACGAACTCGGACATGTATGCATATATGCTCGTTCAATCACACCAAGTTTCATCTCAATTCATCAATCGAATTATTTTTTTTTATTGACTTCAATAATATTTGAGATGTTAGGTATTTTCGTTATGTTTGAAGACATCGTTTATATTCTTACTCATTGTATTTTTATTTATATATTTATTTATTTTATATGTATTGACAATATAATTTATTAATGGATATATAATTTGTGTATTCTATATTTATATTTATTTCATAGTTTTATTAATAGATTCATATTATTTTATTTATTAGTAGAGCACCACCCACCTTATATTCTATGACCTATCCTACACCTGTTGGTTGCCTGGAAGAAATCGCTATGTAGCGATAAGGTCGCCAAAATTGTACGCCTGTTATATCTAGGCCATATCTTTGTCATTTGTATTTTTTTATTTCACTGTGTGGTGTACAATAAAAGAATAAAACTACAAACTACAAACTATAATAGGTGTTAGACTTTCTTTCTATTAAAACTCTGAGCTTATACTAATTCAGATGTCAACCTTATACAAATGTCGGATTTGATTCATGGTACTTCTTATAAATTTGTTCCTACCGGGATCAATCTTCTTGGTTGTAGGGCTTTGTGCAAGCCCGTCTGGGAAGTTACCACTCTCTCATCAGATATGTTACCACCAAATAGCGCTATTCAAATATAGTTGTGTTCCGTTTTGAAGGGTGAGCGAGTCAATGTAACTACAGACACAAGTGACATAACGTCTTAGTTAACAAGCTTTGTGGCGTATTGGTAATGCAAGGAATGGTTACTGTTTCTTACAGCGACATTGTCTATGGGTGGTGATTCATTATCCGTGTTTCTATATCATAAAAGAAAAAAAATACAGTAACGTGAAAATGTACACTTATAGTACGACACAACTTAGATGTAGCATCGGCAAAATTCGTAAAACCGATCACATCCGAATTGAGTCCTCTATCCCAAATTATCAATATTTATATCTCATGCGAATATGATCTTTGCACAAACGTAATAACTTGTAATATCATATGACCTCATATATTCGTCAATTTGACGCGTCGATTTACATGCACTTGCTTTCTCTAACGCGTGAATCTATAGCGGCGAATAGCGTCGAATGGCGCGATAGGGTGCTATATCTATTGGTTGTGTAAATCGACAGAAATCGATTTTATTTTGATTCCATTGCATTTTCCGATGCTACATCTAATTTGTGTCGTACTATACCATTTATATGATCGAGTCGAGATGGCCCAGTGGTTAGAACGCGTGCATCTTAACCGATGATTGCGGGTTCAAACCCAGGCAAGCACCGCTGATTCATGTGCTTAAGTTGTCTTTATAATTCATCTCGTGCTCAGTGGTGAAGGAAAACATCGTGAGGAAACCTGCATGTGACAAATTTCATAGAAATTCTGCCACATGTGTATTCCACCAACCCGCATTGGAACAGCATGGTGGAATATGTTCCAAACCTTCTCCTCAAAGGGAGAGGAGGCCTTTAGCCCAGCAGTGGGAATCTACAGGCTGTAACTTTTATACATTTATATGCATATAACAGTGGTATGATAATATTGGCTCTTACCAGGCTCACGAGCGTCTGGCGGCGCTGGAGCGCGAGGCCATCGCTAAGCAGGCCACGCTGGAGGCCGAGCTGGCGCAGGTGCGCCACGAACGAGACCAGCTCGCAGAGGCGCGCCGACAGGTCGTCGAAGAGGTGGGTCGTCGTTAACGGCGCGGAGGCCTATATATATTTTGCCAAGTGTTACAAAATTTATTTAACTATTATTTTATACAAAATCCTATAACTAGTAATAGCGTTTTAAGGTGTTGGTTGTCATATATCAGACAAAAAAGTAGCCTATGTTTTTTATTGGAGTTCAATTTTGCTTCATACCAAATTTCATCAAATACGGTTCAGCGGTTTGGAGATGAAAGAGCGACAGACGGACAGACAGACAAACAGAGTGACTTTCACATTTATAATATTAATATGATGAACCCATCTTATTTCCCAAAATTCTCGCAAGAAAATAGACTTTCAACTGAAATAAAAAAAATACCTCTAAATACATTGAATTATTCTATTAAAAGATATAATTATGAACAGAAATAATAAGTTCTTTATATATTAACAGGTTTCGACGCTGAGACGAGCTCAGCAAGACTCCAGGAACAGACAGTCGATGCTCGAGTCCAAAGTGCAGGAGTTGGAGTCTCTCACTAAATCATTACCTCGGGGTGCTTCGAGTAAGTTCCATTTTTTAACATTTAGCAATTAGACCACTTGATGGCATGTGGTCACCACCGTCCACGGACATTAGTGTCGTAAGTTTTTCCCATTCTACACAACTAAGCGGGTTTTTAATATGAGATATTCAGCGTCTCAATACAAAATAACTTATTGGGAATCAATCACATTTGATTGGTAAATAAAATCATCCAAGGTGGTTTTATTATCATAATAATCTTAATTCTATGTTTCAGTGGGTGCTATTTCTACACACGCTCTATGCAATGGTACCGTCAACGGTCACGTGTCGCCACCTGGAACTTTGACCAACGGAGACGCTCACCAACCCCTACCTAAGCCGCCCACTCCCCCTCCAGCACCGGTATTACCCCCTCCCCCGCCCGCGCCGTTACCTCCGCCCCCTCCCCCGCCGCCGGTCATCGCCCCCCCGCCCCCAGCGCCGCCGGCCCCCCCCGCGCCGGGTCTGATGCTGCCCCCCCACCACACGGACGCCATGACGATTAAGAGGAAGGTGGACACGAAATACAAGTTACCGACGTTAAACTGGATCGCACTAAAACCAAACCAGGTGTGTTTTATAAAATAACATTTTCTACTAATTTTTAACTAACTCGCTATTAAAAATGATGTGATGCTTTATTTTTCTGAAGTGCCTCATTTTATCCCCCTTAATCGGCCGATTTATGTGTTGTATAAGTCTTTTTTTAATAATTTCCCTATTGGGCCGTCATGTTAATAAAATAATTCTATCCACTTTAAAGCTTGAGTTTATATAACGTGAGTTAATAATATGTGGTTAGAATGTGTGTACCTTAACCGATGATTGCGGGTTCAAACCCAGGCAAGCACCACTATTAATTAATAAATTTATGTTTATAATTCATCTCGTGCTCAGCGGTGAAGGAAAACATCGTGAGGAAACCTGCATGTGTCGAATTTCATCGAAATTCTGCCACATGTGCATTCCGCCAACCCGCATTGGAACAGCGTGGTGGAATATGTTTCAAACCCTCTCCTTAATAGAAGAGCCTTATCTCAGCAGTGGGAAATGTACAGGCTGTTACTTTACTTTACTTTTATATATCTGTAGTATCTGTAGTATAATGTCTGTCTAGTCTTAAGATATTTTTATAAAATACGAAGCATGTTGTGTTCTCCTATAATTGTGAGTGCATAGGTATAGGTTAAGTTTGTGAATGTATTAGTGTAAGTTTTTTTGTGTACTAACGTTGGAGATCCTTATAAAATAAAATAAAAATAAAAATAAAATATTGTGTAACGTCGCGGATGTCGCAGGTGCGCGGCACGATCTTCAACGAGCTGGACGAGGAGCGTCCGCGGCGGCGCATCAACTTCGCGGAGTTCGAGGAGAAGTTCCGCATCGGCGGCGGCGGCGGCGCCGCGCTCGTCAGCGACGACGCGCTCGCCTCCTTCCCCAGCAAGCGCTTCCGCCGCCCCGACACCGTGTCGCTGCTCGAGCACGCGCGCCTGCGCAACATCGGTACGCCCCCCCCCCAACTTGCTCACTCTCTTGCTTGACACACCATCGGCACGCTGCTCGAGCACGCGCGCCTGCGCAACATCGGTACGCCCCCCCCCCAACTTGCTCACTCTCTTGCTTGACACACCATCGGCACGCTGCTCGAGCACGCGCGCCTGCGCAACATCGGTACGCACCCCCCCCCCCCCACACACACTTACTTGTTTGACACACCATCGGCATACTCGCAAAAACAGCGTAATAAAAGTACACGGACGAGTGCAGTGTGATGATCCACTATAAGTGTTTACAGCGCTGTTGAATCAAATAAAAAGTAATACACTCTTAAATAATAATAAAAACTTAAGAACAAACAGACAAATACGGTTATAGTACGCTAAACATTTGGTGAAGTTCTTCTGCATCCTTTCCACTCGATTAATATGAGTTTTGTAACTTGGTTTCCACACTGGGATACATATTCAATAACTGATGTCGTGTTCTGAATATCAAAAAAATTCAATCTATCAACAGCAATCGGACTAAACTATCGACGTTAAATTTCAGCAATCTCCCGAAGGAAGCTAGACACTCCAGTGGAGAAAGTAATAGCGGCTATACACACGCTGGACCTGAAGCAGCTGCCTTTGGAGAGCGTCGAGATCCTCCAGCGGATGGTCCCAACGGAGTCTGAGCAGAAGGCCTACAAGGAGTACGTCGCTGAGAAGAAAAACGTCAATCAATTAACGGAGGAAGACAAGTTCCTCATGCAGTTAGCCAAGGTCGAGAGAATATCAGCAAAGTTGTCCATAATGAGCTACATGGGAAACTTCTACGACAACATTCACCTGATAACGCCGCAGATACACGCAATAATATCCGGGTCGTCCTCGGTCAAGTCGTCGCAGAAGCTGCGGAATGTTCTTGAAATAATATTGGCTTTCGGTAATTATTTGAACAGCAGCAAACGTGGCCCGGCGTACGGGTTCAAACTACAGTCTCTGGATACTCTCATGGACACCAAGTCGACGGATAAGAGAGTGTCGCTACTGCACTACATCGTGGCGACGATACGGCAGAATTTCCCAGAGCTTTTGAATTTCGACACAGAACTCATGTACATCGACAAAGCAGCGCAGGGTAAGTTCATAGTTATATTTGATTTATTACACGTTGGAATATGGAGCTAGTGCCATATAATAGGTTGGGGAAAAAGTTTCTTCGTATTTTATATGAAAATTCAAAAAGTTTTTTTTATAGTTTATTTACATTTGACTAAAGTATGTAGGTGCCATTTTGTTCCATAACTTTTTGCCATCTTGTTGGTAGTGACATGATCCCATTGCTGTAAAAATGTTGGGGCTTCTGATCGAAAAACTGCTACAAGTGGTTTTGGCAGTCCTCTCGTGATGTTAACCTGACACTGCCTAAGGAATTCTGCAGAGACCGAAACAGATGAAAATCTGAAGGTGCAAGGTCAGGACTATACGGCGGATGCATTAATACCTCCCAGCCAAACTCTCGTAATTTTTGTTGAGTGGCTAAAGATGTGTGAGGTCTAGCGTTGTCATGGTGAAAAACCACACCCCGTCTGTTGATCAATTCTGGCCGCTTTCTCTCAATTTCTTGCTTCAATCTCATCAATTGTTCGCAATACAGTTCTGAATCGATGGTCCTGCCGGGCGGTAACAGCTCATAATGAATGATGCCCTTCCAATCCCACCATACACACAGCATTACCATGTTGCGAGTTAATCCGGGTTTTGCCACAGTCTGTGAAGCTTGACCGGCCTTTGACCACGATCTTTTTCGCACGTTCTTGTCGTATGTGATCCACTTTTCATCACCAGTTATCAGCTTCTTCAAAAATGGTTCGGTTTCTTTACGTCGTAATAAAGAATCACAAATAAGTACACGGTTCATTAGGTTTCTTTCAGTGAGTTCATGAGGCACCCATATATCGAGCTTTTTTGTATACCCAGCTTTATTCAAATGAGTCAAAACCGTTTTGTGGTCAATTGCCAGCTCTTCAGCTACATCGTAACTACTAATATGCCGATCTTGCTCCACTTTTTCAAAAATGGCATCAATTTTGTCCGTAACAGGGCGACCAGAGCGAGATGCATCTTTGATATCAAAATTTCCGGCTTGAAAACGCTTAAACCAAACTTGCGCTACTCTCACAGATACTTTTTTCGCGGCTTGAGTTGCATTTTTACCTTTTTTATAGTAAAATTTTAAAATGTATCGAATTTCTTCTTTAGATTCACTCATTTTAACAACAACAAAAGCAAATGAAAATCACACAAATTCCTAATTTGAATTTGGAAGTGCCTTCTTTAAAATTAAAACTTTTTAATGATACCAAAACCAGCCAGATACAAATGGTATAGCCAAAGAGATTTTATTACAAGTTCATACATACTATATGCGAAAAGACTTTTTCCCCAACTTAATATATGTACTGGCTTATGACATATGGGTACATATGGCGAGGAATTAGTGATATTTTTGATAAGACCGTGATTAATCTTAAAATTATGCATCGATTCGAATTCGAGCCGGGCGAAAAAGTAAGACTTCACTTGACAGTGAGACATTAACATGGTTCACTTATTAACTTGGTGGTAGGGCTTTGTGCAAGCCCGTCTGGGTAGGTACCACCCACTCATCAGTTATTCTACCGCCAAATAACAGTACTCAGTATTGTTGTGTTTCGGTTTGAAGGGTGAGTGAGCCAGTGTAACTACAGGCATAAGGGACATAACATCTTACTTCCCAAGGTTGGTGGCACATTAACGATGTAAGGAATAGTTAATATTTCTTACAGCGTCATTGTCTATGGGTGATGGTGACCAGTTACCATCAGGTGGCCCATATGCTCGTCCGCCAACCTATACCATAAAATAAAAAAAAAATAAAAAATAAAAATACCAATAACCTCTCGTCATCGTTTGCGTAGCGTATATCGTAGCTATACGTGTTTTCCGAAACAAAGATTGCTTTTGAGAATTTCATAATCGAAAACTCATATAAACTTTGATCAATACCCTAAATAATAGTGTACCTGAGTTTACTTCCATTTGTTTCTGGTGCAAGTTATCGACAATTTTTGTTAATTTTATAAGCCGGGGCCCATGCGAGCGGGAGGTCTTCCTGCCCGCCTGGGCCACGTGCGTGTGTAACGTTGTGTGTGTAACGTTTGTGTGTGTGTGTGTGTGTGTGTGTCTTTTTAGAAAGAAACGCCTGGAGTTAGGCTCGGGTTCCATGATAGGACGCTAATTACTGTCAATAACAGCATTGTAAATGTGTTTATTTGAAAAGAGCAACTATGCGAGTTTCTTGCCGTTTCTTCTCGCTAGAAGCTGCTTTCCGAAACGGTGGTAGTATTTGATTATTGACGATTCAAAAACGCTTCATTGTGAAGTTTACTTGAATAAAATTGATTTGATTTGATTTGTGTTGTGTGTGTGTGTGTGTGGGCAGTGTCGCTGGAGAACGTGGTGGCGGACGTGTGCGAGCTGGAGCGCGGCATGGAGGCGGCGCGGCGCGAGGCGGAGGCGCGCGGCGCGGCGCACGTGCTGCGCGACTTCGTGGCCAACGCCGCCGACAAGCTGCGCCGCCTGCGCGCCGAGACCAAGCACGCGCAGGTATAGTACGACGCAAATTAGATGTAAAAAAAAAAAGAAGTAAAGTAGCAGCCTGTAAATTCCCACTGCTGGGCTAAAGGCCTCCTCTCCCTTTTTAAGGGGAAGGTTTGGATATTCCACCACGCTGTTCCAATGCGTGTTGGTGGAATACACGTGTGGCAGAATTTCTATGAAATTTGTCACATGCAGGTTTCCTCACAATGTTTTCCTTCACCGCTGAGCACGAGATGAATTATAAAGACAAATTAAGCACATGAATCAGCGGTGCTTGCCTGGGTTTGAACCCGCAATCATCGGTTAAGATGCACGCGTTCTAACCACTGGACCATCTCTGCTCATCATTAGATGTAGCATCGAAAAATGCAATGGAATGAAATTAAAACCGATTAATGCCGATTTATACAACCAATATATATAGCTCCCTATCGCGCCATTCGACGCTATTCGTCGCTATAGATTCACGCGTCAGAGAAAGCAAGTGCATGTAAATTCACGTGTCAAATTGACGAATATATTAGGTCATATGATTTTAGAAGTTATTACGTTTGTGCAAAGATCATATTCGCATGAGATATAAATATTGATAATTTGGTATAGCGTACTAAATTCGGATGTGATCGGTTTTACGAATTTTGCCGATGCGACATCTAAGTTGTGTCGTACTATACCCGTCTATCTCATCACGCTAATGATATTGATGCAGGTTTTTTTAATAGATACAGTTATTCGAGAGCATGTTTACGTCCTCCATGGTCGAGTGGTGTGTACACCGGTTTCCATTTGGTACGCCACTCTGAGGTCCTGGGTTCGATTCCCAGCCGAGTCAATGTAGATTATCGTTTGTTTTTCTATGTTGTCTTGAGTCTTGGGTGTTTGTGGCTACGTCTGATTTTCCATAACACAAGTGCTTTCGATACTTACATTGGGATCAGATAAATGTATGTGATGTTGTATCATATTTATTTATTTATTTAATACGTGGACAATATAGAAAAGAATCATAAAAAAATCGGTAGGATTTTCAGTATCAGCAATGCAAAGTCAGGGTGCGCCCCTAATTGCGTATATCAGATATACATTTTATATTGGGAAAACAGTAAAATCATAAAATGATTGCATTGATACCATTCTTCAAAATTTAATTAATTGTGTGTTCGCAGGACTCATTCGCGGCGTGTGTGGAGTACTTCGGCGAGGCCCCGCGCAGCTGCGACGCGAATGCGTTCTTCTCTCTGCTAGTGAGGTTCACTAGAGCATTCAAGGTAACGAGGTTTTTAGCATTAAAAGCGATACAAACATTATTCTATCAAAATATTTCAGTGTGGACAGATAACAATATTATGAATGAGAACTAAATCGAAAAATTAGAAATTTTTGAACGATTTTTATATATATTTTTTTTATTTAGTTCTTGATTTATGTCGATAACTACATTAATTATAATTAATACAAGAAAATCATTGTGCTGACTATACTCACCACTGTCCCAAAATCGAACTAAACTTTATTCAAGTACGATTTTACAAGCACTTTAAATCGTCATTTTACAAAACTATATTGAATAGACATACCACAAGTACTAGATCCGAACTTTATGTCATCTACATAATCCCGTGCTGAATAATATGCTTTATTTATTAATATGTTTCGTCAATATATAAAACTCATGTCAACTAATATGTTCGTACAGCAAGCCGACATGGAGAACGAGCAACGTCGGCGACTCGAGCAGGCCGCGCACGCCGACAGCCTCGACCCCGTCAAGGCCAAACTCGCGCAGAAGAAACAACAGGTGCGCACGCACACGCACACACACACACACACAAACACACACACACACACACACACACACACACACACACACACACACACACACACACACCATACTCACTACACATACATTGCTTTTGAGGTCACATCTAATGGGTCATCTAATGGCCTGCTGGGAACATTGTATTAATTTCAATATCTTATAATTAACCGATAACACATCTGTTTCATAATGTCATGTTTAAATATAAATCATTATATACTTTTTTTTTATTAAATTGTATACAATGAGCCATATTTGAAGACTTCTGATCTATTAAAAATAACAGTTACATTGTTCAAACAGAAATACAGCATTATTTTTATTTGCGCTTAACAATGGCTCTACGTAATGCTTCAGCGGTGTATGGAGTCATGCGTTTTGAGTAGCCTTGATTTGCATATTATATAATTTTATAATCTGTAGTATCGATATTTAATTATTTTTTTTCCAGCAATATTTGTAAAGAATTTATTTAAAACAAAAATGTAAATGGTTTAATTTTTTTTTTTTTACTTTTATTTTTGTTGTTTTTGTTAATACAAATATTGCTGGTGTTTTCTCTTTTACTAATTTCATTGATTTTTTTTTTAATTTCGTTAAGAAACTAAATACTTATACTTTTATTTAATTTCTTTAGGTTATCGATGTCTTATAATTAATAATTAACAGATAATATAATAATAACTAAAAAGAAAGGATTATGTACATTTAGTTTCTTAAGCTCCATTTATAGGCGATATTTAAGTAGTTTAATAAAACACCGTTAGAAAGTTTATCTTAAATTCATTAACGAGGTGTTGGAGTTACGGTTTTTTAATCTGTGTGATAAATATGGGAACAGACTAATTTATTATTATATTAATATATTAAATATAAAAAATATGAATAGAAAATATGAAAGATTATTAAGTTTTAGAAAAAAATGTTGCCATATTTGTCATAAGCGAGTAGAGGTGATGGTAACACCGATGAATTCTCACAGAGGTTTAACTACGCGGCCGTCAGCGCAGGCCTATTGCAGCAACACTTGTCTCAGTTGAGGCACAGTCCGGACCTAGCCTAGCCTACCTAGCTAGGTCTCCTAGCGCGACTAGGAGTAAGTCGTTGGAAGTTGTTAAACGGGGCCTATTTTAATGTGTGCGTGTGTACTAACAAAATTAAAAGGGGGAAACATTCTTTTGTTTAATTTGTGTACAATGCTTCGAATTGATCATTTTTTTATATTATTTTATATTTCGAATTTTCTTTGATAAAAATAACATTGATGATTCATATAAAAATGTTGTTTTCTAGTAATCGATAAATAGTACTAGAAAATATATAAATAGTATAGTACGACACAAATTAGATGTAGCATCGGAAAATGCAATGAAATGAAAATAAAACCGATTACTGCCGATTTACACAACCAATAGAAATAGCTCCCTATCGCGCCATTCGACGCTATTCGTCGCTATAGATTCACGCGTTAGAGAAAGCAAGTGCATGTAAGTCGAAGCGTCAAATTGACAAATATATTAGGTCATATGATATTACAAGTTATTACGTTTGTGCAAAGATAATATTCGCGTGAGAAATTTTAACATATTGATAATTTGGGATAGCGTACTTAATTCGGATGTGATCGGTTTTACGAATTTTGCAGATGCGACATCTAAGTTGTGTCGTACTATACTAGAAAATATATTTTGATTTATTAATATCAAGTAAATTGTAATGACAGTTACTTTTCGATTTCAAAGACATCACATTGTGCACATATTAAATTAATAACAACAAACATATCAAAGTGACTAACAAGGGTAAATAAAACAAAAATTGGCATTCAGCATGGAGAGCAAGGTTTTAATGTGAGAAAGTGAACCAAGGCTTATTTACGAGAGTACACGCCAGCATGATCACAACACCCAAATCACATCCCCATTTAACATTTGGTGATTCGAAAACTAATACCGAAAGGCTAAAGGAACTCAGATCATCTGTTTGTCTTTAATAGACAACCTATTGTGGTTTTAATGGTGGGTGAGAAAATGGTAAGGGATATAGTTCAAACTCAAACTCCTTTATTCAATATAGAAGCATTACCCTTATTTATTGATGGTCAAATAAGTACTACCACCGGTTCGGAAAAGAAAATACCCTGACGTGAGAAGAACTGGTGAAATAAATTTTTGACAAAATTTTCAATTTACATACATATATTAAATATGAATAGAAACACCACAGTAGGTAACACGGTTTGTTAAAACGTTTTTAAAGGTTGTATTCCGTCTATACGGTGTTCGTGTAATGGTAGAAAGTCCTTAGATTTACCTTTTTTAATACGATTTTTTTGTAGATCAAATGTATTATCATGTTCAAAGTATTCTTGATTATTATATTGCATTATTCCAATTCAATTGATATATTCCAGTTTAACTTAAGATAGTGGTTATTTCATAACTTATTGCTCGTATAACATATGCCATAATTAATTATACGAGTGTATGATATACTTATATAAAATATATGAAATATAATAAGATGTTAATAAAATTCTAAAAAAGCATCTTTCTAAATATTTTGAAAATCAGTGCAAATAGATAGATATATGTACAGAAAAAATACTTTCGGTTTCTAGGTACTAAGGTTGCAAGTAATATTTTGATTTTCACATAGAGTCCACATAGAAATTTAGTTTTGATTATTATACCCCAATATAGTATTTATAATATGTACTGTAGAGTAGAGAGTTAGTGTCCAAATAGTTTTACATTATTGAAAATGTATAGACAAGTAGAATAAATCAAACTATTAAAACTTAGGAAATAAAAACTTAATTCAACTAAAATTAATTAATAATCGGGTAACATAAAAAGTAATATTATATAGATATATTATTTATTTAGAATTTGTAACATATTTATTACAGAAGAATATTTAAAATTATGAGAATATCCTCTAGTACTAATTAATAAGTCACGCCGACGGCCGTAAGTTAAACAATGTACACAGGAAGCAAGCTGCGATACCGAAATTTGACTGTTTAAAAGTGACAATCAATCTAATAATGTATTATAAAAAATATTTACCGAAATCTATTTTATGTATAATGTTCTAATTTTCCTCCCTATGCTGCACTATGCATGGAATCAACAGGGCATGTGTTTTAAATCCTAAAGATCTATCCGCTTGATATACTACAGTTTATATATTTTATTTGTGGCAACACTGGATCATTGCTCTATGCGTTAGAAGATTTAAAAATAGAACACTATTATGCCAAATAATAATTATATTTAATATGCTTATGTTAGAATGCTTTTAGTGCTCGTATTTCCAAATATATGTCATGAGGATAGTATTTAGATGCCTTTCGGTGTATTCTTGTGTATTTAATTAATGCTAGAATTATATTATTATTACTTTTTGAAATAGCTAATTATAAGCATGAAGGTAAAAGTTGTTCGTTAAAGTTGAGTAGATTTGCTATAAATGTCAATTTTGCTTATTCTTCTAGATCTTTTAATTTCTAAGACTTCTCTTAGATTACAGTCGATTTTAAAAATTCAACATGATAATAGGAGATAGATTGAAAGATTCTAACATGAAATTGTACAATTTTCAGGAAGCTGTAATCAACGAATTAAAAACGAAGTCACAGGCCGTCGGCGAAAAGAAACTTCTTCACCAGGACGAAGTCTACAACGGAGCCCTAGAGGACATCTTGCATGGGTTACGAAGCGAGCCCTACAGGCGTGCGGACGCCGTGCGGCGCTCCCACAGGCGCAGGATTAACTCCCACCGGCTCTCCAAGGGGCTCGAGGAGCTAGATGTATGATACGAGCTGGAATCCAGCGAGCCGCTGGATTTCTCAGTACAGAACGCAGTCATGTCCATAAACGCGAAGTGTGGCTTCTTTGCCACGAAAAAGCGCAGGAAGGACTTGGAAATGGTCCACAAGAAACCAATAGCCATCTACAACATAGAGGATAATATAGATTTCCCAGCTAACGGGGAGTTTTGCGGTAACTCTGGCAACACTGGACGGAAGCCTAAAGCGTCCACTTACAAAGTCGCGCCAACCGATTACGAGGTGGAGGAGCGCTGCGAACTCATCAAATCTACTTACGAAGTTATATCGAAATACACACGAGCCATGTTCGACAAACAAAATGAAACCGTCGTATGAATGTGCCTCAAAATCAAAGGTTTTTTTTGGCTGAATGATAAATTATTCACTTACGCATAAATTATATATTATACAAAAATACATCACTTAGAAGCGCAACGTGAAAGAACTGCAGGGAAAAAGTAGTTATAGCTACGTCTCGCGTTCTTGTTGTACCTTAGTGGTGTGTTTGATAGTGAATGCTGTGATGTTATTCCCCCGTATTGCCGTTTCGAGCGTCGAGTGCTATTTTAATAAGTGCAATATTGATAAAAGACAAACGTTTGATACACCCACAATTCATTCCACAATTTTCCACAATGATATTTTGCTAAAGAACTGTTTTACAGCTTTTCTTATTAATTTACAATGAAAGCTTAGCTTATACGAATTTACAATTAACGAACGTGGCACAAATACAGCCGTCTAGCTTTTGCACGGAGTATTGAATGGGCGAATATGATCTTTCGACATTTAGTTTACGTAGAGGAAATAGTACCGCTAGTTTGTAAAAATGGCCTTTTAATATATACGCACAATTTTTATCCAATTTTTGTATAATCCATTGTAATTTTTACACGTTTATAATCGTATTACCATAGGCTATGTCTAACAATATTTACAATAAGGGATAATTTTTAACAAACGTATAAAATAGTATTTATTTCTTACCGATAAAGTGCAAATTCGTGTGACTCACTGCATTTATATTATTAGCATTTTGTATTTACCGTTGTATTAAATATTCATTTCTATGGCAACATTGGAACCTGTTGATAAAATTAAATTGATTTGATTAATTGTGATATAATAAAATCAGTATATTCATGCCATTCTTTTAGATTTTCCATTAGTCCGTAATCTTTGTCTGGTTATAAGTTTTAAACAAATATTTATTTGTAATTTTTTTTCAGTTGATTTCTTAATCATGCGGTTCCATTAAAATTGTTGACAATTTCTGTAGGTTCACAACATATGGTTATTTGCTACAAAGGACTACAGCACTCAAATAAGTGTTACCAACTCAAAAATTGCCAACATACTTAAGTGGAAGACGCAACTTAACATGACAAATTCCATAGATTTAAGGCTTTTCAAAAGATCTGTTTCTTTTAAGTTTATTGTAATTATTAATTTATAGATTTGGTTGACTAGGATTTGGTAAATAATTTTAGTCTCCATAATTTGTTTGTTTGTAAATATTTTGCCTGCGTGTTGCATCAGTTTAGTTGAACTATTCATTGTAAATATTGTATTATTTTCCGTATTACTCAAGTTACTTGGGATTTAAACAAGATATGATTTAATTTTGCATGAACCGATTAGCACAGTGTATATGTTATGAATATTAATATATAAAGGTATATTAAAGTTTTAAGCACCTTTACATTAAAAGACACATTGTTTTTTTTATAAATATTTAAAATGCATATTTTATTCAAAATTGTTTGTCAATGTATTCTTTATTTAAGACAAATTGTATAAAATGGTGCTTTTTGCATGGTCATAATTGCATAAATTACATTTTTTGGTTGTTACAAATAATATCTTTGTTCGAGTCATATATGACAATTAATTAAATTTAAATTACAGGGTTTATTTGAAACAATAATATGTATTCGAGAATGGCGAGAAATTATAAAACTATAATTGTAATTGATAAAGTTATTTGCAAATTGCATATTTCTACGTAATCTCTAATAATATTAATTTTTAATGATTATAATTCTTAAAAAGAATTTTAACAAGTTTATTGTTTTAAGTAATTTTTTATTTTAGATGTGGGTAAAAAATAATAAAAAGAAAAGATTCCTGATAAAAGTCTGTTATAAACAAAAGCTTTATCCAGTAAATGCAGTAATTTTTTTGTGATATATTTTCTATAAACGAAAACACAGACAAAAAAAAACTTGCCATGATTTTGATGTTGCATGTTTTAATGTGTAATGCTGGCATATTAATCCAAAAGTTTTTGTCAAACTTGTTTTATTCACATCTATAATAAAATATTGACTTTAAGATTCAACTTTAGTAGAAGTCTATAGTAATGTTTCAGCTGTATAGTTATTTTGTATGTGATGTGTACATGAGTTTATTTTGTTCATTGCATGTATGCTAGCTTTAGAAACAGTATTCAGTGATGCAATAAACCTACATTTACAGTAAAACAAGCCTTTAATTTTTATCATTTTATTAACAATAACAAAAGATTACAGACAAAAATTTGTTAAAAATTTAATGGAAGTAAATATATGTTATTTTGTTAACACTCTGTATAACATCAGTCTTTTAGAACATAATTAAAAAAAATGTTATCTATGTTGGATTTTGTTTCTTATCTTCATATATTTTGTCAGCTAAACTTCTTATTCTGTGCACAATTGTTTCAACTTCTGCCATGGCACCAACACCTTTATCTCCACACATCAGCTTTTTATCAATCGGAGGAATTTCTTCATGACCCCACTCTTGCAATACTGCTATTTGTTTAGATGTGAGAGGATGCTCCCACATCCTTGTGTTCATTGCAGGACAGAATAACAAAGGTTTAGACATATCCCATGCCCGGACTGTGCATGTCAAGAGATTGTCGCATATACCCTGTAGAATTTTTTTTATGTTATAGTCATTATATTTATTAGAAAGTTTTAACTTAAACTTTTTAGTAATTAATATTTGAAAAAATTGGTAACCTAATGATAGCTCTTTAAAGATTGTCTGAAACATATTAAATATAAATCAGTATGAAATTGCTTTAATGGCATGATTATTTATAGTACCTAAACACACACATCACTGTGGTTTTGGTAGTCATTTTTATGTTAAAAATCAATGATAAATTTGAATTTTTTTTGTAAAATGAGAACAATTAATCCCTCTCTTCAGCACAACAAGAGGCTGGGTGCAAGCTGTGTCCTGATGCCATCTCATTCTTTGAAAAAAGAAATTGTAGTGACTTTCCACACACCTTTTACCTTGTCCCATTGTCCAAGACTTGACCATTATCAACAAGGATATTAACACCAAGCATTCAGGTTTTTGCATCTGCTGCACTTTGGATTAAGACAGTTATACTAATAATAAAATTACCTGAGATATTTTAGCTAGTGTATTAGCATCCAACGGTGCTATTACCATCATATCTGCCCACTTTCCCAAATCAATGTGTATTATAGGATCTCCTCTGCCTTGCCAACTTTTCCACTCTGAAGCATCATCATACAAATGATAAGAAAATGATGTCAATTCATTTTCATTAATAAAATGTTTTGCGTGTTCGGTGCATATAACATTAATCTGCAAAAGATTAATTAATATATTTTTTTCTTAATATTTTGCAATCAAAATTTTGATTCAAATAGAAATAAGAGAAGTAACCTTAAAAACATATTTTGCCTTGATATCCAGTAAACTCTTAATAAGAACAGGTAGTTTTATTGCAGCAACACTTCCAGTCACGCCGATGAGTATATTTAAAGAGTTTTCTGCCATAATTTATTATTGACTAAAATTAAATACAATTTAGTAGTTGTGTATTTACATAATATGGAGATTTTGTTATCAATTTCCTAATAGATTATGTGGTGTTTTGTTTACAACTGCAAAAATATTTGACGTAAAGCTAAACGGTGTTACAAGGTAATGTTTAAAATAAAGCAATATTCATTATATTCAATTTATAAAAGAACAAAAATTTTAGTAAATATTATGATGGAGCAAGAATAAAAATATTTTATAAAATTTCATAAAAAGATATTTGCTATATGAAATACACACGTAATAAAGCAAGAGTTGAACAGAGTACGTTTTTAAATTTCATAAGTAGGTAACATTACAAAATTCCAATGTCAAGTGCCTTTTGTCACTTGTCAGGTTGTCAGTTCATGGTTACAAGCGAAGTGGGTAGCTGTGTTTTTATTTTGAATTAAATTCCATAACTTCCGAAATGACATGAGTTGAGTTAAAAGTTTACAATTAGTGTGTTGTTGCCGTATCATGTAAACATTGAATATCTCTGTGTTACTAGTGACATTAATATCTTGACTTTCTATTAAGTAATTAATCCACGATGGATGGAAACTCGAAATATTACGAGGGTTGCGGGCAGGAAGGGCCGATCCGTTGTATATTTTTATGTGAGTTTCATCATACTGCTGGACCCAGAATAACTTGCCAAGTGCCGGAAAATTATATATCAAAAGACATTTTTGATACAGTCAGTCATTATATTATACCAAAAGTGCAATTACAAAGATGTACATTGACTGTGTAAGTTTCACTGGTTTGTTTGTTTTTTTTTTTTAATATTAGAAGGTGCGACGTCTTTGACAGCATAGAAAGATTAAAAAAAAGATAATTTTAATAGCATGATCATATTATTTTAATTTCAAAGACCACAAATATAATGTATTATGATTAGATACTTATTAATTCAAACATATTATTGATAACACATTAGTTTAATCAGCTAAATATTGTTTATTTATTTGACCCATTAACATATCAATTGAGTTAATAATAGTTTCTTATGTAAACAAGTTAATGTTAGTCTTAATTATAATTATTATTTACTACAGAGATATTCTATATTTAAATTAATATGAATGAGGCATTGTACATTCCATCAATTTGTAAATTAAATATAAAGCCTTTTTTATGTTATGATGTATTTAAAATTTAAAATTTTTTAAAAATAATTTACTAATGCAAATCAGATATGATAGTGAATATTTTCATAGTAGATACTAACAAGAAAACCAGCAAGAAATTCATTAGTCTATCTTTCATATCAGTATACTGAAACTTTGGAGTATATAACAATCAAAAATGTGAACAGAAAAAATAATTATACATATGCCAACTATATACCTTAGACATCAATAATTTCCATATATAGGTACATTTAATTCTTATTGGTATTTTTTTTAAATAAGAGATTTGAATATCTTGGTGTGGACTTTGTTAAGCCAGAAGCTATTATCACAATTTGTTTCAAAAAGATCTATATTAGTATAAATATACATTATATTGTCATAAAATTTGTGTTGGATATCTTAAGAAATGAATGTTACATATTCCAGGACGCTGCTCGGCTCAAAAATATTAGGCTTTCCTGTAAGGATAGATAACAAAAAGTATGCCCGGAACGCATATTACTTTAACCTGTGTTTCGTATGTGACGCTTGGGCTAGGACCGTTCACTTAGAACCATTAGTGAAAAAACTCACAGAATATCTAGTAAGTATTATTACACATTTATTATAAACAACAACAAACAACAACAGCCCGTAATTTCCCACCGGTGTGTTAAGGTCTCCTCTCCCTTTTGAGGAGAAGGTTCGGAACATATTCCACCACACTGTTCTAATGCGGGTTAGTGGAATACACATGTGGCGGAATTTTTATGAAATTCGACACATACAGGTTTCCTTACGATGTTTTCCTTCACCGCGAAGCCCTATATGAATTATAAACACAAATTAAGCACATGAATATTCAGTGGTGCTTGCCTGGGTTTGAACCCGCAAACATCGGTTAAGACGCACGCGTTCTAACTATCTCAGTTATTTTAACATAATTTTATATTTAAAATCATTATTTAAATAATTAGAAGTTACATATAAACCTTCATAAAATCTAAATATGTAATATATCTTTTTACGAGATACAAGATATAGTCATTTAAATTCAAATGTTACGCCTGTTTCCTAATTTATGCATAATTCGTCAAACTATTTCAATGACATGTCCGTTTCTAATCAACATTGTAAAAAATATCTTTATTATATTGTTATTAGTATTGTTCAAACAGATAAATGAGAATAATGTTATTTTTCAAAGTCCCTTAAACGACATGTGCGTGTGTGTCTGTGTTTGTAAACTATGCAATAACTTAGACAATTGGAATTTCAGTATGTTAGATATTTAAAAAAACAATGAGTAACTTGCATGTGTTGGTTTATTGTATTGAAATTTATCTTTAAAATAGTATAAAAATAGAATTAACAAATTTGCAACCCTAAGGTGTCGTTTATAAAGCCAAATCTGCTAGAATGAAGAATCTTAATAGAATTTCATTTTTTTTTATTATTACAAAATTTAACCTCGTAATTTATTTCATTAATATTATTATTTCACTAATAATTATAATATTATTTTCACGTGAGGAACTTATTTAAACACTGGCAAATTTGCGTAGACAAAGTCACTGTGAAAATGATAACTCTGCGAAATACGCTAATTGCTTGCATTAATGTCTCGTGTGTTTCAAACTTTTAATGTATTACAATGGCTCCTAAGTTATGAAAATGCGTAAAAACATGATACACGAAATAATGTAAGTATATTCTCTGCAGTTGTCAATGGAGTTAGAAACGGAGTGGTTATCCAAGCAGTCCATGTCCGGTGACGCGAAGGCCCTCAATGGTCTGATGCAGCAGGTGATGCAGGACATCAACAGCAGGAGAATGTGCACGTTGACAGGTTCGATATAACTCTTCGTACATGACAAAACACAAGCTATGAGCTTACCATGCAGGATAAATCATTACATAGTATAAAACAAAGTCGCTTTCTCTATCCCTATGTTCCTATGTATGCTCAAATCTTTGAAACTACGCAACGGATTTTGATGCAGTTTTTTTAATAGATAAAGTAATTCGAGAAGTAGATTTTTGTATATTATAAATGGACAAATTCGTAAAGAAACACTGATAATTTTAGAAGTTCCAACTGTGACGTCATCATTGCACCTGTGCGAAGCCGGGGCGGGTCGCTAGTATTCTTAGTATCTACTGGCGCCCCGGCTTCGCAAGGGTACTTGATATGTATAAATTGTAGCCTATGTGATATTTTGATATCCTAGACCTATATTACTGTAAAATTTCATCCAAATCCGTTTAGTAGTCATTTTCGAGAAAGTGTAACAAACACATAAATTCATCCTCACAAACTTTCGCATTTATAATATTAGTAGAATTGGAATATTTGTCTCGATCGGGATTCAAATCTACAATCGTAAATGCATATTTCCATAGGATCCAGTGATCATCTTACTGATGTTAAATATTCGTAAAGCAAGGTTGTTAAAAAAATCAGATGAAAATTTATTATTCGTGTAAACAATATAATGTGCGTTTAAAATTAACGTTATCAAATTATGGTAACATAAGGCGTTTTTTATCAAGTGAAATACGAAGTGAGTTCAGAATAGGAGGTACCACTACTACTTAGTGACGACCACTGGTGATTGTAATAATACAATCACCAGAGGAAAACAGATAAATAACTTTGCCATTGATCTGACGTGACGTCATTGGTCGATATCTTGAATAGTCTAAGTGAGAAATTTCGTTTTGAATGTCGGTAATGTTGCCATCGAAACTTTGGAAGTTAAAATGGACATAAGATGTTAAGTGGAATAGTGTTGTATTATAAAACATACATCATTTAAGCTATGCTTACACGTAGGTAATATAATAGCAGTTGTAAGCAAATCCTTAAGATTTGGTTTTCCTTCGCTGTCGAGAACGAACAAAATTTTTTAAATTAAATATTCAATATTCGAAATTTTTAATCCGCGTTGAACTCGCGATCTATCGCATGTCGGAATTAATACTTATCTTACTACATAATATATATTTATTTAGCATATTTAAAAGTTATAAACGTGATCTAAATAATTACCAAATTAATTAATTTTCATTACCTTGACTTGAAATCAAACGAGGCGTAGTCATTAATTAAGAGTAATTTTTTTTTTTTAATTAAAATGTTATTAAGGAAAATTAATTCCTGTAATAATTCTGAAAATACAGAGAGAAATTCTATTACGAATAATACCGTTTGAACAAGTAAATTAAATTGAGAGAATTTTGTAAATAATTAATGACTGTTTTTGAAGAAACGACCAGAAAATTGATTATGAACAGATGTTTGATCGTTCATATGTGTTATACCAGCTGTTTTCCCACTTTTAGGCATTAAATAAGACGCATTATAAATGCGAAAACTGTCTGTCTATTCGTTACTCGTCATGTTTTAACCATTGAACCGGAAATGTCTGACGTTGATATAACGTTGCACGGATTATTAATAAATCCAAAATTCAGATCGTGATGCCACTTAAAATTAAGCACGTTAAAATAACGCAATCAACGTTATAAATAATATGATAGTAATTGTATTTTTAGAACCAGAAGTAGGAAGTAGGTTAACCTCTAAAACAATTATCTTATTTTGCTTGGTTGTTGGGCTTTGTGCAAGCCCGTCTGGGTAGGTACCACCCACTCATCAGTTATTCTACCGCCAAATAACAGTACTCAGTATTGTTGTGTTCCGGTTTGAAGGGTGAGTGAGCTAGTGTAACTATAGGCACAAGGGACATAACATCTTAGTTCCCAAGGTTTGTGGCGCATTGACGATCTAAGGAATAGTTAATATTTCTTACAGCGTCATTGTCTATGGTTTGTATTGATGGTGACCACTTACAATCAGGTGGCCCATATGCTCGTCCGCCAACTTATACCATAAAAAAATCTTTAATTTAAAATAACAATCAATCCACCACAAAAGAAGAACATTTAGTCTACAACACAAATAACCGTCAATAACCACATTACACCGTAATAATTATATTCGCGATCTCAATGTGTCAACAACGAATCTCCTGCAGTTTTTTTTTTTTTGGTGAGTTGTGTGACTTGACGCAGATGTTGCTTGTTTATTCCAACAGTATACACTTAAAACAATATGTATAGAAATACAACAAGCGCCCTTATTAACTATTAGTTGTCGCCTGCGGATTCGCTCGCGTTTAGGGGTTTGGTTATTATATGTTAGGCAAAATAGTAGCCTATGTTATTAGTTACTATTGTAGCCTAAGTTACTCCTTATTACATCAGCTATCTGCTAGTGAAAGTCCCGTCAAAATCGGTCCAGCTGTTCCAAAGATTATTAGGAACAGAACAGACAGACTGACAAAAATGGTAAGAAATTCTCTTTTGATAATTGTACCCTATACGTTTGCATGTAGTAAAAAGTGGTTACTGAAATATTATAAACAGACACTCCAGTTTTATTATATTTTTAGATATTCAGTAATATTCGTTATAACAATGTTATTAATTTTCGTTAGGTTAACTCCTGATATTAATTTGAAATGATATTTTTTTTGAATAAGCAATATAAAATACTAGTTGTGTCTTAGCTATTATTAAAACTGTAAAGTAATATTTATGGTCGTATATATGCTAAATTCATACCTGAACTCATATAACCTTTACAAAATGTAATATGTAGACTAGTTACTCAGACCTGTATTTAATGTAACGTATGCTATAGTTTTTATATAATATCGTTAAATAACGTTATAAAATAACGTTAATTATTGCCCGTTGTAACGGTCGTGGCGCCAACTAATGTGTCAATTGAAATTGACATATAGATGGGTTTTTTTTGGATTAATGTCCTTGGTCAGAATCTATTTATCCGATAATTCCAATGACTTTGTTTAATATACAAGTATAGTATATAATTACTAATTGTAAATTAGTAATTCTATACTTACTATAAATTTAAATGTTGGTACTTTTATCGGGCAAAAAAAGACTCACTGAAAATCACGTAGGTACATTTTTCGATTCTTAGTGTAAGTACTGTTTACGATGTATGAGTTTTGTATGTGTCGTGATGATAATAACATGCACACTCGCTATTTTCAGACAAAACTATACAAACATCGCAACCTTATTCCAACGACGTAAGGTCTATTTTGGTACAGTGTTGCTGTCCGTAAAATAGTGAGCATAGTAACAACAAAAGACGTCTCGTGTTTGAATAAAATTGTATTGTTGTAAGCAAATTCGAGTTCAATAACACGATAAAAATGTGTTAATATGTTATGGCCATTTGTGTAAATGTTATTAAAATGATATACAGTCACAAAAATAACCAAGTAGAAAATTCGTAGTCAGTGTAAATAATCTTATAATTTTATTATCATTTATATCACTTAGAAGACTATTTTTTTATGGTATTGGTTGGCGGACGAGCATACGGGCCACCTGATGGTAAGTATTTAGTAGTAGTATTAAGCACCATTACCCATAAACAATGACACTGTAAGAAATATTAACTATTCCTTAAATCGTCAATGCGCCACCAACCTTGGGAACTAAGGTGTTATGTCCCTTGTCCTTGTCACTCACCCTTCAAACCGGAACACAACAATACTGAGTACTGTTGTTTGGCGGTAGAATAACTGATGAGTTGGTGGTACCTACCCAGGCGGGCTTGCACAAAGCTCTACCACCAAGTAAGTATTTGTTGATTAACGAGATATGTATCAAAAATTTCTTTTAAACCATCAATTATATACTCTTGATTCTAGTCAGTTAAAAACTATGAATCGCGTGTGTCGTATAATATCATCCTCCTGCCCTTATCCCAATATTATTTGGGGTCGGCGCAGCATGTCTTCTCCTTCCATACCTCTCTGTCAGACGTCATCTCACAAGTAACATTCTTTCTAACCATATCGTCTTTCACACAATCCATCCATCGTTTGCTTGGTCGTCTTCTACCTCTATATCCATTGCATATAGTATAACAGACAGCTTATTCCGATGTAAATAGGAATAATAATAAACGGAACTTAAATTAAAGTATTTTATAAAATTTGCTAAAACTCAGCTATATTATGCACTAATAATAGATTATGATTAATATATCTTTTACTAGCGACCCAAATATAATTATTTTACAGAATTTGTTTATTTACGATATCACATAAGAAACTATTAAAAATTTCTGTTTCTTTACTATATCGTCCATGTATCCATCATCCATCATCATCCATCTTTCGAATCACTCTATCTTATAAAAAAAACGCATCAAAATCAGGTGGAACTTATACCGTTCTATACTATAAAAAATGTACATATATCTGATAAAATAATAACTCCAAACAAATCTATACACAAGTACACGACTGTTGTTTACTCCGAATTGCTTGGTATAAATGAAAAAAATAAGATTATTAGCATCGCTTAGCAACTATCAAGGTGGATCAGGTAATTGATTATATCATCACTTTGGTAAATCCAAATCAAGCAAGTGTATACTTTGATTTTTGTTTTGATGGAATTAACGGAATGAAATATTTTATTATGATCGAACGAATCATTACATAGCATACAATAAAGTCGCTTACAGCTGTCTATCCCTATGTATGCTTATATCTTAATAATTACGCAACGGATTTTGGTGCGGTTTTTTATTAGATAGAGTGAGACATTTTTAACTTTACCGTTTCGTAAATTCAATTCGTTTATAAAAAAATACATTGGTAAAAAAGGCGTATTATTCAATACAAGATTTTGTAGATGATAAAAAAGCTTGGAATTAATACCTGTTGACTTCCAGAACAAAAAGGAACAATGTTTATTTGATTTTGATTGATTCAACGGGAATGTTTTTGTATATAATACATGGACAATATAGCAAAAAAAGAAGAAAAAAGGTCTGTAATATACATAATTAGTATCAGTATGTGTAATGCTGATAATATAAACGTGTGAAGCCGGGTCGGTTGCCTAGTGTAATAATAAATTCTGAATTATCCTCAAACATTAATTATCGCCCGAGACTGTTACGAATGCATTCGAGATAAAGCATTATTAAAATAACCGTCAATTTATACAATGTTTTATGTTTTTGTTTTGACTGCAGACAAACATTGCTGTTATCGTTTTATATAGATTTCATCAAATCTGTGTGCTATTTTTATCTTATCTTACATAGCGACGACTCCGACATGTTTTAGTAGTTCTATATACAAACTGTCGATAGTGGTACTTTATTGTAAATCTATAATAATATGTATGTAGAAAATTTGTTTGTGTGTACCGAGATAAATTCTGGAACTCATGATATAATTCTGACATATATAATCACTGGTACATAGCTACATTGTTCCTGAATGTTATAGAGTCTAAATTATTTTTATATAATTTTATTATTATTATACAAGCGAACTTCCCCGGCTTTGCACGGGTGCACTGTTGATACTAAATATGCTACAGAATGTCTTACAACGTCCTAGCTTTTTAATCATTAGATACTACATAGTTTGCAATGTAAGCGCATAAAATGTGTTTAATTAGGACATCACATTAGAGACTTCTAAAATTATCAGTTTTCCTTTACTATATTATCCATGTATTTTATATAAAACCTTCCTCTTGAATCACTCTATCTATTTAAAAAACCCGCATCAAAAACCGTTGCATAATTTAATAAAGATCTAAGCATACATAGAGACAGACAGCGGTAAGCAACTTTGTTTAATACTATCTAATAATTTTTAACCAAGCGAAGCCTGGACCGGTTCGCTAGTTTTAACTTTTAAGGACAGCTGAAGATTTCTTTACTTTTCAGTTTTATTTAAATGTCTAGATAAAATAAATGGATGGCTCGTAAGAAATACCACTGGATAGGCTGGTTGGCAGGTGCAAAGAACACTAGACCTATAATGCATGTTTTATAATTCAAGTGCGTTTGTGACCTTCGATTCCCGGGTCGGACAATAAACTGTTACACTCACTTGTACCTAATGGAGTAAGGATGAATGCACCTGTGTTTGCGCACTTGTGCACATTAATTTTAATTGCGCAGTTAGCTTCTGAATTTCTGCGTGGTTCTTCTGGGTAAAATCTGCTTGTCGAATCGTTAAATTTTATTGAATACTGCAATATGGGTTATTTTTTTTTATTTGAAAAATTAATTAGATTGTTGATATTTGTCACGGTAAGCTCAGTGCAAACTTATGATAGCAACTAATAGATATTGTCAAGTGTCTGTAAAATTTATATATTTAGTAAAATTATTGCAGTTTCTCTGTGCCTGTGCACTGAAGAAGTTGCTCATAGATGTGGCTCGGTCCTGTCTCCTTATCAAACTAAAAATATGATTTATATGAAAAACTGCGTTTTATCAATTAGTTTGTTTGGTTACTATGCAATAATAATATTCCTTTATTTTTTTGTTTCTCCAACTCGATTCGGTCCCACGTGTTTCATATTTGAGGCCTTCTGATATTAATTTAATGATAATTTGTTGAAAAAGATTAAAGAAATTCAAGTAGTTTTTAATATAGTGTAGGCTGACTCACAAGGCGACAAAAGTCAAATAAACAATATTTGATATCGAACTTATGCGATACAATAAGTCGAGAGCTTGTGTAATCAATGATATTCATTACTTACGTGCGAAAAAATTTTGAATGACATTTTGAACGTCGATCAGAACTGGCTCCACATATTACACTTATTTTAATACGGGATATTTGCCATGTCTACGAATTTTCATTATCTATGAATGTCGTAAACTGTCGTATTTGTAAATATCGAGCTCTACCATCTAAAAATACAAAACATGGTAAATATCCCGCATTAAATAACTGTAATAATTAAATAACCATGTTAATTTAAAATCTGACTCCACATTGTCCTACAAAGTATATGAGCAAACCTGGTCACTCACACATTAATTATCTTAATATTTTTGTTGACAGTGGGTACCACTACAACTCACTTGACGGTCGTGCGGGTGAACAGCGACCCAGCACCCGTCAAGGATCATCAGGTGCCCGTGTTCCTCTACAGCCGGCAGTCCTTCGTCGCTGATCAGTGGGATCTCACCACCAACCAGGTAAGTGTACAAAGTATATAAACAAAAGCAACTACGATGTATATGACTTGAAACTGATATCTTCCAATTAACTTCTCTTGCTTTTTAGATATGTTTTATTGGTCTTGTGATGTACTATTTAAAAAAAGAAGCATAATTAAATACTATAAAACAAAGTAGCTTACTGCTGTCCCTATGTATCCTTTAAAAATTACTCAACGGATTTTGTTGCCGTTTTTTTTAATAGATCGATTGATTCGAGAGGAACGTTTGTATATAATAGATGGATAAAATAGTAAAGAAACACTGATAATTTTAGAAGTTTCGAATGTTATATCGTAAATAAATAAATTCCGTAATATTTTTAGTAATAGTACTCCGAAGCCGGGGCAATATTAATACTAGTAAATATTAAAATCGTTTCATCGAACCGAGCTTAGCCATTGGCTTAGCGATAGAAGGGGGAGAAGGGGATAGGGCGATGAATGACGACGACGACAATTAAGTTTCGTTTTACATTATTATATTTCACGAGCACGTGTAGTGACGAAATCGTACTCATCGATCTCATACAATAAAAACTATACATACTACAACTACTACTACAAACACATATTTTGCGGAATCTACTATCAATATTAAGCGTTATTTCATTAATCAGCGAGCCTTGATAATATCACACAATCCTAGACAGTGTCTGTTATAGTACGTTTTGTACAAAATAGTAGTATGTTATTAAAAGTAAAGTAAAAAGTAACAGCCTGTAAATTTCCCACTGCTGGGATAAGGCCTCCTCTTCCATTAAGGAGAGTTTGGAACATATTCCACCACGCTGTTCCAATGCGGGTCGGTGGAATGCACATGTGGCAGAATTTCGATAAAATTAGACCCATGCAGGTTTCCTCGCGATGTTTTCCTTCACCGCCGAGCACGAGATGAATTCTAAACACAAATTAATATATATATATATATATATATATATATATATATATATATATATATATATATATATATATATATGTTGGTGCCTGCTTGGGTTTGAATCCGCAATCATCGGTTAAGATGCAAGTGTTTTAACCACTGGGCCATCTCATCTTAATATACAAAAAGTAATTGACTACGCTGTTGGAATATTACATTGTATTACCTTATTTTACAGTTCATACACACAATTCACATATATTATTATATGAATAAAATAATAATTACATATCATACGCTTTTTGCGATAATCTTATTAATTCTAGTCATACTTCGTTGCAACTCGATTGATCGAATATACGTACTTACTATATATTATTGATCATTAGATTGTTATATACTTGTAAATGAGCTGAATAAATTGTATGTTTGTAGGTTGTAATAGACTATTTATAGGGTGGGTAATATTAAGACTTAGATTATGAATATGTGTAGTGTCGCACTACAAAGGACATCTATTTCGGACATCTCGTCAATATTCCAAGTTTTACCCTCACCACTTAAGGTATGGGAAAATCCACAGCGTAATCTTTAAGACGTTTTCTGCCTCGCACAACCACTCTGTGAAACCAGATTCCGCTGGCGGTTTTTCAGAACCGCAACGACTTCGGAACCTTCAAGAAAAGGGCGTACCTTAAATCTCCAAGTCCCCCCGGTGTTGCAGATGTCCATGAACGGTTGTAGTCACTTTAATGGCCAAGGGTAGGCTACAATTTCGAAGCGTTCTAATTTTTGACGAATTCAATATAAATAAGCAAGCTAAAACCCATGAAGGAGAAGTGACAATGCTTAAGGCGAATGAAACTGCAATAAGCTAGTTCTAAATATTTCCAAAAACCTGTACATTTGCTCAATACAATAACATCGAGTGTTACTGCATAATAATAAACAAAATAATCAGCACTTGCTTCGCATTCCGATCATATTTGTCGATAGTATTTAACGATCGTCACGAATTGACTCAATACACACATGGATATTATTTATATTATTAATAATTAAAATATATTATATGCGAGACGCTTGCATGTATTTTTCAATCGTATTAAAATCAAAATATTCTTTATTCAACTATACTCTGAGCTGAGATGACCCAGTGGTTAGAACACCAGCATCTTAACCGATGATTTCGGGTTCAAACCCAGACAGGCACAACTATATATATGTGCCTTATTTGTGTTTATAATTCGTCTCATGCTCGGCGGTGAAGGAAAACATCGTGAAGAAACCTGCATGTGTCTAATTTCGTCGAATTTCTGCCACATTTGCATTCCAGCAACCCGCATTGGTACAGCGTGGTGGAATATGTTCCAAACCCTCTCCTTAGTGCGAGAAGAGGCCTTAGCCCAGTAGTGGGAAATTTACAAGCTGTTACTCTTACTACAACTATATTCATAATAATAGTTATTAAATGTCAAATTACCACTGTTACGGAAAGTAGATTCTAATTAGAATAACCAGCAAGAAACTCACCAGTTAGTAGTTATTCTTTTCCACCATTTTAAGTACAGAGAATGTAAGTTAAAAATCATTATTTTTTATATTTCCTGTCTGGAAGTGAATTTATACTAAGTCCACGCTTTTTTATCTTTAATATAATTTTCTATCGAGTAAGCCTAATAGGTATATCATTAATGGCTTTTTGATATGAGTTTTTTTTTTAATATTTTTTTTTTAGATCATGATTAAAAAAAAATCGTCCCCAGATTATTATGCCAAGTTATAAATGAATAGAAATTGCAAGCAACTCTTTCACGATAATTACGTTTACGAAAACAAATTACGTTGATATGTTAATTGAAGGCAATAGTTTTTTTATCTCGCATGAAAATAAACGCGTACTAACTAACGAGAAAAACACTTTATCTATTTATTTTTGTTTTAAAATGAGATTCAATTTATTATCTGGCAAAGATTAAAGTATCTTTGGTATAAGAGTAATGAAAAAAGAGTACATTACTCTTTTCAAATTGCTTTGTTTTTATCGAGAGATTTGCTTACAATATACGCTTTTATAAATTTGTTAGGATTATACTTCATAGAAAAAACTAAAAACGGTGGAAGTACATTGGCTTAGTTAATACGATTCGAGAGCTCATATTACACCAATAAAATTGTACAAAGAAAAAAACCAAGATGATTACAAAAGGTGACCTTATGGACAAGGTCTCTTAAAGGGATTGGTTATGTTACTTTTATCTACACTAATTTTATAAATGTAAATGTCTATCTGTCTGTTGCTCGTTCACGGCGAATTACTGAACCGAATTTGATGAGTTGTATGAAGCATGCTTAAACTGCATAGGATATTACACCTAACACCTAATAATCAAACCGGAAAGCAAATGAAAATAAAGTATACTTTGTTCAAGTAGGCTTTTACAAGCACCTTTGAATCGGCATTTAACAACTACACTAAGTGAAGCTACCTCTGAAAGTAGATTGTACCGAGAAGAACCGGCAAGAAACTCAGTAGTTCCTTTTCTTATTCAACGTTTAAAAATACAATGATATATGTATACAGTAAAATATAACCATGCTTTTATTATCGTCTGTATTATCTTGTATTGAATAATATGCCTTCTTTACCAAAGTATTTATAACAAGTGATTTGTATGTGAATATTGGAAAACATTCGGCAGTATATATGTATAGTATCAGCATTGCAACCGTGCCAAGCCGGGGCAGGTCACTAGTTTTATTATAAAACGACGCCATGAGTCCTTACTTGTAGGTTATTAAAGCTCATATAACAATACAGTGGTATATATGTAACATTAGTTTACTTATTTAAAGCACTATATTTCCATCAAGGTAAATAAATACTGGATGTGTTGGTAATGATGTGAATACACGAACGGATTATTAATTAACCGATACTATTGTTTAATTCATAGCGTTACTGGATGTTAGTATATAGAATTTTTTTTTTTTGATATCGTAATATAAATTTTATATGCACATATTTTTGCATTACGAATTCTGCAAAACGCAAAACGATGAATCATAATATTTATTGACTGTTTATTTTTAAGAATCGCGATTCATAAAAATAACTTTGTAATGGCAGCGAGACATGGTTATTTATGGCTTCCTGTTTTAAAATTAATATGCGAATATTAATAAAAGTCAACCTAAAAGACCAATAACATCCCTTCAAAGAATACTACTGATTGTGTACTGTACAGAATTTGCAGGTCAATTATGATTTGTTATTTCGCCAATGTCACGTGCGATGGAGAAGACACGAATGAGATTGATCGGTTCCGTCGAGATTATATGCTCAAATTAATCTTGAAGGCACAATAGCACTAGAAAGATGATTCCTATTAAATAATATTTCTAACCAAATACATAATCATTCCATCGATTAAACAATGTTCAAACAATGTTGATTAAACAACTAAAATAAATTTGTGGTCGATTATCGCAATGTAGTAGTTTTTCTCTTTTGTAATTCGCTTGATCGAACAAACGTGTGTCTCTACGAAACATCAATTTTTGCTCAATGTCGTTAAAGACTGCAGTCGTAAATTATTTAGTATGTAGTTAGTTGTTACAGCGTGTTTCCTTTAATCGTCGGCTGATTACTGGAAAGGTCAATGACACGATGACATCTTTTCGATTCGAGTGACTTTCGGTACTTCCTGCCTATTTTTCTTTTTTCGTACTGTACGCAATTATATAGTTTGTTGCACTAGTCGGTTCTTTATAGACGTGCAATACCAATCTCTTTTCCAACCAGTCAGAGTCGGATTTAAAGGTCTGGAGGCCCCCGGGCCACAAAGCAGTGGGGGCCCTAGACAAACAGAAGCGTAAATACCTACCCTAATAATCATATTATTATGAATTAATTAGATTTTTTTATTTCAATCAGTCAGCTATGATTTATTTACTTTTATCGGTAACTTTTAAAATATTAAGTAGTAACATTATTATAATTTGGTATGGTATTAGTAACATTACTATATCTCGGTATTTGTTAACTCGCTGAAAACTGACGTGGCCCCCTCATGTGGAGGCCTCAGGGCAGTTGCCCCAGTTGCCCTCCCCTAAATACGGCCCTGCAACCAGTAGTCGGTTATCTTAACTTATTGGAGTGAGGAATGGAGGCAGATTTGAAACAAATTTGCATTTCACGATGAGTTCTTGTCAGTTAATGTTTAACGGTCGACTAAGCATACACAAGTCTGCTCAGCGAAACGTCGGATTATGAATTCAAAAAGGCAATATTGATTATTTATTGTTTATAAAGTGATTATGAGTGTCTCAGAGAAATAGTGGCGTTTGTATTATGACTAGCTGAACCGTTATTGGGAATGAGATGATCGCCTCCAGGGTGTTTCAAATAAGAAAATTTGTTTGTCATTGGATATGAAAAAACACATTAAAAAAATGGGTCACGCTGAGTTTCTTCTCAGAGGTGTTCAACTCCGAACCGGTGGTAGATTTTTGACTATCAATAAGAAAGTGTAAACACTTCTATTTTGAATAAAGATTTTTGTCGTTGTCTTTGACATTGACCTACGTTTTTACAGTCGAGTATTTATAAAACACAAACAACCAACCTCCGTTTTATCCCCTTATCCTTATCGTGGCTTTCTAAAATCCGTTCTTAGCCTTAAACGTGAAGTTTGTGAAGTATTACATTTTAAAAATTCAATAAAAAAATTGTTATTGACCTTCGGCCTTAAAGCGAACGAGTATATTTCTCAATATATTATCTTAGGAGTTAGCTGAGAGAGAACAGACACTTTACATGTATCGACTAGAATTGTGTAATAAACAACTCCCTAGACATAATAGATTATTAATAACTAAAGCATTAACAATATTAATAGATAAGTAGCTATATAAAAACAACGCATACTGATGACGAAGTATAAAAAATCTGGGATACAAAATAAACAATGCTTCAATAAAATAATTCAACTCATCCATTCCCCTCTTGGCAACACAATACGAATAGAATTGCCAATTCACATACACGTACATATGTTGTGATTGCATATCATATGTATAAATGGAACTTTGGTGATAAAGAGTGCAATGACCTTTGTGATAAATCAG
This sequence comes from Vanessa cardui, assembly GCF_905220365.1. Classification (NCBI taxonomy): domain Eukaryota; kingdom Metazoa; phylum Arthropoda; class Insecta; order Lepidoptera; family Nymphalidae; genus Vanessa; species Vanessa cardui. The sequence goes on along the minus strand of NC_061134.1, from coordinate 1,848,303 downwards.
ACTATTACAGACCCGCACAAAATATTATGATAAGTATTATTGTTTGTATGCCAGTGTACATTATTTATTAAATTTGAAATTGGAATGCGTCTACGCAAAAGTACCTACTATAAATAAACATAAAATGTTAAATAATTCTGTTTTTTTTGTTGTCTTACATTAAAATAACTTATATAAATATATTGTAATAATGTCAATAGAAAACTTGAAATGGTTTAGTTGTTTTGTTTCCATTGTGATATAAACCTTGAAGGAAACGACTTCGATATTAATTTTTAAATATAGAATGTATGTCTCTTAAAATGTTAACGATTGTTTATGTAACTCGCTGATCGTTCCAAGATAATCATCGGCTAAGGTTTTTAATAATATCTCATACAAAGTAACCATCATTTTTGTTTTTATAACCGAAAAGAAATACTTTTTAATTGTCATTTCACAAGACTTCCTTGTAGCAGTATACATGTGACTGAACAATAGATTTTACTCTTATAATGAAATTACAAATTTAAATAAAATACTACTAAAGTTATCACTGCCTAATGTATCACTAACAAAGACGAAACTTCTCCACCCAGGTGGTAGAGACGAATATGTTATGGTATTGTGTAGTATGTGCACAATATGTGCGCAATATGTGCGCACAGGCACCTCTCTCTATAGTCAGATAGTTTATATGTAGATATGATACGATACGATATGTTGAGGCGCCGAATAGGTAGTAGCCCTAAACCCTTAGTACTTTCCTAGAAACAGGAGTGTTAAATCAACCATAAGTGGCGTAGCTATTATAGGCCAAAGTGCTATGCACCAATGCCTATCAAAGTGAGGGACTAATAATAATCGGATGACTAGTCGTACCTAGTCTTTAGAAAGTGATGTTTTAAGGTATATTAAATACTGTTTTGAGAGTTCCAGATAGAACACGAAACAAAAAATAATGTCATATTTATTTAGATAAGTAATATGTTACATTTTGAGTAGGGCCGCGATTGTTCAACGTGGTTACTGGGCCTGTATATTGGGACTCAGCTACGTCCACTGTCCGTCACCTGAAAGTAAAGTTTTTGAAGTAAAGTGATGAAGATAGAAGAAGTTTAAAAACTCAGATCTCGAGGCATTTAAATAAAGAAACGGTCCTAAAATCGACCTTGAATTTTACTACTATTACGCTGAGATATTTTTTAGTACGAGTTAATTCCAGCTAGTTTATGATATTTTAGTCCCGAATTATGATCAGTATTTATGGTAATCCTACTTACGTAACGTTATGGGTTAAATTTAAATAAAAAACATCTTATGCTTCTTACCTATTGGCTATTAATAAGACCAGTCTCGCCACTTCTACCAATAACAGAATAATTTCCTCGGTCACCTGCTGAGAACGAATGTTACTATTTTCGTAAATCGAATTTAGAAACACATTCATTCTTTCAATTTTGTATCGTTTGTTTCTAGACTATTCTAGTTCAATTTCTTTACAATCAGAATTTAAAATATATGTCGAAGCATCAAAATCGTAAAAAAATATACATATAATAATTGTTATTATAAATTAAATTGGAGCGTCTGCTTGTAATATTAATTTAGCCATTTTTACTTAGCGCATATGAGGTACGGTACATATATAAAAATGTCATTTTTTGCAATTTTTGTCGGCCTGTCTGTCTGTTTGTTCCGCCTAATCTCTGGAATGGCTAGACCAATTTGACGGGGCTTTCACTGGGAGATAACTGATATAATAAGGAGTAAGGCTTAGGCTACAATTTTTTTTTCTTTATTATATTCAAAGGTATAAAAGGTCGAGGGCATACATACTGTTTAATAAGGATTTCTTTATTTTTATCGTACATGCTGGCAACGTCTTTATGACGTAGAACAAATGACAGCCGAAAAGTCATATTTAAGGGAATATCGAAAGAAGAGATATTACGAATATGAACGACTAGACTTATATTTATATTATCATCTCTGATGACGAGTATATGCCTACGTCGTTATATATTTATATGATATGGACATGGATACTCATGTCTTAATTATTTAGTTTCGGCGGAATGCGTCATGACACACGGCAGGATAATCGGCAGAATGCAGACTTACGTTAAAACGAATGCTTCTTCTTGTGACTTCGTAGTTCGTAGTGTTTGTTACATCATTTATCATCAGTCAGCCACTTCAATTCCACTACTGGATATAAGTCTATACCGAGTTGCGCCAGAGAACCAATTTCTCCATCTTTACACTCCAATGCGGTTCCGGCATTTGTTTAAATAACCATCAATTTTGATGTCCATCTGCCCTATAACGGCCATATTTGTTATGATGATGTAACAGTAAAAGTAACAATTAAAAAAGATAAAACAAAATGTTGACGTTTAATCTCTTAATCTTCTATTCGATGCATTTTTATAATAAATATGTAAACAGAGGAAAACGCAAAGTTGTCAAATTTTATAATTAATATTTACAAAGTAATATTTAAAATGTAGTACCTATATTTATTGGGCATATAATATTCACTCGCGTTGACTTAAATATGTCGAGCAAATACAAATCAGGTTTCCATTTTATTTTTTATTTCATCTTGTTATATTTTCGGCTCATACTCGTATATATTTAAATGTTTGAATATAAATAATCAATTTATAATAATTTTTATATTTTATGGTCCGTTTTCTAATATAAAAATACTAACCGACTAAAGTTAAAATCTAGGCAATGTGTATTTGTATATATATTTGATCTGATACCCATCTCACGACACGGATATTTTATAATTCATCACGTTTTGATCACATGTAAACCCACCAATCAGTATCATAGCAGCTACAAACCTCCATAATCATAGGAGGCTTTTGCTCCATTATTTACAGGCTGTCACTTTCAAGTCCGGATTAAGCCATATATTTCTTTGATTTGTGCGATTTTAATTTTCGCGGATTCAGTTCAATTTTTTCAATGTATTTTGACTATAAATACATTGAAAAAATGTATGTATGAAGAGTCAAGTGGTACAGTACTATGACAATGAAACATAAATCATAATTGAGTTGACATTTATTAGCCTTTGAAATTCCACTAATCAGTCCACCATAAATTTTTCCCATTTCATGTACAGTCCGAGTAAGAAAACCTTCGTCAGTTTACAAATTAATTCCTATATCAAGTCTTAAACTCTTAGTACTTTTTGAATCTAAACATCATAACATTGCGACGCAATATGTCATTCTCAATCGGTAAAGCAGATTATCGCTCATACTGAGCACACGAAAATAGACCTTAATGTGACGAACCTTTTCTTACCCCAACTATACATATACACAATATTTGATTGTATGGCTTTGTGCTCGATTGGGTAGTTACCACCCACTCATCAGAATTCCTTCCTACTTCGCACATAACATCTTAGTTCCCAAGATTGATGGCGCATTAGCGATATAATTTCCCATTCGCCTATATATTTTATGTCGTAAAAAAAGTTGTTCGTCATTCTGTTTCTATCTCTTTTACTAATACAAAGAATGATATATGATGATGTTTTGTATATATCATAGTAAACATTTTGTACGAAATGGCTGCCGTGTGTTGGCGTTTCATTCATTAACTGTTTTCGTACCCTTACATGGCTGACCTTGGATCCATAAAACAATGTCGAAAAATGTGTAGGTTTCAAAATGGTACTATTCATAATAACAATTTTTACCTATTAGCCGTGGTGAAGTATTTTTCTTCAATTCATTATAATTCCTTGGGCGTTCTTAAAGCTTTAAAATAAATATAAGTAATTCCCTAGACGATATCACCCTGTCCATATCATATCAAATTATGTACAAGGAGAGCAAATCAATCGTTCCCTTGGAAACGGTTGGTCTTAACTATGTATATAACTGGCTGATAACTGGCTGTAACACTAAAATAATGACCGCGGCAGTTAATTTCCAAATTTAAATTTATGAACCGTAAACATTTAGATCAATGTTTCACAAAAAAAATCACGTTCGTCTTTATGACATACTTATAAATATCGATAAAAAATATACATTCTTCTCTGTTTTTTTATTAATTAATCAAGTAAACATTTACTAAAAACGGCTTAAGTCGGATTTTTATAAAAACTATAAGGAAAGCACGTAACAATTATTAATACCTGCCTGAACTCCATCTGGTCATCGACTATTATCCCCTTGGATAATTCTAAGGATATAGAATTAAACATAAAACTCTAAAATCTCTGCGCAGTTGGCTAGATTGTGCTGTAACAATTCGGTCAAAATATATCAAAATCACAATAGCTCTATTTGTATTTTCAACCGACTTCAAAAAGGAGGAGGTTATCAATTCGTCTGTATTTTTTATTTTTTTTTATGTTTGTTACCTCATAACTTTTTACTGGGTGGACCGATTTTGATATTTTTTTTTTTGTTTGAAAGGTAGTGCTTCCCGTGGGGTCCCATTTTTTTTTATTTTTTTCCGATGATGGTATCCGTATGAAAACGACATAAGTCTTAAATTTGCATTATGTATATGCGTGACAAATAGGTGAATAACTCAAAATCACGTTAACCAATTTTGATGATTCTTTTTTTATTATAAAGGATGTACTTTAAGGGTAGTTTGGTGAAAGTTTGGTAAGGTTCTGAGCACAGGATCCATGACAAATTAAGGGAACGGGAGGGAACGGAACAATTCTGAGGAGCACGTTAACAATACTCGGTTGAATCTTTTATTTATGGGTTTCTTGGATATTTGAATCACCTTCCGGAACGTGGTTATGTTCATGTAATTGTCATAACGGATATTATAATCAACTAGCGACCCGCCCCGACTTCTCACGGGTGCAATACTGATACTAAATATACTAAAGAATTTGTTTATTTACGACATCACATTGCAAACTTCTAAAATTGTCAGTGTTTCTTTACTATATTGTTCATTTATTATATACACAAACCTTCCCCTTGAATTACACTATCTACTGAAAAAAACCGCATCAAAATCCGTTGCGTAGTTTTAAAGATATAGGGACAGAGAAAGCGACTTTGTTTTATACTATGTATTGACGGAACTCCTAAACGGCTTACAGTTAGGGTGCGATTTGAGGCAGAATTTCTTTCTGTCTTTAATCAAATTTTGTGTATATGATGTGATGTCATATGATGTACGACATAGCATACGAATAGCTCTTTTGCAAAGTTTTTTTACTAAGGTCGATTACAGCTCATTCGAGGGTGGTACCTTGTAGTTTACGCCGCAAGACGTATTAAAGACGCATTTTCGAAAGTCTATTTTTGCTTTATTCGAAAGTTTCTTTTGAAATTGTCCCTGAAGTAGTTTCTGATTCATATAAACGGCACGCTTAATCTATCCATATTAAGAAAAAAATGTTAGTCTACATCAGCTTCACTTAAAATCAAAAAATAAATAAAATTTTAACAAAAAGAAAAACCGACTTCAAACAAAACACTATTTTAAAAGAAATGAATATGCACTAAAAAGTAATAAAAATAATTGCATATTTAACATATTTTTGGGAGTCCTCCTAGGTAAAATGAAATGAAAAATATTAGACTACTTAAAAGTCGATTTACGATTATATAATGTAGTTATAATTATTGCTATATTTGGAGTCGGTGTCAGCCAACCCTATACTATACCTATCAAAAAACAATACGAGAATACTTTAAGAAATGTTTCTTACAAATTACCTTTTATACGATATTATACTGGGTCAATCAAAAGGCTCGTATCGCTTCTTTCTTTTGATTGTTGAAGCGTGTGCCTGTGGCTGACACCGGCTCCAAATATAACAATAATTATAACTACATTATATAATCGTAAATCGACTTTTAAGTAGTCTAATATTTTTCATTTCATTTTACCTAGGAGGACTCCCAAAAATATGTTAAATATGCAATTATTTTTATTACTTTTTAGTGCATATTCATTTGTTTTAAAATAGTGTTTTGTTTGAAGTCGGTTTTTCTTTTTGTTAAAATTTTATTTATGCTTCAATATAAACCAGTACTATCAATAAAGCATCAGTTATCAGCAGTTGATTGACAACGCAATAATACTTATTATAAACACAACAAATATTACACAAGTTTTACAAAATAAAAATAAAATCAAGAAAATATGTAAATAACACCAGAAACGCTGGTTTAAAAATGTGTGTTTCTATTTTTGATCTCTCACTAAGTATATTAATCATATCGTGGCCCTGACTCGCAGTTTGAATCTTCAATTAATGGCCCTATGTCAAAACGAGGTCAGCGCGCGCCCAAATAGGACTGATAAAAATTATATACTCGGCCGACACTAGCAGGATTATGTATGCGAGTACATAATGTGTATGTTATATTGTTATATACATTTCGTGATTATACGTCTTACTGTATCTATATTTGCGTGCAGTTTTATATTCTGTGCAGCAATGAAGACTCTGAATTAATTTATGAACGGCTCCAAATTAGCCTAAGAAAAATCACAACAAATATTTTTTGTGCTTTTATGAGTAATACATTGAAAGGTGTAGTGTATATCTATATATTACATATAATGGCTACTTATTCATTCAATAAATAAATTTTATATATCTGGCAGTAATTTATTTAGTAGTTCAATTAAGTAACTATTTGTAGAAACGTTGGTATACTACGTAGTTTAATAAGAGATGTACCGTAATTAATTTAATTAAATCTTAGTCATAAATAAATTTATATTGTTTATGCTATATATACAGGGTTACTGGTAATTCGCCGTATATCCGCTAGGAGGTGATAGGGGTGATTATTTGCAATAATTTTAACCCTTATATACATGATCCAAAAGTGAACCATTTTTAGCTTTTTGCATATTTGTCAAAAACGCAACTTCAAATATTTATTTAGAAAAAACCTATTTTTTTCTTCTGATTTTTGAGATTCGATTTGAAATAATATTATGTGCGTTAAATGCTATTAAAGCAATATATTGAGAAAGGGTATATAGATGGTTATATAGTCTCTTCCAAACAACAGAGGACAAAAGCCAAATGAACAACATTTGATATTTGACATCGAGTTGACGGAATATCATTGGACGAGCTTGAATATGAATTTGCTTTTTTTTTTTTTTTTTTTTTTTTTTTTTTTTTTTTTTTTTTTTTTTTTTTTTTTTTTTTTTAGTAATAATTTATTTATTCTCTCCCACATTACATATATTACAGTTTAAACGTATCTTAATAATAAGTACAATAATGTGTGGGAGACAGGAGCCCAAACTAGGTTGCCCTGTGCTAAGGGTCTCCTGGCTCCACCTCTAGGATATCAACAATTTGTTATATAAAATTACATGTAATATGAAAAAGACCAAACATGATAATTATAGACATTGTAAATTATGAAATAAAGACAAATAAAATGAAAAGTAATTTATGTTCGTGACTTTGTTATATGTGCGCGCATCTGCGAATTTCCGTGTATGTGTGTGCGTGCGTGTGTGTGCGTGTGTGTGTGTGTGTGTGTGTGTGTGTGTGTGTGTGTGTGTGTGCGAGCGTGTGCGTGTGTGTGTGTGTGAGTGTGAATTAGTCGGATCGTGGTTATGTATAGCCATTACATTATTATTTTTTCTGTCTCGTCATAGTCAAGTGTTAATAGCCAATCAGTTAGTTTTTTCTTACATGAGAATTTAATTAAATTTGAGATTGTAAGTATTCTATTTATCTTATTATACAGCCTTCCTACTTTAAAATTATAAAATTTTTGGGCAAAAAAAGTTTGAACTCTTTGAGTTTCACAGACCTCATAAGATCTTCTTGAGTCAACTGTATCTATTTGTGATGTATTTATCGTTGAGTGTTTTTTTAAAATCATATTTTGTATGTAAAGTTTTCTGACAGATAGAACATTTGCCTCCTTATATACATTTACAGTTGGGAATAAGCGAGGCTTAGAGAGAGCTACTTTAAGCAACATTCTTTGAGCTCTTTCCACCTCAATTATGAGCGTTTTACTCGAGCCGCCCCAAACTGATATGCAATATGCTATTAAAGATTGGCATAATGATATATAAACAGTCTTGACGAGTCTCCAGTCAGCGATATTTCTTAAATTTTTAAAGATATAAGTGAGCTTTCTAATTTTTTGACTTACTTGCATTAAATGCCCTTTAAAGGTGAGGTTCTGATCGATTGTAACACCTAAGTATTTAGTTTGATCGGTTCTGTTAATCATGGGACAGTTACATGTAATGTGATCTTTTTGATTGCAGGAATGAGCTATTAATCCATGTAGAATTTTATTACGGTAGGTGTTGCGTATAAAAAAGGTTACGTATTGAGTTTTTTGTGGATTAAGCGTGAGAGTGTTTAAAGCCATCCAGTGATTAACCGTATTAAAACCCTCTTGTGCTAATAAAAATACCTCATTCCATGTTTTACCATGAAATGTAAGAGTGGTGTCATCGGCGTATGATATTATTTTACACTTGCTTAGATTAAGGTTACAAAGCTCATTTATATAGCACAGAAATAGAGTTGGGCCTAAAATGCTGCCTTGGGGAATTCCATAGGTGATAGGACTCTCATTGCTAATCACATCACCTATTTTAACCTGCTGGGAGCGATCTTGCAAGTAATTTTCAAAAAGTTGTAGCTGTTTACCTCTTATACCTAAAGCTTCTAACTTCTGAACCATTTTATTAAAAGACACCGTATCGAAGGCCTTTTGAAGATCTATAAAAATTGTAAGGCATTTTTCTTTATTGTCTAATTTATCTACAATGTAATTTATGAGGGAATGAACTGCATCTGATGTTGATTTTCCTTTCCTAAAGCCATATTGTGAATCAGATAGTAATTTTTTATCTTCCAAATATTTCAGAAGCCTATTATTTATAATTTTTTCAAGTAGTTTAGAGAGGGAAGGTAATATCGAAATAGGGCGATAGTTTGATACTATGTTTCTGTCTCCGGATTTGAAAATTGGTTTAACGATGGATTTTTTAAGAGAAATGGGGAATACACCTTCGGATAAACATCTATTAAATATGTAGGTCAGTGGGGTCACAATAAATTCATTTAAACATTTGAGTACTTTAGAGGAGATGCCATCCCAGCCAGGACTACAGTCTGTTTTTAGGTTGATGATATATCTCCGTATTTCATCTTCAGTAGTATCTAAGAGAACAAATGAACTCTTTTTGGTTGATGTACTATGGACGTTGGTTAATGTGGGTGGAAAGTTTAGGGTTATTTTTGTTGCCAGATCTGCACCTATATTCGCAAAGAAAGAATTTATTGAGTTTACTGATTCAAGGGGTGTTTTATTTATATTTAGTAGTTCAAATGGTGGGTTTGTCGTTTTGTTTAAGTGATTAATATTTTTTATTACATTTTTTGCTTTAAAATGCCCATATCAACGAAGATGAAGCCGTTGTCGAAACCTTACATAATATAAATCAAGAACTGCCAATAGTGCACAATATAGCAACTCCCATACTTGGTGGTAGGGAATTGTGCAAGTCCGTCTGGGTAGGTACCCCCACTCTACCGCCAAATAACAGTACTCAATATTGTTGTGTTCCGGTTTGGAGGTTGAGTGAGCCAGTGTAACTACAGGCACTAGGGATATAGCTTCTTAGTTCCCAAGGTCGGTGGCGCATTGACGATGTAAGGAATAGTTAATATTTCTTACAGCTTCATTATCTATGGGTGTTGGTGATCAATTACGTTCAGGTGGCCCATATGCTCGTCCGCCAACCTATACCATAAAATAAAAATATGCTTAAATCTAAGATTTGTTTACCGTCTTCGATTGGAACAGACTATGTGACAATAAGCTGCAGCCCACAACGCGTAACGGTATCGTTTACCACGGATGTTAACCGACCGGTGCAACTTGTGTTTATTGTAAAGATTTCGAAAGTCATTTCCACCTTGACGGTTATTTAAAAACGGTCACGCGAGGGTAAATCCTTAAAGTAGCCTAAGCCTAAAGAGCCGAAATGGTCCAGTGGTTAGAGCATCTTAACCGATGATCGCGGTTTCAAACCCAGACAGAATATTTATATTTATTCATCTCGTCAAAACGTCATGAGTAAAAGTGCATGTATCTAATTTCAAAAAAAATCTGCCACAAGTGCATTCCACCAACCCGCATTGGAAGCGTGGTGGAATATATCCCGAAGATTCTCCTTAGAGGAGGCCTTAACCCAGCAGTGGGAAATTTACAGACTGTTGTTGTCGTTGCACGCGAGGATTGATTTCTTAGCGTGGATATACCTTCGTTCGGATAAAAAAGGGCAGAGTCATGAAGCTGGGTACTAAAAGGTCAATGGCCTCGCTAGACCCATTTAATTCCCATGGAATTATAAATATTGTTTCCCTACAACGTTAAAACAATAAGTCCCATTTATCACTAAGCCTAAAGAGTTTTTAACGTGTATACTTTATTTATCTTAGAGAATCATTATTTACCTTTGTTTATAGGAAGTTTATTAAGTAGCATGTTTCTATGTAAAATTTATTTTTGTCTAAGTTTAGTCAATATTTAATATTCTAGATGCTTTTTCCTATAATTGAAGGGTTTACACTTCAATATATTTTCATTACGCGATGCTATGTAGTCGTGAGTGTTTTCTTTGTTAGAAAGCTTTAAAAATAAATTTATATATATTAAATAAGATAAATAGATGGTAGATTAATATATATCATAAATAAGACCGATTATATGTTCCTAACTCTTTCATGCCTTAAATTTTCGACCGATCAACATGATATTTTGCATATACGTTGTCAGGGCTTCAGAAGAGCACCTTACACTTACCTCCAAGCATACAGAGCCATGGCTCAGAACTAGTTCGGAACAAATCGTGTTCCTACTTAAATCAGTCGTGTTAGCAAGAGTATCGGAACAATGGACCTTTACATTCAATTAGTATGCTGAATACCGACTTCAACTGTCATAAACATAATAAATACTATTGTGGCAAAATACATGTATGTTCGACGGTCAGCATGCGGGCTAAGGTTTATGGTAGGCTAGCTGTGCCCGCGACTTTGTACGCGTTTGAATTTAACAAAAAAATATTATTGTCGTCTAAGTTACACCTTATTATATCAGTTATCTGCCAGTGAAGTCTGTCCAGCCGTTCCAGAGATTAGCCGGAACAATCAGACAGACAGACATAAATTGTAAAAAAAGAGCTATTTTAATATTACGAAAGCTGAGATGCCCCAGTAGTTAGAACGCGTTCATCTTAACCGATGATTTCGGGATCAAACCCAGGCAAGTACCACTATATATATATGTGCTTAATTTGTGTTTATAATTCATATCGTGCTCGGCGGTGAAGGAAAACATCGTGAGGAAACCTGCATGTGTCTAATTCCATCGAAATTCTACCACATGTGCATTTCACCAACCCGCATTGGAACAGCGTGTTGGAGTATGTTCTAAACACTCTTCTCGGTGTGAGAGAAATCATTTACTTTTTTATTTTAATATCACAAACAGACACTCCAATTTTATTATATGTATAGATAAAATTACTCGTACAAATATGTATATTTCATCACAGCAGTAGCTGAGTAAATATTATATACGAAAACGTCCATAAACATGTAATTGCGACATACGTTTTTTAAGTAGTGAACCAAGACAGGAGGCCAATTCTATTAACTGATTCTCACTTCGCAATAAAATCCAAACGTAACGGTTGTCGCTTTCCTATTCCGCTAAAATTTATTTTTCTAGAAATATTTAACCGAACATAAGTAATCTAGATATGCCCTCTGCTGTAGTTTTATGATTGCATATGTTAGCGGACTGGTAAATGAAAAGGATATATTGGCGCAGGAAGAAATTTTAATCATTCGTTCGCCATTGCTCTACCAACCCTTGGAACTGATATTTTACGTGCCCTTATGCCCTTAGTTACATGAGCTCATTCATTTTTCAAACCGGTACACAACAGTACTAAGTACTGCTTTTGGGGGTTGAATATCTGATGTAGATTATGCTTCAAGGAAATGCAAACTTAATCCAGAATAAGTCTGAATATGTCGATGTATTAAACTAGTAAGGTGTATTTTTACTAGTTCGCAGCGGAAAATGTTAGGAAAAGATGAAAGTGACCGAACGGGTGGCACGTGACTGTCCAATACGTTGCTTTCGCTGGCATTCATTGTGTTTCGGCGCTTTTTTATCGACTATGGTGTCCATATGAACGATGTCTGTTTAAAGTTTCAAATAAGTCATAGTACCGAGATTTTTAATGAAAAGATAACAATTCATTTTGTTTTATTAGTCTTATATTCAATGATAACTTTTAATTAGGTTTCTGCTGAAAATAATCGTTAAATATGTATAAAACTCGTGAAATTTCTGAACATACTTTGCTTAAATTTCGTTTGTACTTAATTTATATAAAATAATGTGTAACTCGCAAAAGCCACATACAAACTCAATTAATGGCTTCGTAATAATTCAAAATGCCTTCATTCGATATAGAAGCATTACACTTGCTAATTAATTGAACATGATATGATTTTGATATTTCAAGTGAACAACTCAACCTTCCTACCTATATACCTGTTGACTTCCAGGCAGGATACATGACATACATATATAATTGTATTTAACTAATATGATTGTATTTTTTAAATATTGAAAAGGAGTAACTAATGAGTTTCTTGCCAGTTCTTCTCGGTAGAATCTGCTTTCCGAACCGGTGGTCGCTTCACTTAATTGTTAAATGACGATTCAAAAGTGTAAAAGTCCGCTTGAATAAAGTTTATTTTGATTTTGATTTTGATTTCGCGACTCTCTTAATGGAAAATAACATAACGTAACAAAATACTCAAGAAAATGAAACTCCATTACTTATGTATATCTACATCATAATATTCTGTATTCGAGTAGGATTATGAATGAAGCTTTTGAATCATTATGTTAGTGTAGAATTGAATCTAAAATTATCACTGGCTCTCAATGTATATTCAACGGAGAAAAACAGACTATAAACTCAGTAGTTACTCTTTTCTACCATTTTTAGTTACAAAGTATGTCAAAGTCAAAAATCTTTATTTGATATAGAAGTGTTTACTTGCTTACTGATCGTCAAAAATTTACCACTGGTTCGGAATTTAACACCTCGGACCTGAGAAAAAACGGCAAAAGAAACTCAGCGGCATATATATATAATTAATTTCATGTTACATGTAAAATATTAAGTAATTAGGAAAGACACAAACAATATATCTATATCCTGTTTATAAATCAACAAATATTACTAAGTACAAGCTTTTGTATTATAATATACCGTACCCCAAAAAGGGTGTATTAACTTTGTGAAGTCGGAAACTATACTCCAGCCACATTCGATCTGGAATTTTAGTAAACAAACCATGTGTCATCGTAATTAGGGTTGATACACTCTTAATAAAAAGTAATAATAATTATAATTACAACTATATTAATTATAACACAATTTCCGGTTTAAACGCAAAAAATTTAATTTAATACAGAATCCAAAAATTTTATTTAGCCGGTCAATACATAATTTATATGAAAATTAGCTTAAAATAAAAGTTTAAAAATTTTTAATTACCACTGTAATATAACTACAAAACTAACAACCCTATATTTTAATACTGACGTAAAGAAATCGCAGGTTTGTAACATTTGGAGTGTTTTTTAAGCAATTGGCAGATTTAGGAAGGTATATTATAGCGATACAGGCTCTTCGTAATTGGTCGTGTATATTTTTAGTCGTATTATAATGGTAGTATAACTACAACAGGTACACTCAGATTAAAAAAAAGACATCTTGTTTTGGCTAGCATAAATATAGCACTAAAATCACTACTTCAAATTAATCTTAATGAGTCCTGTCGTTTGGGAAGCGATAGATAAATTTAATAAAGCGAATTATATAACTACGAGGTAATTTCTGATATCATTTTTCATTATTTTAAAATTGGAGGTATTATTTTTGAGATCTACATTATTCCAGATGATCATAAGTATTATAATTATAACCAAGAATGCGCTTAGTCCTTTGTCTTAAATATTTTATAATTAATCATCAAATTTAATTTTTATTAACACCAAAAATAATTGTTGTACATATTTTTAAAAATGTTTTGAGCATCTGCCTGACGTTGGTTGCTAAGCAACGCTTTGTTATTAAACATTCCACATCGAATTTGGCTGGAGTATAGGCAATATATTTCCTAACATAAAAACACTTATAGGTTACTTATACTGTGATTAAAACGAAATTTTAAATATAATAGTAAATTTAAATAACAATCGGATATATTAAAATAATATATGCAAATATATGCTGTATTGTAATTACTATAAGTATTATTTTTGAATGTTAATTATTTATGCCAAAATTTTCCACATATGTTTAGAAGTGAATCAATTGAATAGTTATAAATGTTCGGATAACGTAACGTAACTCGGAAGGCCTTGAGGAAACGCCGGTGTTTACGTTTAGAAGTTAGTTGTGGTATAAGTATCACAAGTGAAGCGGGTAAATCTTATTCACGAATGTGAACATGAATAACTTGAAAACGACACACATGAATACATTGCTCTTGTGGGTGTGTGTGTCTTGTGTTTTCTTTCCAATTAGGTATAACTTGTGTTGGTAACAATTTGGTCTCAGTTACCAATGAAATAAGTTTTTACAACGGTTCAGGTTCAAATTAAAAAATCGCCGTTACGCGTTACGTAACAAGACGGTTTCTCTCCCATAACTATTTATGGTTTCAAAAATGTTGTTATGTATATATATAAAAAAAAATTAATAATGTATGTAAAAGCCTTACAATATATTGTTACATGCTTTTTAAAATGTTTTTAAAATTTTGCTGTATTGATTCCCTATAAGCTATATGATAAAAATAAATTTAAAATGTCATCAAGTCTATTTGTAAGAGGAAGAATGTAGAAGGAGAACAGTTTTGTTACTGGTATTGTTTAAGGTTCAGCGAAAAATAATTAAATATTATTTAAAATAAAACCGTTCAAATACGATTTGTAGTACCACTAAAATAAATGCACGCCTGTGTTTCAGACCTTTAATAAATTTCGTCGAGTAACTTTGCTCTTGATAGCCCATAATCGACTAGCATACAGACAGGGATTTGTCCAATATGGATCTGTTGCTGGGCTGATGTTGAGGATAATGAAAGTCACTAACTGGTTCACGATTTATTAACGAGACGATGCAATTATACGGACTCTGACGCACTTGGTACACACTCTGTTTTACATATGCAATGCTTCGACTTTTATACATGATATATGCCAAAGAATATGAGATACACAGATGTGAAATATTTTAGTCATAGAATATGTTACTTTACTAACTGTTTACTTTAATACCTATGTGCATATAAGGCACAGATCCATGACATATTTATTTATTCAACTATGTAAAAAACAACTAAACAAAATATATATGTTATGAAAATAATTAATGTAAAAAAAAATGTTAACCCGTTATCGCCTATGAACTTGCACTGCATTTTATAACGCCGTGAACTAATGGAATAATAAAATGATCTGTTTACTAAAGCAAGTGCTATTGGGTTTTCGATAAACAAATATAAAATCATAGATTACTTCGTGAACCGGTTTTATTCAATACGAAATTCCACTAGGAATACTGTTATTATTGTAAATTCTTATAACTTTCTATAATGCCTTATACGTTGGAATCTTTATACCTTATATGTTATATAGTTTTTCTATTGGCTAACTTTAGTAGGAACATACTTTATTTAATAATTATGTATAGTTATACATATATATCAAGAAATGTTGGCAGGGCTCTATGCAAGCCCGTGGAAGTCTTGTTGTATTCCGGTTTGGAGGGTGAGTGAGCCAGTGTATCGACATACAAGAGAAATATAACATTTCTTTTCCCTCGGTTAGGTTACGTTAGGTATTTTCTCACGACGGCAATTTCTATAGTGTTGAACAAATGAGATAGGACTTAAAACAAAAAAAAAACTAAATAAATAGTTAAATTGAGGTCAGTGACCGTTTCTAAAATGTCACACGCATTTTAGAAAGATCTCGTGTCACTTATAGTATCAGCTTTATCAAAATGGTATTACGATAATATAAAAGATAAATATAGCGATAATAGATAGTGCAGTCTTCCGATGCACTTCTTGGATATATAATTCATACAAAGTTAAGTTATTATGACACTAACAATTATTATAATAAGGGTTATATTAGCATCACGGGATGTGCTAATATATCATTATTATGGTAATGAGTACGTATCTACTAAGAGTAAAGGTTTCAGAGTTGATTCCTTCACGCTGTTCCAACTCATGTTGGTGAAAGATTTTTTTTCTACGTGTAGGTTTCCTCACGATGTTTTCCTTCACCGCGGAGTACGAGGTAAATTATAAATAAAAGTTAAGTACATGAAACGTGACATTTGACACCAACAATAGGTACGCTAGAAAGGAATGCCAACGCCCTTCAT
The DNA here is from genome assembly GCF_905220365.1 of Vanessa cardui. Lineage (NCBI taxonomy): Eukaryota > Metazoa > Arthropoda > Insecta > Lepidoptera > Nymphalidae > Vanessa > Vanessa cardui. Next base: position 1,831,800 of record NC_061134.1, on the reverse strand, counting down.
GAACAATATGTTAATGCGTGTTATTGGGCTTGTCCCTACAAGGGTCAAGGTTGTTCCCTTACAATCGAAGTCGAAGACGGTATGATATTCACTGGTGAGAATTGAGGGTCAGGATCAGCAAAAGCATCCTAGTCGTGATCACGAAAATGCTCATATATTAACATGAAATTGAGCCGCAAGCACTTGAGAGTTTTTATAATTTAACTGAAATTTACTTCGAGAATGTAAACTACCGAATAATAACGGTGACATATGATTGGTTGCTCTTACAATAAGACCGGCCAATCAGGAAGAGTTTTCGACAGTTGACAATTTGACGCGGGACAGATTGTAATCTAACAGTTTAACTTTGATAGATTACAATATAGCGAAAAGTAATGCGTTAAATTAAAATCATATTTCAGAGTTCACAATACATATTTCGACAGAATATAATCTGTCTCGTCAGATGGTAATCTAACGAATTTCGTGATCTTACGGTAACATATATAAAGTTTATCTAAAAGGTACACTCTTACCTGGAAGAATTTTCGCGTTAGCGCCTCACGGTATACAATAGGTGCACTATTGCAAGAGATGCAGTTTTCAGTCAATCACTGTTAACAATCTATTAAGTCGTTAAGAGACGGTAAAAATCTTTTCCACAAGTAACAACCGTTAACAATTACTATGCGGAACAGTGAAAGAGCTCTCTGATAATTTTTTTCTTATTTCAGGGCTGTCGCGATGTTGTAAAAATAATTAGTAGTAAAAAATAAAATTACTTTTTTTGTGACCACGTCGTTGATTCTTAAATAATTCTCTCATCCAAAATTATGCTTGTGAGAACAAAGCATTGCAATTAAACCAGCATGTAAAATTTCAACTTGATTGTGTAAAGGAAAAGGTACTAATTTAGCTTTCAAGATTGACCTAAATAATCTAATAAACATTTCAATATTAAAGCTTGTAAAAATTTAAAACACGATATTATGTACGTCAAAACAATTACAATGTGCTCAAACTTACTGGCAGCTAAGTAAAGCTAGGAGGTTTCGACATTAGATCAGAGTTAGTGGAATAAAATTTCTAGTTGTGTTTATATATTTAATTACGTTTTTATATAAAATGAACTCGTATAAATGTATTGTAATCAGCACGAATAGTGTGTACAAAACTCGGCTGAAAAGGACTTATTTAAATAATACTTTGTATTAAACCTTTTTGTGTCGGAAACTATTTTCCTAAACTCTTCATACAGACACACAGAAATACGACATTGCAATTTAACTCTCATCTCAACCCAAGGAAATCGAAAATCGGGGTTTTTAGCGTTTGCGACAACCCTACTGTGAACTAATGTAAACAAGCAAAAAGGCACAGTAAATAATTTATGCGTCGCTGTTATTTCGTTATTCATGGAGAGATTAGAAATTCAATATTCGAACACATTGATTGATATTCTGAATGTTATCTATCAACAATGACGTAATTAAAATAACTTGAACGCGACTATCGGTCTTAATGCGTAGTATTAATGTTTAAAATTCTATGCAGTATTCTGATTTAGTGTTAAATTAATGTTACCAATTTGTCGATCAAAATGATGGTTTCACTTTATTAAATATAGATACGTATTGTTGTTTCGGTGGGATTTTTGTTTGGAGCGTTTCTTTTTTTTAGGAATGACATTTTTGAAAAATATTTCTATCAATAGGCTTATTGATCAAAACTCGAAAACCATCATCATCATCATCTCGAAAACCATATCCGTCAAATCAGCCGATTTGACGGATATGGCAATACTAAATCTTCAAAATACATATAGTGGTTTTTGGATAATTCGAAAACAGTCAAAATCAAAATCAAAATAAACTTTATTCAAGTAAGCTTTTATAAGCACTTTTGAATCGTCATTTTACAATTAAATGAAGCTACCACCGGTTCGGAAAGTAGATTAGTTACTCTTTTTTAACATTTAAAAAATACAACGTCATGTTAATTAAATACAATTATTTCAATTAATGTATCCTGCTTGGAAGTCAACAGGTATTAACTCCACGCTTTTTTATCATCTATAAAATCTTGTATCGAATAATATGCTTTTTCTACCAATGTATTTTTTACAAACGATTTGAATTTACTAAACGGCAAAGTTAAAAAATTCTGCGGAATTTTTATCAGACACACAGGCCAATATTACAAAAATATTCAATGCTGATTTGCGGCTCAGTTATACCTACATGGTCCATTTCAATATGTTTTTTAAATGAAAATATTCCAACTATTACAGATTCAAAATGCAGGGACATAGCGTTTATATTGTCTAATGACAAAACTGTGAACGTACTTTGCATTATGTAGTGTATTAGGTATCAGCAGTGCACCGTGCGAAGCTGAGTGCTATAGAAGATATATTTTATTACTACACTGCTTTACTAATAAAACATTGTAAATTGACTAAATATACCAATTTCTCTCGTTCTATTTTTAGTAAATTAACATGGCGAGCCACGCCCTCGTGATTGAATTTATAAGGGAATTTTTATGTGTACATGTCCATAGTCTATTTTGGAAGAGTTGTTAGAAAGTTGTTGGACAGTTATTTGTTTTACTCCTCAAAAAAGCAAAGTAAAGAATTCTGAAATTAAATTGTACCAATATCTTTAGTTAGCGTTGTGACTTTCAGTGAAGTTGTTATCTAAACTTTAAAAATTGAAGTAGATAAAGTAGTAAAGTTGAATAGTGTTATATTATATCTAAGTATGTATAATTATATCTAGTATATAATATAGCAGTGGTATAAGCAAGTCATATGGAGCATATAAATCTAAGGTTCATTTGTCTTTACTCCTTCGATTGGAACATTGGACGTATGTGTGTTTTTCCGTTTAAATAATTAAGGTGATATGTACTCGTCAATTTAAAGTGGCCAGCGTTGAAACTCTATGGAGAATGTATATCTTGTGTATGCTATTTGCGACGTCAAAGCCCTGTTCAGATAAAATGCTAAACGGTTTTTTATAATACAAATAAAGAAAGTTTCTTTGATCTGTAAACATTGCTTGCGCTATGATCATAACAATTTACTATTAATATATCTTATACATTCAATTGTGTATGTTACACACAATTGAATGTATAAGATATTATACTAATATATTAATGAGGCAATCTGAATGTAATTTTTCATAGTAAATATATAAAATATTAGTTTAAGCCCGCGATCGGTGATCGTAGGTTTTAGCCATAAAGTCTGTTCCACCTTGGGTTTAAGCTTCAGCTTCAAATTTGACATATTTAATATTTCAAACTTTAAATTGTCAAGTGCGTTCGTAAGAGGGAGTGCTATTCGTGGTGGCTCATTAATATTAGTACGGAATGATATCGTTTGTAAATCTCGAAAAGATATTGTGGCCCTCTCTATCGAACGTACTATCGAACTATCCTGCGTGGAATTTCCACAGTACATTATAGTCTGCGTGTACCGGCCCCCATCGGGAGATTATTATTTGTTTGAAACCACTATGGAGGACATTCTTAAAAAGCTATGTAAAACTAATAAATATATAATTGTATGTGGGGACTTTAACGTCGACTTACTTAAAGAAACTACGTTAAGTGTTCGGTTGGTCGCCTTGTTTATGTCATTTAATTTAACTCATAGAGTTAATGAACCGACGCGAATAACCGACGGCACTTCTACGTGTATTGATAATGTGTTCTGTGACTGTGAAATATATGAAGTATCAATTATAAATAATTTAACTTCTGATCATTGTGGTCAGAAGTTTTCATTAAAACACAAAGAAATAAATCATTTAAAAAAAATAACATACAGGCCAATAACGGCTAACAAATTACATTGTTTTAAAGATATTGTGGCGTATAAATTGTCTAATCTAGATCTTACGACACAGGATCCAAATGAGCTTTATAATTCATTTTTTGAAGTAATACTAAAAGAATTTAACAATATATTTAAAATGAAATCATGTTATAGTAACACAAAATTAAAGTTTAGTGACTGGGCTACTGTTGGTATTTATAAAAGTAGAAATAAATTATACGACTTATATGATATGAGGCTTTGGAATCGAAGCGTAGCCTTTTTAGAATACGTCATTAAATATTCCAAAATATTTAAAACAGTATGCATTTCTGCTAAGTCCTTATATTTAAAGAAAAAAATCCTGAATTCTGATAATAGAATTAAAGCCACATGGGATGTTATTAGTAGTGTTAGTGGAAAACCTAAAAAGGAAATGATACCAATTGAATTGAACACAGGTAGTAGATACACGAGTTCTGAATTAGAGGTTGCTAATTTATTTGAATCATTTTTTGATAAAGTACCCCATAAAATAACATTTCATTTAAAATCATCTACATCAAATGCAGCTAGGTTATTAAATAATAGTGTTTCTAAATGCGTTATTGATTTTTCATTTGAAACGGTTTTTGCAATAGATGTCATAAAAGTATTTAAAACTATAAATATTAAAAAAACTAACGACATATGGGGCATTTCGGTAAAATTTTTTAATAACATCATATACGATATTGCTCCGTATATAGCAGTAATTTTTAACAAGAGTTTGGACACGGGTTCATTTCCTAACTTGTTAAAATGTAGTAAAGTTTTACCACTTTTTAAAACTGGAAACAGAAGCGATCCCGGTAATTACAGGCCTATTTCAATACTCCCATCCTTAAGTAAAATTTTCGAAAAAATTATTTTAAACCAACTTCTCGTCCATTTCGGTACAAATGCTATTTTTCATGGTGAGCAATTCGGTTTTAGAAGAGGTCGCTCGACAACTGATGCGGGAATTGCGCTTCTCAAACATATTTACGATGCTTGGGAGAAATCACAGAACGCTATTGGAGTATTCTGTGATTTATCTAAAGCATTCGATTGTGTAGAACACGAAACGCTTCTTTATAAGCTCAAATATTACGGTGTTAAAGGTAAAGCTCTTGATCTCATCGCTTCATATTTAAGTCAAAGAATCCAGCAAGTTTTCATTAATGGAATAAAGTCTTCTGGATCTACGTTAAAAATGGGAGTTCCACAAGGTTCAATTTTGGGTCCCTTTCTATTCCTAGTATATATAAATGATCTTCCTTTCTATGTTAAGGGTATTTGTGATATAGTGTTGTTTGCTGACGATACTTCGCTGATTTTTAAGGTTGACAGGAAAAAAAATGACTATGACGATGTGAACGGTGCATTATCACAGATACACAATTGGTTTACAGTAAATAATTTAGTTTTGAATGCTCAAAAAACAAAATGTGTAGTTTTTACCCTACCTAATGTTAGCAAGCAAAATTATAATATATCTTTAAATGGTGACCGTCTTGAAGTAGCTGATACTACGGTGTTTTTAGGAATAGAATTGGATTCTAGACTTCAGTGGACCTCTCATTTATCATCCCTAACAGGAAGACTCAGCTCCGCAACATACGCGGTTAGAAAAGTTAGACAACTAACTGATATTGATACCGCTCGTTTAGTTTATTTTGGTTATTTTCACAGTATTATGTCATATGGCATATTACTTTGGGGTAACGCTGCAGATATTGAATCTGTCTTTATTTTACAAAAGAGAGCAATTCGGTTTATTTATAATCTTGGAGCTAGAGACTCTCTTCGGGATGTTTTTAACAGAGTAGGAATACTTACTGTTGCGTCGCAATATATTTACAACAATATCATGTATATTCACAGTAACATTGATCACTTTGATAAAATCAGTGATAATCATTGTATATGCACTAGAAGTAAGGATAAACTTATAACGCCAAGTTTCCGACTCCGCAAAGTCAATAGATCCTTCTTGGGGCAAGGTATCCGTTTCTATAATAAAATTCCGCAGAAATTTTTAACTTTGCCGTTTAGTAAATTCAAATCGTTTGTTAAAAATACATTGGTAGAAAAAGCATACTATTCGATACAAGATTTTGTAGATGATAAAAAAGCGTGGAGTTAATACCTGTTGACTTCCAAGCAGGATACATTAATTTAAATAATTGTATTTAATTAACATGACGTTGTATTTTTTAAATGTTAAAAAAGAGTAACTACTGAGTTTCTTGCCGGTTCTTCTCGGTAGAATCTACTTTCCGAACCGGTGGTAGCTTCACTTAATTGTAAAATGACGATTCAAAAGTGCTTATAAAAGCCTACTTGAATAAAGTTTATTTTGATTTTGATTTTGATTTTTTGATTCTTGCCTACTTTAATCTCCAATGCAGCATGCCTTTTAATGACATACCTTTGTGACAAATGAATAGAAAAATATATTCACAGACTGTTTTAAAATAGCGATTGTCGCGTTTTTTCCGTTTATCTCAAGAGTTTTCAGAGGTTATTTACCTCGGAAAAAATGCATCTTCCTGCCAGAGCTAGACATTTCTGTGAGTGGTGCCCGAATGTAGAATAAAAAAAAAACAATAATATACCGGACATTCTCACAAAAAAAGTACAAAACCTGTTAACCGAAGGTCGAACGGGAACGATTCCTGTTTGTTTGAATAAATATTTGTAGAGCTGTACGTAGTCCTTGAGTCTCCCCCATATTGCATTTTTAAATCGTAACTGGTTTCCTTTATGACGTCGAACATGATATAATTAAATTGAATTTAATGAAATTATTTAAAACATGTAACAATATGGTCACACGAAAGTATTCTCTTTATCTTATGCACAATACTTATAAAACGGTGCAATCGAATTTGACCCTTCTGGCGTTGGTTATCCCTTTCTTTTCCCACAAACTCGTTGTCTAACAGACGTACAAAATTCGCGTTAGCATTTTTAATATTAGTTGATGTAGAGGCAGAGGACGACCAAAAATACGATGGATGGTTTGTGTGAAACATGATATGGTTAGAAAGAATGTTACTTGTGAGATGACATCAGACAGAGAAATATGGAAGAAGTAGATATGCTGCAGTAACCCCAAATAAAATTGGGATAACGCAGGAGGATGATGATCATTAGCATCTAAATAATTTTCACGTCAAAGTTAAACGATTGTTTTAAAAACGAAAAACCTGTTAGCGCGATAAATTTCTAACGTTAAAAAAACATTATTGGCTCGCGAAGTGTTTACGTTTTGGTATGGTATTGTGAAACGGACGAGTTATCTAAATCTGGCGCGGGGACTACGCCGGATCAATCTATATATATCTAAGATGAAAACAACGGTCACTCTGCTTTCTAGTATACGTTAAAAATGATAGATGAATAGTTGCTAGCTGATGAAACTATTTAAAAACACGTTACAAACGTGGGAGATTGACATAATTGATTTTCGTAATTAGTTAGTTCGTAACTCGACGAAAACAAATAGTAGTAGTAGAAATATATTTTTTGTGGATTATTAGGAAAATGGACAATTTGTAGTACTTTTTTCAGACAGAGTATAATGCCCTATTGTTGTTTTCCGGTTTGAAAGGTGAGTGAGGCAGTGTAACTACAAGCAACAAAACATCTTAATTCCCGATGGTGGCGCATTAACTATGTCAAGAATTGTGTAATATTTCTTAAAGCGCCTGCGGGCCTCTGGGTGGTGGCCACTAACAATTAGGTGGCCCATATAATCCGCCAAAATATGCCATAAAAATGGGATCGGAACAGACTCGAGAAAGTATGATCACCATTAAATGTTAGTAGAATTACCCTAGTCCGATAAGGGAGCACCCTAAGGCGTCAGTCTTCATCTAGCAAGACGGCAGTAACTCATCTGACAATGGCTTTGGCATCTAAAAAATTATGGCCTTGATTAAAGCTTAAAAGTAAATTTTAACAAATGTTACTCAATTAGTGTGACTGTTTCCTAGTGTCAAAAATTAGCCTCAAATATTGACGTTTTACTTTCTATAGTATAAACATTACATACGTTTTGATGCTCGAAACCTTGTAGTTGATTTTTGTTAACAACTTTTATATGATCTAATGTTTACATAATAAAAATCAGTCTTTTTTTAAATGTCAAGAACTATCGGCAACAATACAATGCCGCAAATACTGTAGACGTTGATTGAATGTTAACGCTTAGACTTTATAAGGAACGTATTAACTAAACTGTCAATGTTGCTAGTTAGTTAAATTGGTCATTTGATAAACAATAAATGTCAAACTTTATTTTAATTTTTTTTAATTTGTAATTGAAACAAATTAAGAGTCATATTTGCATCTTTATATGCAAATACTATTTTTATAAAAAAAAATTATATTGCTATTAATTACTCTATTGTTTTGATAAAATTTTGACTTTTGTACACTAAAATATATGCGAATTGAGTGTTTTCCTTAAAAACTATTTAAGATATTGGAACCTATTAATTACGTTTAACGATATTTGTCATCTGAATTGATTCTGAAACGTTTTTTGTAAATTGATTTTTGACGTTTTTGTCATACGCTTGGGAAGAGAAAAGCTACCACCATGTTGCTCTTGCTTGTCTCCTGATGCTGTGAATAACTGAATAAATTAATAGTCCCCAGAGACGAGGCTCGATTCGGTGACGTGTGTAAGGCGATCGTGTCCTTGACCTATTAAATATTTTATTAAAACTGTTTCTTTTATTACTGCAGTCGAGAAATAAGGAAGAAATTTAATTGCTCCATAAAATACAATTATTGTGATAAGAATGCTAAAGTTCATTAAGATTCTTTGTTGTTTACATTTAAATAATAATTGTTTTAATTTACATAGTGGATAATTAAAAAAAATACAGTTTAAATTGTATACCTACCTTTTATGAAATGTCAAATCTTCGGGGAATTACCGACATTATTATAAGCGTTGTTTAGCAGGTGTTCGGTTTAACGCTGGGTTGTCTCTTTCTGTTTATTTATTTGACATTCGCAAGAAGGAAACAGGTTATTTTAATTTTTAAAAATAAAATTAATTTAAATTTGTATTCATATGAAAAGTCAATAAGTTTTAATGCTAGATTACAGTTACCAGTTAATTAGGCGAAGGTAAAGAGCACCTTCATTTGTTTTTTATTGATATTTTTCTTTCTAAATAATAATAAGTGTATGTTTGGCCTCCGTGTGTCCTTAAGATTGTGATTGTGATGATAAATATGAAGGTAATGTTGTGTGCGACTGTACCTTTTTTTTACGCTAGAAAAACGCTTTACGCGCTTCCCCCACGAGATGGAAAGTGGGGGGGTGTGTTGGACCCGGTTTCCTGAACGCCTAGTCAGGTCCACCGGGTTTACCCATTAAAAAACCAGCAGTACCCTCTCCGTCTTTCGGCGGGCGCCACGGGATCGCTTACGCATGCTGCCGTGAATGTGCGACTGTACCTACCCTTAATAATAGGTGATTATAAATTTGAATTAAGGTTAGACCCGACTGCGATGATAAACCTGTACTTTTGTGTGTGACTGTACCTACCCTTAATAATAAGTTCCCTAAATTCGAATGCATGTTCTCCCAGTAATCATTGACTGTGTGGGATGTTTATCATTGACACGATTAACATAGAACATTTACAATTGAACATAAACAAGCATACGTGAACGTGTTATGAACATGATTTTAACATTGAATAAATTGCGTCCGGCTTACCTTCGCGAGTAACACTTACAAACGCAACGAATAAGCAATGTAAGGTTTTTCTTTCAAACAAAGCAATTCGATTGTGAACGGGTCTGAATCGTGAGTCTGAAGAAGATTGTAATCCATCGGATTATAAAAGAAAGAGATCTGAGGAAATGTTTGACAGATCATAATATGTCGACTAAATTATTGTACTCCTGCGCAATTGACTAATTATCCTAAAGGTAAAATGACAATTGCAGTCGTATAGACGAAATCTCTTAAAGGACATCATCACCACCTCCGCCATCACCAACCTTATCACTCCACCACCAACATTATAACCTCCACCGCCACCTTCGCTACCACCGTCATCACCACCTCCATCATCACTGTCATCACCATCATCATCATCATCCACCATCATTTACATCAGTTGAATAAGATGCATTATGTTTACCTTGTCTAAAAATAGTTCCTAAATTATGGGCTATTTCTACTTATATTATTATAGTCACATCGAAAATATGTAATTGTCTTTAATTTTTTTTCTCTCTGATTGGTTTATCAAAGAGCCATAACTCCATTGTAATACTCAATTACTTTTGTTTTAGTTCTTTAATGTATAATTAGTACATAAATATAATGTCAAATTAAACTATATTCGATAATTCGAATTTTAATGCAATGTTTGTCTCTGTAACGTTGCGGAAAAACGTTTCGTTACCGTCCCCCTTATCAAATAAGTTACACGCGCTTTATTTTTATTATCGTTTTCAACGTGATAATGGATTAAATAAGGTTTTGTTATTATAATATCAGCAAAGGTCAAGACAGGTTTCGCGGCACGATTACATTGTCGGTTACGTAAATGTGCAATTATATACAGACCGATAACCTCTGCAGTTGTTTACATAATTTTATTTTTTATATACACCAGAAGCAACGTTATGTTTTGGTATAACTAGCTAAGGTTATTGATAAGATTTATAACCAAATTTTTGGTTGGATGTAATTATATCTTAATTCTGACGACAAAGATCTGCTATGAACTATGATAATATGAAGACATTTGCACTTTCCCAAGCTTGTTCCTTTGAGAGTTGAAAATGATATATTTGATTTGGTTCAGATGATGCAAAGTGGTATTTATCGCTCAAAGATTTAAAAGTAAAAGCCTGGTAAATTTTCCACTGCTGGCCTAAGGCCGCCTCTCCCATTAAGGAGAGGGTTTGGAACATATTCCACAACGCTGTTCCAATGCGGTTGGTGGAATTCACATGTGGCTGAATTTCGTTGAAATTAGACACATGCAGGTTTCCTCACGATGTTTCTTCACCGCCAAGCATGAGATGAATTATAAACACGAATTAAACACATATAAGTGATGCTTGCCTGGGTTTGAACCCGAAATCATCGATTAAGATGCACGAGTTCTAACCACTGGGCCATCTCAGATCAAAGATTTAGCTCTGTCAAATATATATGTATATATACATCGCTAATAGGCGACCAACATGGGGAAAATGTTATATTGTGCCTTGTGCCTGTAGAATTACTGGGTAACTCAAAGCTAAGTATTGCTTTTTAGCGGCATAATGCCTAAGATGGTACCTACCCAGACGGCTTGCACAAAGTCCTAACACCACGCGAAGTAAATGTTCTATATTGGTAAATATTATTTGTTTAACAACTAGCCACCCATCCCGTACTTATCCAGGCTTGGATACATGCAATACATCTTTTTTTTACTAATATTTTTTCTTTATTTCTTGCTTTACATTGTACGAGACACATGTTGTCGGAGGCAAGAGTATTGTGGAGCTATAGTTATCAATTATAACAAAGACAGATGTTATACTTCATCAATAATAACAAGTTGATTTAATGAGAATAAATACATTTTAAGTAGTACACGAGCAGGTCGAGTGATATCGTACAGAAATGAATTAAACGTACTATGACGACCTCCGTGGTCGAGTAGTTTATACACCGGTGTTCAAGGGTACGCCACTCCGAGGTCCCAGGCTCGAATCCCAGCCGAGTCGTTTTCTATGACGTCTTGGGACTCGGTGTTTGTACTACCGTCGTCAATTCTGATTTTCCATAGCACAAGTGCTTTAGCTACTTATATTGGGACCAGAGTAATGTATGTGATGGTGACTAATGTTTGTTTATTTATTTAAACGTTCTATGTATGAACCAGTTTAATTACAAGAATTTATTTAGTATTATTGTTATATGAATATGTATGCTACGTGTAAATTTTCAGTTAGTAAAATGTGTAATCATTTTCTTTTACAATTAAGGTTATTTTGTACAGCGTCCGATGTCGATGACGTCCCAAGCCATGGGGGGGCTTCCTATCTATTTCGATCCAATATTGACCAACCTGAAACTGGATCTTTGGTAAATAGGTACTGGCGAATGATGGAACGATTACGTTTCGATTACGATAAACTGTCGATTTGTCAGTGGAATTAAAGCCCTGCTTCTCTTTTAGCTCGCGCGTATTCTGAGCCCTCAAGTAGAGTCCTAACTTTCATCTATCAAAGTATGATAATGTGTTTATCTAATTTATTCAATTTGTTAATATTATACATACTAAAGTTTGTATGCGTCGATGTTTATTTCTCATTACGTCAAAATGCCAGAACGGATGTAAATGTAATTTGGCACAGAAATAAATTATTGCCTAGAATATAAATCATGTTACTTTTTATCCAGGAAAATGTATTTAACACCTGTAATCCTCAACGCCTACCCTCCTGGATTAAATTGTTACACGCAATGTTTAACGCGAATGTTTATAATTTTATTGACACTAAAATTAATTGCATTTACTATCATCATCATCATTAGATGGTATTAAACAAAGACGCTTAGCACTATCTGTCCCTGTGTATGCTTAGTTGAAAGTACACAACCAATTTTGATGCGGCTTTCTTCAAATAAGAGTCGAGATGGCCCAGTGGTTAGAACGCGAGCATCTTAACCGATGATTGCGGGTTCAAACCCAAGCAAGCACCGCTGATTCATGTGCTTAATTTGTCTTTATAATTCATCTCGTGCTCAGCGGTGAAGGAAAACATCGCGAGGAAAGCTGCATGTGACAAATTTCATAGAAATTCTGCCACATGTGTATTCCACCAATCCGCATTGGAACAGCGTGGTTGAATATGTTCCAAAACCTTCTCCTCGAAGGGAGAGGAGGCCTTTAGCCCAGCAGTGGGAATTTACAGGCTGTTGTTGTTGTTGTTTTTTCCTCAATACATAATTCATACGAGTGGAAGCTTTACATGTATAATACATGCACAATATAGTAGAGAAACAGATAATTTGAGTTTCTAAAGTGATGTCGGAAAGCGTAGCGATTTGTATTGTCTAATGTAGAAGGTGTATTTATAGTATCAGCATTGCACCCGTGCGGAGCCGGGGCGGGTCGCCAGTTAACTATAAATGCATAAACATATGTTTAGTCAAGCGTGAAATGTGCTTTATATTCATAATTTGCAAATGAACGCCTCGGCGTGTGTATTGCATCCGAACTGCGATGGGTGCTAAGTGCGACTAGCACGTGATAACCGCATGTTAAAAAATTCACTGTACGATTTAATTTTGTAATAATTAGTATGTATAGTTTGACGGTTAAAAGTTAATGTATGTGTACAACATTGGTTTTGTTGAAGATATTTGAAATACATTTGATATAGATTCACTTGGTGGTAGGGCTTTGTACAAGCCCGTCTGGGTAGGTACCACCCACACATCAGTTATTCTACCGCCAAACAACAGTACACAGTATTGTTGTGTTCCGGTTTGAAGGGTGAGTGAGCCAGTGTAATTACAGGCACAAGGGACATAATATCTTAGTTCCCAAGGTTAGTGATGCATTGACGATTTAAAGAATAGTTAATGTTTCTTACAGCGTCATTGTCTATGGGTAATGTGGACCACTTACCATCAGGTAGCAAATATCCTCCTCCGCCAACCTATAAAAAAAAAATAGATAACATTTTCGAATTCGTGAAAACTCAAAATAAAGAGAAAAGTTTTAATACATATTTCAAAAATAGAATCGTTTACAATTACTTCCGAATACATAGTAAGTTAAAAATAAATCGCAATGAGTCCTGTGTACTATTAGTGGATTTTTATGTGCATGTGTGGGTTGTGTGTACATATGTGTGTATATATTACGATCTCGTATCGCAACACACAGCCACGTGTGTTGACATGCACTACGAATACATTAGCGTTCAAGGCGGGACTTGTATTAATAAATTGTTTATAATGTCTATGATCTATTTATAAATTCATAACAAGCAACCTAGTCCGACTTCTCTCTGAATTTTAAATCATTTAACACTAATATCATATAATAAAACACCAAACATATATCAGTAACAGTTATAATAATGAACATGGCTGAAATTGTTCCGCCATATTGTAAATCTGGTAACGTCATATGCCACTAATACTCTTATTTATATTAATTTAAATATACAGCCTCTGTTTTGCCGTTTGGTTCTATTAAACCAAAACGTTTGATTTGAGTCACGAACACTACTTTTTTTATTCAATATTGGTAGGCATACTGGAAAATACACCACCTGATGATAAGTGGTCACCACTATCCAAAGATATTAAGTACTTGAAAAATATCAAACATTTCATACATCGCCAATGCGCCATCATTCTGGGAACTATAATGTTAGGTATTTCTGCTGTTCCTGCAAACTCACATACCCTTTGAACCGGGATACAACATTACTACGCATTGGTCTATGAAAATTGGAAATGAAAAAACTTAGATAAAATATTTTTTTAATTTGATTATATTCGTTGCTTGTGGTGTATCTCTGGCCTAAAGGTACGCCTCAATAAAATCTACATAGTGGTTCTAATTCAAAATATACTTGAAATCAAGTTTTTTTTTTTATAACATATAAAATATTCAACACAAGCGTTTCCTTTTTTTATTTAAATTGGAATAGATTACCGTTTTATTACTCTAGGTGAGTTTTTTATGTATTGTAATTTTTTTTTGTGGCTTCGTTACGGGTTACATTTATTATCTGCGTTACTATTTTAAGCTCATTTTCAAGGCCTTATCTGACTCTTAACGGGAAAAACAGTTTTATATTGTTATTATTTTTTTGGAATATAATATTAATCAGGTTTTAGTATGTTTATTATATTTTATGGAAATATACAATATTAACACAAATATATGTCAATTTGTATTAAAAAAATAGTTATTGTATAAATCTTGACTGCGTGAAATGGTGACAATGATGCAATGCAAGATAAAAGGATTTAGGGAAACATATTAAATGACTTCTAATATACATTTATGTGGTATTTTTTTATGTAATAGGCGGCAAACGAGCAGGACGCTCACCTGATGAAAGTGACTACCACCGCTCATGGACATCTGCAACACCAGGGGGATTGCAAGTGCATTGCCGACCTTTAAGGAAGGATTACGCTCTTTTCTTGAAGGTTGGAGAACCTCGTGTCGGTTCGGAAAATCCGCCGGCGAAAGCTGGTTCCACAAAGTGGAAATAGTAATCATAATAACACCTAATGTAATTTGTATAGATTATAGTTATGATAGAAACTCAACGAATAAAATACGATTTATTTTCCCGCTTATGAAATTTCCGGAATGGCACTTTTATGACCGACAGGTTAAACTCTGAGACTGGTCCATTAGAAATCGTTAACTCGGTAATTATCACGGTACTAATCACTGCGGTGTTAATTAATACAACCATTAATGACATAACATGGGGTTATTTTTTCGTAAAGAAAAACGAAATCACTCTCCGGGAAATGCACACAATGATAGCGATTCTTGCCACAGTTTTACGCTATTTTTAAATGTTATAATGGGTCAGTGCTCAGGACGCGTGAACCGAAGATTGCATTCAAATATCAACGCAGTGAATGATAGTTTAATATTCATGGCTGCTATTAAAAATGTAAAATCAATAAATAAAATGCAATCTTCAATCAAATTCTTCAATCAAATTTAATATCGAGATGGTCCAGTGGTTAGAACGCGTGCATCTTAAACGATGACTACGGGTTCAAACCCAGGTAAGCACCACTTAATATTCATATGCTTAATTTGTGTTTATAATTCATCTCGTGCTCGGCGGTAAAGGAAAACACCATGTGTCTAATTTCATAGAAATTCTGCCAAATGTGTATTCCACCAACCCGCACTGGAACAGCGTGTTGGAATATGTTCCAGACCTTCTCCGCAAAGGGAGAGGAGGCCTTAGCCCAACAGTGGGAAATTTACAGACTGTTGTTGTTGTTACAAATCAATGGTGTTTTCACTGTTGCGTGCTTAATTTTGTCTATGATTCTTATCATACATTTTTAGGATTGAAGTTTGCTTAAAAGTTTGAAGTTTGTGATAGGAAGTTGGAATACGCTCTTATCATTTCCTCAAGAGGATAGGATGTTCTAGACCAGTGGTTCCCAAAGTGGTCCAGGTGGACCCCCAGAGGTCCACGGGTGACATGATGGACGTAGGCGTTAGGTTTATCTGCTTTTGATAGTAAAGAGCAAAAATGTAAGCATAGTTATATTACCTTATTATCTTTTTCTTGTAATTCTATTCTTTTTAATAAGTAAAGTGTTAGAAATGTACTATTTTTCGCTTTTATGTAAAATAAAAGCGAAAAATAGGAATATAGGGACAGAACTCAGAAACGACACCACCGGTCCGGGGTCCACCGAAACCAATAAAATTTTGAAAGTGGTCCACGAGAAACATAAGTTTGGGAACTACTGTTCTAGACATACATTACTGATAGCTACTTCATTTTTTTCTTATTTTTTTATATTTAAATCGTCAATATCCAATTATGTGTATGTATGTATTCTCTGTTAATAAATGAGTCAGAGCTATAATTACTATAAGATATGGTGCAAACATACTGTCAACATAATGGTCCTCCGGCTCCACGTTTGAAATGATAAATTATTAAAGTATTGTTAGTAGTTATGGGTTATAATTTAACCTGTTCTGTTTGCTTAATTAATGATGACGATATCCGTCTGAACGATTGCACTAGTAATTTGTAATTGCAATTTAAATATAGTAGTCAAGTGATCACATAGATGTATAGTCTATTCCCTTACTCTCGTTCAAAACGGCTTTAGCTTTCCGAGACGCGAGAATGTAAACACTACCAATTTCTGTATAGCATTTATATAGATCAAGGCATTTATGACGTGCTTTTAAAGAGGGTCGTCTAAAATAAGTATTAGTGGAATTACCTATTATTGGGAACCTACCATCCCAGTGTGGTATATGAAGTAACAGCCTGTGCATTTCCACTACTGAGATAAGGCCTCCTCTTCCATTAAGGAGAGGGTTTGGAACATATTCCACCACGCTGTTCCAATGCGGGTTGGTGGAATGCACATGTGGCAGAATTTCGATGAAATTAGACACATGCAGGTTTCCTCGCGATTTTTTCCTTCACCTCCGAGCACAAGATTAATTATAAACACAAATTAAGCACATATATATAGTGGTGCCTGGGTTTGAACCCACAAACATCGGTTAAGATGCACGCGTTTTAACCACTGGGCCATCTCATATGTATCTTGATTATATAATTATTTTACTCTGAAATAGTGTTATATATTATTCTAGAGACCCGCCCCGGCGCCGCTCGGGTGCGATACTGATACTAAATATACTACAGAATTGGTTTATTTATGACATCACATTAGAAACTTCTAAAATCAGTGTTTCTTTACTATATAGTCCTCCTATTAAAAAAAACGCATCAAAATCTGTTGCGTAATTTTAAAGATCTAAATGATTAGATGTATGAACATAGGGATAAACAGCAGTAAGCGACTTTGTTTTATACTATGTAATTATGACATTTATTTTAAGTTAAACATTAATATTCCTTAAAGGGCTTGTTTATTGGCGCTACATTTACAAACTGATATAGAATCACATATACAATATACATAACATAATTAAAGTTACAAAGTTTCAATCAAGGTCAAAGCCTACAGAGATATAGAGATGGCCTTCTGATGGCGACCTTCTCTTCCTCATTCGGCACAATATACATTTGACGACCTCCATGGTTGAGTGGTGTGTACACCGGTTTTCATGGGTACGCCACTCTGAGGTCCCGGGTTCGATTCCCGTCCGAGTCGATGTAGATTACCATTAGTTTTCTATGTTGTCTTGGGTCTGGGTGTTTGTGGTACCGTCGTTACTTCTGATTTCCATAACACAAGTGCTTCAGCTACTTACATTGGGATCAGAGTAATGTATGTGATGTTGTCTCATTTATTATTTATTTATACGCTGGCGCCATTTCCGTAATAAATAATAATTCAATAATGACAGATCCCGCAAGTAAGTTTTGTAGCTGCTTGTTTCGTTTTCACATTTACTTATGTGACTTGTAAATAAAACATTCGGGAATAATAAGGTAGTAAGGTTGGTAATATTCAGACAATTATCGACTTTATCGTTGGTCCAGCGCCTTAATTGTTTCCGAATGTATTGAATTACACTCACATTAGATTATAAGTGTCTTTACCGACAACACGACTGTAGAGATACGATAACACTGATCTATACGTGTAATAAAATTGTAGTGTCTGTTTGTAATATTAAATAAAACGCTAAATACACGTATGAATACACTTCAATTAATTTCTGTCTATCTGTGTATTCCGGCTAATCTTTGGAACGGCTGGATCGATTATCACAGGACTTTCACAGTTGATGCTACAACAATGACATTTTTGTTAAATTCAACAAGCACAGCTGATAATAATATAATTTACTTGGTGGTAGGGCTTTGTGCAAGCCCGCCTGGGTAGGTACCACCCACTCATCAGATATTCTGCCGCTAAACAACATTACGCAGTATGTATTGTTGTGTTCCGGTTTGAAGGGTGAGTGAGCCAGTGTAGCTACAGGCACAAGGGACATATCATCTTAATGCCCAAGGTTGGTGGCGCATTGACGATGTAAGGAATAGTTAATATTTTTTTATGTGTGGGTGACGGTGACCACTTACCATCAGGTTGCCCATATGCTCGTCCGCCAACCTATTCCATAAAAAAATAAAAGAAAGAAATAGATTTTACTAACTTACTTAATCCATGCAAAAATTTTGCTAGCAAGTAAACAATCTTAGTAAGTATAATAAGAATATATATAAATACATCTTAATCTCTCATCTCAATATTATCTTGACAATACACATAAAATTGTTAATAAATGTATTGTATCTTTGCAATTTCGTATCTCGAATAATATAATAATCGCAAAAAACATGAGTAACCCAAATAACGATGGATCTTAGCGCCGTGTCTACGGAGGCGTGCCGAGTATCTCTCTAATTAATTCAACTCGACGTTAAAGTGGGCAGTTACAAATCATTTAACGTGACACAAATATGCCTTAATTGGCTTTTTGGTTAAACTTATAAAATATGGCAACTCATAGTTGAATTACCCAATGGCTCGCCTCGCTAAACTGACACGGACAAAGTTACTCCACGATCCTTCCGTTAATTAACGGAAAGTTAATTCTTATGCAAATTATTTCGAATGGCACGTGTATTCAAATATGAGGCGATTGGTTGTTTTTATATACATAGTATACATATACTAGCTGTTCGCCCCGAATTCGTGCGTCTGGAATAAGGGTAAACAACGTCAAGATACAGGCACGTTTTGATCAGTTTAGTCTATTGTAAAGTTTAAGAAAGCATAGAACACAAGACATAGAATCATTCACTTTTGTTTATAAAATAATTCTTTACTAATATTATAAATGTAAACAAACCAAAGCTGAAAACCTGCCAGTGAATCTGAATTTGATGAAATTCAATTTAAAGCAAGTTTGAAGACTGAAAAATCAATTGTATTGCTTACTTTTGTATACCCAAAATATACGACAGAAAAAAGTGTTTTAATGGTAGAACAAATATTTTCAAGTAGAACCTATGTAGCGGTCAGTTTACATACTATTAATAAGTTTTAATTTATTATGCACATTTACTTAAAATGTAACTACTGTTTTATTAACAATGTTATAATCAGTGGCAAGGTGGTGCAGTGCACTAGGGCTCCGAAACTTAGGGAGCCCTCTAACCTAAGCTTTGAAAAGAGCTGGTCAGCCAACTCACCAGCTCCTGTATTTAAGAAAACAATACCTTTCTCCAGGTTTTTTTTTCTATGTATATAATATAATATGTATTACAAATAATCTCCACTAGATTCAGGGTTTCTGGAAGAGATCTCTTGTTAGAGATAAGTTATCCCTTTGTACACATTTTTCATTTACATAATTTTCTGTATAATCTGTTGGTACATAAATAAATAAATATATTTTTGAAGAGCGATAGGTATAAGTTAAAGAGGGAATGAGGGCCCGATTCTTTTCCTATCCCTTTTCCCAACTTCGTACAAGTGTAATAAAGCTCTACATAAAAGGTAAACAATATTGAAAAATAAACAAACAAAAATTCCTTTTGTGCTGAACCTTCTCTAACGTATACAATCGGACAAATAATTTTCAAACGCTTAAAGAAATTGTGTTAATCATACTGTTTGAAAACTGCACGTGGAAAACAATTTTCTATAGCTTATTATTTTAGTATATTTATTGTTTAAAACACTAGTCGTTTATACTATGTAGTATGTATCGTGTTTATTTACATGAGCAAAACGCGTGTATGTATTGTTAGCTTTCCACGTGTAAGAAACATGACTAGATCTATCTAACTATATTTATCTAGTAAATACTACAGCTAATCTTATAACACAATGATTTAATGCAGTTACTTATGTCTTACATATACAAATAATAGTTTTATTCGACTTAAATTGTTTTTATTTAAAAATCTTAAAACTTGAACAAGATATGTTGCTTCTCCAATGAGGAGAAAAACAAGATCAAATCGTCGTAATATTATTTAGTAAAATTGTTTTATAATACCGAAATAACTTCGTTTATTATTTTATGCTGTTGCAGTTTAATATAAGACGCTTTTTGTTTATAATCAGAGCTACATGCATTAATACAAGTGTAAACACTTTACGTGTAAAATATTGTAGAAATTAGTATCAAAAGTACGTATGCTCATAACTATATATATATATTTTTTTTATGGTATAATTTGGCGGACGAGCATATGGGCCATCTGATGGTAAGTGGTCACTATCACCCATAGACAATGACGCTGTAAGAAATATTAACTATTCCTTACATCGACAATGTGCCACTAAACTTGGGAACTAAGATGTTATATCCCTTGTGCCTGTAGTTACACTGGCTCACTCACCCTCCTACCTCCTACCCTCACCTATATTGAGTGGGTGGTACCTACCCAGACGGACTAGCACAAAGCCCTACCGCCAAGTAGATATTAAAGAAGAGTATTAAATACATTTATATCACAAATTTTGTGGTAGTGACAATTTCTTAGTACTACTGAAGTGATAAGCTCTGCGTAAGTATCGTTAACGACAATAATATTTATTATAAACAGATAATATATTCTATAAGATACAATCTAAAATAAATATTTACACCGGAAAATTAAACAAACCATTAATAACAACTCTAAGTGGGCACTTATTAGATAAGTATCGATAGCTTTCAAGAACTTATAATAAATATACAATGAACGTAATAAATTTAACAAACGGTAATATACAATTATTGGTCCCGATTTTACTCATTACTGTAGGTATACAGATATCAATTTAAAATTTGATTCTACTGTGATGCTGCGGCCAGACGCGATAAGGCTAAGACTTTTATTGCAACATGTCTGGGTGTAGACGAACAATCCTTCATACAAAACCGCCAGTCAGTGGTCAGGATTAAATGCATTTCTTGAATCTTGCGACTGTAAATTGCTGTACTGAAATTTATTGCACGAAAAAGTTTGGCTATACTTTGTAAATACAATATATATGTATGTATGATAATATGTGTATGCCTTGTTCAATTCGCTTGATTTTTCAGTTTTAATCTGCAATTATTTTCAAGAATATGGCCAGTGCAGATAATAGACACAAACCTTACGGCTTATTAAGCAGTAATACATTTACAAAAACAACCTAATTAATTTATACAAAGTATATCAAGTGTATCAAGGAAATATCGCTGATCTCACGACATTTACTAATATGCAAATGAATTAAATTATTTATCGGTTAAATGAAACAGGAATTATAATGTACCAAGCGATCTTTTGCAGTTCGTTTCTATAGTATTTGTATATGTTGCTATCGTATTGTGTTTTATATAACCGATAACATATTCTTATTTGTTTAATAAAATATGTTGTTAGTTGTAATTAGATTAATGGCATATTACAAAATTGGTGAAACTTATATAAAATAATGATTCTTATTACTACATCAATTAAATATAAATTGATATAAAAATAATGAAATAAAATACTACAATACTACACTTTTTCAAATGCTATATACTAGAGATATATATTTATATTATACTAAAGTCTCACATGCATAAGGATTTTTATTTCTAAAAATAAATCTGTGTATCCTCCCTTGGTAGGTAATGTAACCTACATTTGGTTGTTCCACTTTGTGCTGATCTGGGTAGGTACATCGTATATTCTACCGAAATTAACAGATCCATTTAGTATTGTTATGTACAAACGTCAAGAACTTTACAACGTATTTATCGAAGTTATTACGAGAAAAATTAATGATTTCTCATTTGTCTCTAGTCTCTACCCTTGGACATTTTCTATGGGTCAGTTCCTATGTCAATTTGCTAGTCCGCCTATATCACAAATATAAAACCACTCTCGGCTATGATTTGGCTCCTCGGTGTGGGGAAAATATGTACCGTTTCATTCCTTGAATTCATGATTGTATTTCAACGCCTATTGAGACTGTCGGTTTTTACCGATGATTATTTATATATAATATATTGAAGTATTCTGTCATGTGACGATCATGATTGAAGATAACTGAAAAAAAAATGCCGGGCTTCGGAGAGTATGTATTACGGTATTCTTATTCACGAGTATGCGAAGTCGTCTCAGTTCGCAAGTATATTTAATCTTTTGGCTTATCGATAGTAATTTAACTACAGCGATTTATCTCTCCAAAAGTGTACAGACACCGTCTCAACAGAGATTTATTATATATAACTTGTGTACATACATTGACCTCATTATCGTACTTATTTATGACTGCCTTGCCGTTGCTGTTTGTGAACGTTATTTACGATTTAGGAAATAGTTGGAGGCCCAAACTACTTTATATATTATGATCTCATTTATATTAAATAAATATTTATTTAGAATGAAATAGTTGCGGAACATTTTTTGACAATTTAAATATGTATATAAACAATTGTAATAATAAATTTCTCGTACTTTTTTAAGATACATAGAGTGATGTATGTATGTACTACACATACATACATTAATGTTTCTATGTTTATTAATTATAGTTTATTCAATTTTTCTTTTTCTCCTAGAACGGAATGCTAAGATGTTACAAAGCAGACGAATATGTCCACAACGTAGATTCAGCTTCTACCCCTTACTCATATAGTGTAACGCCATGTTATATGCTAAGCCGAGCTGAGTCGAACCGAGCCCTGCCAAGCCAGCCAAACCAAAGCCAGAGCTATGCCACGACTATTAGCGACTTCACATCCGATTATACAGTGAGGGCAATTGAATACCCGAATCATTCCTTTCGGAACGCCATTCGCTAGTTCATATTACAGAGACTGTTGCTCCATGGCCACCGTAGGAACAGGAAGGAAAAGAGGGAGGTCGCGATAGCCACGGGCAGAAAGAATATAACAAAGAAGTAAAAATTAAATAGATGGAATAATAAAATATATATAAAATAGTAGATGTTATTCTCTTTTATTTTTCAATAGTGTTAATTAGAAGATCAGACACAGTGACTATGACCTATGACTTTTCACAGGGAAACTTCTGCTTCTTTGAACTAAGGAGCTGACCCGACGTGTATACTACGAATAGCTTGTGACATACTGCACTAATAAAACGTTCGTCCAAAAGGTTTAAATGTCAAGCGTGGGCGGCACAATGAATTATAAATAGACAATATGCCAATCGGCGATTCTATTATTTTCCGATATTATTAATAAAACGTGATTAAACAAGATCATACTAGATTTCCCGAGGCATAAATTTGTTAGATGTGTTTTGTATAAGGTTCTTCAACTATAATATTCCTCGATAAATAGTCGATCTTATGTTAAGTGCAGCATTTGGTCGTCTGTTTGACCAGGGCCGGTTTCGAATGTATGTTATATAGATATTCTGTGAGAATAAATTCGAAATTCACTTAAGAAAACGATCTTAGAAAAACTTAAACGATCTTGAGTATAAAAAATAATAATGACAATTATATGACCGTCAGTGTGTTATCTGTCGGTTAAATTTCAAGAGTGAGACACAAAATTAGTTCTTAGAGAATAGTGCATTCCCTTCGATAGAGTTCGATTGGTATAACGTACATAATAACTGATGATTGCGGGTTCGAACCCGGATGAGCACCACTGAATTTTCATGTGTTTAATTTGTCTTTATATCATCTCGTGCTCGATAGTGCAGACATGATGAGGAAACCTGCACATGTCTTATTTCAACAAAATGCCAAAAGTAAATCCACACAAGTAGAACCAACCAAAGCTTCTCCTAAAAGGGAAAGGAGGCCTTAACCCAGCTGTGGGAAATTTAAAGACTGTACATGTTGCATGTTTTATGCTACTATGATAATTGATAAGAATCTCACATCAACGAAAAATGGGATGATTAATTAATTCCCTCTATTTGTTACTGTTGTTTTGAAACGAATATGATATTATTGCCAAAATATAGCACACAAATATCGACAAAGTTTCAACAAATATTAGTCCAACCTTTCCGTTGATTGAGCAAACGTTTGCAGAGGTTTTGTGTAACCTTTCTACCGTCCTAATATTGTTCGTTCAAACAAAGCTTTCCGTATAGGAGTACACCTGTTTGACATTAATATACTTTAACATTGTTTGTCAAATAACTATGAAAGTTTGATATGTGTACTTACGAAGGTTTGTTGTGACTTATAAGTCACGCACACATAGATTTTGATTATTCTTATGTTAGTGTGAAGTTGACAGATTCCCCCTCATTGTCTTTTGACCAAGCAAAGACTTGTTTTTAGTTAGGGTGTACTTTAATATCTTTTGATTATAAAGATGATATAAAGCCTGAAACTGATACATGTTGACTTTCTGGTGGGATATATTATATTTAATTGTATTTAACTTTGTATATCAAATGTTGTTGTTTGTTCTTCTGACTCTATCTGAATCTAAATCGACATTTTACGTGGTAGCTTTAACGTTTAATGCAGTTGTGTTATGTAAACGACGATTCAAAAGTCTACTTGAATAAAATATGTTTTGATTTTAAATCGAATTATCGGATTATAAGAATGTTAGGAATTGTCTTTTTGAGAGTTCGATATGTAAATTTCAACAAGTTTAAAATTGTTATTGTTATTTGGGCACACACAGCGCATATATGGAGATACAATAAAAAATCTACTGTGTGTACATCGATCGCAATGACGATAAGCAAATACAGAGTCAGGTCGTCTGCTGAGTTTAGCAAGTCTTGTATTAGCAAAAGTATTATCTCGCGTGAGTTGTGTATTACGTGCTAATATCACGATTTGATACAAACGTCACTTGCATTGACGTACACACCAAGACATCAACAATGCCCTTGCCAAATTAACACACGTAATCAAATATGAACATTAACGCGAGTTGAAATATTTCGACTACGAAACATTCGATCAAAATAAAATACTTTCAAGAAGCGCTTTTGAATTCGCATCAGAAGATTTTATTGTAATTATGACCAAAGAGGTTTTATCGTAAATAAAATAAAATAATCGGTAGTGTTTTATGCATTTTCATTTGTCTGTTATAATTTTAGTTTCGCTTAGAAAGTACTCGGGATTTTTTACCTTACAACTTATGACATATATTCACCCTCTGAACACTTTTTTTAAATAAATATTGGACAACATCACATACAATACTAATCTTAATGTGAATAGCTAATGCACTTGTTTTATGGAAAATCAGAAGTAACGACGGTACCACAGACACCTGGACACAAGACAACATATAAAACTAATGAACTTTTATTGATGTACCATAAATAGTGTTTTGATCATACACACCACTCGACCACGGAGGTCGTCAGATGTATTCAAATTCTATCCCCTTATGCTGCAAATTTTGTAATGAAGCCTGTTTCCTTGGTAGAAGTTCTTTGTGCAACCCTGTCTAGTTACGATAGGTTAGGTTAGTTACCCACTCAGACTAATTAATGATTAATCAAATATTTTCCGTATTTTAGTATATGTTTTAATTTCAGATCTTGCCGTATATCGACGGCTTCAACCACGTGGCCAAGATCGCTTCACTGACGGACGTGGAGATCAGCCTCGTGCGAGCGTGCGTCCAAAACCTGGTGTACTACGGCGTCGTCACGTTAGTGCCTATCTTTCAATATTGTGCAGTAAGTTATGGGATTATTATCGAATCTAGTATCGTATGATCACTTGTGTGGTTGTATTAATAATTATTAATGAAAAACGCATTTAAATTTGACGACCTCCACGGTCGATTGGTGTATACACCGATTTTCATGGGTACGCCACTCTGAGGTCCCGGGTTCGATTCTCGAGTCGATGTAGATTACCATTAGTTTTCTACGTTGTCTTGGATCTGGGTGTTTGTGGTACCGTCGTTACTTCTGATTTCCATAACACAAATGCTTAAGCTACTTACATTGGGATCAGAGTAATGTATGTGATGTTGTCTCATATTTATTTATGTATTTATTTAAATCCGCTACGGACTTTAAAAATCTAAGAGTACAGGCAACGGGAAGCGACCTCGTTTATAATATGTAGAGGTGTTTATCACGTTTTCACTTCAGTTTCGAGTTTCGTTTTAAAGAAAACCTCTACAGCTTGTATATATATAATCGAAGATCTCACTTTCCCTTAAATTATCACTTTTTTATTGATATTTGAAAGCAAAAGTGCTTCTCACGCTTTCTTGACACCTAACCAACACTTACTATACGAATCAATACACTTGAGCATAAAGGCGACACTACACTTTGTGTAATGTGTTCGTATATTTTTATGTCAAAACGCAAACCAAATACTCAGTTAAACAAAGCAATATCGCAACACATATACGCTAAGCTGAGTGAAGCACCACTTTAAAATATAAATATTGTCTATGAAAGAGTGTTTGAGTGTTTTTTTTATTATATGTACAAAATAATATGTGAACGTTTCCGTTAAATTAAAAAAATTAAAATTTATACATACAACTTGCATCGACCCCAACTAAAATTGGGATAAAGGCAGGAGGATGATGACAAGATAAATATATCATTGCACCTCGTCCAGAGAATTTTTATCTTACTACAATAATTACAAGAAGGTAATAGTTTGTTTATATGTTTTCAGGTATACAGTGCAACGCCTAAACTCAGACAGCTGACGCGGTGCGTGGGCTTGCAACGACAATGCGTTGAATTCTGTGCACGATCACGTAAGTTTTGATAGTTATACAAATTTAGGGACGACCTCCATGGTCGAGTAGGGTGTATACCGGTTTTCATAAGTAAGCCACTCCGAGGTCCCGGTTTCGACTCCCGGTTGAGTCGCTGTAGAAAAAGTTCCTTAGTTTTGTTTCCTTATGTTATCTCGGGTCTTGTTAGATTTTCCAAAACACAAGTGCTTTAGCTACTTATATTGTGTTCAGAGTAATGCATGTGATTTTGTCCAATATTTATTTATTTTAATTTAACAGAAACATTTACTTGAACGACAAAATTTTTCAGTAGTCCAATTGAGCACAGAGTTTCTGCAAATAATTATTATATTTTAGAAAAAAGTCAAAAATAATAATTGCCATTATTATTATTAATATGAAAAAATGTATGTTTCTTCATCCTCAGCTCGGCAGCTACCAAAAGTGAGTGACCTGTTCCGAATGTACGCGGGCATGTCCTACGGCAGTACAGTCCGCGACCTGTGCCGACGGATGCGTCCGCAGGAGCTCGCTATTAACGAGAGGAAACTTGTGCTCTTCGGTGTACTCGAGGGGCTTATACGTAGGGTATATAAGGTGAGTGGCTCCTTACATAATTCCTATCGACTACGATTTAAGCCGAGGAACAATCTCTAAGGAGACACTCGCAGGATGGACGTAATTCAGAACTAGATAAGGCTCAAATTTTAAACTAGATTCTCAGTACTCAACCCCCTTTGACTCTCTAAAGACTAGAAGGGCCAATAACATTAGCAAAAAAAATGTATTTTTAAATATAAATTTAAGGACACCTGTACTACTCTTTCAGGACTTTATTATACTATACTCTTCTTTTAAATAATGAATAATGACTAACTTCGATACGCTGTTTTGATGTCTATATAATTTGCTGAAAACATTAAGAGTCAAAGTCGCATATCAGTTTATGACTTACAATTTCTTCATTCATTCAATCATTTCTTTTGAAAGTTACGAGTTAACTTTTACACACGTCTTTTCTACAAATATCATAAAGAGTCCGCGTCCTTTATTAGCTCTTATCAGACACCTGTTCTCAGACGGCGGTAGAGCTAATATTGGTATCCGTACTTATCTTGTAAGTGTTATCACAAATAATAATAAAGATAGTTGTTACTGACAGGCCCGGTGTTTTATGACAGGGAATTAAGTTTAACAGCTAGAAAAGTGCAAGATATATGATTACTATATTTAAAACCAGTCGTTTTGCTTACAGGTAGTTAGTTTTAGTTTATATCGAACACGTAAATGTCAATTGAACAATATGACATTCTACGAGAGAAACTTTTATTCTACTCATCAAATTGCGTGCGCAAATACGCACCAAGACAAATGTTGAACAGCTTTGTACTTTGATATATTTTCTTCATTATATTAATTAAAAAGAGTATGGTTATATTAGGGTTGCTAAAATGAAAATATACTTTAATAAAACCTAAAAATGAATTTACTAAACTATATTGACCCAGCTCTGGCATTCTGTCAGCTTTGGCACCCTGTTGCAAATTACCGTCTTGCACCGTGGTAGTAAAGACCTACTACTTTTCTTGATAAATATAACTATTTTTTTCAAATGTAATCGTCAATGGCGCAAAGGCTTAAAGGTCATCTAGCGAAATAAAAAGTCGCAGGATTGATCAATCCTAAGACTTTTTACTTAGGCTAGTGTGTTTCCGATTCCTAACACTAGCATTAAGCTTAAATGCAAAGGTAAATAGGAATATTTGTGATTCCTTATAATGGGGCCTTGCTACTAATATTAAAAAATTCAAGGTCAAATTGGTTTATTGATCTTTCCTTCTCGTGCCATTGAAATGGATACCACTATTTTATCCACAAACCTTGATCCAACAAATCGTAATAATTATTTCACCCTCAATAGGTACGTAAAGATTTTGGCTGATCGCGCAATCTGTCCATCGTATTGTAATCAAAATGATTTATCAGTCTGTTGCAACTGATAAACTGTGTGATATGAGATAATTAATAGAAGCATCTATTTATAATGTCTAGACTACTATTTGTAAGCGCTCACAGAACCGTAAACCTCTATTGATAAAAATATTCTAAAAAAAATTTTTTTTGTTAAAAATCTGACCTGTACTTATATTACAAATGCAAAAGTGACGTCGTCGGTCTGTTTTGTCTATCTCTGTTTTACTTTCAAACTAATAAACCCAATTTATTGAAATTTTGTATAAAACAAGCTTGAATCACAGGAACGAACACGAGTTACTTTTTTATTCCTAACATAAACGACCAACTCCTAAAACGAAATGACACCTAGTTTAATACTTTATGTTTCATATAAAGCTAGTGGATAGTTTCGAATGTAGATTCAATTGAGAACTGGAAAAAATATCTGAATTTTTTAATATAGAAATGAATACTTGGTCAGTAAGGAGGTATCGACTACAGACTGGGATTTTGGTTTAATATTGATTGATCTTCTAAAAT
Source organism: Vanessa cardui (assembly GCF_905220365.1). Taxonomy (NCBI): domain Eukaryota; kingdom Metazoa; phylum Arthropoda; class Insecta; order Lepidoptera; family Nymphalidae; genus Vanessa; species Vanessa cardui. The sequence continues at coordinate 1,802,101 of NC_061134.1, read as the reverse complement.
GACTTTTCGATATGCGTTGTAACTGAAGTGTACTTAAACACATAACATTTAATTTTGACGTTTTGTTTTGATCATTTTTCTACTTGGATATATAACTTTATCTTTATACAACAACAACAACAGCCTGTAAATTTCCCTTTGAGGATAAAGTTATCTTTACAATCATATCGCTATTATTTTTCTAGTTTCCAGTAACGCTCCACAACGACAACGCATCTTTACGCAGCGAACACAGCCAGTGCATCGCGCGCACTTACAACGGCTTGGTCTGCCTCGACGAGCTCTGCTGCCAAGGGGGTCTCACCGCCTCACAGCTGGAGGAGCAACTGGAGAGAGACAGTGACGTCATCTTCATCGTCAAGTGACATCCACTGGAGTCGCGGACCTCCCGCGTCCCAGCTGGAGTGTTTCACCTCTAATTAATAATAATATTGACACCATAAGTCGCCAACCATTATCGTTATTATTGGATGTTTTTATGTGTTGACATATATAGTTCGTAATCAAAGTACTGAATAATTTTTAATATTTCTAAAAACTAACTAAAGTTATAAATAATGCAATATGATTATTTTTTTTTTGGCCAATTTTTTTTTTTTAATAATAATTTTAGAAATTTATTTATTTGTATTTTAATATGCAATATTGGTTTCATAAATATGTAAATTTAGGTGTCGTAAGTTTTTATAGATATAATGTACAATATTGCAGCTTCCATGTACTAGGTAGTGAGTAATCAAACGTTAGTCAAAAATTGTGTTCATCGAAAGGAAATCTAATTAGGTATTAAAATTTGTTAAAAAGTTACAAAGAAGAAAATCTAACGAAAAATAAAATAAGGCAAGTAAAATAATGTATAGTTTTTTAAATATTTATGAGTAAAAAACATACTGTTGTCACGTTAAAGTACATCACTATTAGTTGTTAAAATTAAAAGTTTTTAATCGATAGTCATAATAATTAATGAGGTTCGGCAAGATATACAACCTTTGTCAAGCTTTATTAGTGTATATTACTCTTTTATGTAATGCAACAAAATTTAGTTTGAAAATAATTATATTTTTACACTTGAGTGCAGTGTTTTATACTATCTTACGGAGCGAACTCTTTTTACAGATAAATAGCTTAGGATTATTTCATAGTGTTGCATTACAAAGAACTGCTCAATACATTTAGTCTTAGATAGTTTTTGTACTGTATTTACATTTGTATAGTTAATATAACGGTGCTATATCTATCCTTGTAAGTTTGTCTGTAAGTAACGTTTGTTGAAGGCCCGAAATCCCACCGAATTGATATTGATATATCACAATGTTCAAAATTGACACAGATAATAAATAAAAAGTAATTTTAACAATTAAAAAAAAGAACTTGATGATCGATTGATTTGAATTGTAAAAATTGTAATTGTAATGAATTGTTTTCATTGTTGTTTTATAATAAATTAAATTATACTTTTTAAAGTTTTTGTGGTCTGGTGCTAAAGGTACATTTTTAATTTTTTTTTTTATTGTGACATTTGCCAAATAATTTTAAAAAATGTAAACTTGTGTATTCTAAAACATATTAAGAAAAAAAAAACATAAGTTATTTAGAACAACCAATTAACCATCAAGTTAGGTAAGTAAGGGTTCTGGATACTGGCCCTTTTAGCACAAGGCCATAGAAAAAATTAAATTTTTTTCTCCAATAAATGTATTGTTATTATTATTTGAAAAACAGCAGCTATTGAGTCATTGAAATAAGCTTAACATTCTGTTTTCCTAGTCGTTTTATATAAAAATGCATCTTTAATGGCTTACTAGTCAACTTTACAGTGCCTTCCTGAAACGAAATAAATATGTTGTATATAGATTAAGACAGAAGTTACATTGATATTGTAAATACTGTAACACATTGGATGTTGTTTTCGTTTATAAATACTGTTTAGAGATTATTTTTATATATTGTTATTGACATATTTTATATTACTAATGAAAAGTTATATGACCTAAATGTTATTTTGTGTTTAAATCATATTAAAATTAAAAAATATATTTTAAACTTGTTGCGTTTTTTTGTTTATTTTGTCAAGTTGATTTGCGTTTGTCTTATCGCGTATGATTCTTACTAATCAAATAAAAAAAAAATTCAAAAATCAAAATAAACTTTATTCACGTACGCTTTTACAAGCACTTTTGAATCGTCATTTTACAATCAAGTGAAGCTACCACCGGTTCGGAAAGTAGATTCTACCGAGAACCGGCAAGAAACTCAGTAGTTACTCTTTTTTAACATTTAAAAATATAAAGTCATGTTAGTTAAATACAATTATTTAAATTAATATATCCTGCGTGGAAGTCAACAGGTCCACGCTCCACGCTTTTTTATCGTCTATAAAATCTTGTATTGAATATGCTTTTTCTACCAATGTATTTTTTCCAAACTATTTGAATTTACTAAACGGCAAAGTTAAAAATGCCCCAAGAAGGACTTATTGACTTTGCGGAGTCGGAAACTTGGCGATAAAATGAATAAATAAATGAGATAATTTTGATGTTACAATCACACAAAATTAAAATGTACTTTATTCGAATAGGCTTTTACAAGCCCTTTGAATCGTCATTTAACAACTACATAAAGTGAAGCTATCACCGTTTCCATGTAATTTATCCTGAATGGAAGTCAACAAGTATTAATTCCATGCTTTTTTATCGTCTGCAACACTAGAACGGCTGAACGGATCCGAATGAAATTTGGCACAGATATACATTATAATCTAAAATAGCGCTGAGACATTGTATACCTCCAGCTCATTAGCATTTGGACATTCTCGCATTCATAATATTATCATTTTTATATCGAACAAACTCCAACATGCTTTAATCTCATGTATTATTTTTCATTAGGAAATTATATGCTGAGTATATTCAGAATACAATTTTAACTTGGGGCATTAACATTACTACGTTTATACTCATTTGAAAATATCAACATAATAATCAATTTCGAGTGTAGTAGTGTGTTGTTTTCACACACTGGAATCGATTATGTTATCAGATAGCAATAAGTACTTTTCACAAAAGTGTTCAGTAATTGAGTAAAATAATTATGAATTTTAAAAGAAAAGTAATTTTAAAAACCCTAACTGATATAATATATAAGCATTCGCATATATTATACGGCAATATATAATTATTTACTTGATTGGATTAATCAAATTGGGTGGATTTATTAACAAATAATCAATATTGTATAAATGTATATAGAAAAAACAAGCGTTTATGCTTAGAAAATAATCCTTGACCAAATAGACTAGACAGATAAACTACTAGATAGATAAACTATTTTAATAAGAAAAGTGATAATTAATCATATTGAAGGGGGTTATTTTTATAATTAGTTTGGGAAAATAAAAATCATAAAGTCAAAGACAGTACTGATTTAATATATTCTTATATAACATCATATAAGTTACAAAATACATAAACAGTATGTAGGTAACGAAACACTTGACTAGCGTTTTAGAGACAAAACACAGTATGAAGATGTACTCTTTGATAACTGCGTGCTACAGACGCGACGCTGCTAACCTTACGTCTCTAGAACCTTCTATCTTACACTCACACAATCCTCGTAGCTAATAATTTTAATATTTATTTCAATAAATAGCAAAGCCAAATAATAACTCAAGACTTCCCCTACACTTATCTGAAGCGTCCGTAGCACATAGGAACCCATTACAAAAATAGTATAATAATAATTTTTAATCTAAAAACGAAAAGCTGAAATAAAATCCATGTTATACGAACGAAAATCGTTAGAAAATAGTAATTTTTTCTTCGTATGTTGATTTGTATAAAAAACTAAATTACGTTTTGGCACGGCGTATAGAAAATAGAACGGTCTGTATTTACATAATACTTCCAACGTTGTATTTATATTTGTGATAAAAAATCATTATCATAGACGACACGGGAATAACTTGCCCGTGTTTAAAATTTCATACACAAATACTAATACAATTTATTTTTCAACGCGAGTGATTTCTGTTTGAATACAAATTATAATCGCTGTATAAAAATAATATTACTCTTGTCAGTTCATCCTATTTTTTAGAATATGTCATTGAATTTCTGGAATTGAAGAATTTTATACTTACGAGGTACGAATATAATTCCCGAGATTATCAAATAAATACAAAAGTATACAATTTGCACAATTAGTGTCACTCGCGTTTAACAAACTTCACTGTCGATTACTATTGTAAAAATAAATACTATTTTATTCGTTACATTGATCCATTAATAATAATCAAGATATACAAACGAGCGACAATGTTTTACATTAAAGGGACATATGGAGAAAAAAATATTCAAACGATTATGGATCTTATATCTTGATAGTTAAGGACTGTAATCGTATATAAAGTTTTTATCGATAAAACATTGTCGCCGCGCTTGTATATCGAGTCCTTAGAAAATATTCATCGTTTTGTTTTGCGCATAATTAATTAGAGGAATCGATTTATATTATATTTATTGTTTCGGTTCACACGATCGGTTAAATATTACGCACGTATTTCTATTAAATACTTTTTGTACAACATCGATTTCTTTATACAATTCAATAAATAAAAAATCAAATTAGTATAGTTTCGAAATTGGAATTGCGATTCTATGTTTAAATATAACTCTCGCTAGTATTCCACGCGCTCATAATTTGTACAATAATTATTTTTATTCTGTTCCATATTAAAAAAAAAAAGTTTTGTCATATCGCTATTTCACATTCATAACGTATATACTTCAGAAGTCACATTTATATAAATAGATATAAACTTATTTCAGAGAATTGAAAATATAGCCATCTCTTTCGCGTGTATGGGGTTAGAAAAGATAGCTAGTACTTCATATAATGCAAAATATATGAAATAATAAAAAAAATCGACATTGTACAAAGAGCATAGTCTAACTAAACTGTATACACACGTTCAGACACACGGTCCTGAATTACACTGTATATAAAAATCATATTGCTTACATACATAGAAAGGCACAAAATATTTGGTAGGTTAAATAATACATGAAAACTTATACTTATAATATAATAGGCTATTTATGTTAATTATACAATCATTGGAGATACACGTCCCTTTCATATACAGGGTGGCGAGTTTCGAGTTTCATACATTCTAGAATTGTCTAGAAACTGGTAGAAGCTAATATACATCAGGTGTATCAATCGATATCAAGAAAGCTATATAGTTTTCTTTATTCATATTCATTAAACTCGCCGACCTTTTGCTATACTATTACATAGCGTTAGAGCACTTGACTACGATATAAGCTGAACAAGGTGGTCCGCGAACATTCGAGTAAGTGTCTTACTGTTATTATCAAAATCTAATTCATTTAAACACCATTACATTGCCAGGAAGAATGTTTACATTCCAAATTCAAAAAAAAAAAATTGACGTTTAATTTTTTTCACTATTTAATATTTGGTCTGTGGTGAGTGAAGCAGAACACCTTAGGATCATTGCTCTCCGACACTAACCTTAAAAAAATCTTGATAAGTGTCAAGCAATAACAAAAATGTTAACTGTCAAATTTGAAATTAGAATCACTTTTTTTTTTAAATAACAATTTCAAGCCACTTACTGAAATATCCACATCTACCTCGTATTAATATACAACCGTTTCCTATATTCCATCGTTGTCTTTATCAGAAACGGTTCATCGTAAACGACGAACGCATAATTCAGAACATTGACTTACATTCCCACACTATACTATTATAAAGGAATGACCTACCGCCAGAAGTATGAATAACACTATCAAAGTTTTATTATGACAAAATAATTAGGCGATTTTAGTTTGAATCGAATAATAATCCATTTAAAACGTATTTGTGACAATGATTATGATTGTGGTTTGACTCGTGACTAGTGATATTACAAAGAAATTTGACAATCGTATTAAAAAAAATTCAATGTATTTTTTGTTGAATTCAATACTTCTGTAGAAAAAGCATAACATTAAAAAAATCCTAAACTCAAATCAAATACGATTAAAATGGATTACAAATATAAAACGTCTAAAAAATACTGAACGAATAATATATATCATAATTTCACTAAACACTTGTGACAAGAATACATTCATAGAAATCATTGATTCGATACTGATTGATATCATACAGAAAAAAAAAAAAACAATAAAAGAGGTTTTATTGCATGTCTTAATTTTACTTAAATTGAGACATTTCATTACATTTTTAATTACGAATATTTAAATGATTAAATTTTCCTTAGTCGTCCAAAACTATTTCTAATATTCGAATCATTTATTTATTACACGTGCACATTTCACTACTAGTCGTTACAAATACAAATCGTAATATTACGTAGTATTTTACATTCTATCGCCATTACTAAGAATTATATAGCAGTTGTTACACATAGCTCTGTCTCATTCTTTCGTATGTCAAATAACTGAGGACAGAAAGGGAAAGATTGTTATGTCTGCTATAGAAAGTTTAATAGTATGGCCGTATATCAGTTGTTAGGCGAGTGATTGATCGTTTTAAATATTTTTATACTTATTTTATGTTCTCGACGTTAAAAATAAAGCATCCAATAGTTAAGTTCGAAAAGCAGCTACGAAATCTTTAAACATTATAATTATAAACGTTAAGAAAATCCATCACTTTCGTGTAAAAGATGTCGTTCAAGGATTATGTACGATTGCACGGAATTCATATTTTTTACTTTAACCGATAAATAGAATATTTTTCATTGTACCGAATTATAATAGAAGTGGCGGAAGTTGCCTAATTCAGACTCTTTTTTTAAGTTGGCTCTCTATGTGGGGAGGGCAATCAAACTGCTATATCCGGGCGTTTGTTCTGCTTATAATGGAATTGTTTACGAAAAGGTCAAGTCTGTATACTTCAAGCAAATTTAAATCATAACATGTTAATAATAACATCTGATTTCCTTTAAAATTTTATTTTATCCTACTGTTATATTATACAAGCGAATCTACGCCTAATATCGTTTGCAATAAGCTTCAATTTCGTTCACACATATACGTAATTTTAATAGCTGTTGTATCGCGACATGTCTATCTTTCTCACGCGTATGTTTTATCTCTTTCTCGCACGTATCTTGTGCCACCAAACGATAGAGATGGAATAGTGTAATTGTAGCTTGACCCTTGTACTGCTGTAATTATTGTAAAAAGTTATCTTTGAATTGAAAATATAAGTTTAAAACACTCATGTCCCTTCACTTGCGGTGGGTTTTTATTCATTAAACGTCAGGATATCTGGTGTGTGCTTAGAAAAATTGTTTCACGTAATACTTGAACGGCCACTTTCATACACGAGGACCAATCACGGTCTTACGTCGATCATAATACGTAATACAAATATATACTTTTACAGAAACTAATATTAGGTACTTCGACAGATAAAAAATAAAACAACCTCACCAATAACGATAACCAATATAGAGATTCACCAAAACCGCTTTAAAATATATCGTAAGGCAATGCAATGCGGCTCATGTCGACTCTGATAATTTCTTTATAAGAACTTGCTACGTGGATTGTTTCAACCGGAACACATTTCTGAATGCTCGTCCCACGCCGCCACCTGGAATACAAAATACACGGTTATAGAAGACTAGTAGTAGTAGTAGACGCTTGCGTTTTAGGATATTTATTGTCATGTCAAGCAAAAAACTAGCCTATGTCCTTTCTTGGAGTCTTAAGTTTTTTTTATGGTATAGGTTGACGGACGAGCATATGGGCCACCTGATGGTAAGAGGTCACTATTACCCATAGACAATGACGCTGTAAGAAATATTAAGTATTCCTTAAATCGTCAATGCGCCACTAACCTTGGGAACTAAGATGTTATGTCCCTTGTGCCTGTAGTTACACTGGCTGACTTACCCTTCAAACCGGAACACAACAATACCGAATACTGTTGTTTGGCGGTACAATAACTGATGAGTGGGTGGTACCTGCCCAGACGGGCTTGCACAAAGCCCTACTACCAAGTTTGCTTCATAATAATTTTTATCAAATTCGAATCAACCGTTTGATGGTAAGAGTGACAGGCAGACAGACAGGCAGAGTTATTTTCACATTTATAATATTATTATAGATAATATAGACTGTAACATTGTATTGAACTAGATTATCTTTCTGAAGCTTTGGAACACATTGTGACTAACAGATAAAGCAAAAAAATATATTGCCGATTTAACTGTCTGGTAAAAAGATTACAGAATTACAATCAGAATTGGTTTGTTCAATAACAACACCGCATCCTCAGTCTCAAGTAGCATATCAAAATGGCGGCGGCGCGTACCTGGCAGTCGCGCGAGCAGTACCACTGGCACATCCTCAGTCTCTAATAGAATATCAAAATGGCGGCGGCGCGTACCTGGCAGTCGCGCGAGCAGTACCACTGGTTGGCGCAGCCCGCGCACACGAACTGCGCCAGGCGCGCGCGGCAGCCCTGGCACGTGGGCGCTTCGTCCGCGCCCTCGTCGATGACCAGCCGCCCCGAGCCCGAGCCGGAGCCCGACGCGCCAGACGCGCCCGAAGCGCCCGACGCGCCCGAAGCGCCCGACTCCTCCGACGCGCCGCTCTCCTCCTCCTCCTGGAAGACATGTCGACTTAGGTCACTTTATCCAGAATTCAACCTCATTACTGAAGAATCAATCTTGGCCAAATCATCCATAATAATAAAAGAAAGGCATAGGTCGAATAGAGGGAATGACATGTTGCTGGCATGGAGACCAGTACCACAGTTCTAGCCTAAATAGGGGCGGGGTTTAGTAAGTGAATAGTTATATGTTACCTCCCATTGCAGTTGCCCATCGAGGAAGATCTCTATAGTCTATTCCAATGGGAAGAGGAGAAAAGGTAAATAAACAACTTTGACTTTGAATTGATATGTCATTTGCGTTCGACTAGTGAGGTGAAAATAATTGGATGAATGGGTAATGAATGCTAAAGAACGATATATTTTTTTTTATTTTAAAAGTAATTTTCCGTTTAAACAAAATCAGATCGTAATAAAAAACTTCAGAGAATTCCGAATATGCATCCGTGCACATGATACGAAAGATGAGAGACGAATGTCTTTCTTAACATTGTATTATTTTCAAAACTATAAAATTGCTATGCACAAAACTGATCTACATTTCGAGATAAGAGATTATTTTTAAGTAAAATAATTCTTTTAACATTTTTAGTAAAAGTATTATTTTTATGTAAAAACCTTACTGTATAAAAATAACTTTTTTATCTATCGTTAGGTAACTTTTTACGTTTCTATTAAATAATTCATATTATGTATTACAACCAATTAAATAAATATATTTAAAAAAAATATCTATAATGAATTTTTAAACTAAAATAATATATTTTTTTACCTGTATAAATTCATTCGTCTACATTCGTTTAGCGAACATGCCTAGTTGAGGCCTCCATTTTTAATGTTCGTCATCGAGAAATGGCGTCTTGAATGTCGACAAGACTGTTTTCGTTACTTTGGAAGTGAAATTAAAGTGGATCTATGTAGTTTAGTGAAATATTGTTGTATTACAAATGAAGATATATTAATCAAGAACTGTTTGTAGTTAATCTTATAGTGGAATTATCAACAAAACACTTGTGATATTGAAAAATACGGTATGCTTTGAATGTTACCTTTTGTCATTGGAATGGACTATACGTGCTACATAGTTGCCACAAACAAATAATAGTTACCAGCTGCACCACTTCAGTTTTCTCCGCGGCGGGCTCCGGCTGCGCAGGCTGCACCGGCGTGATGGTGATCTCGCCGCAGTTCTGCGCACACGCATGTCATCATATTTTACATCCTTTCATTTACTTACAATGTTATTGTTATACACTTATGACGAATATTTAGTATTAGTATTTTTACACATTCCAATATTTTGAATTTATATAACAAACATAACCGGATACTTTATCCAGATACATCATGTGATTATAAAATATATATATGTATATATATTGGTAATAAATATTGCAATTGAATATTTATTTGGAAGAATTATATATTATGTTACCACGATAATTTGCTTATATTGTATTTCATACAATTCTAATTCGTGCCAAACCAAAGTAAAATTATCATCTACAATCCCTTGGTATGCATATCAAATAATATAAATTGCAAATGTAAATAATATGAAAATGAAGTGGCATTAGAACTAACGATGAGTATTGCCATTCTCAAAAATAATAATAATATAAAAACGCGCAGTCATTCAGCCGCCACAGAGGGCGAATGTAAAAAACTTAAATCTAAATTTTGAATTTGGAACAAAGGCCAATCAGGACACCAATTGATTGTAATCTCGTACATGAGGTGGTACCTTGGCCTGACCGAAAGTTGGCAACGGCGGAGCGCTCTGTTTCCGTTCCGGCGACGTAAGCAGTTTAGCCAACGTCGGCGAGTAACTCTGAGAGGCGGGGGGCGCCTGCTGGAAGGTTGGCAACACCCATTCAAGCTAATTGAAATTTAAAAATGCGATGCGATGCGATACAAAGCCCATGGGGAAGGACTGTGGACTATAAAACTATTTCGATAATTATCATTTTCGCTATAAACAACCTACCAATTTTTCATTTCGTATCTAAGAGAACAGTTACAGATAAAAAATATTAGTACTATAAATTAAATACTCTCTACCTACTAATGAACCAAGTCTTTTGACTAGCCCATCCCCATTACAAGCCAAATGCTTTTAAAATGGCAATACTTGAGTGCATATAATTTAAGGGCAATTTGTTGCGATATGACTCGAACTTGACAAGCTATGAAATTGATGACGTAATCCAAATAAAAAAATGTTGCCATAAGCAATGGAATATCCTTTTGTCATATATATATAAAATACCTTAGTCAAAATCCCATGTAGTAAGGAGTTCTGCTGTGATTGTGCCGTTTCCTGACTGGTCGTAACTGGTAGCAGTGAGATTTCTGGATATGGAGGTGGTGGTGGCAGCCTTGGACTCGAGGCCGCCATCCGCTCCGCTTGCTTGGCCATCATGTGGGCTTCTTCGTTCCTCTCCTGCCGCCTTCTACTCTCTGGTCTGATATGATGTTCTGGCCGGTTGGTCATGGTTTCGACGGGTCTGGTGGGCATAAGGTTGTTCTGTTGCATGTTCGCTAACTGCACGAGCACATCTTTGAATGATAAGCCGTTCGGAAGACTTCCTGCTTGGATTTGCTGCAGCCGTTCCAGCATAGCTTTTTGGTTCTGAAATGTAAACAAATTGGTATTAAAAATAGTTGGATTGGTAGATAAAGAGGAAAATATGTAGAAAAAGGCATGAACTCTTCTGGAAAAAGGTAAAAAGAAAAGAAGCCAAAAAATATGCACCACATCAGGACATCACACGATACTTGGCAGGATACATCAAAATTTAATTGTACTTTACTGACATACTCTGTGACTAACACGGTGGAAAAGGCTAACTACGAAGTTTCTTGCCGGTTCTTCTCGGTAGAATCTATTTTCCATACCTTTACATTTAATTCAACACTGTAACATGACATTTCAAAAAGGCTTTTATGAGCCAACCTGAATAAATAATATTTTAATATTCAGATAGAAAGCAGTTGGGTTCAGCATTTTGTTCGTATTCGTTTCGTAATTCGATAATGTCTTATATTGCTAGCCGAACATATGATGAATAATGATCCCCGATATGATACCCGTTCCGTATTTCACAGTATCGATGTCTATGAGTGGTAGTGGCCACTTACCATCAGATTTTCCAATTGTCTTTTTGTCTACCTATGTAAAAAAAAAGATATAAAACGAAAATGATATCCTGCTGTTTGAAATTTCCTAACACCGACCTGCTTCTGCGAATTCCTGATCAAAAGAAGACGTAAACTTATGATTGTAACAGATATAAACACTAATCCATAGACATTTAAGTATAAAAAAAAAAACATACATATTATATATCAAGAGCGTGATTGAACGCGGCCTCGGGAACAGATCTAATTGAATTGACATGCGTCTACCATTCAGAAAGGGGTCAAGGCAGGGAGTATTACAATTTCGACCGACACTATTGCACAATAGTTCGATGGTCGATTACTCCACAAATTCAGAGCATTAGAATTTAATTGAAACGAGAACACGATATACACTCCTGTCACGTGAAATTGCAATGCGCTATTTATTCAATAATCTATATTTATATTATCAAAAAAAAAATAACTAAATATTCGTGTATTATATCTAATTACTTTTTTGTTCCATTTGCTGTCGAAACGCTTGGCCCTTGGAGTAGTGGTGCAAAAAGCTTCATTAAAAGTACAACACCTCGCCTTATTGCCTCCACTGGTGACAAGAGGGCTGGTTCGTTTTTTGCCCAGAGGATCGGAATTGCGATTCAACGGGGAAATGCTGCTAGCATTCTTGCCACTATTCCACGCGGTCAAGATTTATACAGTAACTAGTTTTAGTTCATATTTGTATATATATGTATATTTAAGCATTTAATGTTGTTAATTCTTATGTTAATGAAAATATTTATATTATTATAAATGTGGAAGTAACTTTTGTCTGTCGCTTTTAGAAGTCCAAACGCTGAACAAAATTTGATGATATTTGGTTTGAAGCAAACTTGAAATTCAAGAAAGGACATGGGCTACATTTTTTGCCTAACACATGACAACCAACACCCAAAAACACAAGCGAGGGTGTCTACTACTATCATATAAAAAAAAAACTTCTCCGAACCGTGCTGCATCTTCTTGATGAGTTTTATGTAAATTTGTTTAGTCGGTTCCTTTTATAAAAAAAAAGAATACGAGAGCTAGTTACAAAATGACGGTTTAAGGTTTTTGGCCCTTTTGAGTGATGAAAAGAGATTCATTTCAAAGGACAAAGGTCAAAATTTCAGAGTAACTAACTTCCTTATATTCGTTTAGTATTTAATTTATTACTGTACAAGTAAGCGTAAAAAAAAATTGTTTATGTTTTGAATTTTATGGTAACGTACAATTCAGAGTAACAACCTAATGTCTATGGAAATTCATTTAAAAACTAACCAGTTTGTTTTTTTTTATTATATGAGTAATGTGTTGCAAGATGTTATGAAAAAAGGTTTAATATCTGTAAATTATTGTTCAAATTCATTTATAATTTGTATTATTTAACTATTTTATTACGTATTATCGTTAATTGTTATGTATTATGATAATCTGATTCTGGGAAGTTTAATAGTCGTTTTATCCTTAACATATTATCGTAAACAATCAAATCTTTGTGTTTATTACGTGATAATAAGTTTATTTAACTGGCAACCACATCTATTCATCTATATTAAACGTCTAGTAGCCTAACAAGCAGATCCCTAAGATCTAGATCTTAGGCTACTTACAAGTTTTGAGTAAAAACTCTGGGTCGGTCTATATTGGCTTTTTCAGTCAAGGAATTTTCAACAGCTCCATGTTTAAAAGTGAAAGTATTTACATTTTACGGGTATGAGTACAGTATGGGTCGGGTCTTTTTCCGGTGGAGTCTGTTTGCTGATCCATTTTAATAAGATTGATAAATAATGTGAGTGCACATATTTACTACACTTTTAAGCACTAAAACATATATAATCTGTAGAGGGTGCAAAGACCGCCAAATAACACGGGCGCCTTGCTTTGAGACCACTCAATAAAACCTTAATACTGTTTGTTATTGAAATGTTTTTGGGAAAGAGAGATCGGACCAGAATTGATCAAGGTCATATTATCATATTTTAATTATTGAGCATATTATTCAGTCGTTATTACATAAAGGTTTTTGTTGAAAAAAAATGTTTAGCGACCTTTGAGCGTACTATGTAATGAATTTATGTTAATTTTAAAACACAAACAAAAAATCTTTAAATATATATATATATATATATATATATATATCTTATAAATATAACGAGTATATTAAATTATACAAAAAATAATATTTACGTACCATATCTAAATTGTTGAATAGCATGTTGAGGTTACTTAAATTGTTCATATTGTCAACTTTAGGTGCAATCGGCCTCGGAGTGTTCATCATATTGGGATTTACTATAGACTTCATCCTCCTCCCTCTCCGAGGAGTAATTTCCGGATTCCTTTGTCTATAATCAGCTATTATAGATTTGACATCTTTAGTTGGTCCTTGTCGACCCATTGGCATGCCAAATGCCGGCAGTTGCCCATTCATGTCCCTAGGAAATCCTGGCATTGGTCCCGGCATCATCATCGCCTGTGGGAACACAGGCTTTGGCATCGATTGCATGTGAGCTGCTTTATCGTATGGTGGCGGTAATCCTGACATTGGATTGAAATGTGAGGTAACAGGTAAAACTGGCGGCTGAATGATAGTGTTGATCATAGCTGATCCCGGCTGCTTGATCGCTAATCCGGATATCTCATCACTCTTGTCAATAGCCAAGTTCTTAGCTTGGTTTAGATAATCGAAAGGATCCGTTCTCTCAGCACCGTTCACATCGGCACTCTTCTCGAAAGACAGAACTTGTTTTCGCCTTAGAAGCCTTAGTAATATTTCTTCTTTGACTTTTTTCAAATGTAATATATTGTTCCATTCATGTTCCTTTTTTTGAGCCAGTTCTCGTAATGTTTGTATTTCAGACAGTAGTTGCTCTGTGTGCCTCTGTATTTCATCTATGTTGTTCTTTGTGGCCGTGTGTATGTAATCATTTATCATTATGTCATGTTGCGGAAATGTTTTTTCTACTTCAGCACAGAGTTTTTTCAAAGGAGATTCTGTGTCTACGTCTTCACTAGCTCGTCTTTTATGTGATTGTTCCTCCTGGGATGGAAAAGAAAACATATTTTTAGTAATTTAACAAGAACATAAACATATTTTCTAATTTTTAGCTAATTTTGCAATATCAAAACATTATTTTATTTTAAACATGCGCTTTGTAACAGTGTGTTACCTTAATATAAATTTAGCAATTTAAAATTACCATGACACTTTTAATTGACATAATTATAGAGTTAACATAGTTTTGGTTTGGCAGGGATTTGGTTGGTGCATTTTAAACAATATTTGAGTAATCCTTCAATAATACTTAGTTGCAGCTTGTCTCATAGCTTGACTAAGTCCCCTCTCCGTTTGAGGGGAAAGTTTGGAAATAATTGCACATTTATATATGGTATCTCATGTGGAAGAATTCAACATCACATACATTACTTATGATCCCATTGTAAGTAGCTAAAGCACTTGTGTTATGGAAAATCAGAAGAAAAAAAAAGAAGAATAACGATGGTAACACAAACACCCAGACCCAAGACAACATAGAAAACCAATGAATTTTCTGCATCAGTTTGGCCGGGAATCGAACCCAGGACTCATAGTGTACCCATGAAATCCAGCTTACATACTACTTGACCACAGAGGCCATCAGAAAAATTTTAAAAAAAACATAGTTTCCATGATATTAGACAAATCAAAAACTAAATTTAACACATGACAATTCCTTAATGCTTGCCTAAGTTTGGAACCTACAAGATCAATTAGGACAAATTATATTAATATTAGAACAAACTCATTCTAACTCAGTAGTTAGAAAAGGGTAACTAACAGTTGCAGAATTGTCTCAGCCCTTTCAATAACTATACAAAAAGTATGTTTATGAGGTCATATTATATAGATATACTTATGACAAAATAGAATTTAGAACATATATACAAATAATAAAGGCAAAAAGATTTCTTGACAGAAGAGCTTGTTTCAAGTCTTATTAAGATATATCTGATAAGATACGATAACACCAATTAAATGAACACCACCTTACTAATCTGACATACACCAGTAAACTATACCTTTGTTATATCACCGTTAACAGCCTGTATACTGGGCTTAGTTTCTGTTTCGAGTTTCTCGACCAGCTGAACATCTGTCATCTCCACATCAGTAGTTTTCTCAACTTCTATCACTTCTTTTGGACTGTCCCTCACTGTGACGGATACGGGTTCTGGCTCTTTAGTATCCAAAGCTACAGTTACAGGATGGTCCAGAGCTTCATTACAGTCTCCAACATTGCCCTCCTGCTTGGGTGTGTCAATGTTTACCTCAATGGGTTCCACATTCTCTTCTGGTAAGGCTTCTATCACACTTTCCTCCTTAATGTCCTCTGAAACTAATGTAGTGATTAGAAGATATAAATTCTCCATATATCATAGCCTGTATATTTTTTATTCTACAAAGTTTGAATATATTTGAATATAAACACTGGATGAGAATCTACTTTTCTATTGAATATATTCATATCTTACTTATACCATATTTTACACCAACATTTTTAGAAACTATTCCAAAATTATTCAATAAGAAAAAAAAAGGATTGGTCAAACTTGAAATATCATAACATTACGTATAAAAATTCAAATATATATAACTATACCTTTGACTGTCTCAGACACTTGCAAGTTATCACTATCGTTAATCTGTGGCTCACTTATTGGCTCTTCTTTGGCATTATCATCACAGCTCTCCTGAATTTCGTCTCTCACTGATTTATCATCAGAAACCACAAGCGGAGTCTTTACAGCGACATCATCATCAATCGACAGGGGATCGACCTCATTTTCGTTTCCTAACTCCGGCGCAGGGGACACTTCGGCTCCCAGCAACCGGTCTTTCGGAGATTCCACTATTTTAATGCCTATATCGTTC
This sequence comes from Vanessa cardui, assembly GCF_905220365.1. Classification (NCBI taxonomy): domain Eukaryota; kingdom Metazoa; phylum Arthropoda; class Insecta; order Lepidoptera; family Nymphalidae; genus Vanessa; species Vanessa cardui. Next base: position 1,785,363 of record NC_061134.1, on the reverse strand, counting down.
ATGTTTATTTACATGCTTTCGATGCACAAGACACAATGTCAGCACGCCGCACTTAGGTTCAATGACTTTAAAATAGTCCACATAACCATTATTACACTTCAAATCACACCGCTTTTAGCACGACCTCGATGCTTACTTATTAAGGCAATATCAGAACAACGCACAAAGTGAACAATTAAAATATTTGAAATTTATTTCCCATATTGGGAGACTTCACTATGCAACAGCATTTGAAGCCATGAAACTATGCGCCAAAATAACCGATTTAATAAAAGTGTAAAATTATATTTATTGAAATGTTAACTGCACGGTCCATACAACATTGATTTAAAATATGGCGAGGTTTTGTTTCTAGCTTTTATTAAATATATATTAAAAAAATAATCCCTTCTCGCGAAGGACGCAACACGCAATCACAGATAAAAAATATTTTTCCCCAGTATGCTATTATACCCATCGATACAGTTCGGAGATTTTTAATGAATCTTATTTTAAATTTATTTCATCTAATTTTCATTTAAAACAATCAGTTTTTACTACACTTTCCAAATAAATTAGCGCATGTAAATAAGCGTTTATACATTAATAAATTGTAACAAATCCTAAGACAACAATAACGTACAATTTCCGGCGGATATCGATGTAAGTATTTTATATGTTATTAAATTGTGATTAAAGTACATATTTTAGGCGATAGTTAATTTGTTCTAAGTAATTTGTCATTTTGATAGTTTTGCATAAAATATATGATATTGACGATTTGCGTCAATATTATTTGTTTCTTATAAGATAATTGGTGATTTAAAGTATTTCTTAAGGCAATTCTTAATTAATTGTAATGCGATTTACTTTAAAGTAACATAAACCCTTGAATAAACTTACAAGTCACTTAAATAAATACATATTAAATTATATACTTTTGAAAATAACCTGATATTGAATATTATTTTCAAATTAAGCGCCATTGAAATGAAATGTCATTATATACTACGATGACCTGTTTAGTGATGTACATAAACGCGATATGGATTATATTTCAATATTCGATGTTATTGATGTTTATATAATTAGTCAATATAGTATTCTGAAATAAACGCAATTAATTAAATAGAATTTAACAGATTTTCTCCAGTTTTTATAAAAAATCATCAGTAATAAATTAAACAAGAATTCTACCTTTTAAACTACTTAATTCATGAAGTAACAATTTACTACCTCTTGTAATTTACAATTTTCTATATATTTTTTAATTTAACTTAATCATCTCCTATTTAAAATATTGAATTTAAAATAATAATAATAAGATTTATTTAAATATAAGCTTAAATTTAGTATATTGGAGCTCAGGCAAACAACATAATCTGTAGTTTAACTAAAAATAAATTTAATTTCTTAAGAGTATTATAATATTTGGAAATAAATATTATAAAATTAAATACTTTGAATTAAGTCAATTTTCGTCGCAATATCGATATAACATGTCATGTATTTAAATCAACACGTCCTTTAACTTATTTTTAACTAACAACACTACGTAGTACGTACATGATGAAATAAAATGAAATGAAAAAGCAAATGGCTGACTAGAAATCGTCGTTCTTGAATTTGCACTAAAAAGAATCCGATGTAATTACATGAATTATGCGCAATTTATGATCATGATTAGGCGAAATAAAGCTACTAAAGCAATAAATAACTAGAATAACTTAATATTGGCTACGAAAAGCCAGTCTAAACTATAGAAATATATCAATTCCTATCTCTAACCCAAATTAGTAATTTGCAAAAATAAGAATCGTGCCTGCGACGGACCCACGTCCGTTTTTTGTTGAGGTAAGTTCATTTTGTTTATTTTATTCAGTCTTTTAGATGCTAGGGTTTATTATTTTGTAATTCGTCAATAGAATAATTAACCTTATTCGTTAAATGTAAAAGTGTATAGTTATAATTAGACTTGAGAAATATTTTGGGTTTATAAATAATAATGACTTTAGTTTATTAAACGTATTAACGCATTTTCAAGTTGTTTCCAACATTATACAACTCATGAACTCTCGTGACCTTTAAATTTTTTTAACAGAGGATATCCATAAAGATCGCTGCGATATTTTGCCAATATTATCATAGCATGGTTAAATGTGATATTCTTGATCTTTTTATAGTTGATGTGATGTGAAGAGGCAACTGGGCGGAGACCGCCCTGATCAAGAATGGAGCGGAGTTACGATAAAAGACACAGCAAGCACCACAAAGAGAAGCACAAGAAACGTTCTCACAAGAAGTACAAGTCTCACTCCGGTGGTACACATGATCAGTCTTACGCTACTATTAATTCAGTCAAACCCCTGGTGGAGTATTCCGATGTCAGTTCGGAAGATCTGTCGGCCCCGGAGGCCGGCGAGATCGAAAGCGAAGCGAGCTCTATAGGCAGACACATCGCTGACGATCTCGATAGAACTAGAAAGTCCCATTCTATACGCACTTTTCTTGACAACAAGATATCTGTGACTACGACGAGCCGTCGGGCTGCCGAGGAATACGCATTCAATCGTGATTCTTCTTCAGCAGCACGGAAGAGACGTGGGGTCGAATATGAGGAGCCGGTGCCTGAGTTCGACGATCTGTCGCGATACAAGAAGAAAAAAGAAAAGCGTAAGAAAGACAAAAAGAAGCGGAAGAAGAAGTCTAAACACCGCTCTCGGTCCGCGAGTTTGGAGAGTGTGTCTCCTGATGATAATGTGCCAGCAGGCACGCCTATGCGGCCGGTGACACCGCAGCGTTACACGCAAGTGCCTATTAGTGAATGGGAGAAGGCATCATCTCCACTGAGGAATGGCTCCTGCTCTCCCGTCTCGCCCACGACGCCGCCTCTGAGGCGCGACAGACACATTGGGTCACCACTTCATAGGTCCGTTCACAGAGAGCCATCTTTACACAATGTTATTCCATTGTCACCTCATCGATCTCCAATTATCAGGTAATTATGGTATTATTTACACAATTTTAATGTAATACCTAATATCATTTAAAAAAAAAAACATAATTAACATTGAAAGAAGACCATTTTATAATTTTAAACGAGTCAAATCATAGTCTTATCTCAAATCTTTGATCAGTCATGCAATTTGTTACAAAATCCTTACCCAGATTAATTTGAATATTTTAAAACTGTCACTAGATCTAATATGTTATGTAAATTGATTTGTTTGACCATTGTTTTCATGCCATCAGTATTGATTTGTGGTGAGTGTTCAGTATTACTTATACCATTTTTATCATTGTATCATCAGTTATTCTAGTATTGTAAAGTTGATTAGTGATCTTTGGTAAATAGGAGACTCTTCCATATATAGAATATACAAAGAGCCCAATCTTACTGGTACCAAAACAATAGGTTACTTTTGTATTCCATATTTTAATTGTAATTCAATTAATTAGTCTTAACTATCTGAAATTGTTTTAATTATGTATGATCATTTTTCATCCAAATAACAAACTTATAAAGAAATATAACACTATTGAATACTTCTAATATTAAGAATATCAAGATTTGTTTCTCTATCAATGTTTGTTTATTTCAATCACATTTGAACCACTGAATAAGCTAACACTGTTTGTAAGAGAAATGGGTTATGTCGTATTATAACATCAAAAATAAATAAATAACAAAGCCTAGTAGAGCATCTCTGTACCAATTAGTTGCAAGTAATTATTTATAATAATAATAGTTTGTAAATTAATTATTATTATTGTACTTTTTTGTTAGAATGTAGCCAAAATACACATTAGTTTTATAGTGACCATAACATTTTGTTACAATATCATGAGCAATAGATAAAATATTTTTAGGTTTCGTTTTAATGTTTTTCTTTTTTGTTACTAAAGCAGGAGAAGACAAAAGTCTACCACTCCTCACACTCCACTAGTTCCACCCTACCATGAGACGGTGACGATAGATTCAGACAACGAGGACTATGACCATGGAAGACGGGATTATTGGCATGAATCACATCGTCCAGGCCATCATGTGATGTCCAATGACATCATGGTCATACCAGGTATAAACAATTTATTATTTAAATTATATTTATGTATTTGTCGATTGGTCATAGTTTTTTTTTTAAATTTATGTCTTTATGTTGAATACATCATGCTCCTGCCCTTATCCTTATTAAATTTGGGGTCGGCGCAGCATGTCTTCTCCTTCCGTACATCTGTCGAGGACGTAATCTCACAAATAACATTCTTTCTACCATATAGTCTTTCACACAGCCCATTCATTGTTTCTTCGGTCGTCCTCTACCTCTACATCCATCCGAACGCATGTTCAAGACCTTTCCTTCCTTTTTTTTCTTTATCTTGAATCGTGTCTCAAAAACTCGATGGAGTGCGTCAAGTGTTCCGACTCTAGCAGTTCGTATTTGGAAGTAGGAACGTCTGTAAAGATCTGAAACGCTTCGTTCGGATACACTTAGAATCCAAGTTGTGCCAGTTACTTGCGGTTTTTCGTTAGTTTTTTTAAAAAAAAAAATAGGTACCCACAATGGCTAATTGGTCACTTGTAAGTGGCAACTGTCGTTCATAGACAATGGCGCTTAGAAATTTGAATCATCTCTTGCGTTGGGTAATGTTCTATTTGTCTTGGGAACTAAGGTGTCATATCCCCAGTGCCTATAACTAACACCTCTCATGATCTCCCAGTGACCCCCCAATCGTGGGCAAATCCGCGTTCGTTACGTCTTTGCTATGCCAGTTCTAATGATGAATAGTAACACATTCTTGAGTGTATATTATCATATCGCATAAATACGATAAGGAACTCGTTTTCGTATATCAATATGCAGTTATTCGTGATATATTGCAATGAGAATTTATCTGAATGACTTTTGTTTGTGGTTATATTATTATCCTTGTCTTATAAATACACGAGCAAAGGCTTTGCATAGAAGCGTTAATTCATTTAAGTATTGTTTTTTTAATTCGATCGTAAATAGTTGCCATATAAATGGAAAGTAATAAACAAACGTAACATAACAATTATTGATTATGTATTAGTATTATTGATGTTGTACACCGTGACTCAGCAATTTATTTGATGTTCTTAAAGTAATTGTATTCCTTGATGATATGATTGAGATTAGAATATATTTATTCATGTTCATTTAATATTCGTATTTTAAAAATCTCTTACATGCTATGAGTATGAGATACTTACAGGCGGTTATATTTTTTTTAAATGCTGTGTTTGATGATTGGCAAACATTGCCAGCGGCAAATCGCCTAAGCTTCAACTTTCTCCGTATAAGAGCAAAAATGCTACTTGATTGTCATTTCTAACTACAGTCAACAAACAGATGGCGGAAATGTTATTTAAAATAAACAGAAAAAATATATTCAATACAAAGTACGAACGACCTGTGCCTCTTTTTTTTTTTAATTTCAATCTTTACTGGCCTACGTCACGGGGTCAGTAGACTTGAAGGTCCATATCGGGCTTGGATTAAGGCGAGGTTCGTGGAGTCGTTCATTATGACTGTGTTTCCTATGAGATCGTAGTAGGTTGGTACATAGGGTTGGTTTAATCGACATGTCTGTGTTAGTGACATCACTAGCTGGGGATCTCGTTTCCGTAGTGGTGTAGGTTAGGTGTGATGTTTATCTCAAAAAGGGAGCCATTAATAAGTTCTTCTTTGTGTTAGATGGCACAGTCCCTGTATTAATGAATAGTTCGCCTTTATCAATTACACCGATATTTATTTATCATAACAATTATTGGCGAATAAAATTAGTAGAAAATATTTTTGATCTAGTAAGATTGATTCCACTTATATCTTAAAATAATGTTCCTTTTATGTTTTGAGTTACAATAAATGCACGCATCAAAACATTTGACCCATTATCAAAGTATTTGATCCTTGCATTTTAATGTTACTTTTAGGCTAATGTTATGGCCGAGAATATATTAAGTGGAGTTCTTTATGTAAGCCTTCCAATATTAAACCGTGTTACATACTTTATATACATTAAAACATGTTCCTTCATCTTGAGAATTAACTTTCATATGCTTAGATTTTTTTCCATACAATAGTTTTCTGATTATATATATACTAACAAAGAATTAAAACAGTTAAACAACTATGACTATAATTAAATACCAACGAAAATCTGTATAGTAAAACGTGTATAAATCTCGCTAATCGACTCTCCAAACACTTAAATGCTTAATTTGTGTTTATAACTGTGTCGGCGATGAATATCTTAATGTGAAGTAATTATGAGTATCAATTTTTTGAACGTTTGTGCATTTTTCTCTAGTTTGTATTGAATATGTTTGTCTTCGTAGACTCACCAGTGCACGAGCCTCGTTCACGCGACTTCAGCCCCCGTCGGCACCGACGTCGCAGTCCGCGTCGAAGGCGCAGTCGCGATCGAGATCGACATCGGGACCGTATAACAACTCATCATAATATGTACGTTTAGTTCTCAAGTCCCTAATTCATCCCACGTAATCTAGTCGAGTAATTTAATTACTTTAAGTAATATTTAAATACTATTTAGTGATCACTCTTTATTGTTTGCGGTGATTGGAACATACGATTGTATGTTATAAAAAGCCATGGTAAGTGGTCACCATTACCCATAGACAATGACGCTGTAAGAAATATTAAGTATTCCTTAAATCGTCAATGCGCCACCAACCTTGGGAACTAAGATATTATGTCCCTTGTGCCTGTAGTTACACTGGCTCACTCACCCTTCAAACCGGAACACAACAATACCGAGTACCGTTGTTTGGCGGTAGAATAACTGATGAGTGGGTGGTACCTACCCAGACGGGCTTGCACAAAGCCCTACCACCAAGAACTATTTACTCCTTCCTATCGAACTACGAGCGCAACGACACAACATCTCTTGTGTATATACAGCTGGTATTAGATAATGACAGAAATGTTTTGTGACAAATTATGAGTTCTTCAGTGGTGTATATTTATGATGAATAATGTCTCGTGTGTCGATCAGGTCGCCCGGCCGCAGTTCCATGAAGCGCCGGCGCTCGCGCTCGCGTCGCCGCTCTTCGTCCCCGCCGCGCCACCGCGCGCGACACGCCGACGCCGCGCGCGAGCGACACAGGTACGCCAGACGTGTAACCAGATTACGGTCTAGTTATAATAGTATCCGTAGTCTTCATTCAAATTTCGAATTATCAAATAAGAAATTATGTAAATTAAAAAAACCGACGCCGCGCGCGAGCGACACAGGTACGCCGGCGCCACACGCCAGCCGTCATGTGTCTAGTTATAATAGTATCCGTAGTCTTCATTCAAATTTCGAATTATCAAATAGGAAATTATGTAAATTAAAAAAATTACAGAAAAAGTTAAAACAAACTCTCAAACAAGACATCTGTCGAGATTTTATAATTCTTTAATTATAAAATGTCGCGTTCATCTTTCTATTTCTCTTTAGAAATAGAAAGATGAACTCGACAGGCACGTAAATTTTCTTGCATTACCTTAGAATGTTTTATGAGGTTTGAATAATAAATCTTTGAGTTACTTTGAGAAAACAAAAAAAACTTACATGTATCTATCTGGATATTTATTATAGGTTTATTATATACATAGCCAAAAATACATTATTTTTTGATTGTACGAGCAATAAATTCAGATCTCGTACTGATTAAAATATTATCCAGATGGGAAAAAAAAAAGGAAAAAAATCGATATGAAAATATTTTAAATTGCTTCTTGTTATATTACAGGGGTAAACATGAATCGCCGAGTCCCCCGTCCACAGTGCTGCAACGGAAAATTGATTTTAAGGAGAAAATTAGTGATACTAGTCTATTTGCAGAGCTCGTCAAAGATAAACACAAACGAGCTAAGGTATGTTTTCATTGTCTGCAAGTTTTTTCGGATAGTTTCTGGTTTTTGTAATACAGAGATACGAGATAAGTAACTTTGATTAATAAATTGGTCTTTTTCAAATTTTTAGTCTGTTTTGATGCACTGCAAAGGCAAAAACGCATAAAAGACTAGTAGTATATAGTAGTTATGACTTCCACTTTATATATTCAGTCTATAATAAAAACATAAACAAAATCTTTTTTTTTTGCCAAACAATGTCTAACTACAATAGTATATAGTAGTTACAAAAGTAACACTTTTCTACCTTATCATTATCTATACTGTAAATGTACTAGACATATATATGTGTTGTTTTCTTTTTACTAGAAGTTGCAAGAAATTTTGGAACAGAAAGAAGAGTCTCAAGGCGCCGCCTCCAGCAATGCTTCAATGTCGAATAACCCGGACACATTCACGATTGATGAGCTGTCCAGCAACACTGCCGATAGTTTAATACAGGTCTGTTTCGTTTTTTCCTCACGTTTTGTTATATTAGCTTCATAAAGTTGTAAAAGTTTTATTATTTATTTATTATATTCTTATTTACTTTTAGGTTTCCAAAGAAAACGGTGACAATAATAACACCAAAACGGACGTAGTAGACATTCCCATGCCCGTGCCCGTGCCGGAGCCCGTGCCGACGCCCGCGGACGACGAGGCAGACCTGCCGCAGACAACGCCGGCGCCCCCACCGCAGCCGCCGGACGTCGGCGACAAGCCTACCGCCAACGGAGAGGTGTCGGAGACCAGCTGTACTGAGGTTCGATATCCCGTATTTGGCATTTTAATAAATAGCTGATAAATTAATTCAACAACAACAACAACAACAACAACAGCCTATAAATTCCCTCTGCTGGGCTAAAGGCCTCCTCTCCCTTTGAGGAGAAGGTTTGGAACATATTCCACCACGCTGTTCCAATGCGGGTTGGTGGAATACACATGTGGCAGAATTTCTATGAAATTTGTCACATGCAGGTTTCCTCACGATGTTTTCCTTCACCGCTGAGCACGAGATGAATTATAAAGACAAATTAAGCACATGAAACAGCGGTGCTTACCTGGGTTTGAACCCGCAATCATCGGTTAAGATGCACGCGTTCTAACCACTGGGCCATCTCGACTCTAAAAATTCATTCATATGTGGTTAAAATTTATTAATTTTAAATTATAGAAAATCGAAGTTGTACAACATAAGCCACCAACTCCGCCTATAACGGCGCCGCCTCTGCCAAAAGGTGGCAGTGTCGTGGAGGAAGTCTACCTCAATAATCAACAACCGCCGCCGCCTAAACCGAAGAGCCTCACAAAGCTACCAATGCCTCCCAATACACAGGTAATATAATAATCTTACTAATATCGCATTGGCATCAGCTAAATCGCCCTCGCTTAGCCTTACAATAAATGTGGGTTTAGGTGCAAAATATATGACGAGGTCTATTGTAAAGATAATTTTGAAAACCGATTTCCGATATTAAGCTAAAGACGCTGAGAAAATGTACTCATATGGACTGTTTTAGACTTTAGAATATATACATATTAATGCACCTGCATCGCGATCGTACTACGTGTTAAATGACGCATTAAGTTGCATCTATGCCAAAAGTATATAATTTTTATTTAGACGTAATATTCGATTGTTTAGTACGGGTTGCTAAGAAATTGATGTTATAATTACATATGTGCTATGTGTGTATGAATGTAATTTATTTTTTTCAGGTTGAAGATCTCAAAACTCTTGCAAATGACAGTCCTATGAGTACGCCGTCACCTAGTCTTGTTAAAAAACCAGATAAGCCGAAACGAACAGGAATCATGAATTTGCCAATGCCACCTGGTAAGTGAAGCATTCATCAGTTGTAACTTCCACAATATATATTAGTTATTTGCCAGTTTAAAAAATACCTACAAATATGGCACATTAAAAATTGCAAATTATATAAACATAATAATGGTAATATCAACAGTTGACTGCTTTGTTGGTCTAGTGGCTTGCTTAAGGCTGTAGATCCCAAGGTTCTGGGTTCAAACCTAGGTGAAAATATAGTTTTTGGGCTATTTTGTCGTAAAAATCACAAGATTCGAAGTTTTAAAGTTGGCAGTTTTAAACCTCCCGTACATCGGATAGCACGTAAAGCCGATGGTCCTGCGCCGGAGCTCTCGTCGGTCGCGTTGGACTTACGTTCCGACGGACTAAGAGAAAGGGAATAGAAAGTGCGTCTGATTGCGTACACATTGTGCACTGTAGTATCTCCTGCCTAGTTGGTTATTCTCGTTTGAGAATAGCGACCGTGACCGATATCGGTAAGGTTATATCAACTATACAATATGAATCATAAGAAATGTAGATTGTGTTTTAGGATTTGAAACAAATGTACATATTTAATTAGTTCTCGATTTCCGTACTAGGATAGCATCATTCAATCATTATTTTATAGTAAAATAGCAATGCTACTGCTTTCTGGCTAATGTTGCATTAGTATACAGGTATCTCCTATACCTATCTACCTGCATACAGTCCAACATCAAATGGTTTTGTTTGTCTAGGTTTTTCGTATAACTTACTTTTTAAACTGTTTGAAAATATCAGGAGACGATTTCTGTCAAGTGGCCTATTTGCTTGCCTGCCTATTCATAAATTATATAAAAATGATAAAGAATGCGTTTATGTGATTAAATCAAATATGTTGACAAGACTGTGTTAGTAATTATATTGTGTTGTGTCGGCAGTGATTCCTGGTTCGGAGGAGCTGTCGGGCGACGAGTTGGACGGCTCCACGCCGCCGCCCGCGCCCCGACCCACACACTCCTATTCGCATGTCTTCAGCGCCAGGAAGACTGGCAATGTATGTGAACCACCTCATATTGTATATCCTAATTGAAGCAGAAATTAAACACGAAAGCTTCAAGCTTATTCAATTTGTTACTCCCACAAAGCATAATTAAGTTTAACTAAAACTAGTTATTACGGATTTTAATCGCGTATATTAATTATTTTGGACATCCCGACGTCACGGGTAGACAGTCTACCCGTGACCACGAACGCTGTAAAGTGCTCGAAACGTAAATTAAAATCCGTAATAACTAGTTTTATTTAAATGTGTAATAATCGCGAAAATTTAAGACAACATTACATAATTAAGTTTTTTGGTGTTGAAAATTATAAAGATGATTTGTTTTATAGTTGTTTAAGTTACTTTATTTCATGAAGATGTATTTTTTTTATTTAGTATATATCATACATATTTTGTTCCACTGAAATATAAAACATTTTATGTTAGGCGGGGTCAAAATTGAAAAGGCCACGTATTCTCAAGAGACGAGGGTCAAAGGTGGTGCCGGTGGCGACGCCGACACATCACGCCAAGGACTGGGGAGAAAAGTGCGTCGATGGTTTCCAAGTAAGTTTCAGTATTCATTTAAATTATATATTGTCTCTAATAACAGATAGCCTAGAGATTATGATAGTTACTGTATATTGTCTCTGTGTCTGTCTGTTACCTTGTAACTCTTATTCATATTTCTAGTATCTCTAAAAAATACTTTTACATTGTATATCTAATAATTGTTTCTTATTTTCTTCTGTAAATATTGTGATATTTTATGTCACTCATAAATCTCATAATGGTCGGAGAACATTTTCAAACAGAATGAGAGTATCAAAAGGAGTCAAGTCAGTAACTAATGCTTTGATCACAGGAATCTATTTGTATTTTTGAGCAAAGAATATTGTTTATTCATTCATAATTCAAATTATAATTTAAATACTTTTACCTAATTACCTTGTTGTAAGATAAAATCTCTGCAATTGTCATATATTAAATGAGTTGTATGATGCAGGTTATAACACAGATTGGGGAAGGCACATACGGACAGGTCTACAAGGCACGAGATAAGAACACCGGTCAGCTCGTTGCGCTTAAGAAAGTCCGATTGGAAAATGAAAAGGAAGGCTTTCCGATCACAGCTGTGAGAGAGATCAAGATCTTGCGCCAACTTAATCATAAAAATATAGTAAATTTAAGAGAAATTGTTACGGATAAACAGGACGCTTTGGACTTTAGAAAGGTAATTAGTATTTTGTGACAAATTAGTAGCATCAATTTTTTGTAGTATTTATATGTTTTATACAGAGATTATTTTAAAGTAGATTTAGTTTACTATGCAGTAATTTTTTTAAACAATTTGCCTTTATGAATCTGAATTTCTTCAAAAATCTGTATCAATCTGTATAAATGATTACTCTTAATTTTTAACTAATTATTTAAAAATGCCTCTATTACAGGACAAAGGTTCATTCTATCTTGTATTTGAGTACATGGACCATGATCTAATGGGTCTACTGGAATCCAAGATGGTTGATTTTACTGAGTTACACAATGCATCCATAATGAGACAGCTGCTGGACGGACTCGCTTACTGTCACAGGAAGAATTTTCTGCATCGAGACATCAAGTGCAGCAATATATTGATGAACAACAAGTGAGCTTGTACTTATTTTTCATTTGAATAGTATTATGTTTTAAAATAGCAAAATATTGCTTTTAATTTTAAACTGCGTCTGTGTAAAATTTTATGTAGATAATTTAATAATAATTGTACATAGCATACAAAGAAAATGATATAGAAATGAAATTTAAAGTCTCAATATACATAGATTTTATATTTATTCTAGTTATTTATTTATTCTGGATTGAAACGGTACTATTGCTATGAACAAAATATATAGTCAAATTTATTTTTGAAAGCTTAGGTAGGCTCTAAAGAGACATCCTTATATTATTATTAATTTTAGAGTGACTGGAATATTTTTATTATAAAACTGCAAACAATTATTTTCACGATTTCAGGGGTGAAGTAAAACTCGGCGATTTTGGTCTAGCTCGTCTCTGGTCAGCTGAAGACAGGGCGCGGCCTTACACTAACAAAGTCATCACGCTTTGGTATCGACCCCCTGAACTGTTGCTGGGCGAGGAGAGATATGGTCCAGCTGTGGATGTTTGGTCCATGGGCTGTATCCTGGGCGAGCTTTTCTTAAAACACCCATTGTTCCAGGTATGTTAAAACAATAGATCTCCTAAAGACACAACCTTTGCTATTATACTTAGAAATCTTTGAATTAAATTAAATATAAATTGTTAAATTCAAGACTAATATATTCTTATTTATTTTTACATAATCCTTATTATTATTAATTATATTTCAGGCGAATATAGAAATGATGCAATTGGAAATGATATCTCGTGTATGTGGAACGCCGACGCCAGGCGTGTGGCCTAATGTAGTCAAACTGCCTCTCTGGCATACACTGCGTCCAAAACGCTTCCACAAGCGATGTGTTAGAGAACAGTTCGCCTTTATGCCTCCCACTGCGTTACATCTCTTGGACAGGATGTTAGAGCTGGATCCTGATAAAAGAATAACTGCTGAAGAAGCATTGAAGAGCGCCTGGCTTAAGAATGTTGTACCAGACCAGTAAGTATACCATTTATTTAATTTTAACATGTTAATATTATTTATATTATCATGTATTTCTATTGGTAATTTATAACTTACATATAATAATATTTTATCCAATATCCTACAAAATATTTGTATATTTAACTTAATAATTTATTAACAGGATGACAGCGCCAGAGCTTCCGACTTGGCAAGACTGTCACGAACTCTGGTCGAAGCAGCGCCGTCGACAGCAAAGGGAACAAGAACAACAGTCCAAACCAAAATCATACGGATTCTCGCAAGACGAAAAACAACACGATTCCTACAACCAGTCAGATAGTAGTAGCTTCAAAAGTGATTACAAAAATGAAAGTTTCAAACCCGCAGAGACTAACCAAGAGACCGTGGGACAAGTTAAATAGTATTTGGAGTATTACTACTACGGTTATTACCGTTAGTATGGTGCTAGTGTTTTGGTGTGATATACTGACATTATCACTGGTGAGAAAATGTGACAAGGAATCATATAGGCCGTTTTCGAAGAGATCGCGTTATGATCATGTCCGATGATCACTCAGCTTGCCCGAATCGCGTACATGTTATAAAGACTGACGACTTCAGACCATGCATTTGTAGACTTTATGTGAGAGTGCGCTTAATTGATAAAACATTGGTTTAAAAAATCAAGTGATTTATATATATATCATTCCTATGAAGTGTGAACCAAAATTGTTTATTATAACCAAAGGATTGAATGGCGCTAGTTACCTACAATACAATATGTGAAAATAAATTGTATAATAGCCGCTTTCTGTATATAGAGATGTAAATATAAGTTTTAGATAAAAAGTTGGATTAAGAAAAATTTTGTTATAACTAGCAGAATATCTCCTATTGAATTTTATTTTTTGTTCTAGCAATAAGAGACTCTTCCATGAGCTAAGATTTTTTTAATGCCTGTATGAGATGTATAATTTATTGCCGATTATCAAGTTCTATTTAGAAACAAGCATATGCTAGTACAATTATTTATTATATCGAAAAGGCAATAATATTCATCACAAAGTTAATGTATACATGTATAAAATATTCTGTGATTGTAAATAGTGACTTTTGGAATTGACTGTTCCAAATTTTCATTTTTGTTATAGGAATAATAGATATAAACAAACTATAGAAATTGTTCAATTTATTTCACCCTATCCTTATTATTGAGATCTCAATGATCAAAGCCTAAATAAAAAAATCATTAACATATTGTTAAGATTGGTATTATAGTTTGCTTATGTTTATTTTTCCTATAAAACATTTTTTACACTTGTTTTCTATTTAAATCTTCCCTAGTAATAAAATTAAGATAATTATCAAAGATTAGAAATTTGTTTGCATTTAACTTGTATGTTAATAACAAAATGCATCAAAAAGTTACAAGGCGTGATAACTCATGTGCCTCAAAAATTATCTTACATTTTGTAAAATTGAATAATAACCTAAAATTGTAATATTACGAAACAGGCTTATTGTTGAACCCACTCGCAATAACGAACTGCCGGGAGATAATCGCTAAATAACAGTGGAATGAAAGTAATAAAATTATTTATTCTTTTACAAGCTTTTATTTAACTTTACCTATTAGAATGTTTGGCTCAAATATTGAAATTAAAATTTAAGCAAGTTATTGGAGTGATTGAACTGAAATTTTGCACAAACTTGATACTGATACTATGTCACAAATATATTAAATAAATACAATTTGTTCAAAATGGCCGCCAAATAAAAGCTTGTAATAATTACTCGTGTTGTGTTGCTTATATGGTTTGTAATTTGAGAACGATCGTAATTGTGAGTGCGTTAATAATTAATCCTTTTTAAGATTTAAATAAAAGACCTTATTAACATAGATGAATTGATTCAAAATTTGAAACATTAGTTGAAATCGACGAAAGTGAGACATTTTAATAATAAAATTGACAATATAGTCCCTAATATTTTACTTCCACTATGAAAGTTTCCGTATAGAATTATAAATTTAATTACCGCATGGCTTGAGCCAATTTTATGATAAAGCTCTAAAACAAATGTTTTGTAAATAATCCGGAGTTTAGGAGACACATTTATAAGGAAAAGATTTTTTTAACAAACACATTCGGAGAGTATGGAAATGAGCGCAAGAATATGTAGAAGAAGAAGATTCGGTGTTCGTTATATAATTTGACTTGTTAACAAATTAATAGATAGGATTAACTAGAAATAACAGACGAAATTATATTTGTATCGTATTTATATTTGTATATTTGAGCAATATAGTGTAATCATACAACGAATATATTTTTAAACGTATAAAGTCACGTGCCAACTTCCATGTCTGATCTGAGTGCGTCGTGAGGATTGAGTTTGTTTTTATCATAAGACTGAGGTTAATTTCTGTCGCCGTAACTCTGGATTGTTGTTATTATAATATATAACAAAATGTAAAGTGTACCTAACTTTTTTAAGAATAAACTACAATGAATTATGGTTTTTATTTGCTTTTTATTACAGTAAAATTCTTTTAGAATTTGTCAATGCCGCCAACGATTAGTAATATCTTAAGTGGAGAAATACTAGGCTTAGATTTTCTAATTTTTTTTTTAAGGTCAAGTGCACGATACACTCGATCGAAAAATTGAGTTTTACAGAAAAAGTAAACCAAAAATTTAATTACGTATCACGTCTACACGCGTCTGTAGTTCCTTAGTATTACTTTTATTTTATTAACAAAACAATCATTTTTATGAACTGGTTCAAGTCAAAGTGGCCCATTGAAAATGTTTATTTAAAAGATTATTTAAAGATTCAAATTCGGAGTTGAATCTGGGTATAGTTTTCGATTTTTATCCGGTAGAGTGGTAGAATAGTCAGATATCCTATAAAATAAAACAACAATGTATTCAAAATATACGTATATTTCATAAAGTGACTACAGAGGAACTGGCTTACAATAAGGCACATTCTGCCTGCATAAATCTACCTATGGCGATACTTTAACAATGTCAAACTCTGGTAACCTTCGTCGTGTAAAAATTCTCTTTCACAAAAGACAAGCTACTCTCCATATATACACTTTTTAGGCACCTTCGATTCAGCTTACTCAATAAACTCATAAAAATGTGTCCACGATATATTTTTTATTTACATCTGTTAATATTCAGAGTTAAGTATGATTTTTATCACTAAAGTCGAAATTGATTTGGCTATTCGTTTCATTTAAGTATTTCTTACGTACACATTTTTTATAAAATATTAACAGGCTATTGTAGACACATTTTACGGTGTAACAAAATTTGTTTCATTTTATGGCATAAATTACTAAGTACTTTGTACGAAATTATTAAATATACATTAAAAAATAAGAAGGAAATATTAAATAAATTTAATTTTGTAAAAATAAAATATTTTGTAGCATTACATAAAACAAAGCAGCAATAACTTCAACTCAAAAGTTATAACAAAATATAGCATTAGTGCATAATTTAAAATTTAAATAAAAAAATAATAATCGGTTATTTGTTCCTTAGCTGTCAAGCTTTATTTTTTTTATAAAACAATATGCAAGCGATGTGTTTTTTACAAAAAGAAACATACGATACAAGCTATTTTAGTAATTAATATTAAGTTTAATATGGATCATTCAACTTTAAATTATGAATAAATTAAAATTAGAATTAGAATTAATTTTAAATTTAAATTGACTGCAATAAAAATTCAATATGGCGAATAAAAAAATGAATAGCGACTTCTTTTTAATACTGGCACTTTATGGAGAGGCAACCTGAAAAAAGCAAAATATATATACTGCAATATGTAGGCATAATATGATTGAATATATTTAATGATAATATATACATATTTTAGTATAGGTACTGTTTGTACTTAAACTATCATTCTTAGTCAATATTTGTTAAGGTGGTAGTTACCACAAGCAAGTTTCCGCTCTTGGCACGCTGGATAGCGGGTTGCGGGCCGTTGGTCACTTCGATGGTGCCACCTTGCTTGCCGTTCACTAAATTATGCGCAATACTGAAACACGAATATATGATTAATTTTAGTTATATGTAACTTAATATTATGACATATATTAAGTTATATTTATTGATTATACTTAGATAAAATATGGCTAGATTAAATATAAACTGTGTTTATAATTTAAATACTTTTTGGTAGTAAAATGAAAACCTGTTTTTGTCTGAAGAATCTTTGTCAATTCATAATGAATTACGTTGTTTTAATAAGCAACAAATATCTGTGGCCGATGATGTCGTAGAAACGGATTAATAGGTAACATTCTATGCATCGGTATAATGTAAAAATAACTCACGTCCTCGTGTCTACGATTTCAATGAGTTCGGGTTTCTTGGTGTAGTCGGTGACGATGGTGAGTGCCTCGATGATGTGCGACACGGAGATTATCAGATCACCCTGCACCATAAGGAGATTATTGAATTAGTCTGCGACGGAGGGTTCCGTATAATGGGGTCGGTACCGGGCACCACACGAGTCCGATAGGTCCGATACCAGCGTGGAACGCTCACCTTGTCCTTCTTGAGCTCCTGCGGGATCTTGATGAGGACGAGCTCGTCGGTCTCGTTGGTGACGACGACGCGTAGCTTGTCTAGCGGCAGGCGGTGCTTGAGCTTGTAGGTCTTGCGCGAGGCGGCGTCGAGCACGTACAGCGCGGCGTCGGACGCCAGCAGCGCGCGCGCGCGCGGCTTGTACCCGCGCCGGTCGTACTTCACCGCCTCGCACGAGTACTGCGCGCCACACTCGTTAGTCAAAGTCAATGTCAAAAACCTTAATGTTGTCTTAAATTTTCGCGATTATTACACATTTAAATAAAACTACCAGGGTTTGCCGGGTACGGGTCACGGGTAGTCTACCCGTGACCACGAACACTGCAAAGTGCTCGAAACGTCGGGATGTTTAAAAATAATTAATATACGCGATTCATCCGTTATAATTAGTTTTATTTAAATGTCAAAAACCTTTATTCAAAATAGAAGTGTTTACACTTTCCTATTGATTGTCGATAATCTACCACCGGTTCGGAATATAATACCTCAGACCTGAGAAGAACCGGCGAAAGAAACTCGGCGGGATATTTTTTTTTTTTTTTATAATGTCAATTTTTATAATTTACAATAATAAACATGTTCCTGTTATTTGAAACAGCCTGGAGGCGATCATCTCATTCCCAAGGTGTGCAGTCAACTAGAAAGTCATTAGTGCTGTAATATCCTTTAGCACACAAACGCTCTTTAACGATTCTTTTGAATTTTATAATTGAATATTGTAGCGTTACTCGCTTACCTCACTAAGCCTTACGCAGCCGTGCGTGCGTGCGTGCGGGCGATAGACTACATACTACTACGATAGATTTTTGTTAAAACTTGAACAAGGAAAATCTCAAAATACTTCTTTGAAGATAATATTTGTTGTGATTTTACAGTACATCGAATATCTGGATCGAGTAGCGATCCATATTAATTGATAATATTGATATTTTTAAAATAATAATGTAACTCCAATTCAAAGATTTTCTAATCAAAAAAATGTTGCGATTATATAAATACAGTAAAATAGTGAGGCAACCGCAGAGTATATAACATGCTCACAATAAGCTTCTCGCCCGCGGGCCACGCCGGCGACGCCATGAACGTGTTCCGCAACACGCGTTGCTCCTCCGACAGGCGGTCGTCGACGAACCGCTCGCGGATGCTGCTGGGATAACTGTTCTTCTTTCCTAGAATATCAAAATACTATTGCATATTTCTTCAAAAAGATAGATAGATAAACTTCTTTATTGCACACACGTAAAGTTGACAATAAGTAAAAGAAATTGACAAGAGAAAACATTAGTATGCAAAGGCGGTCTTATCACTATTAGTGATCTCTTACAGACAACCTCAGGAGTAAAAAGCTATTATATTAGTAATACGTTAAGTGCATAGAAAGTTTATGTCAAAATAATAATAAGATGTTACATTATTATTATTATTTTTATTTATAAAGCAAAATGCTGGTATATAAATGTATTAATTACATTGTTAATGGTCCATCTTTGTTAGGTTAATCGAACCTAAAATATTTCAAAAGACAGATTCATTCTAATGTAGGCGTTCAGCAAGGAGATCCATTGGGTCCTGCTCTTTTTAGCTTAGGTATTCATAGCTGCATTTCGAATTTTAAATCTAAATTAAACGTTTGGTACCTAGATGATGGAACTATAGGAGGTAAAGTAGATGACGTTTTTGAAGATTTAATTAAAATTAAAGAACAATTTGATAAAATTGGTCTTAAATTGAATATTTGAAATAAATTGAATTTTTCAAAATGTGAAATTTTTTTTACGGACAATTTAACTCACAAAAATATTAGTTTGGCAATAGATAAATTTAATAAAATTGCACCTAACATAAAAATTCTTCATAAAGATACACTTTGCCTCCTTGGTGCACCACTATTTGATGAGGGCATAGAGCCTTCTCTTAACGAAAAAATTAAAATATTTTCGGACAATTTTGACAGACTGGGCATTTTAAATTCTCATATAGCTTATACAATCTTAAAACATTGCCTTTTCGTTCCAAAATTAATGTACATTCTACGTGCGAGCCCAATCTGGAAATATCCTAGTCTTACCAATCAAATCGATGCCACCCTTAAAAAAGCTTTAGAAAAAATTCTAAATTTATCTCTTGATGAATATTCTTGGACTCAAGCTACACTTCCCATTCCTTTTGGTGGCATCGGCGTGAGAAAAATATCAAGTGTAGCCCTCCCGGCCTTTCTCTCTTCTGTACATAGCATTTCAGACCTTTGTTCAGAAATTTTAAAATCAAAATCTGTAAAAATCATGAATGTTACTGAGGCGATAGAGACCTGGAAGGTAAAGTGCCCTAATGATGATATCCCTAAGGAAGTTACAAAACAAAAACTTTGGGATTCTTCATTGGTTCACGCTACACTACACAGTTTGACACAAAATTTAACAAGTGCTCAAGACCGTGCCAGGCTTCTAGCGTTATCATCTAAAGAGTCTAGTCACTGGTTGAATTCATTACCCTATAAAAATCTTGGGACACTTTTAGATAATGAATGTTTTCGCATATCGATTGGTCTCCGACTGGGAACACCTCTGTGTTCTGAACACAGATGCCCGTGTGGAAAGGAGGTAGACTCTTTCGGTTTACATGGTCTCTCTTGCCCAAGGAGTTCAGGTAGGCTTTTCCGCCACGGTTCTCTTAATGACATAATAAAAAGGGCTCTTGCCACCATCGACGTTCCTGTTCTTACTGAGCCTCGTGGAATTAGTCGTGATGATGGTAAGAGACCTGATGGATTAACATTGGTTCCCTGGGAACGAGGTCGGGCCCTTGTGTGGGACGCGACATTTGTTGACACGTTGGCCCCATTTCATATCCGAGAAACAATGTTAAGAGCCGGTGCCGCTGCGGAAAAAGCTGAAGCCAAAAAAATAACTAAATATTCGTGTGTTATATCTAATTACTTTTTTGTTCCATTTGCTGTCGAAACGCTTGGCCCTTGGAGTAGTGCAAAAAGCTTCATCAAAAGTATAACACCTCGCCTCATTGCCTCCACTGGTGACAGGAGGGCTGGTTCGTCTTTTGCCCAGAGGATCGGAATTGCGATTCAACGGGGAAATGCTGCTAGCATTCTTGCCACCATTCCACGCGGTCAAGATTTATACAGTAACTAGTTTTAGTTCCTATTTGTATATATATATTTAAGCATTTAATGTTGTTAATTCTTATGTTAATTAAACTGTTTAAAAAGACAGACGTTACTCTTGGTATAAATATTACGTATTAAATTATTTCGAAGATTGAAAAATATCTTTACCCTTGAACATATATGGTCCATCTTTGTTAGGTTAATCTAACATAAAATATTTCAAAAAACAGACGTTAATCTTGATACAAATAATGCGTATTAAATTATTTCGAAGATTGAAAAATATTTACCCTTGAACATCTTCTCGGCCAGCACCTTGAGCTCGAACTGCTTCTTGTCGGTCGGCGAGAGGGCGAGGCGGTAGTTCCTGGCGAGGTGTCGGCGGTGCAAGCGCTGCAGCTCGCGCGACGCCTGCTGGCAGGTGGCGGGGCACGCCGGCCACGACATATCCAGTAGCTTGGTCGGCAGGCGCGTCGACAGACGCTTCAGCCAATGCACCTTGGCTATGCCGAGGAACCGACGGTTTTCTGGGGTCTCGGGCCCGTTGCGTGTGATAAAACCTGGTACGGCCACATGACAACGTTTACAAACACATTTGTATGTCAAGAAAAGGTGCGAAATTTATGGAACAGGACCTACTATTTCTTAGATTCTATCTGATCTATTTAAATATTTACGTTCTAATTCGAGGTTTATTTTCAATATTTAAAACGTTCTCACATTTGTTTATCATAACTTTGCTCGATCAATTAGATAAGGTTTTGAAATACTAAAAGCACACCACGAGTAAATGAAAAGTACCGTTCGTATTTAATTGGTATTATTGCTTAGGCTACATTTAGCTGACGTATTCGAAAGAGAATTATTCAATAGAAATACAAGATATACATTTATATTACAATTCGTTTTACACTGCAAACACAGTGGACACAGCAGCAAAAATTTAAATTAACAAAATCCAGATATGGCAAAACTATAATGGTAAGTGTAATAATGCACCTTTGATGAAGGCCCTGATGACGTCAGCCGCCTTCCGCCTCCTCTCCTTGAGCCTCTGAGCGAGGAACCTCCTGACCCACTTCTGTATGACGATAGCGGCCGCTCTCATCTTGAGATACTGCTTTCGCTGCCAGTAGCCTCGCCAGCGACTTTGGATTATCGTGGCTATGTCGTTCTTCTTAATTTGATATGCGTCTTCGGTATCAAACAGAGTTTTTGGGAACCGGATG
This sequence comes from Vanessa cardui, assembly GCF_905220365.1. Lineage (NCBI taxonomy): Eukaryota > Metazoa > Arthropoda > Insecta > Lepidoptera > Nymphalidae > Vanessa > Vanessa cardui. The sequence goes on along the minus strand of NC_061134.1, from coordinate 1,763,057 downwards.
AAGATCTTTGTGCTAAAATAAATGCATTATTATTTATTATAAATAAGTTGGACAAAAGTGGTGTTTTAGATGGAATTTATATTTTTTCTTTATTATTATTTTTTTTTTTAAATAAAAAATATCCATCTTTCTGATGTAAACAACAACAAAGTTCCTTCTTCTCGCATTGCGCGATTTAAATTATGAAATATCAAAAAAAGATAAATTTCTAATTCTTCTAGAATTGGATAACATATATTAAAAATTTCTGAGCGGAAAGTTTTTGCTAGCTGGAGGAGAGTAGTAGATAAGAGCTGGCTTAACTTACTTGCCCATTCTGAACTCCTCCTTTTCGTATCTCATCGCTTCGACAAGTTTCTGGACGCCTTCTCTGGCGGGACCGCGGAAGTTAGGCCAAGTCTCTGGGCTCAGGCACTTGTATCTGAAAGAAACGATCATTTATATATTATTGCTAAGATGCTACAGCAGTTATTTCACAATGTTAGGGACGAGTGAACTTATTGGCTTTTGTTGACCTGTCTATAGAATAAAATAGGAAAAATTACAAAATTTTAATTAGTATATTGGCCAGCAAGTTACCGTTCGAGGAAGGCCTCGTAAGTCCGCCGGTACGCGAAGCCGGCGCGGCGCACTCGCAAGTTCTCCATCAGTCCGAGGTACTTCACTTGATGCGAAACCAGCTTGTCGTCGAAGTGCACTGTTGACGACGTATAATTTATTCGTTACGTTTGAAGACCACAAACATTCACTTATTTCTTAAATATAATTTAATACTTTGTTCTTACAGCCGCGTATAAAATCAAAAAAATCAAAATCAAAGTATACTTTATTCAAGTGGGCTTTTACAAGCACATTTGAATCGTCATTTAACAATTAAGTGAAGCTACCACCGGTTCGGAAAGTAGATTCTACCGAGAAGAACCGGCAAGAAACTCAGTAGTTACTCTTTTTCAACATTTAAAAAAAATACAGTCATGTTAGTTAATTTTGAAGTTAATACAATTATTAAATTAATATATCCTGCCTGGAAGTCAACAGGTATTAATAAAACAAACTAGTTTAGAAAAGAACGGATTAGACAAATCTGACACAGCTTTCTTATTATATAATATTTTTAGGACAAGTTGTAAAACTAAGTACTTACTAGGAGTTTTAAAATCATTGGGCTTGATGCATCGGATGTAGGACGGCTCCTTGCTGCTCAGGATCTTGATGAGTTCATTCAGTGAGTTCTTGAATTGAGTGATGGCTGTCTCTGGGCGTTTCTTGCTTGCCAGGTTGAGGTCCTGAGGAAAAGTTTATTTTAACAGCCACAGTTCTTTACCGATGTAAATTAGCCAAATGTGTACATATTATAGTGGAAAAGAATGGATGCAAACATAATTGCACTGAATCGCTAATTAACTGTCATAGTTAAATAAGATGACAACTGATATAATCAGTTCAGAGTGCTCAGGCGCAGGACTTTACGTGCTTTTTGACGGAAGACATTTAAACATGGTCAACCTCAAACTACGCACTGTTACAGGAAATCCTTTAGAGGAAAACGAGATTATGCTTTATTGAACTGACCAAAAATTAGAATTAAAAAATATTATTTTTGTGTAGAGTAATTACCAATATGGAGCCTGTTTAAAATCCTTTCAACATTTAAATAAATGGAAAAACATTGAGAAACTCTCTATATAGTGCTAATGTTTAAATTATATTTAGTATGTATTGATTGATTGCTTTTGATTACCTTTACTTCCAATTAATTATATAGTATAGGGATTAAGTGTCATTACAATTTCATGATATGTAAAACAAGTTTCATATTGAAGTATTTTTGACAAATGTGTCACCTTAAAGCAATCTCCAGCGATGTTGTTTCCACTGGACGCCATGACGCTTTGCAAGTCTCGGAACAACAGATCGTTGTTCTTTTCTATGAAGGTGTTGACGTTGTACGTCACGTCGCCTGCGTAGTGGACCAGGCAGAATTCCTGGTAAAAAAGATTTACATTTCATGAATATATTATGAAGTACGATTTCTGGATTCCTATATTAATGGAAAAGTTATTACTTAAAATGTCTTGCCAGTAGAGATTTTATGTTCGGCATATTTTATACTGATTTTGAAATTCTTTGTAATTGATCTAACATATTCAAAATGTGACAACAACAACAATAACAGCCTGTAAATTTCCGACTGCTGTACTAAGGCCTCCATCACGCTGTACCAATGTACATTGGTGGAATACACATGTGGCAGAATTTCTATGTAATTTGACACATGCATGTTCACGATGTTTCACCGCTGAGAACGAGATGAATTATAAACACAAATTAAGCACAAGAAAACAGTTGATGATTGTTTGGGCTAGAACCCGCAAACGTCGGTTAAGATGCACGCGTTCTACCCACTGGGCCATCTCGCCTTCGACTCAACTTGAAATCGTCATCGAATTTAAGTCTAGTAAGGACATAGTTTATACAAAGATAAGCCTGACCTGATCTTATTTTAGAGAATTTTATAAATCACTCACATCACGGCCCATAAGTTTCTGGGTTCGCGAGTCGACCTTCTGATGCGACTTGTAGTGCGCGTGTCCGTCCAGACGTTGGGACAACTTTTCCAGGAAGCTGAGGTCTGTCGCGTCTCCGGGGCGCAGACATTCGTCGTCCAGGATCGATATTATACCTAAATGAACATTACAATCTTTATTATTTTTACTAATCTGTCAAGATTTTTTAACTCAGTGCAAAATGCATATTTATTATTATGATTATTTTTTGCGCGAGTTTTTTTTAATTCTAGGCAGTATATAGAACAGAATATTAGATTTACTGGCGAGATAAATAAAAGATCGAAACCAGAATCCAAATAAGAGTCGGAAAAGAATGATGCATTAAATGTTCTTCAAATTACTTTGAGTATTTCCAAAGTAATAATATTTCGTTTAGTAAGAGGAAGTTTTGTATAAGATTTGGTAAGCTCGTAATTTATACCTCTATGTCTTTCTTCAATGAGATCACAAATTATGATGTTGTTGAAGTACTCGACCGGTTCCCATTCGATGCCCTCACGCAGGTACTCCTCCTGTTCTGACTTTAGAGTCAGCTGGATAAACAGCTGCTGTAGTTTTTCATTGCAGAAGTTGATGCAGAATTGCTCAAAGCTAGGGAGAAATTAGATAATATAATAATAACAGTCTATATCGATTCATTCGTTCACTATAGTTCAAACGATGTTTTTTGCTAAAAGTCTTTAATCAAATGGTTAATTAAAAGGCACTTTTTTATTTTTTTAAATTTGTTGTTACCTTGAAATAACATAGGCAACAAGTTAGTATCTTACCTATTTTTTGGGAAAATCTCGAATCCATAGATATCAAGTATTCCAATGACAGATGCACGAGGATCTTTTTCCTTGGGGGCCAACGAAGAGTTGACTCTGGAGACGAGCCATCTGAAGTGCTTCTCGTACAAAGCCTTGGCGAGCGCATCTCGTGCGTATTGCGCCTGTTCTAGGTCAAGGGGCGTGGTGACCACATCTCCACGAGCCTCGATGGTGCGGCTGGTCAGGGCTTCTCGAAGTTTAGTTGTGTTTATTTTCAAAAGCTATGGCGTGAGAAATGTATTATTACTGTATTTGTTTATTTACTTAGTGTAGTTTGAATTGTTTAGTTTATTTTCTAATGCGATAAAATTATCTTAAAAGTAACTTTATTGAATTACTAGCGACTAGCTCCGGCTTCGCACGGATGCATTACTAATAGTAAATATTCTACAGAATTTACGACATCATATTAGAAACATCTAAAATTATCAGTGTTTCTTTACTATGTAATCCATGTGTTATATATAAAAACCTTCCACTCTATCCATTAAAAGAATCGCATCAAAATCCTTTACGTAATTTTAAAGATCTAAGCATACATAGGTACAGACAGCGGTAAGCGACTTTGATTTATACTATATAATGATTAGCGAAAAGCAGATGCTAGCTAAGAATGTATAACTAATATTTTAGAAAAATTATTCCCAAGACCCCAATAAAAATATCGAATGAATTTACAAATGATCATTTACCTCAGCCACGTTTCCACTGTTGGCATCGTGATTTAGTATCTCAGCGTAACCTTTATCGTTCTGAACAAACTTCACGTTTCCGAGGTGCAACACGCTGGCGACTATCTCGAACATCTCCGTTTGCTCATTATCAGCTATCTCGATAATCTTCATCGCTTCCCTGACGGTACGGAATTGTTCCGCGTCATTCATCTTCTGACTATTTGGAGTAACCTATGGGTGATACATAATTTCCTTAAAGTATTACTGTTTTTTGGGCTATAGGTTTACGGACGAGCATATGGGCTACCTGATGGTAAGTGGTCATCTCCGTCCAATACATTGGCACTGTTATAAATATTAACAATTCCTTACATCGCCAATGCGCCGTCAAACTTGGGAACAAAAATGTTATGTCCTTTGTGCCTGTATTTACACTCTGGTCTCTGAGTACTGTTGTGTGGCGGTAGAATATCTGATGAGTGGGTGGTTCCTCACCAGACGGGCTTGCACAAAACCATACCACCAAGTAAAAACTATTATATCGACTACAAATATAAAGTTTTAATAGACTCACCATGTCAGTTGTGTATTTGTAAACTTCCGGTCTTCCCTGTAGCCTCAAGTGCTTCAGCAATTCCTGATCACCACCAGCGAGTAACTGGTAGAAGATATGGAAGTTCCTTTCACCAGACATCTGGCTAACTACTCTCGACTTTTCCAACAAGTAGTTTAGGATGTGTCCGCCTTCGGGGGCTCCTTCGTAGTTGAACTGAATGTCCATGTACTTGCCAAATCGACTGGAGTTGTCATTCCTGTGTGTCTTGGCGTTACCGAAGGCTTCCAGTAAGGGATTACTTTGTAACAGTTTGTCTTTGACATTTTCCACGTTGCGTAAGTGGTTGGTACGTGCCGCGATGTATTCAAGGACCTTTTTGGATGCTTCAGTCTTACCAGATCCAGATTCACCTGTTACGAAGAAGTTTTTTTCATTAGAAAAGATCAAAAATTATGTATGTGTGTGCTAGCATTGAAGAGTTTTGGGGTAGGTTATACATACGACATATTAAATTAATAATATTATACATATTAACACAATTTCACGTGTCATGATTTAATTTATATATAGTATAGTATAGAATTATAAATAGCTCATCTGATACTAAGTGGTCACCACCCTCTATAGATATTAGCGCTGGAGGAAATATTAAACCTTACATGCTCAATGCGACACCAAGTTTGGAAGTTTAGATGTTTGAGGCTGTAGTTATACTGGCTCACTTGTATATGTAAATGATTTTTCATATATTAATAACGTGACATCTACCTGAGATCAAGATGCATTGTTCTCTATGTTCATATATCAAAGATCTGTACGCATTATCGGCGATAGCGAATCTGTAACAAAAAACGTATTATTAGTTACTAAATGTTAAGTTAAAGAATCATTATTAATTGAGTTTTAATTTTGCAGTCCTATTAAACATATTTTTTGGAAAATTGGCAAAGGATTTGATTAACAGTGGGTTTTGCATGTTGTCACGCTTAATTAATTGAAAAAGATATGTGATAAAGGTTTCGGAGAATTATATACGAGATATTCTGTGAAATTATTAGGTAATAAAAAACTGACTTACAACTGACAACCTTATAAATTATAATAAATAATAATAACAATCTGTAAATTTCCCACTGCTGGACAAAGGCCTTTTCTTCCTTTGAGGAGAGGTTAAGAGCATATTTCACCACCCTGCGCCGATGCGTTTTGGTGGCAGAATTTCGTTAAAATTAGACATATGCAGATTTACTCGCGATGTTTTCCTTCACCACCTAGCTCGAGATGAATAATAAACATAAATTAAGCACATGAAAATTCAGTAGTGCTTGCTTGGGTTTGAACCTCATATAATAGTGATTTTTAGAGACATCAACTAGTTTCATTTCTTTATTCTTTCTTAGCTTATAAAGCAACATTCGAAACAAATATATTGTATATACTGTATTTAATACTTAAACATTATCACAAATATTTATAACGTTGTCTTAAATTTTCGCGATTATTACACATTTAAATAAAACTAATTATAACGGATGAATCGCGTATATTAATTATTTTTAAACATCCCGACGTTTCGAGCACTTTGCAGTGTTCGTGGTCACGGGTAGACTAAGATGACATTTGTCTATTTGAAGAACAAAGGAAATATTATTAACAACTACCGCCAACGATTTCTCAATTGATGTCTTGAGTAACGTTCCGGTTGCACGCAGAAGGCACTAACTGTATCTTTAGGTCTTGCAGTCTGTTGGATTTGGGATTTTAAATTTTTAATAAGTGGATCCCAGGTGTTAGAAAGTCTCCAACCATCTTCTCTATTGAAGTTCGGATGTTTTTGAATTTCAATAGCCTCGCGTATCATTCTAGGAATGAATCTGTGTTCTCTAGCGAGGATCTGTGGTTTATCAAATCGGATAAAATGGTTAGGTTTATCCAGAGCATGTTCACAGACTGCAGACTTTGAAGAACGCCTATTTTTGACATCTCCTATATGTTCCTTGACCCTGGTACCGATGCTTCTCTTTGTTTGGCCTATGTAAGATAAACCACACTCACATTCGAGTTTATATACTCCTGCAGTTTGTAAAGGGATATTACTCTTGATAGGTCTCAAGAACTGGCTCACTTTCTTATGAGGCTTGTAAACGGTTTTAATCGAAGCTCGCTTCAAGATGTTGCCAATCCTGTCTGTAACTCCTTTCACATACGGTAGAAATGCAGGTTGTCGCTCAACTGTGGGTGGCTTGGTATGGCTTCTGCGATGCTGGCGAGGCACGGGCAGCTTGTTCTGGTGGAGTGCAAGCTTGACCTGACGTAGCTCGTCCTCTAGGTGTTCAGCATCGCAGAGATGGTGGGCTCTCTGAAACAAAGATTTGCCAACGGTAGCTAACTGACTAGGGTGGTGGTGCGAGTCACCATTGAGGTATTTGTTGGTGTGTGTGGGTTTCCTATAAACTGTGTGACTTAATGTATTATCAGGATTCTTGATAATAAGGATATCAAGGAAAGCTAAAGAATTATTTGCCTCTAATTCCATAGTAAATTGAATGTTTTTATTTATAGAATTAAGATGTACTAAAAATGCAGATGTCAGATCACTAGGTAATATTGTGAAAGTGTCATCTACGTACCGTTTATAAAACCTAGGTGTTATTGGTCCGGAGCGAAGAGCCCTCTCCTCCAGGTCTTCCATGAATAAATCGGCGACCACGGGGGATACTGGAGAACCCATGGCTACTCCGTCAACTTGTACATAGAATTCATCATTCCACAATAAATAACCCGATGTGAGGCAGTGATGTAACAGCTCTGCATATTCAATAGGCATGTTGTGTGTCTGTAGCTTCCTCTTAACAATTTCGATGCAGTCTTGTATGGGTAAGCATGTAAACAATGACTGGACATCAAAACTAACCATTTTCTCGTTGTTGGTTAATTTAAGGTCTTTGATTTCACCAACAAACTGGTAAGAATCCTTGACATACGCCGCAGTGTGTCCTCGGAGGGGTGATAATATCCTTGCTATGTGTTGAGCCAATCTATATGTTGGTGTATCGATTTGGCTTACAATAGGACGCAGCGGAGCACCAGTTTTATGGATCTTAGGTAACCCATACAGTTTTGGCGGCTTTGCACATGTAGGCACGAGTGATTTTTTGTCCAGATTTAATTTCTCTTGATGTTTTGATATTAACGCGGATGTCTTTTTAAGAATATTATTTGTAGGATCTTTATTTACTTTTTTATAAGTTTTAACATCCGATAGAATCGCGGAAATTTTCTGGTTATAATCACACGTATCCATCACAACGGTCGCGTTTCCCTTATCTGCTCGGAGGACTGTAATGTCTTTATTGTTGCGTAGGTTCTTCAGAGCAATAGATTCATCACGAGTAAGGTTTCTTTTCGGTGGCCGGCTTCGACGTAAAACACTCGAGATGTCCTGTCGAATAGCTTCCGAGTCTTCCTTTGTGATGTTATTTTTGAAAAGACACTCCTCCACATTGCAAATAATGTCTTCAAACGGTATTTTGGATGGAGCCGGTGCAAAATTTAAGCCTTTATTTAAGATCCTCGCTAGAGAACACAGATTCATTCCTAGAATGATACGCGAGGCTATTGAAATTCAAAAACATCCGAACTTCAATAGAGAAGATGGTTGGAGACTTTCTAACACCTGGGATCCACTTATTAAAAATTTAAAATCCCAAATCCAACAGACTGCAAGACCTAAAGATACAGTTAGTGCCTTCTGCGTGCAACCGGAACGTTACTCAAGACATCAATTGAGAAATCGTTGGCGGTAGTTGTTAATAATATTTCCTTTGTTCTTCAAATAGACAAATGTCATCTTAGTCTACCCGTGACCACGAACACTGCAAAGTGCTCGAAACGTCGGGATGTTTAAAAATAATTAATATACGCGATTCATCCGTTATAATTAGTTTTATTTAAATATTTATAACGTCCAATATATCGTTAATTTTCGCATAATGTAGTCATTTTATCGTCGATATTGACCAGTCTATCGCTCTTAAGTGCTGATAACGAGATACCGGTGTGTATGAAACAATTCGAGTCGCTATGAAGTAATAGCCACAATTATTATCTTAGAAAGGTACCTATATAGATATGACTGAATTAAAATGATGTGTCACACATTCTAAATTCTTGTAATGTAATTTTATTTTATTGGCAAGGAAGCATTCATAATCAGAGAATCAGTATTTTAATCGATTTCAGTTTCACTAAGCAAAGAAATTTGTGCTGTATGATATTGACCATTTTTGAAATTATCTATATCAAAATCAAAATAAACTTTATTTAAGTAGGCTTTTGCAAGAACTTTTGAATCGCCATTTATTAATTAAGTGAAGCTACCACCGGTTCGGAAAGTAGATTCTACCCAGAAGAAAAGGCAAGAGTTAGAGTAATCTATAGTTAAACTGGCAGAATCACCTTCAAACCTACTACTAATTGCAATACTAAGTATTCATTTGACGGTAGAATATGTGATGAATATTATATACTAAAAAGGCCTGCACATTTTCATCATTTCATAAATGAATCATTTGTACGGCAGCTATTTAAATTTCGATAAATTTTTAAATGCTTAAATATCGTTCATCCAGAACGACATCGTCACAAATAGTTTGTCAAACTATTGAAACAATAATTCTGACAATATTACTCTAGAAAGTATGTAAGAAACGAGATCGTTTAGAATGAAAAAGTCATTTTAGAGATTTTTGTAATTGTGACGATGTCGTTCTGGATGAGCGATATATACAAATATGAACTAAAACTAGTTACTGTATAAATCTGGACCGCGTGGAATGGCAGCAAGAATGCTAGCAGCATTTCCCCGTTGAATCGCAATTCCGATCCTCTGGGCAAAAAACGAACCAGCCCTTCTGTCACCAGTGGAGGCGATGAGGCGAGGTGTTAAACTTTTGATGAAGCTTTTTGCACCACTACTCCAAGGGCCAAGCGTTTCGACAGCAAATATATAGACAGTAGATATATTCAGTTAATTTATTATCGTCAATTAGAAGCGTCGGTTTCTCATTCAACGGACTATGGAAGAAAATATAACTGCATTTATATTCAGGCACAGGTTACATAATAAATGATATATGCTGCATTCTACAGTATTTGCGTGTTACCGAAACCATATGAGGTACTGTTAATGCCTATATTCATTAAATGTTTAATCCGTCATGATACGCTCCTTTAATTTTATTGTTGTTATTATTCATGTATGTAAAAATGATTTATGTTAAGACCTGAATTACTATGCATAAAGTCGAATATATTTTTTTTGAAAACAACATTTATGTTTGGAAATTTATTATATAGTTTAGCTTTTCGAATTTGGAAAAATGACTAGATGTTAATTTTACTCAAGTGTATTTAGGTCTAATATATATGTGTGATTTTCGAGTCTTTATAATTCACGTGCTAGTTGATGGAGATGATGTATCGTAAGAAATGCAGTAGAGTGTGTATATCAGTCAGTGTGTATAGGTCATTTACGATCTTTAACTTATTGACAGTCTGTGACACTCATCTATTATAACTTAGATTAAAAAAAAATGTGAGACAACATCCCATACATTACTCTGATCCCAATGTAAGTAGCCAAGGCACTTGTGTTATGGGAAATCGGAAATAGCGGCGGTACCACAAACACACAGACCCAAGACAACATAGAAAACTAATGATAATCTACATCGATCGCCAGGAATCGAACCCGGGACGTCGGAGTGGGGTACCCATGGAAACCGGTGTACACGCCACTCGACCTCCATGGTCGAGTGGTGGATAAAAAAAACTTTAATGATGGATAAGTAAATGTCTATAAATATCTATAATATTTCACAGAAATTCTGCCACATGTGTATTCCACCAACCCGCATTGGAACAGCGTGGTGGAATATGTTCCAAACCTTCTCCTCAAAGGTAGAGGAGGCCTTTAGCCCAGCAGTGGGAATTTACAGGCTGTTGTTGTTGTTGTTGTTGTTGTTGAAGTAAATATCAAATAGTACAGCTCAAAATATTTGTTTCACGAATTTTATTTGCTTAAATATGATTATAATTATTGCACTGCGAAAAGAAGGGCCGGCTTTTTTTAAATAAAAACAATCAATCAAAAAACAATCTTCCGCTGTTATTTATGTTACTGCACTGCACATTGTTACTATGTGAAAAAAGGTATAACGTTTATACTTTAAACCTCATTATTCAAAATACGATTTGGACGTTTTAGTGATTCTTTATTTCCATTGCCGACATTTCTAGAAACTCAATGTATACGTATATTTATTATACAATTAATGTACCTTAACAATTAAATGCATACTTTTGTTATCTACACTTTAATGGAAAATGTGTTTCGAGTACATAGATTACAATGAGTATACGTGATACAAGTATTATTGATACGATATCGAATATTATTGCCTTTATATAAATATGCCTTCCAAAGCTTTTATTTGGTAAATAAACCTACTATTTAACACTAAACTAGTTCCTATACCAAGTCGTATTTTTTTTATGGTACAGGTTAGCGTACGAGCATATGGGCTACCTGATGGTAAGTGGTCACCATCACCCATAGACCATGACGCTGTAAGAAACATTAACTATTTATTTATTTATTTATTTATTTATTAAGATACACCATCGACTTATCATAATAACTAACACAATATTATAATGCACTAAATATACAATCCAGTATGATTTGCCTTTACAGGTGTATACAACATTGTTGGCATTTGTTTGTGTGCGATTACATTATTATATTCCTTACATCGTTAATGTGCCACCAACTTTGGGAACTAAGATGTTACGTCCCTTGTGCCTGTAGTTACACTGGCTCACTCACCCTTCATACCGAAAACACAACAATATTGAGTACTGTTATTTGGCGGTAGAATAACTATCACGTATTGATATTTGCCGAATTTTTCTCTTCTTACTTCTCGAGCACCATTCTGCCATATAGGCATTGGTAAATATACATATTTTTGGTAGTATGGCACAATTTCATTAGAGACGAGTTTTCCTCACGATGTTTTCCTTTACAGAGTAAGAGGTCAAAGTCAAGGTCAAAGTTGTCCATGTTTGTTGACTTTGAATTTTAATGTTAAAAAGGAGTAATTGCTGTTTCTTGCCGGTTCGTCTCGGTAGAATCTATATTCCGAACTGGTGGTAGCTTTACATAATATGGCTAGATGATATAGCATTATGAAATTTAGGTGTTTTTATTAATAGGTCATTTCAAGTAGTAGACAATAGTATAACAGACTAGTATTTCTAGTGAAGTTTAGGCAAGGCCAAAGTATTATATGAAGTAGAATATATTTTGTCTGTACTTGATATGACTAATATTTTTTTTTTGTAATTAAAAAAAAACGATTATATTTGACTGAGATATAATTACTTAACTTTTCTTCAATGATGAGTGAGCAGTATTTGATTTTGGAACGTAGCCTTATTCATGCATGTGATAAGGGAGATTAAATATTTTTGAATTCGAAAATTAAAATGATGTCAAAATGTTCTTATTGTATCAACATTTTCAATATTTATTTACAGACGAGTTACGGTAGGTTAATTAAAGAACCACTTGACCATAAGATCACTAAAGCCACATGACTTTGTATGGTTTTTATGGTAAAATGTGATAATAAGCCGTTTTAAAGAGTCGCTTTATGGACAGGTCTCTAGTTAATTAACTTACTTGTTCTCCCGTTTAATATGCTGAACGATACAATGTCTTAGCAGGTAATTTGACCTGTCTGACTGTCAAAGAATCCTAGCTATGTGAAAGTCGCCAGTTCGATTCGGTGTCCTATTGTCGTAATTACTTTTAACAGCGAATTATTTATACTGAAATTCCGTGTGGGAAAATTTCAGATATATTCCAAAATTAGGAAAGTAAACTGTCTGACTGTCAAAGAATCCTAATGAGGTAAAAGTTGCCAGTTCGATCCGGTGCCTTATTGTCGTGTCTAGTTTTAATAGCGAATTATTTATACTGAACCAGCTGAGGGAAAATTCCAGAAGCATTTAAAAATTAGGTAAGTAAACTATCTCACTATCAAAGAATCCTAACTAGGTAAAATTCGCCAGTTAGATCCGGTGTCCTCTTGTCGTATCTACTTGTAACAGCGAATTATTTAAACTGAAATTCCATGTGGAAAAATTCCAGAAATATCCCAAAATTAGGAAAGTAAACTCTCTGACTGTCAAAGAATCCTAACTAGGTAAAAGTCGCCAGTTCGATCCGGTGTCCTGTTGTCGTGCCTACTTTTAATAGCGAATTATTTATACTGAACCAGCTGTGGGAAAATTCCAGAAATATTTCATAATTTGGTAAGTGCTTGGATCCACTGGATTATGTGGGTCTTTGCTCTCTAAAAGTCAACTAGGTTATCTCTGCTCTGTCTTACTAGGATTATAACTATTGTCTAAGTTAGTGTATTTTATAAACTGAATTGATACTTACACGTGCGGTGGAGCTTCAAAGAAAGCTTTCTTGTAATATAACTTTTGTTTTTCTTCAGTGTAGATCGGCAGGTTCTTGTATGGATTCACGGATATCAGCACATTTCCGATGTACGTCTATAACAAAATAAACACATTATTTATATTAATTATTAATAATTCATTCATATATAACCCTAGATGTCGCCAGTGGCTTTAGAGGTTATCCTCAAAGTTAGACATAAAAGTAGACACCCTACCTAGGAGTTCAATTTTCGTTTCATACCAAATATTATCAAATTTGACTAAGTGGTTATAACAGCAGACTAATGCATTTATGATATTAATAAAGACGTATAAAATTCTACTCGATTATTTAATAACTCATAAAAACATAATGTAGTCTTAAATTTTACTGACTGACTGACTGACAGACAGACTGAACAGTCTACCCGTGACCACGAACGCTGTAAAGAAGTCGAAACGTCGGGATGCCAAAAATAATTAATATACGCGATTCAAATCCGTTATTACTAGTTTTATTTAAACATTAATGTAATTAAATATCGAGGAGATAGAAAAGTTTGATTCATGTTAATGTCCTTGTTTTTAAAATTATCATTTATAATTACGACAGATTAAAACAAAAGTTGCAGCAAAAACAAAACGATTCGTTGTTCTCACCGATGGTAGCATTGAATTCTACGCGTGATTCAAGTTTTGAAAGTGATCTTGTAATGCATTCTGATAGGAATATTTTTAACGACTAGTTCGTAGCTCAAAAATCTGTTCCGAATCCTAAAAGATATCATGTTCACTACGCTTCGTTATTATAGGAACCGGGTATTGTGCCAGTTGATTGACACGTTGAGTCGTATTTTTTAAAGAAAACGTTATAATTTTATCTGATAGGTCAAAGCAAAAAAATTTTTTGGACAATTGACCGATAGAGCCATCCCCGTTCCTTTATCGGACTACTAGGCGCATACAAAAGTTTCATCCATTCATTGTTGACATACCCAAAAGTCGAACTACACGATTTGTCAGCTCGTTTTTGGTAAGAGTCGCTAAGATTTGAAACGACCTGCATCTGTTTTTCCTTATACAAGTTGAACTCCCGAGCCTTTAAAAGTAGAGTGAACAGGTTTCTTTTGGATGGGCGTGTACCACCTTCGTCTTTATCTACACTTTCCATCAAGTGAGATGGAAGACAAATGCCTATTTCATACAAATACGTCAAAAATTTTAAATATGTACATTAGGTATCTTAAACATTAGTAGGCCAGGTATATCCGGCTCCGGGCGTATGTACGTGAGACCTATTAACTGATGTCTTCGTATTTCTCGTTATATGTGTCGCCCTTAAACTTGTTAACTTTGCGAACCGATCACACAGGTTTAGTGACTTTTTATGGCACAATTAATTCGCCGTATACAACTCGTTTCCCAAAACGTTAATAAAGGAGTTGTAATGTCTTGAAACTAATTTAGGTGCATATGTTTGTTAAACTATAAAACCAAATCATTTTTTTTTAATTTGACACTCCCATAGCGTGTAAAAAATGTAACTAATGGTAGATACAAATTTATCAGCTGAATTTCAATTATGGATTTTTCACAGGTTTTTAGAAAGAAATAATCAAGTTTATCATAGCAATTGATTTAAGATAGATGGTCTAAATAATAAAACGAGAAATTATGTAATCCATCTAACCATGCCTATGTGCTTAATTTTATATAAAAAGTAGATATATATTATTGAGGAAAGAAGGGGCGAAGAAGAAGGAACCTTGATGAAGGCACATTGATGACATCGATGATGATGGCGCGACGGCCACAGAAGAATAAAGAAATATGGGTAATATCTTCATAAACTTACGTAAATAATGTTCTCATGGAATCGTTTCTTCAAGTTGTCAATGAAGGCTGCTTCGGAACGGAAGTCTTCGAGCAGTACGAAGTCCTGTACGCCCACCCGCTCCCGATGCTGTAGGGCGTGCTCCATCACGCCTTGCACGGACACCGGACGCAGGTATCTAGAACCAGAAATGATAATCAAAAAAATCTTCATCATCATCATCATCATCAACAGCCTATTTTTGTCCACTGCTGGACATAGGCCTCTCCCAGTGCACGCCACTGTGGTCTTTCGTTTTATATTTCATAAAAATCTAATTTAATAAAATGCTTCTTAGAAACTACGCCGTATTGCCACAATTGGTGATAGGAGGGCTGGTTCTTTTTAGGCCAGAGGATCGGATTTACGATTCAACGGAGAAACTATGCATTTCATATTTGTATATATCTAAGAACTTGGAAGTTATTAACTGTTACGTTAATAAACGATTAGTATCTTTATATATAAAAAAAATATATTTATCTTTAAGTATATGTATGTCGTATGTTTCCTTATGCTAGGAATATATCAAATTAGCCAAAGTAATAAGTGCCCATGTCAAAATATGATTGTCTGTGGTTATTACATAAGAAATGCGAAATAGCTCTGTTTTGTTTGTCTGTCTTTGCATGTAATAATTATGTACAGTGTAATTAGTAGTTAAATAAGACAAAAACTCAACGATAACAAAGCGCGTTAATGCTAAACAAAAATGTACGACGAATAATCGTTTTACATAAAACGTCAGACTTTAGACTATTCAGACGACAAACAAAATGATTTGTCAAATGAATTATTCATGTAACTAGAAGTTAGTGTAAATATGACTCAGGATATTGCCAAAATACATCGCAGAATTTGTCATTTTTTTATCAAATCCGTTGTTGGTTGATTTCCTCGTATCATATTGTGATATACTAGTTGTCACTTGCGTCTTATAGGTTAGTCGTTACTCGTGCTCAGCGGTGAAAAAAACATCGTAAAGAAACCAGCATGTGACAAATTTCATAGAAATTCTGCCACATGTGTATTCCACCAACCCGCATTGGAACAGAGTCGTGGAATATGTTCCAAAGCTTCTTCTCAAAGGGAGAGCAGGCCTTTAGCCCAGTAGTGGGAATATACAGGCTGTTGTTGTTGTTACTCGTTAGGTATAAAATAGTTTACTATCGGCTACGGAGCTTAAGGTCGCTACACGCCAAATTTCATCAAAATGGGTACAATGGTTTGTCCATGAAAGAGCAAACAGACTGAAATACAAAGGGACAGATAGGCAGAGATATTTTTTCATTTATATTATTAGTATCGATAACTTCGTGGTCTTATATTAAAATTCTATACATTCTCGAAAGCAAGTTGTTCGGGCTATTTGTAATGCAATGTCAAAATAAGCTGGAAGGAACCTAGGATATAACATTATTCTGTGGCTTTATTGTTACGAAGATTACTCAATTAATCCGGATTCAGCTTGTCACTTAAAACATTGATTAACTTTGTCTGACCTATAAATTTGACGCCTACTGCTTTTTTATATATGTGATATACATATTTATATTTCGAAGATTCTTGGAGCCTAATAATACATATGATTATTTATTAAACAGTTTGTCTTCATAACTGATATTAAAATTATAGTTTGATGTAAATGCAACTTTGATTCCGCCAAAGATGTTTTGGCTGAGAGGGCAGAATTCAAGTAACCCCAGATTTTATCAGATACCGGAACACTGCAATGTTTTTGTTTCTTATCTATTCTTTTGGTGCAGTCTTGGACTATCTCATGTACGTACATATTACGTGATAGGTTTGACGATTCACAAAAACGCCTATTAAAACAACAATCGCAATACTATAGATTCCTACCAAATTATTTATACGAATTTTTAGCGACATGTTATGACATTTCTATATATTATTATTTCGAATTATGTATTAAAAGGTATACTTAAAATTTATTTCAGTAAATTTATACTTTAGATTGGGCCAATATGTGTTCTCGACAAATCATTACATAGTATAAAACAAAGTCGCTTACTGCTATCTGTCCCTATGTATGCTTAGATCTTTCACATTTCGCAACGGATTTTCATGCGGTTTTTTTAATAGATTCAGTGATTCCAGAGGAATGATTTTGTATATAATACATGGACAATATAGTAAAGAAACAAGGAAAAATCTGAAGTATGTTTAGTATCAGCATCGCATCCGAACGAAGCCGGGGCGGTTCGCTACTTACTTATAAAAAAATTAATTGAAAACAATACTGTATTTTTATATTTTTTTGTAATGAGACAACATGTTTTTTTTTTATCGAACATATTAATAAGGTGTCATCGATTTTTTAATGGATGTCGATAGTAATTGCTTCAAACTCGGAGTGTGTTAAAAATGACCTTTTATCAGTGTGTCTTGAAGACAGCGGAAGGCGTGTTATTGTTGATACGGATACGTCATTCTCGTTTCTCTCGTATCGAGTAGATAACTTTGCACAGAGATATGTACTTGAACATGATTAATTTTATTTGTTTTTTTTTATATGCCAGCATCGCTATTTGTTTACTTGGTAGTCAAGTTGGTCGCCAAGTTGGTCGCCAAGGTGGTCGCCAAGTTGATCGCCAAGGTGGTCGCCAAGTTTGTAGCCAATTTGGTCGCTAAGTTGGTAGCCAAGTTGGCCGCCAACTGGTACTAACCGTATATTCAATCGCCAAGCAGCAATGCTTAGTATAGTTGTCTTCCGGTTTGATGAGTGAGTATGAAAAATTATATGCACAAGACAATATTTTAGATACTAAAGTTGGCGGCGTATTGGCGATGTAAGAACCGATCAATCAGGCCCATTTGCGCTTCCGTCTATTGAAAATTATTGTTATTTTGAATACTTAGTCTCTCTTTTTGAAAATAAGTTCACTTCGTTAAAGAAACGTGTATGAATCCCTTTCGATCGTTCTTTTGAAGAGAAGATTAACTCAACTAGCTGATTCAAGGCGGAACAGAGGATATACGTTTGGAGTGAGTAAGTATTCTCACGTCGAACTCAAAATACCACTAAGCCAATATACATAAAACTTGTACCAGAAGATGCAAAACGTTTTAAAGATTTAAGTATGTATTATAGATCTGTTTTTTTATGAAGGCACGCCCCTCAACGTTAAATTATTGACATGCATGAGTGACGCTCGAGTTTCGAGAGACCAACATAATATATTATATATTCGGCTAAGAGGAACGACAGCAAAAAATTAAAAATTAAATTAAATTAGTTCATTAAAATATTTTTAAAAGTAATTAATTTAACGTGGAGAAGCTTCGTGTATTAATAGTTCTATTTTTAATAAGAAGCTATGTTTTGGAGTAATATTTCGTGAATTATAAAATAACATATTTTTGATATATGAATCAGATATACTTTTAGTAAAATACATGTTGATTACCAAGCAGGATATATTATATACATATATAATTGTATTTGGCTAACATGATATTGTACTTTAAATTTGGAAAAAAAAACATAGTTTGTAAAATGACTACTCAAAAAGCCTAGTTGAATAAAATCAAATCAAAATAAACTTTATTCAAGTAGGCTTATACAAGCACTTTTGAATCGTCATTTTACAATTAAGTGAAGCTACCACCGGTTCGGAAAGTAGATTCTACCGAGAAGAACCGGCAAGAAAATCAGTAGTTACTCTTTTTTAACATTTAAAAAATACAAAGTCATATTAGTTAAATACATTTATTTGATTATTATATTTTGATTTTATAAAGTTTTCCTTCAAATTGTTAGCCCTATAAACCAAATAAAGCCAACTAAAATTTGCATACTGATAAATAATCTAATATTTCTCGTGTAGGAGATAGTGAATATCTAAACACAATTACGTGTACACAAAAAGTACAAAAACATCACGTAACCGATAAGTAATCGCTTTGTAACGACAGTGTAAAATTAATTTTTATAGTAATAAAGTATTAGCCGAAATTATTATTTAATTTTTATCAGTCAAAATGACATTTTATTTTTTAATTTACTATTTTGTTAAAAAATAATAAATAATATAGATAAAAATTCAATCGCAGCGCTTTCGGGTTTTGTCAAACCATTAAACCCACAAAAAAATATCATCAAAATGGGACCTGCATTTTCTAAGACGTCCAGTCATACACACAAGTACAGAATAATTATATATACAAAGATATATAATGTTACTGGACTTACCGCTCACGTTGTTTCAAAATCCTAAACAACAATCCACAGTCACATTCTTTTGGCTCACCGAAGCCCATTTTTAAAACACGCTATATACGAAAAAGAAAAAAAAGTTATAAAATAAAAATAAAAATTTCTATTTATTTACACATGAGGTCTAAATGAGACCAAGTAAGAGACTGCGGGGCGCGAGATAATTTCGAAATAATCGCTATAAATACTAATGGGCCTGGGAACCGTAAACATTGTCGATGTTACGGATGCCCATATCGTACCTATCCAGGATAAGATAATATTTCGCATGAACGCTTTAATTTAAAATTGTGGTTAATTTGTATATCATTTAAATGATATGTCATTAGTAGTCGCCGGGGCTTTGCATGCGTTTTAGGGTGTTGGCTGTCACGTATCAGGCAAAAAAAGTATATCCTCGTCCTTTCGTGGAGTTTAACTTTGCTTCTTAGCTATCTAAGCTGAGATGAATTTAACAGCAGATTTTTAACAGCTTATAACTTTTACAAGTAAGGTATTTTTATTTCTCAATATTACTGACCTAGATGCAATATTATGGTTATATTTCTAGAAAATATATAGAACGGTAACCAATTATTATGTAGTGTTTAAGTTAACTTAATTTGTTACTTTTTAACCGATTTAAACTCGGGATTACCTAGTTTCTACTAATCCACGCTACATTGTTCTGATGCCAAAGCAAAAAGATTCCGCAAGAATTCAAATCGTATTCCTTGGGAATTGTTAACAACCGAATTATAATACGAATTTTGGATCTGTGTGTCCTATACACAGATCCAGAATTCGCGAGGCCAGATGGCCCAGCGGTTAGAACGCGTGCATCTTAACCGACGATTGCGGGTTCAAACTCAGGCAATCATGAATATGAACATGAGAATGTTCATGTGCTTAATTTGTATTTATAATTCATCTCGTGCTCGGCGGTGAAGGAAAACATCGTGAGGAAACCTACATGTGTCAAATAACACAGAAATTATGTCACATGTGTATTCCACCAAATCGCATTGGAACAGCGTGGTGAAATATGTTCCAAACCTTTTCTTCAAAGGAGAAGAGGCCTTAGCCCAGCAGTGGGAAATTTACAGGCTGTTGTTGTTGTTGTATCCTTTACCATATATTATTATTATTATAGTTAGTGAAGAATGTCACATTCAAATTTCACGTGCTCTGTGGTGAATTTCGAGTTATTTTGTAACAGAATAGATCCGATTAAGAAATTATCAAAATGTTTTTTATTATCTTGGTTATTTGATCACGTCCAAGGAATTATAAAGTAGGATTAATTAGTCGAAGTTTATTTGTTATTTTTAACTAACGACATTATAATTAATTCAACAAATATCCTATTAATTGCAAAACATCTTCATTATTTGTCATCGAAACACAAATAACGCGATAAAATAAGTTAATTACAATGAATATAATTTGTAACAGTAACGTGTGTCATAAGAGCGCGGACTTAAAACGTGTCCTAACGTGACATGGTGGCATTATAGTCCCTTTCGACATTTTATATTTTAATTCTTATTATATTACTAACTAAGCTTTGATCATGTTTTAGAGGTCGGTCCTTGGAGTTTTAACTTGTTTAATAACAAACTTAATTAAATGCGGTTCGGTTATGTGGTCGTGAAAGTGCAGAATATACAAGCGTAGTTGTTGTTACATTTATAATAATATAGTAAAGTAAAGTAATAGCCTGTAAATTTCCCACTGCTGGGCTAATGGCCTCTTTCAATGCGGGTTGGTGGAATGCACATGTGGCAGAATTTCAATAAAATTAGTCACATTCAGGTTTCCTCACGATGTTTTCCTTCACCGCCGAGCACGAGATGAATTATACACACAAATTAAGCACATATATATATAGTGGTGCTTGCCTGGGTTTGAACCCGAAATCATCGGTTAAGATGCACGCGTTCGAATTACTGGGCCATCTCGGCACATTTATAATACAATAGATTGAAATTTTGGAGGATTAAACTCACTTAAATGTTAGTTTGTATTGGAATTGTACACCTCATTCATCAAAATCTTTCGAAGTAATTATGGTAAATAAATAACGAAATACCCGTTTAAATTCGTAAAACACACAAATTAATTTTTGGGCACATAATGGCACATTAAACAATTATTTAGTTTAAATTAATGCGTTAACTAATTAGATGATCTAATGATAATGTGATGTTAATTAGTCTAATCCTTAATAATTTGCCAAGGCGAAAACAAAAAATTGTTAATGTTAATAAAATGCAGATTAACAACGCAAATAATATCTGTCTTTGTCATTCATAATGGATTAGGTTATGTCAAACAAAGACAGCATATAATTTATTTTTTAGACAAAATTTACATCACCCGAACTAAAGAGCTTATGTAGATTTGTGCCTGAACATATGAGATAACTCTTTTATATGGTAGGCGTATAGCTACCACCCATAGATATTGGCGGTAAGCAATATTAACCATACCTTATATCGTCAATGTGCTATCAACTAAGATGCTGTTGGAACATAACGATACACATAATATGGCAATATAATATATGAGGAGTACCAAGGACTTGCAGAAGACGTTACTCAATAAAGTTCCCAAGGTTGCTGATGACAGCGCAGTTACTATGTTAGGGGTGGTTAATATTTCTTGCCAATCTCTAAAGCCGGTAGTGACTTACCATTAGTGGCATAAGGAAGTCTGTCGAACAATTCGAAAGAAAAAATGCTACAACGGGCCGGGTTCAAATGGGTGACCAGGGATAAAGGAAAGGTCGTACTACGAGGGAATAGCATTGGATAATGGAAAGCGAACTATGATGAACGAGCCAGCTAAGCTTGTTCGACGGCAAACTCATTTTGGTTATTTATTATGGAATTAGACAAATTTAAACGAATTATTTCAAACACATTTGTCATGTATTACAACAATGTGATAAAACAATATGAATTAGTAATATCGATATTTCGAGAATTTACTTGCACGTTTATATCAATAATTCGTGTAATTGTTACAAAATTAGTAGTATTGTGAAAGATATGGCGTTTTTTTGTTTCACACGAAGAAACTATCAAATTAGGAGGCAATAGTTCCACTCTCATGTCCCAGCGCTGTTCAATCAACCCCCCCCCCCCCAATCAAGTTAGGTTATTAAACCCTGCGCTACAGTTTAGTCAATGACAATTTGGCAGAACTACAGTTTTTTTTATAGTTTTCCGTTTCAGTGTACTTTGTTTCGATATTCCCTAAATAACATAACAATATTTATTTCACAAAAATATCATCTGTCTCCCTCAGTTTAAATGACATAGTAATCAAACGAAGCACAGATCATGGCTATCCTTGCTAGGCTAATTAAATAACCTGTGTTAAGGATAGTCAGTACTCTTCCCGATACATACATGGCCTCTATTTATAATTATATTTTTTGTACTTAATTTTTCTTCCAAAGCTCTCTATAATTTATTAATCAAACATTCTAATATTGTAATAGGGTCGTCTGAAAATAACAAATCTTCAAGGTTTTCTCGAGATTACGGTAGAACAAATATCAACGGATTTTAAGTCCGTTGATATTTGTTTTTTTTGTTATATTACTTTATCTTTTGATTTCGATTCAGTAGACAATGACCAGTAGGTATACGTGTTCAAAATCTCAATATAAACAATAAATGTGTTTAGATTTGAGAATGGAATACCTGTTGTTACCAAAACAATTTACCCTACTAAAGTAAACTTATAGCTAACACAATACAATTACATTAGTAGGGTATCATGGAAGATTGTTTGGGTTGTTACCACCTACCCATCATATATTCGTTTTCCAAACAGCAAGGAGTGAGCCCGTGTACAGGCACAAGGAACATCTCAGTTCTCAAGGTTATATTGGTTATATAAAAAAAAATAAAGCAACAGCCTGTACATTTCCCACTTCTGAGATAAGGCCTTCTCTTCCATTAAGGAGAGGGTTTGGAACATATTTCACCACGCTGTTCCAATGCGGGTTGGTGGAATGCAAATGTGGCAGAATTTCGATGAAATGAGACACTAGCAGGTTCTAACTGCCGGGCCATCTCAGCTCATATCATAAAAAATAGTTAATCTTTATATTGTGTCAAAGTCTACGATGACTACTTACTATCAGGTCTCCTATACATTCGTCCAATCTATGCAAAAAGGAAATAGTTATTTACCCAAGTAGTAACAGTCTTAACGATCCAACTGATCATTTACATATACGTTGATAAACGTATTTGGATTTCATACAAAAAAGGTCATAAGGTCTAACACCTGTCCTCATATGCGTGTAAAGCTGCGGGCGGTAACTAGTTGAATATATAATTTTGTCTATTATTACGTTTAAAAGATTGCCTCGCTAATATTGCAGTCATCGAATTATGACATAGATTAAAATTAACCCTTGTTTTAAGAAGGTTTTTAAATTATTTTTGGTTTGGATTTTTATAAGTTGAAATTTATGAAAAATTAGTATTTCGGTTTGAAATAATAGGAAAGTTTTTTATGTATTTATTATGGAATTCTGAAAACGCTTACATCGGATGGTATGTGATGATTATTCCAAAAAGTATATTAGCCGCGTGATATTTAGAGAATGTCAACTTGCTGGCATTCGCGTA
This sequence comes from Vanessa cardui, assembly GCF_905220365.1. Taxonomy (NCBI): domain Eukaryota; kingdom Metazoa; phylum Arthropoda; class Insecta; order Lepidoptera; family Nymphalidae; genus Vanessa; species Vanessa cardui. The sequence goes on along the minus strand of NC_061134.1, from coordinate 1,739,184 downwards.
AATATCATGGCATTAGGTACACGTCTTTCATATTCAGTTGACATATTTTTAAGGCGCCAATATTTTTCTTTAGCTATTTGTTTCCAGCGAAAAATGTCGTGAGCATAAATAAACCCAAGCTAATTTTCTGTTCTCAATTTGATTTAGTTTTTTTTTTTAATATTTTTGCTCGAAAAAGTTTTTATTTACCTGTGTTTTAAGCAAACCATAAATACGGATTTTGAGCAAAAACTGTACTACGTTATGTTCTAAAAAGTTATATATCATGATTAATTATAAATATTTTGTATGGAATTAATATGATTCCTCCGATTAATAGTTATTAAAAAAAACTAATACATTTTAAAAGATTTATGATGTTGCTAATAATATGATTTATGAGTTCTGTAATATTTCTTTTTATAATCTACATACGAGTACATAGAATAAATATCACAAGTCTAAGCATAAGATATTTAGTCTGTGACAGCGATCTACGGCTTCTCCTCAAAACGGATTATTGGTCTGAGTAAGCAGGTCAGTATATTTTTTAAACAATATTTGTTTCTTATATCACTCAGACAAATAAAATTGGACGGATTTTGTCAGCCATTTTAATGTTTTATGTAATGATTTTATCATTGTGACTGTGTGTCATTGTAACTTATTATTTTAAATAAATAATAATAAATGATAATCAAATAAATATATTTTGAAAACTTATTCAGGTATTAGATATTAATTATGCAATTATATATATAAAACATATGATTTATGAGTAGTCGAGAACACTCGATTGTTACTTGGAATTTTATCAGTGTAGACTTATTTTAATTAATTTCGTAATTAACGGTTAAGTAACGGGTAAATAACATCGTGAGTAAAATTCTGTAAGTTGAAAACAAATTCCATCACATGTGTTTCCATGCATGTGCGTTCAGCTAACATTAGTGTGGTAATATAAGTTATAAGTCTTGTCTTCAAGTATAATGGAGGCTTTTGCCCAGCAATGAGACTTACCGCCAGTGGAAAGTAAGTCAAAGTCAAAAATCTTTATTCAAAATAGAAGTGTTTATACTTACTTATTGACAATCAAAAACCACCGGTTCGGAAATTAACACCTCGGATCTAGAAGAACCGGCGAAATTAACCGAGCGGGATATATATTTTTGCTTTTGAAGAAAAGCTTAAGCGTCAAATTGCTATTTTTGGGAAAGGATATTTAAAGTTTTTACTATAGATATCATTTCTCCGAGTCAATATTATGGTCCTTTAACATTTCTTCAATGATTTGAAAATACACCTGCCTCCATATTCGTTTTACAAAACTTAGTGTGCATATGTAAAATATGATAATACGAGTATATGTATCGTTATAATAAATCGCTGAAAATTAAAACGGTGATAAATAAGCTTATGAATTTTTTTGAAATGACTAATTAACTTAATCATATAATATGAATAAGATAATAAGAAACGTGTTGCTAGATTATAACGAGATAATATCTAGCGACAGAAAAAAGTATTACTTAATTTTATAAATCGAATGTGATAAAAACTTGTGAATCGATTAGAATTTTAATCGAATATTTCGCGTGTATTTTTTTATGTATGTGTCGATATGGCAATATTAATATTGGAGAAAACTTTAGTGGATAGGCTTAGTTCAATTGTACGAAGGTGCTTCTCCTTTTTTCACTTACAGTTACAATATTGCTATACGGGGCAGACAATTGATTATAAATACAAGGAGCATAAAATCTTACTTCCCTTGGTTTAAGTCTTTCTGACAGTTAATGCAACATTTGCTAGACTGATTTATTTTAAGTAAGTATATAACAACTACAACAGCCTGTAAATTTCCCACGGTTGGGCTAAGGCCTCCTCTCCCTTGGGGAGAAGGTTTGGAACATATTTTAAGTATAAATAATATAATTTTTTAAAGTATCGGCACTGCCTTTAATATTACTGATCCAAATTCAATCATCAAATTGTAAAAAAAAAATTAACTTTATTTATTTTAGTTATTTCATAATAGAATAGTGCAGGGCATGAATTACTTAAAACAGTTTTTATTTAATCAATAATATGCGTCAATGTGTTATCACAATACTCCTATGACACAAAGTCGATAAGGTTAGTAGTTGTGATGCATTTGCGTATAATGATTAATTTCTCCTGAACCAACTGGTCATTTCCTCATTGATAGGGGAGCACAATGCGCCGGATTTAGGCCACTAGGTCATCCTGCACAGGGCTGTAATCTTCATATATTAATATTATATACTTATGTTAAAGTAGTACTGACTGTCGCGCTTTCACAACCAAACCCTTGAACCGAATTAGATGAAATTTGGTATGAAGCAAATTTGAAATCCAAGGAAGGATATATGTTACTTGTTTTGCCTAAAAAATGACAACCAAAGCCCTAAAACGCGGGCGAAGCGATGGGCTATAACTAGTATTAATTATTGCATACGAATGTATCCCGATTTTAACGAATGTCTTTTATAAGATTAAGTAAGTATTTAAGGAATCCTTACATCTACATCGTATAAGGAATTTGTTACTTATAAACTAATAATTGCTCCTGTAAACTTAAGATTTGAAAAGACAGGAATGTAGGCTAATTGTTTCAGTGAAAACGACATTCAAAGATAATTTAAAAATTACTAGTAAGTACCCTTAGATACTAGTATAATGAAGCATGTTCGGTTTTTCTCTAATCTCTGAAACGACCACACGAATTTGAATAAATCTTGCAGCTCACGTGCGGGGCCAGGAAGGAACAAAGCGGGTGAAACTGAAAATGAGCCGAGATGGCCCAGTGGTTAGAACGTGTGCATCTTAACCGATGATCGCGGGTTCAACCCCAGGCAAACACCATTGCATACTCATGTGCTTAATTTATGTTTATATTTCAACTTGTGCTCAGCGGAGAAGGAAAACATCGTGAGGCAACTTCATGAAAAATTCTGCCACATGTGTATTCCATCAATCCGTATTGGAATATATTCCGAACTTTCTCCTCGATGGGAGAGGAGGCCTTAGCCCAGCAGTGAAATTTACAGACTGTTAATGTAAAACATAATGGGTAAAACTGTGTAGAGCAGTAATATTTTTGTAAACAGAAATAAAATTGTCAACCCTACGCGCTGCACCGGATCAGGATAGTAGGTCATTGCTGAGGATGTTTGTGCATTCATATGACGTCAGATTCCTAGATGGAAGAGTGATTCATAATGTATGAGCTGCAATATCGTTATGGCCATACAAAGACTAATTTATACTCCATTGATTCTTTATGTAGATAAGTAAGCTTTGAGTAAGTCAGTAAAAATAGTTAATTGTAAGTAATTTTATTAAATTAATTATTTTTCACAAAATATTTCCATATATTTTTAGTCTATAGCACTTAATCACATTTTAAACTGTTATTATTTTATATCAATTTTTTTTGCCGACTTAGATAATAAGCTGCATTGCAAGAGTTTAGTTCGTATGTTATTAGCATTTGATGTTTCCTATAAATTTTATAATTATTCAAATGTTTATATTTTTATATATAGATAGAAATACATCTAGCTTAAACTAAACTGTAACGTTATGATGGAAAACATCGCCATGAAACTTGCATGAGATGACTGAAATTCATTATCATCTCATTGTAAAGGAAGAAAGGCTGAAACACCAAAATCGTACTTTTGGAAAATGTACTATAAAGTCAATTAGGTACAGTTTCAATTTCAATATATTCAAACATATTCTAAAAATAACATCCGCTATTATGCTTTTAAATGGTCTAAACCACCAGCACAGTTTAGGCTCTCGATGGTTTAATTTGGATACGATATTATCTTCAAGAATATAATGAATGATATCAGGATGATTATACATTATTTTATTTATTTGTGTGTTTTGTTATAATTATGAAGACGTCGCGTGGCTCGGAATCATTTTCTGTTTCGTTATTTTCATTAATTAAGTGTCAAGGGAGACGCATCATTTATATTTGTTTATTCTTTGCGAGGGCTAATGAATCTTTTGTAGCTTTCATTGTTAATAATTTCAGTGACTAATGAAATTAACGCAAGATACTTAAAGACAGTCACTTCGGACGTTTTGACGAAAACAAAGGAATTTGATATTGGAGCTGTCGGTAGTTTTATGTATAATAATATATCATAATATATGTAGACTCCGTACGTCTGTCTGTGTGTCTGTTGTTCACGTCCATACCAGTGAAACAAAATGGTATGAAGCAAGCTCCAATATTATGCCTTTAAAATCCCTCATGAATTTAAACAATTAGTTTTAATAATGTTAAAAGAAAGTAATATGATTGAAAATGATATAGGCACAGATATATATGTAGATAGGAAAAGGTCACTTGGATTAGGCACAACGCCTTTTCCTCACGTTAAGATTTCTGCCAGTTCATTTAACTTTAAGTTCGCGTAAAAGAAATTTAGTTCAAAAACATTTATAAAATCATAAGAATATTATCGCAAATAACTATATTTTTCTTATGATATCGGTTGGTGGATGAGCAAATGGACAACTTATGGTAGGTGGTTACAACCACCTATAGGCAATAGCGCTGTATGAAATGTTAACCATTCCTTACATCACACCTGCGCTACCAGCCTTGGGAACTAAGATGTTATTGTCCCTTGTGCCTGTAGTTATACTGGCTCACTCACCCTTCAAACCAGAATACAACAATGCTGTACTACTGTTCCGAAATAGAATGTCTGATGGTGGTACCCACCTAGACGGGTTTGCACAAAGCCCTACCGCCATGAGTACTTTATTATTGTAAGTAAGCTTTAAATATCTAAAATATTAATGATAGAATGTTCCAAGTCAAAATGCTATTCCAACATTCATAAATGACGAAAAAGTAATTAAAGTACCTTGTACAATTTAAGTCAATAGTATGTTAGGTAAAGAGTAACGTTATGGTAAAGTATTTTGTATAAATAAATCCATATTTGTACGTATAATTATGAGGTAAGCTAAGTTCCATTCAATATTTAGAATATTCCAAGAGTTAGAATTTTGTTAGAATAGTCACAGTTGAAGAATTCGTTGAAGGCTCCGAAGGATGGCTACAGAGTGGCATCTTTAATTTTTTAATGTTCCATTTTTAAATTATAATATACTCTTCCATAATATATACATTAATTGCCGTGGAAACTATTCATGTAAAAGCTACGTTCATTTTAAGCATTATCTTATTAAAATAAGGTTTATAATTGAACGCAAAAAAATATATTTAATGAGTTCCTTCTATACCTACTCTTAACTGGCCACTTCCTTTCTACAGGTTATAATTTATTTTAAAAAAATATTATTATTATATTCATAAAATAAAATAATACAGATAAATAATACATAGAAGCATAAAGCTTAGCTTGTTATCATAGTCTATATTTTTAGGTGCCCTAAAAAATTAATCAGTATAACGATTTAAATATATATGTATGTTCGTATAAATATTACAAAAACGTGTCGTTCGTGCCCAGCCTTGCCATACCATCTCGTTCGTTACCTATTTCGGTATACGAGAGTTGTTACCAAAAACGCCGTCGGAGTCAATCACCTAACGGTCACATGCTAAATAAAGACAGCCGTATACAAATTCTGTGTGTTTAACTTTGTTACGGCGTTAAATTCCAGGATTACGTATTTAATCCAACCTAATTCTAAAAAGTCTTAACACTTTTTGAAATATCTAAAAGGTAATATCAGTAATATATAAAAGGTAATATAAAAGTTTTCCAAGATACTGCTCAAAATGTTAAGTCCTTTTAGTTAAGTTGTCGTTGACATTCGATCCCAAAAGAAAAATGACGATAATCTACTTATGGGGGTACGATTTCTTGTTACGTGACTCCTTTTAATTTCATAATTGCTATATTGCCGTGGTATTTATTTCACTTTTGATACAATATTTATGAGAAAAATAATCTCTAGCGAAAATATACCTACGCGGTTTTTTGATATCTTGATTAGTTCAATCATCAATAAGTTACATAGATTTCCATTTTGCGTTGTTTCGCTCATAACTCATAAAATATTTTAAGTAGATGACGGCATTATAGGTATACCACGGCAGTTTAATTAATTCTATGAGATTCTGTAGTGTCAGGTCAATGTATTACCTACTTTTAGAGAATAAAAGCAAATCGAGATTCTAAATGTATTTAATTTCAAATGAAATCTTAAGCGCATTTCTTATTGTATAATAAGTATTATAATACCATTGAAGTTAAAGTTACACTAAATTAAGAGAATGTCATGCCATCATGTTTTGTGAGTTGTGTAAACCAGTTTACATTCCTATTTAAAATTATATATTTTTCACCATTTTTAACCAACACATACAAAATAACGTTATCTATAGACTTATTAAGATTAACGGTCCATTTAAATAATTAATGCTAAGATGCGGTGTGATAACACAAGCTGCCGCCCCCATCGTAAAGTATTATTATCAAATACACGCTTCGCTTACTAGTGCAGGTGATTTGAAGGGCTATTCTGGATCAAAAAACTCGAATCTCACCGAAGAACACGAGTGTGAAATGTCAAAATGTGACATTGACATTGATTGTAATCATTATAGGCTACACATGTCACTGTTGATCGGCTGTCAACATGTCACGAGTGGAATGCGAAGTGAATTCTTACAGAATCACACGGCTGGGTGTCAGTTCTACTAATTAATTGTCACTTTATCATAATCGAATCGAAATGTGATCGATGTCGTTCAGTTTTTCTATTTCCATTAACCGACTACTGTAATGATCCATTTGCGGTTAGTTGGTCTAAGTTGGACCGGAATATATATGGGATCGCATCATAACCTATTTAAAAAAGTAGAATTGGTCCCCAGTTAGCATTAAGTTGAGGTTTGTTTGATAGAAATAGTGGAAGGATCCCTATAGTTTATAAAGGTAATAAGTTGAATTGACCCCTAAATAAAATGTCAAAACAAACATGCTTGATAGCAATGCGCCAATCCAAATAGCTGCTGATGCAGCTGCAAAAGGACTGTATGTAAATAAGTGTTGTCATTTAAATAAATATAAATAAGAACCCTCAAAATAACTTTAAAACTAAGAGACCAGTTTATTTACGTCATAACGTATACAGTTTTACAATTAAAGTAGTACATTACTTTAGCGAATCCGATTTCTCCAATTTATTTTTAATTTTTCTTTACTATTTAGCTATAGATTGAGGTCCATAAATCAAATCAAAATATACTCGTACTTTATTCAAGTAGGCCTTTACAAGCACTTTGGAACTACCTATATTAAGTAAAGCTACCCCTGGTTCGGAAACTAGATTCTACTATGATATAGAGAAGAACCGGCAAGAAACTCAGAAGTTACTCGTTTTTAACATTTAAAAATACAAAGTCATTTTAGGTATATAAATTAGTATTCCATTATAGGAATACAAAATTTATTCGTTTTTTGTACAAAGTAAAGGGTCTTTCACAAAATACAATAACAAAACACAATCAATAATTATAATTGAAGCGAAGAAAGGTATGATTTTAGCTGGTTTAAATTTAGTTATCGAATTCATTGATTAATCTTGGAATTCGGTACATTTGTGCCTAATAGCTTTATTTATATGATTTTTTGATTAGTTGGACTTGAACACGTCAAACGGCTTTTACCTTTTAGGACATTGTTTATTGTAAAGAGAAAGTCGCAATGAATAATATATTCAGTAAATCAAACTGTCGAATTAGGAATGAACAGTTATTTATACATTTGGAAGCCAACAGCCAACATTGGTCACTGAGTGCTTTGAATATTAAGTATGGCGTCCAAGAAGTATGCGATAATCCTTTAAATTGGTACCTAATGTATTGTGTATGTAGTATTTGTTTCGGTTTAAATATATATAGAAAAGTCGACATGGCCCAGTGGTTAGAACGCGTGCATCTTAACCAATGATTGCAGGTTCAAACCCAGGCAAGCACCACTGAATATTCATGTGCTTAATTTGTATCTATAAATTCATCTCGTTCTCGGCGGTGAACTAAAACATCGTAAGGAAACCTGCATGTGTCAAATTTCATAGAAAGTCCGCCATATGTGTATTCCACCAAAATTGTAACAGCGTGGTGTAATATGTTCCAAACCTTCTTTTCAAAGGCCTTTACAGGCCGTTGGTGTAAATATATATTTGTTAAAACTTAAAGATACTCTTTGTCTTATGACCTCTTTAGGCGGGGATTTCCAACTTATGCGTCAAGCTGCCTTGGCTAGTTTAAAAATATCGAAATGCCTTTTAATGTTGTTGACAGTTAAGATAAGTCTAATTCGTTCTTAATTCTAGCGTTACTGATGTATTTCAGTCTTTTTTTATTTAGTTATAATCAAATATAAAAAAAGTTTATAAAATATTAAAAAAAAAACCTTAATTTGGTGGTAGGGCTTTGTGCAAGCCCGTCTGGGTAGGTACCACCCCTCATCAGTTATTCTACCGCCAAATAACAGTACTCAGTATTGTTGTGTTCCAGTTTGAAGAGTGAATGAGCTAGTGTAACTACAGGCACAAGGGACGTAACATCTTAGTTCCCAAGGTTGGTGGCACATTGACGATGTAAGGAATAGTTAATATTTCTTACAGCGTCGTTGTCTATGGGTGATGGTGACCACTAACCATCAGGTGGCCCATATGCTCGTCCGCCAACCGATACCATAAAAAAAAAATTACGCATCAACGCTGAGTTTAGTAGTTTGAACAGATTGTTTGACTGAGGTTATTTTTTGTCAGAGCTATTATCAAATCGCTATCTACGATGTGGTGTTGAAATTTATCAAATTATATTATCTTGAAATTACTCAATAGTGTAATACAAAATCGTTTATATAAAGGGTTTCTTCCTTGAAACTAGTAGCTAAAGGTAATCCTTTTCCTTCGATAAAGAAAATTTTAGCATCACTTAGCTTGGCTTAGCTGAGTCTCCTGCGGATTGGGTTTAATGTATTAGAATTTTAGCCAACATATACGTTATTTCACGGCGTTAATCTAAAGATCAGGGTTAAAACCCTGAGGACAAATTTCAAAATGTCAATACATTTATAATATGCTGATGTCCTTAGCCAGTTGAGTCTGTGCGCCCCAGATAGATATGTGTGGCGGAGACTTCGACCGTCGTTGCTAGCGGTGCCCACCGGGCGAACCAAGTTGCTCAAGGAAGCACCACTGACGCGCACGTTACGTACTCTCGATGTGATAGCAGACAGTGGATTTGTTTTGTTGCAGTAGGAGTGAACTCACAATAATTGCTGCTTGTAATATATCATATACAATTTAATATTATATTATAAAATGGATAGATAGACAGATATTTTAAATTTGATTTTTTTTTTAAAGTGCTGTAAAATCGAATTGGAACACAATCCTGTAATGATATTTATACAGTGTGGCATAATAAATATATAAATAAAAAATGTTTTCGAAATATAGCGTAATTATATCATTTTACTTGATTAAACAAAATTTCGGTTTGTATTAAAACCTAATTGTGAAATTGACTTATACATAAAAATCGAACATCGTTTTATAACGTAACATTTCAATGTGAGGCCATGGAGTATTATTGTTTCTTATTTTGTTATCGTTTGCGAAATATGTTCATTTGATTCTAGTGTGATGTATATGTGTCTTGTGTCAGATATTTATGAAATAACATGTAAGAAATGATTATACTTTGAAACGGATTTCTAAAAGGAATTTTCAATTAAGTTTGTTACGACACAATTTAGTCATTTATGAACCAATTTGGGAATTTCTTTTAATATAGTTAATTAAATTTATTTGTTCCATTTAAATAAAGAAAAAAAATTGGAAGTCAGATTATTTTTTTGTTACAGTGATTCGAGAACCTTTCAATTGAATTTGTTCTTCAAGCAATATAAGCTAAAAAAAAATTCATTGAGAGAAAAGTGCTTAAATCAGGCGGGTATTCGATCGGTACGATCTTGCCCACGGTTGATATTGCGTAAACTGATCATGTTTTTCTTTATAATGTTGTTAAGTTCCCGGAGTTTGTAATGAAATTCTCGTAAATAGTCTTAGTAAAATTTCAAAAGGAAACACATACATTAATTTTATATGTGTTTTACCTACCCAGACTTGCACCCAGACCTACATACCTACATCCTCGTAGTCATTGTGTAAAACTGTTTGGTTTTCTATTTAAACATTATGTTTAAAAAATAGCCGTAAGCATGAAACTACTGTATATCTTATGTCTTGCACAGAATAATACGCTTTGTTTAAAAAAAAATCATTACGTAATATCAAGTAATTATATTGTTCGCGTAAGAAATAACATCTTCCTTAAACGCTAGACGAGTACACAGTTATATAGGTGAAAGTAAACAGGCAATACGGTAGCTGGAACATCATTGTTTTTCAACAAGAACTCGTGAACAATGAATTTTCTAGAATTATTCAAATGGTAATGATTCGTATTCGAAGTTCGTTATCAGGATTGGTGTTTCGTGTCGTGATAGTACACGGGACCAAAGGACTTACCTGGAATGATACTAAAGGCAGTGCACAAGGAGAGTAGGTTATCTCAGAAGGTAGACCTTGGCAAAAGCATCAGGTCATGTTGTATTTTAAAAATTTTCGACAACGTCTTCGTTCAAGAGTTAAAGTTATTAGATATCGCGGTCGCACGGTTGATGGACTGATCAAACTATATCTATTACATAAGTGTACTATAGTGACAACTGAGGTGATATGGATATCACGTAACATCCTGAAGAGATTAACATCAGCCACCACTTTATGACAATCGCGACCGCCAAGAGCTATTGAATAACAAAAATAAACTGTTTGGGTACTCTATGTCCTTTGCTAAAGCTCAGTGTATTGCATTATTTTATAATGAACGGTTGAAGTGTTATGATTTGAAAACGTAACAAAGAGTTTCCCATTTATATGAACTAATAAACAAACTCAGTTTTGTATTTATAATATTAGTTCCGATATAAATCGTAAATTGATCTTATATTATTAATATTCTGGTAATTATTGGATCAAAATCGTGTTATAAGAAGATGCTAAATGTCGTTTCTAGTATTTTTTTAGGTTAATGATATTCATTTCTATCATTTTAACTAAAATTATAACTAAGTTAGTTATTGGTAGATAAAAATAAAGTACTTACCTAATATGACTAGGTAGCTGATTATAAAAAAATACATTGTATACAAACTTTTTTACTAAAATTAATTTGAGTTGTGTTGACAGGCATAAAAAATGTTTATAATTCATGAAGTTTATGCGTTTATATCGAATCTTGTGAAATAAACATAACTTATAATAGGTATATGACATTTGAAGTATAATTTAATTTGTTTTTGTCGAATAACATAATTAGTATGTAGAAATCATTACAAAATTGTTCAACATATCTGCAAAATACTTATTCTATTAAATATGAAAACGTAATTTGGAAATTAATAGAAGAGTAAGCTATCAGGAAGTAATGTTGCCAGGTACGATACTTGATACTGAGAAAAGGCATGTAAATAGTAACAAAAGACGAGGTCCGTAATAGAGATCGTGTGTCAAAGCGTGACGCAATGCCGTCGGGAAGTTGGAACGCAAGTTTTGTAGGCTATTCTGTTAATATATGAAACAATATTAAATTATTATGTGAACGACATTTTTCCTTTAAGTAATCAGCGGCTACAGCGCTGCTTTTTATATATTATGTTAGCAAAAACCGCAGTGTATACATCCAATATTGAAGAATTGAAAAAGTTTATAATTAATGTCATACGGATGTATATATCTGTAATAGTATAATCATAACAGGCTGCTTCTTCGAGAAATGTTACATTTTAAAAAATTGCATTTTACTTCTGTAAACTATTTTGTGAAAAGACAAAAATTAAGCAGAGAGCAAAATATTTTTTTTTTAACAGATAAAAGAAGTTTAGATAGTACAGATAAGGAAATCTTCATATGAAGATATATATATACACCGTGACTGATACTATATACAGTACTATTTTCTTTGTATTTATCACACAGAATAGCGTGCCCTCAGGGACGTATTATGGACAAAGAAAAGGGCGCGTGCCGTATCTCCTCTTACGCGATACAGTTGAACTTTATCTGTAGTAAAGGTCTAATTACATATTTTAAAAAAGCGGATATAGTGTGACGCACACTAATTGTTTAAGTCATTTAAGTTTACTTATCTGTACCAACATTTTATACAAATATTTAAAATGCGAACGTAACTAAGTATTTATGGAAGTCTCTTTTTCTTTGTTGGATCAAATCAATGAAAAAAACAATGTCCATTCCTTGTATTTTAGCGAAAGAGCGGTAGAAAACTAAAATGTATAATTTTATGTATACACCTACACGTATGTAATTTTAGAATACATTTTTTGATTCACATTTGAGTTTTCGATAAGATCAGTAAATTGCAGTAAATTTGCAATAGCAGTGTATTCTGTTTGAATAATATATTGTTTATACAAGTTGAAAAATAAAAAATTAAATATAAGTACTTTATCCAAGTAGGACTTACAAGCACTTGCGAATAGTCTGTATACAAGATTATATATTATATAAGAAGTTACTACCGGTTCGCACCTAATGTAGGTTCTGAGAAGAGCTGGGAAACCCATACTACTACTCGTTTTCACGATTTGGATTAAGATAAGATGAGCTGAGATGGCCCAGTGGTTAGAACGCGTGCATCTTAACCGATGAATGCGGGTTCAAATCCAGGCGAGCACCGCTGATTCATGTGCTTAATTTGTCTCGTGCTCAGCGGTGAAGGAAAACATCGTGAGGAAACCTGCATGTGACAAATTTCATAGAAATTCTGCCACATGTGTATTCCACCAACCCGCATTGGAACAGCGTGGTGGAATATGTTCCAAACCTTCTCCTCAAAGGGAGAGGAGGCCTTTAGCCCAGCAGTGGGAATTTACAGGCTGTTACTTACTATTAAGCGAAATGTATGTAAAATGTAAATCTTTCCTGTGTTCTTTTGTTTAAAAATGTATTTATTAAAGTTTTTGTTTTATGAAAATCCATTCTTTATTGAGGCTGCATTCAAATATAGAGTAATATCTAGAAGTCATAGAAAAAAGTTAAATGCATTAGCAAAAGTATTATTTTATTAATTATTTTGTTGACATTTACTATATAGTCTAACTCAGGTCTGTACATTATGACAATTAAATAAAATAACATTCCTAAAATAAAATTTTAATGAAGCGTGAAAATATTTATATATTATACGTTTATTTTAAAAATATTTTTATTTTATATCGACAGGTAAACACAAATAAAACAATATATATATTTTCATGAAATATATTACAAATACTTATCACATTTTTTTAGAAAGTTTTTGTTGCTTGTTTTTTTTTGTTGTTGGCAAGTAATTTTTACAAATTATAGATAATTCACAATAAGGCGCCAAAAGTTCGTATTATCGATAAATTAGCTGCAACATGAATCATCGAGGTTGAACGACTTGAACGTTCGACAGTGACATTAGCGTTGTGTGTAGTAATAAAAACTTAAAATACTCTGTCTGTATGTAAATTATATTTTTAATATTATTATAGACATACAAGAAACTTCAATTAGGTAAATGAGAATATTTTCAATTGTCAAATGTCCTCGTCATTTATGCCCAAAATAAAATATATTTGTACTGGGGACTTTGATTTAAATAAAGAACATGTATGTATTTTTAAATTTTATTGACAAACCGTACAAATTAAAATATATATATATATAATCTATATCCAACTGTGGGAATAATAATGCTTTGTCTCTTAGACGTCATACACCAGGTGTATTCAACATATTCTATCTCACTCTAACTTCGAACTGGAACACAAGAAATACTAAGTTTTACGTGGTACTTAACCAGCTGCTAATAGTTCTATTTCTAGATAAGCTTGTATTTTATACGTTTAACTTTTTGGAATCCAGCAAGCGAACTCGCGAGCGTATCACATGTGTACCAACCTTGAACTCCACAAGAGGACACGCCTTTACCAAAAAAACACAAGAAAGGATGAATAAGCGCGATGTATGTGTTTAGAAACTTAATGTATAATCACATTATATAGTTACGTGATTGACATATTTGGCCTATTTTATAGCAACTCATTCGAAATTCAAAATCGTCGCACCTTTAAGGCGGTTAAGATCTATTCCTTTACGAAGGCACGCCCCTCCACGTTGAATTACTTTATCATCGTGCATTAGTATGAGTGACACTTGTGCTTACAAGATTTCATAGTGTGTGTGAGACTATGAGTAAAGACAAAAAATAAAAAATATATATATTTTTTAATACCGATAAGATCGCTATAAAATATGTATGTTGGTAATTAATTTGGAAACAATTTATGACAATGATACTAAATAAAGTAACTAATTTGGGTTTAAGGTGCGATAGAAAAACGGTGTTTCAAGACTTGTTTCTTTTTTTAAATACAATTTATGTTTAATTTTATTGTTCTAATAATATTATTATAAGTTCTTCAAAGTATTCGTGGGTGGATGTTCGTCGAACACGAACTAGCGATTAAATGCTTCGATAATGTCATTATGACTCACGAAGGCATAAAGGGGTGAGATAAACCACGGCCATTAGAAAAATATACCACACTAATAAACACTCCTTACTTTGCTCATATCTTCGACATTCTAATTTATTTAAAATTTAATCTAATTAAAATTCGTATTTGGAATACGATTACAATTGGCGGTTTATATCGATTGTAATTGAAATCAGTAGTGCTCGAATTGAAATGTCAACAACCGACTTTCATTGATACGCGATTTTGATACGTTTATCCTTTAAATGTTCTCATTGTTACAGTCAGTTTCGCATATCACTTTCTGACATTTGACAATCATGATCTGCGGAGTATCTCTCTTGATATAAGATAGTAAGCATCAGTCATGGACGACGAATAATAATATTGACGTATCTTGATTGGCTGTTTTGGCTAGATTTAACAGACTATTTTAATTTCGACGGCATTTGAAGACATTTCATCGAACAAACGTATGGCTATGAGTGAATGTATGAATTAACTAGTATCAATTGTAAAATCTGCAGAAATTTATTAAGTATGAAAGTCATAAGAACCGTGAGGAATCAATGTTAAAAATAATGAACTTTATCGAAAGCAAATAAAACATAAGTTGGCAAGTATATTGTATAGTTATAACACTTTATTTGTCACACCAAGATGGCTCACCATTTACCGTATCGTTATATAGCCATAAAGTATTGCTCTGATGGTGTACTGTTTGTAGTCGGTTTATTGAATAGTGAGTCAGTCAGAATAATTATAGGCAGTAAGGATAAAACATCTTAGATCTCCTGATGAGAGACGTTCTATAGTTATTTTTTGCTCTTTACACTGATAACGTATGTGGCGCGAATTAATTTATATAGAAAAAAGTTTCACGCGATCGAATTCGCCAGTACTGTTCGCGAGTTTCTAAAAAAGGAGGTCGGTTACATTGTAATCTTTTAAAGTAGATTAAAAAGTGTTTTGTAAATGTCAAAAGCCTTTCGACGGCAGCGAAGGTGCGCCGAGGGTGTGGCGTGACCCACATCATGACACGTCCCTAAGTGTGTTGTACAATAAACAGGCGAAGCGGGAAGCCTGTTCTATTCTTACTGCAGTGGCTACTGTTCACGGTTTTGTTGTACGATCAGGAAAAAGTATGCTTTACAATGGCAATATTTGACTTAAAAAAAAAAAAATTGTTTACCATACGATATTTTACAGCCATAAGCTTCATTAAATTACATTTTCCTTTCTTCATTATTTTATTAAATTCTAATTTGATATAAATTCCAATATGTGCAAAATTGGAATTGCGTTCATGACAGTATGATAGTATTAATTAATTTATGTGTCTCGTTTACTTAACTAGTCAAATCCCAGTAGGATAACCAGCCCTAAAGTCAACAAAAAACTATATTGTTCGTCTTTTGTTGGCAACTTTTCATTATGTGCTGTCAAACTAAACACATTTCTTGGTTATATTATTTACCACAATATTTGAGCTTTAAATTTCAATACTTTGGCCGAAAACTAAAAAAAAAATATTTGCTTATCTGCTTGAGAACGCTTTGTTCTTTTCTCTCTCAAGATACGGGAAAGAGAATTTATATCAATAGGCTTAGCTTGGGAAAGCGAAATGGTTCTACAATATTTCCCAGTATTGTTGTTAAGTATATGTTTATGTATGTGAATGAGTAAACAATAGTAAACGCGACAATGCTGTAAGGAAATATTTAAAATTTATGATTATTATT
This sequence comes from Vanessa cardui, assembly GCF_905220365.1. Classification (NCBI taxonomy): domain Eukaryota; kingdom Metazoa; phylum Arthropoda; class Insecta; order Lepidoptera; family Nymphalidae; genus Vanessa; species Vanessa cardui. The sequence goes on along the minus strand of NC_061134.1, from coordinate 1,722,827 downwards.
TGCAAAGAAAACTATTTGTTATGACGATTTAGAATTATCTGTGGTTCTGTTGATTACGAAGAAGGTTTTACTTATATCTGTATTTCGATTAAAAGTTTGTAATCTTCTCTTTATTATTTTTGTTCTTGCCAAGCTACTAAACTTTAAAAAAGTAGTAGAAATATTACGAATAAGTATGTAAAGATTTCCTAGTTGAAAAAAAACAGGAAACTTTATCTTACTATTCAAAGTTTATGTCCGAACATAAAATTGTTATTAATATACTTTTTTTTATTCTTATTACTTCAATAATGTACAATATACATATTTTCCAAAGTCAATTTAAGAAAAAAAAAATTGTCAATCAAATGGTTGACCTTGTTCGTTTCTATGCTATCCAATTTTACGGAAATAATGAATGATTGCTCTCGAATCTTAAAAAGATATTACTTTTCACACGGACATAACAGTTACTTTATTAATAATCGTTTAAATGCAAAAAAACCTTCCGGACTACAGATCTGCCGACTAACTATATCCGTTCGCGTTAAGGAGACCTGATTAATTATTAAAATATTGACTGTCTGCAGTATATAGACGTTTGATTAGCCGCTATTTTAATCGTTCGGTTAATCACCATGAAGACATCATATCCGGTTAGAAGTGGATTGATTAACGTGTTTGATACGGCTGATTCCCGTACAAATAAAAAAATCAGCTAATGATCATTTTTCGGTTATTCTGTCAAACGATATCATGGCCTCTGATTGCATTGTGTGAGGATGTAGTACAATATTACGGAATCATCGGCATCTTGTTTAGTCTACAGTCTGATGGGATTCTTGTGTGTGGTTCGATGACCGCATGTATTTATCCCAAATCAAACTAAACACACTGGGTTAGTTCCGATCAAACATAACTTCGCTTATAACGCTACTAGCTGTGCCCGCAACCATATATACGCGTTTGAAAATATTGTAGCCTAAGTTACTCCTTATTATCTCAATTATCTGCCAGTGAAAGTGCTGTCCAAATCAGTCTAGCCGTTCCAGAGATTAGCCGGACCAAACAGACAGACAGAAATTGTAAAAAATGTTATTATGGTATATGTACCGTGGGTACATATATATGCATTGCGTAAAAAAGGGCTATTTTTATTATATGTAGTTATAAATGAAATAATATTTGGGTTTCTTTAAAGAAACGAAGTTTGTTACTAGCATTCATATATTCATATAATACTTACCTATGTATATATTTTACTAAACTTGTATAAAAATAGTAATCAGGTAGTCATTTTATTATTTGATAAAATTACTTATAAGGTTTTGGTGTGGAGTTTTGTTGTAAACAAGAGATTTGATTGAACAGACTATTAATGCTATAGTATAAATATTAAACACTAACGAAACATCGTATTATACTCATTTGTATATACGCAGCATATAATAGTAGGTAAATTAATGATTATTGTTTAATAATGAACGCATTACGTGTATTTATTTAGCTGAGTACACATCTGACTCATAATGATTTATATTATTACGTTTTTGAATTACTATTTTCTTAAAATAAAGATAATCGTACTTTTTTTAATTTAAATATTGTTGTTAAAATTACTAAGAGTAAATCGAGACTACTTTTAAAAAAGTAACTTTTATTTTTATTTTGGACGAAATTATTTGCTCTGGCAATACCAGTAGTAGTATATATTTTTTTATATTGTTGATATGACTACTTACGACTAAATCGAGATTTTTAATTTACTTAAAAAAAATAAGATTGTTTATTTTATTTTGGACGAAATTGTTTACTCTGTAATTGCTACATTTATTTCCCATTTACTAAATATCATAAATTGAATAAATGTATATTCTGTTTACTAAATTATGCAAAATTAATATATATTTTTTAAATATGTATAATATGTTATGTTCAACAAGTTGTATTAAACATAACAAAGCCGTATTTCTTGTAAAATGTATTTTAAAATATAGTAAATAAATCGAATATAAATATAAAATTTCCGAACAAAATTCAACCATAGCCTAAAAAAAAAGAAAAAAATTAAAGTCTTAACACGAATATAGCCGAAACGATAATGTCCGACTCACATTCGAGTACGTCTCAGATTTATTCGTGGTCAAATTCCAGCTCAGAATACAGAAAACCGGTTCAATGTGTTCCGTAGGTAATAAATTAATGTAATACATGATTTAATTGCTTGTAGTTTATCAAAAATCTTCTCTGAGAGCCCACACTAGAAATCAAACTCATTCGAATTTATTATATGGAAATCAAACGAACCTGCGGACGTATTCCGTAAGAGGGAAGTCGAAAATCACCGTAAAACAAGAGCGTGAAATGTCAATATAATTATGATATGTGACTTTGACTATAATCATTATAAAATTTATAGGATACGAATATCAAAATTAAGCCGGTTGTCAATTTCACGAGTGAAATTCTGAATGTTAAGAGAATTGAGAAAAATTCAGTCCAGAATTCCAAATTTAAATTTTTCACGCAAGTCCAGATAAAAAAATATATTCAATTGTTTTATGGGTCTGTTTAAGCGTATGTATAATACGAACAAGTTAAGTATACATAGTCACATATAAAAACATGAACTAAGAATAACCTTTATATTTTTCTGGTTATATTTGGAATATTTAATACGTCATCTCCAATTTTTTAACAATGCTTCAAGTCTTTCATTATAGAATTCTTTAGGTTTATAATATGGACAATGACATCGAGTATTGATTTAAGTAAACATATCGTAGAGTGACATCATTTATTAAAATATTTATTGGATATGAGTCAATCGTCTATTGCATTAATAGAGTGACCATAAATATGACCGCTGACGAGACACGGTGCATTGATAAAACATATGACGATCTTGTCCTGATATATTTCTGTCATGGTGGCCATTCTACTAGCAAGACATAATACACATATGCTGGACCTTGCTTCCTTATTTAATTCGGGGCGAAAATAAAAGGCATAAAAACAAAAAACTCTCAAAGTTAGTGGCGATGGCACCTTAACAAAGTAATGTATGGCTAACATTTCTTACAGCGTACAAAGGTGTTGGTGACCTATCTTGTTGTGGCAGGTGGCTAACGTACCATTCACCCTACCGTACCCTAAGGTTGATCAAACTCTTCTGTAATAATAAGCACATTTCAGGATTACTGATTTAGATGAATGAAATATTTTAAAGAACATTATGGTGGAAAACATTAATGCTAAGTTATTTCTAAAACATAAGTTATGTTTGTAAACATCAACCGTAATATACGTAATATGTTACCTATATTATATGTATATACGACGTGTTACAATTGCGTACTATTTGTGCTTGATAATAAGTCCTTAAGAAATAGAAAAGATAGTCAACCTACTTTTAATCCAGTATATTATCATAAAAAACGATTGTTTTCCGTCTATCTAAATATATTTAGAAGAAATGGAAATTTTCCGTAATATATTCTCTTACAAAACGCTCCATCATTTGTAAGCTCTTAATTATGCAGAAAAGGAAAACAATCGCGGTGTTTGGGGGCCAAATAAACAAAAGCTAAAAATATACACATTCGAAATAAATAAATTTCCATATCTAAATCGACCACAAGATTACGATATGCGAAGATTTGCTCCAGTTACCTCAATCGTTAACAAAACGAAGGCCGTATATAATCCATTATTTTATAACTTAAATAATACAATTTTATGTATTTAATCTGTGGTCGACACGACTAAGAACTTTTTGAAAAATAAAATATGGCGCAGACCTATACCAGGCGTCAATGACCTGAGCTATGAACTCGCATGCTACAGCTGATTGGATCTGGATAAACATTTATTGAGAATTATGTAATAACGATTGAAATCATGGTGTAACAAATGAGGCACGAAATTTAATAAACGCATTAGGTCATATTGTTTACAGCTTTAGATCTGGCAAGCATAATACAACGCGGAATGAGGAATACAAAACAACATATTATTGGTTAAACATAAGTGAAGGAATGACAAAATTTAAATATGGAAAGACTGTTCTATTTTTGTAAAACACAAATAAAATATCATCCTTCTTCAATTGCCATTTGGAATATATTTTATTTTATAAGATGTTACAGTTTCTGTCAGATTCAACTTCTATGTATTTAATACATTACGGTTTTTGTAGTTTGCATATTACATTACACTTTTGTAATTAACTTCTATTTTATAAGACTTAGGTCATACATCTATTTTCTTTTTCGTAGAAACTAGTCGAACATTTCAGTTTTACTTTAAATAGTAAATAAATATTTTAATACTGTTCTATTTTTAACTTCTTTTTGTACTCATAAGGCCGAATGCATTCGCCTTCATATTCTGCATTTACCTCTTTCTAATTATGAATTTATGTTGCAATTTTGTGCATGTGACCCAATTCTCCGTTTTCGGCGAAGCGAATCAAAAGCTTTTCATTACATTATGAAAACACTCGATGCTTTTTTTAATTTTGGCCAATTAAAGCATTTGTATGAAAAAAGAAATGTAAACATTACTCTAAATTAAAAATTCTGTACTTCCCAGAAATTTAGAATACGCTGTTAAATATCATATTTTTCAAGTGTAATTAATAAAATTATTTTTATGTGTAATTTTAAATAAAGTCTAAGTCATCGACCTCACTTCGCGAAAAGACACTCACCTCGTTCAAGCCAAAACTCGATTATAATACATCCGACAATGCACATTCCCGCTGCATCACTTAACGAAAACTCCCAAACTTTGTACTATATTAAAAAAAAACATATATCGATTCCGCTTATCACCTTATCTATCACTTGTGAATCTATGACGCAAGTTTCAGAACGATTGTAAACCCCGTTTTTTTTTAAAAAAAAGTTACACTGTCAAGTTTATTTGGGAATAATTATTAAAATTTGACGTTTGCGTTAACGGACAGTAACCGTCGCGGCGTCGGTTGACATGAAACCCATGCGAGCGTTGGCGGTAAACTGGCGTCAGCCGCGAGACCGGTCAAGTGAGAGCTCGTGTTGTGTCATCGCGGTTTTCCATTTGCTACACAGTGTTCGTTTTGTACTGAATAGTGTAATGCAGATGATACGATGCCGAAATTAAAATGACACAAGATCATATCAACAGTGCGATGAACGTAGAACTTGTTACTTCTGAACTGAATATAAATAACAGTAGGTAATCTCAAATTCATACTAGCCTCATAAAGCCTGTGTTTAAACGTAAACATATGTATTAATTATTCGTTAATTATATACAGAGTATATATGATTATATACAACCTTCTTGTTGGAAATAAACTCCTTGCAATAATATGTTTAGTAATTGTTACATATATTATGTCAATAGTTTATGAGAAATATTGCTACTACAAAAATCAGTAGTCAGTCAGACAGTAATTTCTATGTCATTTCAACAACTTTTAAAGGTAATGTTTTTGTAACACTGTGTAATTAAAACTATGTGTGTGCGTTAAGGTTTAAATGTTTATGCTAATAGGTTAATCACCCACCAAGGATTGAAAGAGCACGTTTTTAAGATCAGATGTGACTATGGATCGCCTAACATACGTAAATTATTTAATTGTTGATTAATTACCTTGAAATTGTTATTTTGTTCTGATTACTTCCATATATTGATGTTTCAAGGTAATTAAATAAACGAAATTAAGTTATTTATATAAATGTTACTTAAATAACAAGTTTTTATAGAAAATAATGAAATTCGTATTTAGGAACAAAGATTTGTGCAAAATTTCAGCAAAGGGCTTGTTAGGAAGGCCGAGATGGCCCAGTGGTTAGAACGCGTGCGTCTTAACCGATGATCGTGGGTTCAAACCCAGGTAAGCACCACCGAAAATTCATATGCTTAACTTGTGTTTACAATTCATTTCGTGCTCGGCGGTGTAGGAAAACATCGTAAGGAAACCTACATGTGTCTAATTTCAAAAGAGATTCTGCCACATGTGTATTCCACTAACCCGCATTGGAACAGCGAAAAGGAGAGGAGGTCTTAACTCACTATTGGAAAATTAACAGGCTGTTGTTGTTGTTGTTGTTGTAATTGTTGTTATACTATAACAAGATGTCACAAGAGAAGATTTGATCATTGATAAAAAGATTTAATAAAATAAAAACGTTTAAAAATAGACACTATAGTAAGTTTTATTCCACGTAAAATGTGTTTGTGTGTGTACGCACGCGTGTGTGTGTGTGTGTAGTATGTCATCTGGGAAATAAGTACTTTCCAAAGACACTCAGGTTTTGGCTGGCATTAAGTTTATTTCTCTATAAACGGAACTGCGGGTAAATTTACGCATAAGGAAAGATATACATATGCAAGTTTTATATAAAATTTCAAAACAAACGTTACGAGGAAAAGGAAATAAGTAAAGTACGGCCTTCCACGATCAGGAAGATCGTAGTAGGAATCACGTATAACATTAAATTATAAGGTGAATATAACATGTGCTTCATGTAAACAATATTTCTGAGTATAAAAATCTAGAAACTTCTTTATTTTTTTTTAATTTCAAAATTGTCTATGTCTAAATTTCACTGACAGATGGCTATGTATGTCTAATGTAAAAGCTATGTATGTAGGAATTATAGGGTAGGATCTATGCCCAATTAATAATTAGTATCCATAATAGTATGTTTTTTGTTTAGTATTTAGTAGTTACTAAGTATTATTACTTATAAGAACTTTTTTTGCATATAATCAAAAATAATGATATTTGTGTACCTGTTGTTTCTTAATTTTTTGTATAAAATATTTGTAACATTCTGTTATGTTTATATGCATTTATGATTTATATGCATTTTACTGTTTTCAAGTGAAGCAGCTGTTTATTGACATTAAAACATCACATCACATCACATCATCAGCCCGTTTTTGTCCACTGCTGGACAAAGGCCTCTCCAAGTGCACGCCACTGTGGTCTTTCTCCGGCTACTCGCATCCATTAAAACATATATTAATAACACTAGTAACTTATATAGGTGGAGTAACAGGATTACTTATAAATCTAACGGTGGGATTTAAAGAATTACTGATATATCCCACACACATAAGCTATGATTAAATATCGCATGAATCATACCTCAGATCCTTATGTGTCGCGTCGAGATGACGAAGCCGGTTTTATTTTTAAATTACTCATTTCAAAGATATTGATATTTTTGAGGATCTATACAAAACGATTTGTTATCTATACTTCTATAACTATATTACAAATGTGAAAGTAACTCTGTCTGTTCTTTGACGACCAAACCAATGAACCGAATTTGATGAAATTTGGTATTAAAGCAAATTTGAACTACAAGGAAGGACTAGGCTACTTTTTGCCTATTTAATTTAACGTTTAATATAATTCACTTGGTGGTAGGACTTTGCAAGCCCGTCTGGGTAGGTAACAACCACTCACCAGTTATTCTACCGCCAAATAACAGTACTCAGTATTGTTGTGTTCCGGTTTGAAGGGTGAGTGAGCCAGTGTAACTACAGGCACAAGGGACATAACATCATAGTTCCCAAGGTTGGTGGCACATTGACGATGTAAGGAATAGTTAATATTTTTTACAGCGTCATTGTCTATGGGTAATGGTGACCACTTACCATCAGGTGGCCCATATGCTCGTCCGCCAACCTATACCATAAAAAATGCAGAATTAGGAATTATTATTCCTAAAAAACACTACAATCCCATAATACCAATTCGCAATCAATACTGGACTTAACTGCCTTCCTACCTTATTAATAAAAGTTATCTAGAAATTGCAACATTGTCACACATGACTGTCTCTTTCTTACGAATGTTAAATTACTGATGTTAGAAAGAGAGATCACAACGTCGGCGTTATAAGGCCGTCAGTGTTTTAATTTGTCCTTTCCCATAGGCCATAAGTAATGTTAATTTACCTTTAACCATCTGCTTTGAATGATAATGTTTACGAGTAAGGATAATGAGGAAAGCCATTGCCATTATCGTTAGCGCAAGTATGTGTTTAGTTTCTTTATGTTATTTTATCGTTTGCTTATTTACTCGTATACAAATATATATTAATAATAGTTAATTATAATCATCATAATAGTGAAAACATGTTGCTAATAACTGCAATTAATAAAGGTTTTTTTTTTGTTTATTCATAATTAAGTTTTATTTATTTATCATTAGTTTTCTATGTTGTCTTGGGTCTGGGTGTTTGTGGTACCGTCGTTACTTCTGATTTTTCATAACACAAGTGCTTTAGCTACTTACTTTGGGATCAGAGTAATGTATGTGATGTTGTCTCATTTATATATTATAATATTATTATCATTTTTTTTTATTCAGGGCTTATTTATAAATAAAGATATATATATTTTTTTAATAGATAAAGAATTTGTGACATTTCAAAAACCGTGATAGTTAGTGACTTGGTATTCTTACAGATAATATGTTTCTGTTGTTACTTACAAATATCGATTAAAATAAATTACTAAGAGGGCTTCTGTACAACAGACATAATTTTCTGTCGACATAATATTACTCGCACTTAATTTATTACTTTAGTTCTAAGTAATAAATATTAGCTTTACTTTCATGTTGTCCCGAACAATTTCGGTTAGAGCATTTCCTAACTTACTGCGCAGATATAGTGCTAAGTGTGTGGGCAAACACAGGTGCACTCTGCATTCCCGTATTCTCATAATTCAATAAGACAACTCAACCCGAGTGTTGGTAATTTCGCAGTTAAACTCTCTTCCGAAAGATTAACGTGCATTAAAGATACTGAGTAGTAAAGTAAAGTAAAGTAACAGCCTGTAAATTTCCTAAAGTTGGGCTAAGGCCTCCTCTTCCATTAAGGAGATGGTTTGGAACACATTCCACCACTCTGTTCCAATGCGGGTTGGTGAAATGCACATGTTTTCCTTCACCGCCGCTGAATTATAAACACAAATTAAGCACTTATAAACAGTGGTGCTTGCCTGGGTTTGAACTTGAAATCATCGGTTAAGATGCACGCGTTCTAATCACTGGGCCAAGTCAATGACTATTCAGTAATGTATTTTACTACAACCAGGCAATGTCTTCGGCGTTCTGAGCAAGCCACTGCATCAGCTATTCTCAAATATTCATATCACAAAGGTTTCTTGACTGATGTTTAAAACGTTACAACAGAACTTACATCATTGTAATAAAGATATATCGAATGGCATCATAAATTAATTAACCTAGAATGTCTATTACTAATACAAACTTCTCAAATACGCCATACAATCTCATCAATAGCGTTTTATTTGAACGATACAGGGGTTTCAAAAATTTTAAAACATTTTAAATATATTCTTTTAATCTATAATTATAATAAATGAAAATAGTACTAAATGTACATTCTTTTTTTATGTCTGTAATTATACAGAAAAAGAGTAATCATTTTAATTTACTTTTTTCTCGATTGTGAAGGAAAACTAATAATTGATATATCCACGCTACTTTCCCCCACGTGGGGCTATAAATCAAAACTTTTTAAAAAAAAGATAGCATCTACCCAGTGTTTACACTTCACGGACTATTAATTTATGAACCGATATAATTTATTGATATGCTTATTTCAAGTATGCATTTAGTGATTATAGAAAGGAAGTTAAATAGTGAACTATATAGGTCTTCTTCTATTTAGCATTTATCAATCCCGGCTATATGCAGGGTCTGCCTTCCGACTAAGTCTACTCCACTTTGCACGGTCTTTAATATCGTTCTATGTGAGTCCTTATAGCGAACTATATAGGTAAATCGTCTAATTCTAGATTTAAATATAGTGATTGTTAGCTGAATTTATCATCACATAAAAAAGAAAACCTGCGGTTTACTTCCGCGAAAGTTAAAAGCCTGTCCCTACGAGGAGTTAATTAAAAAAGTAGTCAATGTCTTCCACCAGGACTCAAACTATCTCCAGATCAAATTTCATCTAAATCGGACCAGTGACTTAAGCGTATGGAGGTAGCAAAGTTACATTCGCATTTATATTATTAATACAGATTAAAAATAATTAACACTTTTGACAGTAAATGTCTGTGACAAATGTGACCAGTGGCGGATTTACAAATCTGCCGCTAGTAGGCTATTAAATTTTTGTCGTCCCTACTTTTTTTAGCAACATTTATGATTTGTGTTCTATCGTCCTTATTACATCGGTTTTTTCCCGTTATTAGTATGATTATAAATGTGTATACATATAAGTATAAGTTTTTTTTTAATTTCTGTAAGATAATAACCAATTTGGACTAAATTATCCGCCCCTCTAAATCTGCCGCCGCCCTAGGCTCCAGCCTACTTAACCTATTGGTAAATCCGCCACTGTATGTGACATATGACATCATCTCAAATATATAGCAACTGTGTTTTCTATAACGTCCCTAAAATTGTTTTAAATAATCTTAAATAATCATCTTGACTTGTTTCTTGAACTTATACAAGTTTACCTTCCCTGTAACCTCTACCGTGTCAACCCTGACGTCTCTGAATGCACGTTCAATTAAGATAAATTCCCGATAAATTAGGCCCACAAGGTTTGTCATACATATGTAACATAGTGCTTTCATTGATATTTGTTAGCAATCTTTTCACGTAAAATATGAGTTATTACAATCGACAGTCTTTTAAATAGAAACGGAGTTATTTGTTAAATGCATTATTTTTATATGAAACACAAGAAAGGAATTAAAAAGAAAAAAACATTTTTAATTTTTTTTAAAAGATAAGTTGTACAAAACCTTAACCTATAAGATATAAAACCTTATTATAATAGAGGACCAAAAATATTGAAAATATATAAATCAAAGACAAATTACTAATTTAATTGCGCAAACAATACGGTGTTAATATTACAAAATTGTTAAGCAATCGAAATTATTCGATTCACATGATTGTGTAAAATATTGAAAATATAAATTGAAACATTTATTTTTCTTTTAATTAAGTTAGCGGTTATTGAGTCTTATTATCAATTTACATATTTGGAAATATTTAGTGTTTTTGAAAAAAAAAATGTATTACAATCACTATCGTTTGTTTGATTGTTTGTTGTTTGTTGTAGACACTATGTCTACAAGTAAAGTAACAGCCTGGTAAATTTCCCACTGCTGGGCTAATGCCTCCTCTCCCATCAAGGAGAGGGTTTGGAATATATTCCACCACGCTGTTCCAATGCGGGTTAGTGGAATGCACATGTGGCTGAATTTCGATGAAATTAAACACATGCACTTCACGAGGTTTTCCTTCACCGCCAAGCACGAGATGAATTATTATAAATCCAAATTAAGTACATATATATAGTGGTGTTTGCCTGGGTTTGAACCCCAAAATCATCGGTTAAGATGCACGCGTTCTAACCACTGAGCCATCTCAACTCCTTGTAGATACAAATACTAGCATTAAAACTCCAGAAAAGTTCTTATTCTAAGTGCCATGCGATATTGAAATGACAGTTTTAGCCTATCTGACGCCATACCAAGGCGGCTCATATTTTAGGTTACGTGATATACAGGTTAAAAATTACGACTTTTAATTTTATAATATAATAAATTGAAAATTTTGATTTAGAGGCTCAAAGAACTTTTTTTTAAGTATATTTAATTTAATAATTTGTTTTACACTACCGAAAATACCCTATTATAGCTTAACTTTTCGTTTATCTTGTCAAATACCGAAGATAAGTATACAAATCGTTATAATCGTTAAATATATATACTACTACGTATCAGTAAGGCTTTTATTTGTAATGGTTGCAATAAAATTCAAGATAATCATATTATATTAGCTGGTGTCCAGGACTTTGCCCGCTTGATAGTCGGTTTTATTACACATTACTATTTTTTTATGTTTTTTTTAATATTTTCACTGTCTTTGCATTTTAATGAAATAAAGGACAATAATACCTACTTTTATCTTTTCACTGTCATTGCATTTTAATGAAATAAAGGAAAATAGTACTTCTATGTAAGACCATTGTGTTAAAAACACGTTTCCTAAAACGTTTGTAGTAAATCATTAACATCATCATTACATAGTATAAAACAAAGTCGCTGTCGTCTGTCCGTATGTATGCTTAGATCTTTAAAATAACGAAACGGATTTTGATGCGGTTTTTTTTAAATAGATTGGAAAAGAAGGTATATTTTTATAAATTTCTAATGTGATGTTCTAACTAAACAAACTCTGTAGTATATTAAGTATAAGTATTGCATCCGTGCGAAGCCGGGGCGAATCGCTAGTAGGATTTAAAAAGATCTCAGTGTTAAGTGTAGACAATCATAGAAACTTGTGAACAGAAATATTTTATAAATCTACTTGAACAAATAATATGTTTATTCTTTTAAACTGTTAATAAAATTAATCTCAGAAGTAAAATCTTGAGTGAATTATTATAAATATCAAGAAATTATATTAGTGAAAGATATTTTTATAACCCGCCGTCGCATTTATTTCAAAAGCAATTATAGATAAAATATTTCATATCAAAACAGATAATAGCGTACGAATGACGAATTTATTGACCTTTTAAATTCTCTCAAGTACAATTTATAGTACACTACCCGACTCGGTATATAAGGCTTCGGAGCGGTATAGGTATAAGGGTTTAGATTATACAACTATAGTACGACACAAATTAGATGTAGCATCGGAAAATGCAATGAAATGAAAATCAAACCGATTATTGCCGATTTACACGACCAATAGAAATAGCTCCCTATCGCGCTATTCGACGCTATTGGTTGCTATAAATTCCCGCGTCAGTCCAACTCGAGATAGCAAGTGCATGTAAATCGACATGGCAGATTGAAGAATATATTAGGTCATATGACATTACAAGTTATTACGTTTGTGTAAAGATCATAATCACATGAGAAATAAATATTGATAATTTGGTATAGTACTCAATTCGGATGTGATCGGTTTTACGAATTATGCCGACGCTACATCTAAGTTGTGTCGTATTATACGCTTGTTGCTAACTAAACGTCATATTTATTAGTGTGCGAGTACATAGTATATAATTATTGGCCACAAATACAGCAAGAGGATGATGATGATTGGTAATAAAAACCAAAGAAAATTCATCTTCATATTTATTCATTCATTCATAAGCACTGGATATTCCTCCGTCACGCTCGAATGGTTTGCGGATCTATACTTCAAACCAGTTGTATTTGACACTTACGTGGGCCGTATTCCATAGACGTAGGCGCAAACGATAACACGCGAATCGAATCCGATTAATTGCTTACAAAATACAGATAATCATTTATTAATACTATATGACATTAGAAACTCTTTTGATCCTTTCCACCAAGTCTGGCACTAGAACCTTTCTCTTATATCTGTCCACGTATATGCTTAATATCAGGATTATCAATTCTAAATTGTACAGTTAAGAAGCAAACCGTAAAAACAAACGCACTTTTGTACTTATAATATTATTAAGGATAAAGATGCAATCGTCACCTAGAAAAAAGCATTAATTTTAATGTTTTTTTTAATGACGCTTTCGCCCTCTTTATTAAGATATCATTGCTATCGGCTTTTCTTATAATATGCTTAATTTTATTCCTAAGTATAACAATATACTGTTTATCTACAACGAGGTAAACTTTTCCTGTAAATTTAGTAACCCGATTTCCACAGAAGGTAATATCTAGTTTATATTTTCCGTAACTACATTTCTGCAGCTATAAAAATAGATTTCGGCGTTTTTGATTATGAATTAATCAGAGGTAAATATCAAATAAAATATTTATATGGGTATAAAATCATCGGAGATATTTAATAAAATTACATTTACAAGTAAATAATACACTCGATAGATAAGGGCTTACGTAAGCGATATTGTTGTATCATTTATTGCTTTATTAGCGATAAAAATGTATGTCTTTGGTCTAACTCTAATGGATTTAGAAATTATTCAAGGACATTTAAAAGAAAACCCATAAATTAAAAAAAAATAACCAACATTAAAAACTTTTTTTAAGCATATTTAAATTATCGTCTCCAAGAACGTATCAAATTCGAAATTTAAATAATTCAAAAATATAACTTACGCTTTATTAGACGGCGTCTGTAACGTATTTTCTTCATTTCCATTAACAACTACAACGGCCGAAGGACCAGAACTTTCCGCCACTTGCACTGAGTCTAATTGCGTCATTATAACAGTTTTTTAAGCACTGGCCACTAATTGCTAATCTGTATTTATCCTTCCCCTACCTTAACAAAAAAAAAAGAGTATCACATTTATTTTTTAATCAAAAGGAAAGACAAATACAGATTAACATTAATACACATAAAAACTAAAAACACTGTAAGTAATCCGTTATTAATATTAAAAAGTATTTTCTCCTATTTTCTACAAACGTCGTCCAACTTACAAGGATGTTAGGCGGAATGGCTGGTTCCTTGGCATACTCCAAGTAGATAGGTTTAATCATTTTATCATATCGTTAATTGCTCGCTTATAATTTACGTTCTTTAAAGATATGATTACTTGAATCGATTAGAAATCGCGAAGGTTGTTGGATATTTTTGATAAGTAATTAAATATATTATTTTACAGTTACAGACTAAACATTAGCTTAAGAAAACAGCGATCCCTTGCGGATTTTGTATAAATTTATATTCAATTATGTATTTTTGAATTAGGTATAGGCTTAGTAGAATAATTAAGATAATTTTATGCTTTTAAAGTAAAAAGGCAATCATTCAAATTATGCCTTATGATGATACGCCTTCGTCCATTAGCATTTTAATAAAATATAAGCATTGTAAGGTGGCGCACATGGGAAGTGGGAGGTAAAATATATTTTTATGCTCTTTGTGACAGTAATGTTTGTATGTAGGGTAATCTCTGGAAGTAACGATCCAATTCTGATAATACCAATTTTTTTATTAATAAATAACACCCATGCGTAGCTGGGGCGGGTTGCTAGTAATAAATAATAAGTTTTCTGGCAACCTTACATAGCGTTCATAAGGGTTTAAATTCGTAATCTGATGCGAAAAAGAATTAAAAAATTGTCATATGAAGTCGAAGTCATAATCCCATAAACAAAACGATCGAGTAAAATTAAACCTAGAAAGCTACTAGATAGATACTTTTTTTAGTGATTTTTTTGAATTTTAATTACAATGAAATTATTTAATTGTATTATCATTTATACGTAAATAATTCAATGAACAAACTAATTATCAGTACAATTTATCGTTTACAACATGATTAATATTAATACATGATAATTGAGGATTACAAGATATCATTAGTAACATATTGCTCCAAATTCGCTTTGAAACCTTATTAGTACTTTGTCATTGGCTCGGGCGCTCGCTTGTCACTCGGTCAACCTTCGCTTAAAGACAACAATTATTAATCCATTATTATGTATTATAATTAAAAACGAAATCGTATTTCAAGTTTCGCAATTGCAAAAAGTCCAATATTTAAATCAATTACTCAATCTTTATTGGTATTAGTTATAATTCTCGTGTATATGGTGAACACCCAAAACGTAAATTTGGCCTAACAAAATATATGAGACAACATCACATACATTACTCTGATCTCAATGTAAGTAGCTGAAGCACTTGTGATATGGAAATCAGAAGTAACGACGGTACCACAAACACCCAGACCCAAGACAACATAGAAAACTAATGGTAATCTACATCGACTCGGCCGGGAATCGAACCCGGGACCTCAGAGTGGCGTACCCATGAAAACCGGTGTACACACCAATCGACCACGGAGGTCGTCAAAAAGTTGAACACAAAGAAGGTTATTTGCGATACAATTTTCAATTCAATTTTCTTGGTGGTAGGGCTTTGTGCAAGCCCGTCTGGGTGGGTACCACCTACTCATCAGTTATTCTATCGCCAAATAACAGTACTCAGTATTGCTGTCTTCCGGTTTGAAGGGTGAGTGAGCCAGTATAACTGCAGGCACAAGGGACATGACATCTTAGTTCCCAAGGTTGGTGGCTCATTGACGATGGAATAGTAAATATTTCTTACAGCTTCATTGGGTGATGTGACCACTTACCATCAGGTGGCCCATATGCTCGTCCGCCAAGCTATACCATAAAAAAAACAATCAGAATTACAAATACGAAAACGTCGGTCAAAACTGTTTTTTTAAATCGATTAATGTATAAGATCTCTATTTTAACAGTTTCTAATATTACGTAATTTTTCTGTGTGAATATAAGAATTACATTTAAAAAAAGTGTAATTGGATTAATAATTATTATTATTAACAGATAATTAATGTAGTTATGTTTAATAGGAGCTAGAAAGCGTATTAGCAATTTTTTGATCCTTAAGTATTTTAATATCAAACTCTCATGAAACACAATTTGCTTGTTTTTCTCAAAACATACTTAAACGTCATAAAAATAAATTGAACTAAAATTATTTGTAAATTTTTAATCTGTTTCATTAAAGTACAAAATATTTCATATCAACGGATATAAAGGCGGGAAAAATTTGGCGGGAATTTTAAATGTTACGCCGTATCTAAGATGGCTGCGCTGTTGTCTCAGCTCTCGTTACTATTTCGTCTTCCCGTTGAAATAAGTAGCTCGTGGAAGGCGTGGTACTGCTGTGTGTGTAAGTTCCTGGCTGGTATGTTATTATCTGACTTTGGCCGGATTGATTCTGCCCGTATCGGCTGTCATATGGTTGCGCTTTTCTTTTATCCAAGTTGGCAACGCCACTGAAATAAAGAAAATGTTGACATTAGTAAAAATTAAAATAGTTTTTTTTAATTCCTAATCTTTCACATTATATACATATACTTTTAATTAAAATGTACTTCATTTTCGCAGTGATAGAGGTAACGTAGAAGTAATTATTGGTACGGTAAGCAAGAACGGCAATCGACTATTTAAATTATATTAAATAAAAGCAAAATATGCATAATTAAAAACACGCTTTTTAACAAACTTTAAAAGGGGAACAGTTAGTATATATCAATCAAATTTTAGATCAATACTTTCGGATATACTATAATAGTCAGAATTGTGATCTTTACATAAGCGCTTTAGAAAAAAAAAGTCACGTGACATTACTTGTATAAGGACTGAATATGACCACTAACTTCACACGTTTATTTATTTATTCTTTAAAAATATTTCTATTATAATAATTATAAAATTTTAAACGTGTTCATGAACTGGTAACCAAAATTAAGCACGTGGATATACTTGTTTCAAATCTTAATATTCAATTATCTCACATGTATTAAGTAGGTCAGCTCGGTACAACAAAGTTTTGTGTAGTAAACTTATGTTAGAGAAATCCTTTTTCATATAGCCAGAAAATGTCAATTTAAGATTTTGAAAATCTATCACGCCATACCTTTGATCTCTATACGGTCTTCGTTCGCCAACATTCCGCCAGCCACTAGATTGTCCGTATCCAACATTTAAGTCCTGGTACCCATCAGCATATCCACTGGCACCACGGTATACTGGGTATCCGCTGTTGCCACTTGAGTATCCATTATTTCCGCTCGAATAACCACTGTATCCTACATTTTGCCAACCGCCTCCAGATGTAACAGGTCTGAAATTGCAAATGGATTTTTTTATTTATTTACAACTAGTTGTCCGCGGCTTCTCCCGCGTTTAAGGGGGTTGGTTGTCATATGTTAGGCAAAAAAAGTAGTCCATATCCTTCCTGGGACTTTAACTTTGCTTTATACCAACAACAACAACAGCCTGAAAAATTCCCACTGCTGGGCTAAAGGCCTCCTCTCCCTTTGAGGAGAAGGTTTGGAACATATTCCACCACGCTGTTCCAATGCGGGTTTGTGGAATACACATGTGGCAGAATTTCTATGAATTTTGTCACATGCAGGATTCCTCACAATGTCTTCTTCACCGCTGAGCACAAGATGAATTATAAAGACAAATTAAGCACATGAATCAGCGGTGCTTGCCTGGGTTTGAACCCGCAATCGTCGTTTAAGATGCACGCGTTCTAATCACTGGGCCATCTCGACTCATACCTTATACCAAATTTCATCAAATTCGTTTCGTTGGTTTGGTCGTGAAAGAGCGACAGACTGAGTTACTGTCACATTTTTAATATTATAGTATAGATAAGACAGACTGGAAATCCACAAAGCAATACACCTAGTATTGCTGCCCATTTTAATTAGCACTGTAAGAAATATTAACAATAATTTACATTACAAAGACCTCACTTGAGCGTATCGTTACACTGACTCAGTAACCTTAAAAATCGGACCACAATATTATTAAGTATTGTGTTTTGTTTTATTTTATCAAGTGAACTATTCTAATTATTGTAGGGCCATATTATAAACAAATATCATCCAGGTCATTAGAAACACAAACGACTGATGCCTAAGAATTTATGCATATCTATAATCCTTCGAAAGACTTGGTTTCAATTTAGGGTATAAATGGCATCTACAGAGTTTTTTATTTTATGTATTACCTAGAGTATTCCCGTTGTCCCCACGAACCAGCATCTGGTCGCCCTGACGCGAAGTAATAACCTCTGCCGCCTGCGTCCCATCCTGACTGACCGCGATACGTCTCGTCCCAAGGTCTGAAACTGATATGACTAATTTTATTTCCATGATTTGCTCAAAATGCTCCTCTATTTCTCATCTTAGTCCAAAAGTGTATAAAAGAAGATTATTAAGGTTTGAATGGAGAAGAGAGGCTTTACGCAAACCAGTATATTATAATTTATACATACTCATCTGTGATTCTTCCGCCATATATGAATATCTTGTATTAAAATTGAGGTATATTTTTGATTATAATTAATCGTTGTATTCAATGGACACGGAAACAAAGTGAGGATAATTTGTAATAATTATATCTGTTCTTGCATCCTACGTCATATAAAGGCCCATTTGTCTGTCCACCTACCCATATTATATAAAAGTAATGCCACAAAAATGTCTCAGCGCTTACTGGCGATTTATTCCAGGCAGCCTTCGAGCTAGGATTTTTTTAAAACTCTAGTAATTGTAATTGTATAGTAACAAATATTTTATTAGCCTTATATTGAACAGTAAAAGATGCCTTTACCCAGAAGTGGTAAACATGACTGTAGTACCAGAAGTTTTCAGGTATAATGATTTATTACACAACAAGCGGCCCGCTCCGCCTTCGCACGGGTGCAATGCTCATACTAAATATATTACAGAATGTGCTTTTTACGACATCACTTTAGAAACCTCTAAAATTATCAGTATTTCTCTACAGTAGCATTTCACATATAAACCTTCCTGTTGAATCAATCTATCTACTAAAATATCGCCTCAAATTATTTGGTGTAATTATAAAGATCCAGTGGCGGATTTACAAATTTGCCGCTAGTAGGCTATTAAATTTTCTCCGCCTCTGACTGGTTATAGTTACTGTTAGTTCACAACCATATTAATTACATTTATTCTGAAATTGCAACTTTTAATTAACTTAAAATTTGTGTTCTATCGTTCTCATTACATTTTACCGGTTACTATGATTATGAACTAGGTGATATGTCTGCCAGTTACAAGATTATTTTTGCAACCCGCTATGTAGTGACGAGTATACGGATTACGGACGTAATGTGTATACATATAATTATTTTAGGTATTTTTATATCTTTAAAATGAGAAAAGCGGGATAAATTTGCCGCCCCTCTAAATCAGCCGCCCTAGGCTTCAGCCTACTTAGCCTATTGATAAATCTGCCACTGTAAAGATTAGCACAGACAGCGATAAGCGATTTTGTTTTATACTATGTAATGATAATAATGTACCCTGCAGCCAAATATACACGAGATCATTATATACTCAATAGCATATTAACAATTTCCTTAATAGCTGAATTTGCATAATAATATAATAACTAAATAAAAAATGATTACCGCTACAGGTCGAAAACCTTCAAAATATTCTTATCAGCATTAAGTTGTTAGATTCGAGGCTATTTATAACAACTTAACTAAGATGACGACGTATATTCTTAGTAATTTAATAATAAAACAATTATGTTAGTTTTAATTAATTTACTTGTATTATTATCAATTAAACACTTGCAAACGCACTTAACAATTTTAATCGTGTTCAAATTGTAGGATAAAGCTGGTTATAATAAGACGCTATTTTTAATAAATAATTAAGTAAATATTTTATAGTTCTATATAATAATAATATATATTGATTTTTATACATCATATCCATATCCAATTAGTACCAGATTCTTAACTCTTCGTGTGTTTGATATATCTATCATTTCCGATCTATAATGTATACGGAATCTGTATCCTGATGATGTATGACAGATATATGAACAATATTCTATCGTTTTCAGATATAGTTACGGATACGAAATTATTTCGGATTGTCCGACTATTTCGGATAGTTTCGGTTAAAAAATTACAAAATATTAATTTGACTTCATTTGTAGGCTATTGTTTAGTATTAGATATAATAACAGAAATACCGCTAATAAGCTTTACAGTATAATTAGTTACACTTTTATTGGTTAACGCCGGTCCTGAATAAAGATAAGTTTATATTTATTTTATAATAATAAATCTACTTGAGTCAACATTACTGTTATTTTCTTAATTGTACTTATTTATTTACTTAATTGTATTGTTAATATAAATTATTTAATAATTATTGTGTCCAATCGTATGTAATTATAGACGCTAATAAATTTAAATACACACTGAGAGGCGTGTATTTGTGATCGTAAATCTTTGTTTGTATAAAAAACATGGGATTTATTGCCGTATTTATTAATTATGGCACAGCCGAGGTACGTGATGAATTCAACTTGTATTTTTTTTTTTTTATTGTATAGTTTGGCGGACGAGCATATGGGCCACCTGATGGTAAGTGGTCACCATCGCCCATAGACAATGCCGCTGTAAGAAATATTAACTATTCCTTAAATCGTCAATGTGCCACCAACCTTGGGAACTAAGATGTTATGTCCCTTGTGCCTGTAGTTACACTGGCTCACTCACCCTTCAGACCGGAACACAACAATACTGAATACTGTTATTTGGCAGTAGAATAACTGATGAGTGGGTGGTACCTACCCAGACGGGCTTGCACAAAGCCCTACCATCAAGTGTATTATTTAACGACATTTAGGATTTATAAATAAAAAATAATTTAGTAACGACATTCAAAATTTAAACACGAACAAACAAGATTAACTCTAGTACTTTGTTCGTCTGGGTACTTTATACAATGTATAAACGTCAAACTTGTTTTTATAATAAAATCTATCAATAGATTACTTCGGATAATCTTGGTTGATTTTTATAACTGTAAAAGTTATTATTAAAAACTTTTGAACATCACTTGAGCCTATAGATAACATGTTAGTATGTTTAGTGTCCACTGAATCCAATGAAATCAATTATTTATTAATTAATATTTTTAAAATATGAAAAAAAGCTTAAATAGGTGAGCAAACATTTTGAAAGAGAAATTAAATCAAATACCATTCTATTTCATTTGTCATTTTCACCAATTTCAATGAAGGAAATATTCAATAGAATATAAAATCAATGTCGTCATCACAGGATGTAACCGTTACAATAATCCGTTTCCATTATAAACTGGTCATTCAACATGTGGATAATTTGTAACAATTTCAGGGGAAAGCGTTGGAAATTCGACTATTGACGTTTGACGCTACAGTGATATTGGATTTTCAATGTCATTGTTCGCTGACCTGATTGAAAACTAACGGTAGAAAAACATCATTGTTGATGTCAAAATATATGCTACGATACTCAACTAGAACTAGTAGGTATTTGAGATAATTTCCATTATATACAGTTTTATTATTATGTACCCTGAGATCTGACTAATTCAGTAATAACTATGATAAACAATTTGTATTTTGCTGGTATTTTTATAAATTGTTATCAGATAATATTCAGCTCTATTAATTCCTAAGGCTATTGGCATACCTACGGTAAAGTAGCGTTTGGTTGATGGTGATATAAAAATATTTGTAGTTTCTTGAAATCAAGGACAGATACTTAATTATGCAACTTACCTTTCATGTGGACCTCTTCCTACTCCTGGACCGTAACCACCAAACGAATCGTCGTATCCAGTTCCTCTATTATATCTATCCTCGTAATATGGTCTTCTGTATCCCGAACTGCCATACCCGTCGTATCCTCCACCATAATCATCATATCTGTCCGGATATCTATCATAGGAAGGTCGTCTTGAATACGGATCGTCGTAGTATCTATCCCTATCGTATCTATCCCTGTATGGATCTCTTAGAAATCTATCGTAGTAATCAGGCCTATATCTGTCTCTGTCGTCGTATCTATTCTTGTGTTTATTTCTCCTACCACTGTAATGTTTGTCCCTATCCTTGTCATCGTAGGAACCTTTCTTATCATCATTATCATCATCCGTTCCATTTTTATTTCCATTGTTTCTATCGTTGTCATATCTTCTACCGTCATCTTCGTCGTTGTTTTTATTTCTATCGTGTCTATTGTTGTAAGTTGGTCTATTAGATCTGTGGTCGTCGTCCCTGTCGCGTCCCCTGTCGTAATCGTCGTCGTCGTCATCGCATCGCCCACACCTTGACGGCCTGTCATCTAGCCTGTCATACGGTCGTCCGTAACCATATCTTTCATAGTAACTCCTTTCTTGACGGACCAAATTCTTTGCCGGGCTCAAGATAGCAGACAATACACTTTCGCTTTGTTCTTGACACTGAACAATGCATACTGCTATCGATATAATCTGAAACAAAATATTCGACACTATTCAAATGTAATCTAAAATAACATCAGACATTCAATGTCAGCATCAATCTTTTTCGAAATTGTAACTTATCAAATAGTTTTAAACGGGAGATTCATTATATGATTTTCACACATACACACACACGATCATACAATTTACATTAAAAATTTAATACTCCTATCCAAATTTATCATTAGTCAGCAAACAGACTACATTTATTTTCATCTATGTAATTTCGATTATCTGATGACACTAACATACCCATAATAAATACAGATAATAAAAATAACAAAACTTCTTCAAATTTTGTATGATACGTCACCAAGCGCTCTACAGCTCAAAATAAGCAATATAACAAAATATATGACATAAATAATTGTCCGACGCGGTTAAAAAACCTATTTTATTTAGTTTAATTCGCATTAAAAAAAGTGTTGAAATACAAAAGCAGAGCATTTCACTGTCCAGTTGCATGCACATTGAACGCTTACTATACAGTGACAAATATATATATTATATAATATAATCTCATAAATACGAACATAATATTACATTCGTTGGATACAAAATAATGCAATCAAATATGGCTTTTAAAATGATAAATTAAGATTGATTTTCCTTTGTCATTTTTAATTTATTTTATACTGTACTTCTTTGTGATAACATCAGTCAATTCTATAATCGGTTTGCGTTGCATCAAGTAATAATGTGCTTTTTAATAGCGCTGGTAATTAGCGTTTCGCTTTTGTTTTTGTCGTTGTTTTGTTTCCGGCATTTGTATCATCTATTCACACATTTCGTAATATGATAACATTAATATTTTCATCATCTGAAATGAGTTTCAGTGTTAAAGTGAAGTGAATAATACAATATTAATAAACGTATTTATCAATAATGTTGGCACATTTTTGACATTATCATATCAGATATAGATGATTTAAAAATGTAGGTAAAAATCATGTTTATACATTTTTCTAACCTTTTCTTATTTATCGCATATGTATATTGAAAATTGAAAAACAAAAGTTGAACAAAATATTTTTTTACAAATTATGATTATAACTTATATGATACTATAAAAAAAAACTCTTTTTTAATAAATATATTTAAAATTTATTAAAACCATATATTTAAAAACATTTTATTTAATATATTTCTTTTATCTTTGACAATTAACATACTTAAAAAAAGAAATATTTTACATAGACGTAAATATTGATGTAAATATAACAAATAAAAAAGAAGCTAATATCAAAACCCCGTGGAATACTGGCAAGACGCCTAACAAAATTAAAGAGGTGTAATTAAAATTTAAAAGGTACCACTCAAAGCACCTAGTACGTACACGCTATTGTTATCATTTCTGGTTTAGTTTTATTGTTCTATGTATGAAATTTTGTCAGACAATTAATCTACGATACTATGAGTAGTATAATTAATTTAATGTGGACGAAAAAAATCACAATAGTACAGTAATTACCCCAAGGCCTGCATTCGGAGCCCTACGTGACATCATTCCATTGTTTTCAGAGGTCATGCTCGATGAGTGCAATTGTGGGCATTTACGTAATATTTGCATTTATTACTTATTTTTATATTATCTTTATAATTATTTGTATACACTAGTTTGCATTTAAATAACTGTTAAAATCTATGAGTTTGATGGAAAATAAAAATATTCTTTAATGGGCACGTAAAAGCATTTTTTTCGGTTCAGAATATATACCGAGAAGAATCAGCATGAATTTATGTAAATCATAATGTCGAATATATAGAAAAAGTATTTTTATACATGCTTGTCGATAAAGTTAGACATGAGCATGTCTGGTCATGATTGCAAAGAGTCTTTCAGTTGGTTATTATCAATTTGTGTCCACAATACCAACCACAATTTTTTGTGCATTTTCTGTCCTTGTAATCACACTGAGTTTGTCTAATATTTATCACTAGAACGGTCAAAATTTAAAATCAAACTGTACTTTATGCAAAAAGACCTTTACAAGCACTTTTGAATCGTCAATATAAGGATCAGTGTCAAATGTGAAACTACCACTGGTCCGTAATGTAGATTCGACCGAGAAGAATCGGCAAAAACTCAATAGTTACTCATTCCCAACATTTCAAATACATTTTTTTAGTTGAAATGTAATCATATGTAATATATTCTGAATACCCAAAAGTGTTAATTTTCCCTTTTTATTTATTACCTATAGAAATATATAATTCATAATTATATGTTAGAGATGAAGTTCGGTTTAGTAGAAGTAGTTGAGTTTATGAACTTTGTATTAAGATCATACTATAATTTCCCGTGCCATTTCTGTTGTATTCGTTGATCCTTTATTGATTGATTGATGATGATGAAGTTAATTGATAATACCAAAAACGCCTACTAAATTAAAAAAGCATTATTTATTTCATTGTAATCATATGCGGCGTTTCAAATTGTTGTATAATTACTGTATTGACGGAGACATATGCTTATAATATCGTATATATAATACTTTAGAAGACAAACAGTGTTCTATTTCACACAAGTTTTTTTTTTAATAAAATAAAATCAAAGTTAACTTTAATTTTATTTTATTTTAAATTTAATTTTAAGTCGCAGTGATTTGAAATATCTTTTATGAATTATAAATCGTCAGTTTAA
Source organism: Vanessa cardui (assembly GCF_905220365.1). Taxonomy (NCBI): domain Eukaryota; kingdom Metazoa; phylum Arthropoda; class Insecta; order Lepidoptera; family Nymphalidae; genus Vanessa; species Vanessa cardui. The sequence continues at coordinate 1,697,351 of NC_061134.1, read as the reverse complement.
AGATTTTATTGAATGAAATACCACCGCTGTTTTGGAATGTTGATACAGAAACTTTATGACAAGGAGTTCAGTAGTTACTCTTTTGATCTAATTAAATAAATAACAAAAGTAAGTTGTGAAAAAGTATTTTAAATTAATCTTTGTGTATTAGAATAACTTATCCCAAGTAATCTTAACTTCGTAAATGCATGGTATCCGAGTTTCAACTGTATAAAATTATTATTACAATGTCGTAAGGAGTTTATTTACATACTTGTACTGACCGCTTCTCTGCCTACTTTCCTACTTACTTTTGTGTTTGTACTCTTATAAAGCCATTTTAGCTCAAACTCAGGCAAGTGATTTTATTTTCAACTTAATAAATCTTCTTTTAGACGCAAAGTTCGCACAATAATATTGCAGCTATACGTTTAATGCTGTGTCTAATTAATAAAAATAGTACGATTACCGAAATCATGTACGTTATTAAAAAAGTTTGTTTTCTTGTTAAATAAATAATTATTTTAATGCTGATATTTACAACATATATATTATCTGTATCTAACATAATATTTTCGATTATTTTGCGATTTGTATAAACAAAACATTATTCATATCATCGTTTATAACAGCATATTTATGGAGTTATTGCACTGATAAAATTATTGCTATTATTTAAAAATATACAATTTAGTACAAAAATATCTTTAAAAAGAGTATTTACTTACCAAAATCGTAAATCGTTCCATATTGAGACGAATGCACTAGTGCATCCCAGCACAAGGCACTGACCGCATGCAGAACCTGTTTACTATAAATAAACAATATTGTATAGTCTGTCTATTTGCTACGCATTTTTTATCTGTGTTTGTTTAAAAAAATCAAATGACGCTAACGTCCCGCGACTGCGTATAGCGAACTGGGCATCGGTGCCTGCGTCCGCCACTTATAATAATTATAGCAATTGTTTTTTGTCTGTCCGTCCGTTGAGCCTAATGTTGGATGTATTGAAGGTTACACATGGTAATGGTGCACGCCATGGGTAATTGTGGGTTACATGGCTTTTGAAGTTCGTTATGGTTGGTGGAGTATTTCATGCATTAATATTGTCAGATTTTCAGATTATATGTGAATCATAGCCTGATAAGTCAATTTTGAAACAGCTAACTTAATTTTATACACAACCTGAACAAGGTTGCTGATCCGGACAAAGAGATGCCAAATATATAATTATTATATTAGAAACACGATTATAGATTGTAATAAATAAGTTTATTTGTCGTGTTGTGTATTTCCTGGTCCTAAGGCTTTGTGTAAGCCCGTCAATGTAGGTACCATCTAATCATCAGATATTCTTCCGTCAAACAGTAGTATTGTTTTGTTCTAGTTTGAAGGATAAGTGAGTTAGTGTAACTACAGCCACAAGGTCAGTGGCGGATTTACAAATTTGCCGCTGGTAGGCTATTAAATTTTTGCCGCCCCTGCTGATTTGATATTCAATACGTTAGTTTAGTTTTAAAGCATATATTGATTACATTTTCTCCGAAATTGCAACTTTATGATTTGTGTTCTATCGTCCTCATTACATCTGCTTTTTCCCGTTATTAGTATGCTTATGAAATAGGTGATATTTCTGTCAGTACCGGTGTATTTAGTGACAAGTATACGGATTACGGACGTAGTGTATACATATAATTATAAGTTTTTTTTATTTCTGTATGATAATAAAAAAAATTGGGCTAAATTTGCCGCCCCTCTAAATCTTCCGCCCTAGACTCCAGCCGTCTTAGCCTATTGGTAAATCAGCCACTGCACAAGGTACATTACATTAGTTCTCAAGGTTGGTGGCGCATTGGCGATCTAAGAAATGGTTAATATTTTGACAACACCATTGTTGCGGTTCGATTTTCGTCAGCACGTCCGCCTAGATGTATCATTAAAAAACAATCCTTTTTTTAGGATAAAATTAAAAAAAAATCAGGAAGCTTTTTTTAACGATAACCTCTATATGCAAAATTGTTACCAGTCAATTAATTAAAACACGAGTTAAATCAAATCGCAAACTATACTGTACTGACTGCCATAAACATATTTCTGTAATTTTTACCAGTTTTATATTTTATTTGTCAAAATTATATTAAATTTTATACTTAAAACTTAGTTATTGTCCATACAATTGAAGATTGGATTAAAAGATATTGTTAATGATTGCGAGTCTTAATATTTTTCTTTTGTTATACGCAAATTGGTCAAGAACATGAGTGAGGGAAAATCATTTTATATACAAATTGTGTTTTAAGCATTTCTTGATTCGTTTGCTTCGTTTTATAGTATAAATAATTTAAAAAATATGTATGTACAAAAAAAAGTTAATTTAAATAATCGATCGACTGGAAGACCACAATGGCGTGCACTTGGAGAGGCCTATGTCCAGCAGTGGACAAAAACGGGCTGATGATAATAATGATGATGATTATGCTCGACTGGTTCATCTTACACGAATAAAACATATTAAAAAGGTTTTATATTATTCTTTGTTAGTAATGTATTAATTTGGTGATATGGCTTTGACTTGGTTAATAACAAAATATTACCAAAATAAAACCAACGTTTTGAATTGTTTGTTGAAATAACTGTTCTCAATATAACAAAAGCTAGCATTTGTCTAATATAACTTATATCTATCTGGTTAGCTATAAAATAAATAGGAAGAGGAAGTGCTATTGTTTTCGACCATTCGCCGTTTCCATTATACTTTTAAAAACTATAATATAGTCAATATAGCCGATATATGACATTTTCCAATGACGAAACAAGATACTTTTTCACTAATTAAAAATAAATACCAGATATTATTTATAGTATCGGCAAATTGAATCATATCAATTAAAAATCCAAATTATTTATTTATTTTAACTCCTCCTGCCATTTGATTAAACTACAGTTACAAGTGTATACAACAACAACAACAGTCTCCCACTGCTGGGCTAAGGCACCCTCTCCCTTTAAGGAGAAAGCTTGGAACATATTCCACCACGCTGTTCCAATTAGTTGAATACACATATGGCAGAATTTCTATGAAATTAGAAAAATTAAATTATTATTCTTCACTATGTTTTATTTAACCGCCGAACACGAGATGAAATATCAGATACAAATTAAGCACATAAACAATTCAGTAGTGCTTGCCTGGATTTGAACACACAATCATCAAATAAGAGACACGCGTACTAACCACTGGATCATCTCGGCTTATCATACAAGTGTATACTTAAAGAGATTTGTAAATGTAGCTCTACTATATCAAAGTCCTTAAAATTTTAAAAAGCTTGGTCAATTTAGTTCATATGCAATGTTCAACAACATATATTTGATATGACGATGTTTTCTAAAACGTCGTATATCCAATGTGCGTGAGATAGTAACAGTGATTGCCCAAATTAGACTTCGTAGCCTTAACATAATGATTGTAATTAATGATTTATGTAGTGTGTATTGTACTTTGGACTGAAATCTGTCCAACAAATTGTTCGTCTACGTTATTTACAATACATCAATCATTAATCACGTGTCATATAAAATATCTTTGATATTTTATTCATTTTTATCTTTTCTACAAACTGATTCGTCACTCTTGATTATAATATTATCAAGTTACATATACATATATTACATATATAACTCAAAGGTGACTGACATAGTGATCTAACAGCCCAAATCACTGAACGGATCGGGCTGATATTTGGCATGCAGTTAGATGCTATGACGTAGGCTTCCGCTAAGGATGGATTTTGATAAATTTCACCCCTAAGGGGTTAAAATTGGGGATGAAAGTTACTATAAATATTCTTAAATTTTCGACTGATTGACCTGAAATTAATTTCAGGCTATTATATGTATATATTAAAGCTGCTATGATCTCGTAATTTGTCTCCCAAATTATATATAATATATATAAGATACTCCAAAAAAGGACATAAGCTACTTTTTTGCCTGCAAAATGACAATAAAAAATCTTAAACGCGAGCGAAGCCGTAGGTGCCTACTAGTATGTCATATGTCGTATCAAATATGTCGCAACAGTATCGTGTGTCAATGGAAACATAGAAAATGACCCACAGCGCTCTGATCGCGTGAACCGAAATACGGTCGAGCACCGAACCGCAACTGACACGTCATTGTTTGAACATCACCTGCCCTCTCTTGGTAATATTAAATAATAACATGCATCCACCAATATCGCTGAGGTAAAACAACAATTCCTTTTCAAACTAAAATTTGATGACAGATCATTGTTAGCGATAAGACCGCTTTTTGAATATGGCATTTATATGGCATTGATTTAAAATTGTATTTTTATTCATACTTTTTGGTATACAAAGCACATTTTCTTTGTTAAAATTAAATTACTAATTTATAAAATGGCTATAAACATTCCTCTTTATCAATAGGTATATGTATTTTGAAATCCTAAACGAGTAACTACTGAGTTTCTTGCCGGTTCTTCTCGGTAGAATCTACTTTCCGAACTGGTGGTAGCTTCACTTAATTGTAAAATTACGATTCAAAAGTGCTTGTAAGAGCCTACTTGAATAAAGTTTATTTTAATTGATTGATTGATTGATTTGGAGATATTTCTTCATCCCGGCTTCTGCTGAAATCAACGAGACCACTAATTAATTAAATACTTCTTGAACCATTCGACGCACGCTTCGGCGTTGATTAAATCTATGTGTATACTAGTAGTCGGTAGTTGGTAGTCATGTGTCAGACGGAAATGTAGTCTATGTCCTTTCTTGGAGTTCAGCGGTTTGGTCGTGAAAGAGCGGCGACAAACAGAGTTACTTTCCCATTAAATGGGAAAGTAACTCTGTTTGTCTATCTATACTATAGTATTAATAATATTATCTTTAAATAAAATCATTTGATAGTGTGAATGGAATGGACACAAGAGATCTAAACTTGAACCCCTTACATTGAAAAAATATTAAGATTAATTACAATAAGCAAAGCAATTCGTTTCCGGGAAATGACTTACTCGTGATGGAGTATTTTTAAAGCAAAATATACATCGGATTGCTTGTTAGGAACCATTACAACTAGTATAACAGGGAGTCACTTAGACATATGTGTAAGATACAAGGCTAAGCTTTTGTTTCTTTATAATTTGAACTGGGACGACGACAGTACGTAAAAAGTCGGCTATGATCTCATTTTGAACAACTCCAGCCGTAGGTGTACAGAAAATTTATTATACTTGATTGCAATTTACTACAAGTTATTACAATTTGGCAAAGAATTAATTGTAGATAAAGAAAAAAACGTACAGGCCAGTTAGAAAGAGGTGCTATGGCCGTATAAGAAAAACAAATTAAAAACTTAAACAAAGTTAAAGTAATTAAATGTAAATTTGACATTAAAAAATCATTTAAATAAAGATTCACCACGTTGGCGCCAAATCTAGATGAGTGACTTGCAGTTTTTATTGAAATTGAATAAAAGCGAAAACTGTCATCTGTCAACATTATCTGTCATCTGTCAACTTCAACTGTGACTAATAATAGACGCGTGATTTGAAGTTTCGCGTGAGACCCACTAGTGATTATTTAGACGTAGTCCAACTATTGCAAGTTGATGTAAGTACGTATGACGATGTATGACGCACAAATGATGACACGCGAACATGTACGAAGTTCGCTTGTGTTCTCTCGATTGTTCGCCATGGTAAATGCCATTTAGATACGATATTACACGTCAGTCAAAGTGAGTGCCAACTTTACATAATATAATAGACGTTCACAACAAAATGGATACCTCATTAGCAACTAAAAATCAACTCGTTACAGACCCGCCTTAATTCGAGGGTATGGCGGATGACAGATGGGTGTACTCAAACAAACTTCATTATACAGACAAAGTACTGTAACGTATATGTCATTGACACGAAATTATAATGTTTCGAAATCATTTAATTAAACTAACAATCTCCCGTGTTTACAGTAATAGACTGTATATTTCCCACTGTTGGGTTAAGACCTCCTCTCCCAATTTCTCGTCTTATTCCAACACGCTGCTCCAATGCGGGTTGGTGGATTAACACGGGGTAGAATTCCTTTGAAATAAGACGCAAGTTTTCTCACGATGTTTTCCTTCACCGAAGAGGTCGAGATGAATTATAAACACAAATTAAGCACATGAAAATTCAGTGGTGCTTGTCTAGGTTTGAACCCACAATCATCGGTTAAGATTTACTTTTAACCACTGGGCCATCTCGGCTCTCACTCCCGTCTTTACTTGGGTACATTTGGCTGTGAAACAACTTTTGGTGCCTTCTCACCATATTGGTGAGACTGACTCTATGCCTTGACGTTAAGCGGTATGATGCTCTCATGTTTCTTTATACTCTTCTCCGGCGCCACATACATCCTACTGGTGAGTATGGCGTGCGTAATTGATTATTTACTATTGTTAAATAGATTTATTTTATTAATGAATTTAAAACAAATAAATTGATGAGGGAATCACACAATCCACGTGATCCATTCAATGGGAGAGACCGATTCTATCAATCTATTCTGTCTTAGTGTTTGCTCATAACATACAAACCACTGAATCACACTCACATATTGAAAATTCATATTGTTACTAATTTGTACCTTTTTTTTTGTTTTACGAGGAAAGGCATTTACGCCTCCCGCTCGGCCGGGGGACCGGGACGGGTATGTGGGACTCATAATGGCCCCGTGCCAGGGCTGAAGGCCCTGTCCTACCCACTAAAACCATCCTCGGGTTTCCACCATGCCGCCGAGTGGTGAGGCAACGGGATCGCCCAGGGCATGCAACCGCGACACCACCATTTCTGAACTCAATTTAAGGAAAATTCACAAACTTAAAGAAGTAAGAAATAATAATAAAATTTAAAAAAGATAAATATTTGCAAAACGAAAGTTCGATTGACGACTGTTTCCTTTCATCAAGCAAATCGATGTCACTATTCCGATTAAAAATATCGATTAGATGACAATCGTTTGATAGGCGTTCTCGTAATCGCTGCATTGTTGTGATTCGTCAAATATATTGCAGACCATTAGCAAACAGTAAATATTTAAAAGAAAAACTTTTGCCATGTTTTAACCAATATCTCCGTTTCAACCTCTTTTGGGAATCTTGCAGAAATCTTGCGCGTTTTAAAGTGTTGGTTGTCATGTATTTGGCAGAAAAGTAGTCTATGTCCTTTCTTGGAATTCAAGTTTGTAAAGTAACCGCCTGTAAATTTCCCACTGCTGGGCTAAGGCCTCCTCTCCTAATAAGAAGAAGGCTTTGAACATATTCCATCACGCTGTTCCAATGCGGGTTGGTGGAATGCACATGTGACAGAATTTCGATAAAATTTGACACATGCAGGTTTCCTCACGATGTTTTCTTTCACCGCCGAGCACGAGCTGAATTATAAACACAAATTAAGCACTTATATGTAGTAGTGCTTGCCTCGGTTTGAATCCGAAATCATCGGTTCAGATACACGCATTCTAACCACTGAGCCATCTCAAATTTCATAAAAATTGGTCCAGCGGTTTGGTCGTGTACGAGCCGCGAGTAACTTCTAATAGTTCAATAACGCTGACATAGTCATTATCGTCCACCGTATTTGAGTAAATTAAGTTACAAATTAGTTTTCTATTATTGTACAATATCCTTGAACCATTTTCTTAATTGTTATAATTCTAATCAGGGCTGACATAAAAATGTAAGTTATTATAAACACGGGCATTGTCAAAAAACTATGCATAATTACATCCAGAAAAAAATCAACGGAATCAGTTCCACCGTTAAGGGGCGGCTGAGTCAGTGACAGGGGCAGGTTACAGATGTAGGACTAGCGGCTTTCCCGTGTGGAACACACAAAAACAGATCCTGGGCTGCGACTTGCAAGCAATCATATCGAAAATGTTTCTCAGGGAATCAGCGTGGAAGGCTTCTTCTGTGAGATTATGATCCAGAAGGGAAAGGGCCGATTCTTCCACACACTAGAATAATAATTAGTATATAGAGTGAGCCAAAAAATACCTATAATTTAAATTTATACTACTTCACACTCTCCAAACCCGGTTTGTGTGCAGCCCTGTTTGCAGTAAAAAGGATTTCATTAACGATTGCTTATAGCAAATTAAGAACGAATTCTAAAAGCAATTTTCTATCACAATGTGGAATCAGTTTTCACGATATCGAACTGACTTTCGTAGTATTTGTGTATATTGGTTATTCTAGGACGTCATTATTTGGTTTAGATCGTATTTTATATATATGTAAGTACATATATGAAATGCAGTAGTGGTTGAACGAATATAAATATTACAAAGTTAAAGGGCCAAAACATTTTAGTGCTTCGGTGACAAGTCTTAAACAGAACTTTATTATTATTATTTTATTTAAACTATTCAGTAATTATCACAAGAAGGGAAATGAAATGATTGCATAACGCAAAATAAAACGTTATTTGTTAAGTAGAGTCAAGATCTTCTCAACGATCTTCAGGACAACAGGATGAGAGAAACCACAGACAAACGAATGAAACTAATAATATTATAAATAAATAAGCATAAGCAACGTGTGTCTACTGCTTAATATATATATTATTTTATAATTTCCCATTCCTATTTATCCATGTTTGGGGTCAACAAACGCTACCCCATTGGACAACCCTTCTGTTAAAACTAATTGTACCTAACAGTACAGATAGACTAATCACTAAGCGAAACATGCGTCAGTAATTAAATATTTAATAAAAAATAGTTTTTTAATAAAAAGGTTTTATACCTACTTTTGCAATTTTACAAATACGACGACGATCTCAAATATTTTTTGATATAAAATTCAGCGTATTTCATTTTAAGGCATTCTCAATATATGAAGGAAACCTGTGTTTGCTTCGTTGTGACTTCAAAAAAAAAAGAAAACCGGTAAACACATTTTCGGATTCAATATAAGTATGATATTAGAGCTGCCAAAACTATGAGCTATAGCCGCAAAAAACGCGGTAAAATGTAAACCAATGTAGAGTACTATAGCATAATTTTATCTTCTTACAGAATATTATATATCGACATATAACATATTTTTTGCACTATAAATTTAATTTTGTGTGTTTTTCCTGTTTCCTGGATAATTAAATTAATGATAACAAAAACGACGTATATGTATTACGACTGACGCATACAAAATACCCCAAAAGGTTAGATTTCTTTTTCGCCACTATATTTTTTATTATAATGTTATTAATTAGTAGTTATAACACTTTGAAAAAAAAAACATAATGCAAAAAACAAAACAATAATCTGTTGTTTTGCAATATTTTTTCTAGTATCGCCATTTTGTTGTGGTTGTTATAAGGATTTATTTAGTTATCCAATAGTATTACAAATCTTCATTAATATTATAAATGTGAAAGTAAGAACTAGCGTGCACTGTTAACTTTTGTCACGGTGACTGTTTCGTCACTCTTGTCGAGTCCATGTATATGTAGTCGTAATGCGCGCACATTACGACGTGAAATTTGTTTCTATATCTGTACATATTCACGGACTTGACAAGAGTGACGAAACAGTCACCGTGACAAAAGATACCAGTGCGCGCTAGTTGTAACTCTTTCTCTCTGTCTGTCATTCTTTCAAGACCAAAGCGCTCAACCGAATTTGATGAAATTTGGTATGAAGCAAACTTAAACTCATAGAAATGTCAAAGGCTACTTTTTTGGCCTGACACATGCCAACCGAAGCGAAGTCGCGGGTGACTATTCGTATTTAATAAACTAATTCACACCCTGAAAATATTGATTGTCGTCTAAAAAGCAACCAAATAATTACTCAAAGATACCATTACTCGTAAAACAACGTCCATTTAGTGTTGTCATTGCATGATTTATTCAGGGCAATAATTACGGTATACCTACGTGTGAGAGACAATGCCTTGACAAGTAAAGCTTTGGAATCCCTTTGATTTATTTACTATAGTTCGCGTCAATACTATTTTTTTTAATATAAAAAAGTTTAATTTACTAAAGCACGTAGATTGCTTTGAATATGGCAATATTTCGAACAGATTTGCAAATGAAGTATGATTCAAGATTTGACACAGTTATTATAAATAAATAAATATAAAATAATTTATTTCAATATTAAATAATCAGTATACCAAGCGTGGCGTGAGAAACAGATACAAATATTCATAAGTATGACCTATTCATTTTAAGTCCGTACTTTCGATAATAAACAAGAAAATGTTGAAAATAAATTTAATAGTATGTTCGTTCAAAGTTCATCTTAATAAGGCAAGGATAAGAGACATTACATAGTTAATATAAAGTATTTTCAGGTGATGTAATTATATTGAAGTCATAAACAATTTCACATTCCAAGGGAGACTAGGCAAACCACACAAATGTGTGGGTAAACAGATGCACTTTCATAATTCGATGGGATGACAAATTCGACACGACCTTGAAGAATTCAGGTGCAGGATCAATGCTTGTTATGTGCTTTCCGAGGCACGGAAGCATATAAGACGCAGTGTATACACTATACTTCCAAATTTCAAAGTCCGGGCTGAAACTAAGAAACTTTTTGATGGAAAAACCCAATAACTTATGTTAGCCCGCGCTGGTATTTGATCCCAGCACCTCGGGCGTTGAGGCTTTACATATAGCCACTAAAAGTAATTCAGACAAATAAAACCAGTATAATGTACAAGTTCATATGAAATGTACTATAAAAATAGTAAACCTACGTAGGTTTATAATAACATATACAAATAACATCACATCATCAATTAAGTATTTCAGTTTGTTACTTATTGTTCGAAAAAAATGTATCACAAAAAATACTCTATTTGAACCAATATTTCATGTAACCTTACATAATAATATATATAAGAATATATATAATATAATAATACTTAATAAGAATATTATTTTCTAATAAAAAAAAATTACACGCAGAATTAAAATCGCAAAACAAACATGTCAATTACTACATTAAATTAAATTATTATGTAACCGTATCTAATTTTTTTTGCTTTGTATAATTGTAATCAGTTTTAAGCATTATTTAAGAAAATTAGTTGAATAAGTTTTTATATACATTTTATAGCATACTTTTCGGGCAACGTTTTAGGGGTAGGTACATCAGTATGTTTCAAAAAACAAACCAAGAACTAACAAAATTCCTCATATTAAGAACTGAGAGAGTTGATGGATAATAGAACATATTAAATTACAATCAACTATTAAAAATAAAACCAAATAGCAAAAAATCTATATAAATTTATTTTTTATAAAATATATCACTTAGCTACGATAGATAGAGGTGAAACCTTTTTGCGTCTTATATTCAATCATAACATACGAAATCTTTGCAATAAAATTCTACATTTAACTCTTGTCGCAAAAAAGGCTAAACGTCAAAAATAATTATTTTGTATTTAAAACGATAGAATGTTACTAAATACATGCGGGTATACAATTTCGATTGTATAGCTACCTACGTTATTGATCATAACACACATACGAGTAGACAGACATGAGACAAGTGGACAGTTTTTACTCTTTAAATTACAATCAATTTTAATTACTTTTACACAATAATTTCATATAAAAACAATAATCAATAATACTATAAATATCATATGTATGTATTAAACACAAGCTAATACGTTATCAAATAAATGACTTTCACAAACCTGAAAGGCTGAAAGCGATTTAGTCAGTGCCTCGCGCGCGTTATTGTCACACGTGCCGCCATCTTGTTTCGATATTTCCCGCCGTTTTTATGTTATACTAATCGAATTTCGAAGAACAAAAAATATGATATTTCGTGGCTTTAGTAATTAAAACAATCGAGTTGTGATATCGACATTCAGTGAACATACATAAATTTAAAAAATAAAATATTACTTTCATTAAAGTGAAATTAATAATAAAATATTAAGTCAAACATTTTTTATTTAAAAAACAAATATACTCCTCCATTATTTGAGTAATAATTGCACCCGCATTCGCTAAGCACTTATTGTTATCAAAAAACAAAACGGTGTACTTAAATAAACTGATTAGCTTCGTATTTACGTAAAAATAAAAATTCTAAAAAAATGTCAAAAATGACAATATCTCTTATATATGCTCAAAGTAAACAATGGTTGAAGCCATGGCACTGACGAACTTGAGTTTGTTTCGTCCGAAGAAGACTGATATGGTGTACCGACAACGGCAAGCGACGCCTCTGAAGGCGCCGCCGAGCGCCTTATCAAAAATCCTCTCGAGAAGCGCTGAGACCCTGGTAGCTACGACTAGATGTGGTAAGAGAAAAATAACCGTGTTGAGTTTTAAATTATAGTTTAGTACAAAAACTCTAATATATTTTGTCATATTATATCATAAAGTTTTGTGTTGTGTAAGACATAGTTAACATAAATATATAATTATATAAAGAGGTTTTATAAGCGGAATTATGGAAAAGAGTGCATATAGAAACTTGCTAACTGCTCTAATATAATCCTGAATTTGAAAAAAAAGATAAAAAATGATAGAAAAAATCTTTTCTATCACTTGTGAGAAGAATTTTAATGTAAAATACCCATAATACACTAACGTGATGTTTCAAGTCAACACTTCTACCTAACTCAGGTTATTTACTTGACTATGTTTTTTTGATGTATTATGTAATATCTTATAAAACTATAGATATACAGATATAAAAATATATTTTAACAAATTACGATAATTAGTAAAGTCAGCTTTTTTTACTATTATCTAATTGTTTCACCTATTGCAGTAAAGTTAAACGGTAACAACAATAACATTTAAATACAATTAAATAGAAATAATAATATAATCTTATTAATACAAAAATTAAAAAAATGTGTAGTATTTATTTTATATGGACGTTTTTATAAGTTATATAAATACCTTAACGAAATACGGGCCGCTTAACGACGTGAAAGTCACAGGATCGATTCTGACCCCTTTTGGGCCATTGTCATCGTCACTTATAGTATGAGCCTGGCGCTTAATTAGAAAGGAAAACATAATATTGATAATTCCTTCAAAACAACATTGTCAGACTTTATTTTTGAGTAGGTGCTTCTTTTAACATTAGACAGAGAACTATTTAGCATTCCATGAATTCAAAAGGGTGGTAAGTCCAGACTGTAGTAGAAGGAGAAATTATGAGGGGTTTCCAGGACTGGCGACAGTGACGTGGATATATAAAAATGCCCCATATTAATAAACGATTATAAAGTGTAGTGAAGGTAAGGTAAGGTAGGAAGGTATTATTCTCGCTGTCTAGTCAAATTGTCTAGGAACCTATTAGCGCAACTTCCGATATTTGTTGTAACTAAATTAGCCAAGGTATTTTAGAAGGCTATAGAGATTTTGCTATTTCTCTTGCTCCCACTTCCAGTGTATGTAAAATGTAAAGTAACCACATTTACTCATTTGTAAGGTTGCTTATGCATTTGGTTTTGCTGGTAGGTTAGTCGTTATGTTCGTGTTTCTTTGTTGTTAATCGTTATGTTCCCGGTACAATTAGCTACTATACGTCTAGATAAAATAAATAGAACTAGTCTAGGGTCTAGGTGAAAAAATCCCCGACATTTTTTCAAAACTATTAACGATTTAGCCCGCGCTTAAGGAAGGGACAATGATTTTATTATGATTTATAATTATAAAAAGAAAATATATTTGGAAAAACGTGACAAGTAGTGCAAGAAAAACAAAAATTAATTTAACTTTGCCCTGTAGATTTTCAAAATTAAATACATACTATAAAATCAAAATCAAAATATACTTTATTCAAGTGGGCTTTTACTAGCACTTTTGAATCGTCATTAAACAATTAAGTGAAGCTACCACCGGTATATTATTATAAAAAGGACAGTCGATTCAAAAATAAAAAAAATCGAAATAAAAAAATAGAACAAAAAGAAAGAAGTATGTATATAACATAAGTAATACGTTGTTTTAAAATACACAGCTAGTTTGTGCCCGCAGCTTTGCTTTTAACACCTGACTGCCAATGGTCTCCTTGGCTTTTAGAAAATGTTATCAATTCAATTTCGTTCTATTGTTGGCCGTAAAAAATCAACAAGCAGACAGAAAGAGTTACTTTCGCATTTACAATTTTTTTTTTATGGAATAGGTTGGCGGACGAGCATAAGGGCCACCTGATGGTAAGTGGTCACCATCACCCATAGACAATGACGCTGTAAGAAATATTAGCTATTCCTTACATCGTCAATGCGTCACCAACCTTGGGAACTAAGATGCTATGCCCTTTGTGCCTGTAGTTACACTGGCTCACTCACCCTTCAAACCGGAACACAACAATACTGCGTACTGTTGTTCAGCGATAGAATATCTGATGAATGGGTGGTACCTAGCCAGGCGGGCTTACACAAAGCCCTACCACCAAGAATAGAATTAGTACATGATAGGATGGAAGAGCATCGATTTGTAATTAAAACATAAAGCATAAAAAACTACCTTTTTCACATTTGTAAAGTTGGATAGGTACATCTAGTGTCACTTACATTTTCTACATCCGTGACATTTGACGACATTGCACTCTACCAAACAAATCGATAAATGAAAACATCACTTCGCAATCTATGTTTATTTATTTTTTACAATTCACACGTGTCAAATTAAAATTGATTTGCTTGGGAAAGTTTGCCTGCCTGTACTTAGCTAGCTGTTAGCTGTAACGTATGAATATAATAAAAACCCCAAGTATGCACTTAAGATTTGTCAAAATCATCTCTTAAATATGAAGAACGTGATTGAGAATTTTTGCGTGGCAAATTTGTATTTCTGATATTACAATTATGACAATTTGATGTTCAAAAGTTGATCTAATTAGTTAAAAACAAACATCAAACATTTAGGAACACCTATTGATTTATTAAAGCGTTTCTGAAAATTCATCTGTCAATGGGGAAAAATTGAGATGAAAATTAGTATGGAAGTTTGCTATTTTAATGTCTCATCATCAAAATCAATCATTCGTATCAAATCATTTTTGATTTTTTAATTTGAACGTAATTCTATTTTTGATTTATTGTGTACAGGCAAAGAAATCAAAACACGTAAAGCAAGGAGTACTGAACAACCAGGCGAAAGTACAGTGAAGGGGGCCCGCTCGCTCGTGCTGCCGTCGCTGGGCAAGTGGGGTGACGACGACAGTCTGAAAAGCAGGTCCAGGAATGGGAGGTGAGCATATATCACATATTAGTAGTCGACCCTGGCTTCATTTAGGGTATTGGATGTCATATGTCTTTTCTTGAAGGTCAAGTTTGCTTCATACCAAATTTAATCAAATTGGCGACCCCCGTGGGTACGCCACTCCGAGGTCCCGGGTTCGATTCCCGGCCGAGTCGATGTAGATTATCATTAGTTTTCTATGTTGTCTTGGGTCTGGGTGTTTGTGGTACCGTCGTTACTTCTGATTTTCCATAACACATACACAAGTGCTTTAGCTACTTAAATTGGGATCAGAGTAATGTATGTGATGTTGTCTCATATTTATTATTATTTAAATTCGGTTCATTGGTTTGCAAAAACGACAGACAGACGGACAGCGTTACTTTCATATATATAGTGTTAATAAAGATTAGTAACAGCCAAGCTTTCAAAAATTATAATGTATTTAATAAATCTAATATAAAATGTCAGGTATTTACAGAATTGAAACATGTTGGAATGAAATACTAAGATCTAAAAGGTAATAAATTAATGTCATAAAACAACTGACCACAGTCTTATTGAAATTGATAAAATGACATATCGGAGGGTCGATTGCTTTTGTATTCACGTGCCTCTATTATATAAATCTACATTACATAACGAAGGTTATTCCAATTTCTATTTCTCTATTAACCAACATAAAAAAAAGAGTTACTACATTCATTCCGAACGTATTTTAGAGATTGCTTATATATTTTAATAGGATATTCCTTGTATTATAAAGTTTATGCTGTATTTCATCTGTCCGTGATTCTAAGATATCAAATATTTTTATATGAATAGGTGGTATAGCATAATCGATACTCTTTTGTAACATTCAAAATGTTCATAATAAAATTTTAGAAATTAACTAAATTGAAATAAAAATAAGATTTTTAATAAGTTATTTTGATTGGCGACTTTGTATAGATATTATTAAACTTAATTATTTAATAATAAATAATATTTCGTAGTTAGTTATTATGTAATTCGTTACTTACTTACCTGTTGGCTGTTAACACAGCAATTGTATTACAAGTAATATGTAGTTTAAAAACGAATCGATCAATGTTAGCCGTATAATCTGCTAGGCCATATTATTAGGGACAGTGCAATATTTGTTATTTTCTTTTTAATTTTTGTTAAACTTAAACACAATACACATTAGATAGTGGTATGTTTACGTTTATTCATTTTGTAGTCGTTTTTGTGTATCAGTACAAAAAATAGCATTGAAGTTGAGTTTAAATGATTACAAATATCGATTATTTCTGATCGATTTTTATGACTATACCTATATTTTAACGGCCAAAGGGTCTGTGCAAATGATATAAAAATAACATATTATGAAATTAAATCTAAATTATTTTAATTAATCAATTATAAAGTATTATTGAATAGTCGATATTTCAAGTCTACCAACGTTTCGGAAAGCTTTTAGCAAAAAGATATAATAAGAAAATCGCATAAACATATATTAGCCTGTCGTTATGTACATTAACACAAAAATGTATATTTTCAATAGAATATATTTTTCCTAAACAGTGCTATTTTCTTATGAAAAATTACTTTATTAAAAAAGTTTTTATAAGAATTTAATTTTACCAAATAGAGAATATGTTTATATAGGTATTTAGATTATTTATATACGTATGTAATAAAAAAAAAGTATCAAAAGACGAGTTAAGTCACTATACTTTTGACACAAATAACTTATGAAAAGTAATGGCGCATATTTATAAAGTAAACTTAAAAAAAACTTTTAAAACATAAAACTTCGCTATCATACTGGAGGCCGCTAAAATAATTCATATAGATTGGTGTACGAAACGGAAGTCAAGTGAGTGTCCTAAGTAAATATTTAATGAAAGCAATCAGTTCACCCTCGCAGTTAGCCGGCACTTCGAGAGTCCGCACGCGAACCAAATAAAGCGCCTAATAAGCTAATGCAGGACCTAATGTTAAGCTTCTAGAATATACTAAAAATACTCCTTAAATAATAACGAAGGGTTTTTATCGACTCGACGACGACAACAATTTACTAATTTATAAGATAAAACGATAATTCAATCAGAGAGAACATTCTGTTCTAAGATTCTTCTTAGGACAGGATGTGAGTAAAAAATAAAATATTGGTGTCATTTAAAGAAAATACATAGTTAGTAAATAGTAGTACGGTAGTTATGAAAGAGTACACAGTTTCGTTTATTTTAAAAATCTTGTTATGTGTCATGTCTTTTGTGTCATGAGCAAATGTCGTTTTAGGACATCTATAGCTAAACTAACCACTAGACCAATAAGGCAGTCGACATCTTTATCGCAAACCTCTATTTTGTTAGAACAATAAAATAGACTATATAACTAAACTAACATAGCAACGCTCTAACAGACTATAACCATGTCTTTATCGCTTATTATAACTAGGTCACAGAGAAAAAATAATCGACAAAAAATTTGCAAATCTCAGTGTACCCAATAAAAAATCCGAAAAAGTGTAGGTAAATTATAGAAAAATGACATTACAAAATTTAATTATTATTATTAGTGACAATTCGTACACTTAACTTAGTCTTTAATTAGCATTTATTTATTGCATATCAGCCTTTGTAATCATCTGAAAGTTTTCCGCTGAGATATAGCTTAAACTAGCTCAAGTTATTGTTTACGTTTCCTAGATTTTAGACAATCGACAATAAAACAAGGAAAAACTTTAATTAAATATTAGTTTCTAATATTTAACAACGTATATCATCATTGATAAAATTAAAATTAAATTACAATAGATAGATAGATAGAATAAGTCAGAGTTTTGAAGAATCCTATAAGTAAAACAAAAAAGAAGTAAATATTTTTTAACCAAAAATTAAGCTCTCGCCATTCGACATATTTAATTAAAGCATAATTGAAGCATAAAAGAAGTATTACAGTTTTTATTATAAATAAATAACAAAATGAAGGGACGAAGTCAATTATATACATAAGTCATTTATTTCGATTATATATTTATATAAATCCATATTTACAATATTCGAAATAACTTACCTACCTCACGAGGGCTGAGGGTTATATGTAATTCGGTCTAATACTGCTATTATACCTAGAAACTCTTAATTCCTAGTAGTAATATCACCCACCTCAAGTAGGTGAGTCTCAAAATTGGATGATTCAAGTAATTTTATGAATCACATCGCAGACTACAACACGCATTGCGGTTACTTAAAAGCCTTCACCTTAACGGTTATTCATGTTCTTAAAATAATAAATTCTTTTTTTTTAATTAATTAGTAAATGGTCGAGAGTAACTTACCCTTAAGGATAATAAGTGATTATGTATCTGTATCTATCTATCCCGTATAATATTAAAAATATTACTTGAGCCGAGATGGCCCAGTGGTTAGAACGCGTGCATCTTAACCGATGATTTCGGGTTCAAACCCAGGCAAACACCACTATATGTATGTGCTTAATTTGTGTTTATAATACATCCCGTGCTCGGCGGTGAAGGAAAACATCGTGAGGAAACCTGCATGTGTATAATTTCATCGAAATTCTGCCACATGTGCATTCCACCAAACCGCATTGGAACAGCGTGGTGGAATATGTTCCAAGCCTTCACCTTAATGGGAGAAATTTCCCTGGGCTAAGGCCCAGCAGTGGGAAATTTCCGGGTTGTTACTTTACTTTTTTTACTTTTGCCAAAAGAGCTACTTGGTTCTCATATGTATTTGCTTTTATGATAAGGTTTTTTAACGTATTATGTAGTAAAGAGGCTTCTTTCAAGTATCCTTTAGTAATTTTAAATTTAACAGATTCACAGACAGTCAGATTAATATTGTTTTGGAAACAATTAACACCATATCTATGGGAATCTTCGCA
Source organism: Vanessa cardui (assembly GCF_905220365.1). Lineage (NCBI taxonomy): Eukaryota > Metazoa > Arthropoda > Insecta > Lepidoptera > Nymphalidae > Vanessa > Vanessa cardui. The sequence goes on along the minus strand of NC_061134.1, from coordinate 1,678,222 downwards.
CATATTTTAACACCTGATACAAATTATTTTCCACAAAGATTGGAGACCTAGAAACCTTGGTCTATATTCTAATAAAGCAATACAAAAACTTAGCTGGTGGTTTTATAATAGACATTGGAAGGATACCTATTCAGACTACTCGGTTAACCGTATTATTGAGGCAAGTAGACAATGAATGGCTTAAGGTGATTTGTATTGATGACAGCGGCCATGGGCCTACTCCAATCACAGGAGGGAAAACTGACAAATATACAACTTTGACCTGATATCATTGGTCGAAATCTTGAACAACTTATGGCATTCATTGTGGATTCGTGAAAACATCCGTTTTGAACGTCGACAAAGTTGCTATCGGAACTTTGAATAATTAAAATTGATAAGTATTGTAAGTAAATATATATTCATCAAGGACTGTTTTAGTACATATCACAGCAGAGATTTAACAAATCATACGGAATATATGTACAAATCTTAATTTTGTTTTCATTTGGAAAAGGCGATTTTCTCATTTTATTCTAAAGAGAGATATAGATAGAGTGGCGAATATTACTTGAGTCTAATGTTGTCGTACTTTGAATGCTTTGACTTACTAGAACGATATTCGTAGTTTTTAGTTACGGTGAAAAGGTCTACTCCTCATCATCAATTCAATGGCATCTGATGTCCCGATGACAACCGATTTTAGATTATTTTCGAGATATCGGACACATTGCCACTTTTTGCTGTTGTATTACGATTACGGATATGTTTAGTAAAACTCTAAAAATATGTAAAAAGGTTTTTATATAATTCAATGTACCATAAAATTTTATAAAAAAAAAATCCTAAACTAAAATAAAAGTAACAATATTTTCTAATTCAAATTATAGTTTTGTCTAATAAACTTCATGGCGATATTTAAAGTGGACTTTATTCGATACAACATTGCATTTAGTCTGGAACCTTGACATTAGCCGCCATTTTTAATGGAAGAGCGATGTGTTAAGCTGTCAGTCCGAGGAAGTCATTTAAATATTTAACGAGCCCTTCAGATATACGTGTGTTCCATTAAAATCTGAAAAGAGTTCTTTGTCGAAAATTTAAAGGATGAATTATATCTAAACTAAAATTATAAATGCGAAAGTAACTCAGTATTTTTGTTTGTTACGCTTTACCGCCATATTTGTTAACGGAATTTAATAAAATTTGGTATGAAATCGGCTTGAACCCCGAAAACCCAATAATGCGAGCGAAACCGCGGTCAAACAAATATATATTGAGGATTTAAATACCCTTTTCAACATTTTATATATTGTGGATTGAAACTAATGTCATTTGAAAAAGTAGTTAGAACATATATATAAATGTGTGTTAAACATATAAGCAATAACTATATTATATGTGTTTCTAAAACACACAGCATTGGTTGAAGAAGCATCCATAAATCTTACCATAAACAATTATAGAATAGAAGTTCATCTTACCTCTCTTTCCATCTTTTGTTACCTTTCTCTTTCACACACAGCAGAGCGCGCCATCTTGTTTCAAATTTGCGCGCCACTGACCTTGTTAAATCATAGCGTTTGTAAATCTTGCCGCGTAAACATTTAAAATTTTCTATCGACTTTTAAAAGTTCAAAAATTACATAATATAGTTATTTTTAGGTGGATTTTTTGTTTTTAAACCTTAAAAGTGCTTTCATAGCATAAATTAAACAGTTTACGAATGAGTATCGTAAACGGTAAAGGTAAGAATAAGGATATGTCGAATGCCGTTGGTTCGAACTTTGGATGAATAGCGGTCGTCTCGACATGTATCAGAGGTGTTCAGTGATAAGAGAGATTCTTTTACATCTTCGGAAGATGAGGAAGGCTTGACGTCACCTCCACCTAATAAGCGACGTACCTATGTAAGTATTAACAAAGTGGGTCGGACCCGCGAATTAATTCACTAGTTAATCAGGTAGATTACATGGCAGGCTAACTTACTCAGTTGCCCTTATTATATTATGGCACTAACTCAAAATTCACTAGTAAATAATAATGTGGATTTCAGTGTGTGGATAAAATTGAGGTGCCTTACAAGTGAATTTTTTGTACACTATTGTCCTGTTAATACTAAGTTGCAGATGTGGGATATAAACAGATAGTGTAATGAGTAGAAGATTGTTTTCTGTAGCTATTAAGGAATGTTTAGATGAAGTTACCCATTTACAACATTTTAAGACACAGGTTTAGAAGGGAATTATCTATAAATCAACATAACAATCTTTTGCTGCTTCCCAAGGTTTTGTTACATTAAAAGTTAATGTGGAACCTTGTCATCTTAACAGACTAAGGATTTTTTAGCCTCATCTGAAAATATATTAGAAGGCTTAGACAATGCATAGCTGCAATAGAAATTTTCAAAATAGCTTACAAGATATTTAGATTATTAAATAAATAAATAAAAATAAATATTGTTATTTGGGCTGTTTCAAATCCAAAGATTTAAATGGATCATTGCTCTTTGATAAAGTATTAACTCTCTTTGATCGAGGTTAATCTTTATATACATGCTCCAAAAGGATTATGCAGATTGTTTGTTGAAGACAAGGTGAGTGTATGAAACAAAAAGTAAGGAATTTTAAAAGAAATGTTCCACTGAGCTCACAACATTTCTTAAACAGGGAAGCCTTACAATCCTTAATTCAGTCCTTGAGTGGTCCACAAACATAGCTAAATATGCCTAGCAAATTGAAAGAAAAAACAACATCAAATGATTTTTCATCAGCTAGTTAAAAATATAACATAAAAGATCATAGATATAAAATTCAAATAAGTATTTTAAGACTAGTAAGTAGTTAAACAATAAAAATGATTTTTTTTTGTTTATGAAATATACTGACTTTCAAAACAATAAGAAAGAAATTTCTACCAACTTTAGGAAAGAACATAAAGAGGATTCAGAGGATGTTAAAACAAATAGTTCAAAGTTTTGGAGGCAAACTGACTAGTTTGCTTCCAAAACTTATTGTGGACAGTAATAGACTTATTGTAAATGTAATTATTTATTAGAGTCCACATAAATTCAAATTAAAACCACCTCTTCAGTATCAAACAGTCAAATTATTAAGGAAATTTAACTTACATAAATATTAATAATATATATAACTATATATATAACTTACATAATATTAACTTACACAAATAGGGTTACAATAGTCCAAAAAAATAGGGTGGTGGCCATCCAACATTTGATCTAAGACATATGTTGTAACAAAGTGTTTTCACTTAGTATCTCATAAATGTTATAGATTTGTTACAAAGAACAACTGGATAGTTAAGATTTATTACAAGCCTATTTCCACCTACCAATTGAAGAATCACAGCGATGACTACTGTGTCTTTACTAGAACAATAAAATCCTACAGCATGACTCTACCATTTGACGCCTAATCAAGCTGGAATGGCAGATCCTGCATACAAAAGGTTCCCCACTAATGGTCTATCTAAACAATTTTCTTTTGGCCAACCAAGACAGAAGCTTATTGGTGAATCAAGTTAGAGAGATCATAACCATTCTTGAAATTCTAGTGTGGCATATAAATTTTCATTTAATCCCTGATGGCACCATTCCATCAATCGGAATACCTAGGAATTTTATGGAACACTTACAGTGGCCCTACCTCAGGAATAGGTGACAAAGTTACCATCTGTAGGGTTCTAAGAGATTGAACCCTCCGAAGGACACCAAGTCTGCTTAGCTCTGTTAAGCTTTGCAAACATGATAATTACACCTGGGCGCCTATACCGTTGGCGAATGCAGAGGCTTCTTAAGATAAATGTTTAAATGACAAAAAATAAATATTCTGCCTCTTGTGAAACAAGAGTTAACCTGGTGGCTCGGAGCCATAGGCCACAGTTGCGTGGATCTAAACCAGAGGGAGACCACACACTTCTTGATCACAAATGCATTGAATGCCGGCTGGGGTACTCAATTTAACGAGGTTCGTGTGTAAAGGAAATGGTTGCGACACCAGAAGTCTTTGTATTCAAGCGTCACAGAGATATTAAAGTGTACTCTGTGATAAATTCATAGCTTAATTTAAGACGAGCGCACTTATTTTAGTTCAGACATATAACAGTCCTGTGTCCAGGTCCTGTGTACTATCCAGTGGTGCATATAAAGAACAAAGGAGGTACGCGCTCTCTATCCTTATTAGAGTTGACACTGAAGCTAATGAAGTTGGCCGAGCGGCTACATATAAAATTTCCGGCGGTGTACCTCTCGGAGAGGTACAGCGGCATAGCCGACCGCCTTTCAATGAACCGACCAGTGCCGGAATGGCACTTGTTGCCCCCGGCCTCGGAGGCCGTAATTAGAGTATGGGGCCTACACATAAAAATCTCGGCGGCGTACCTCTCGGGGAGGTACAGCGGCATAGCCCACCGCTTTTCAATGAAACGACCAGTGCCGGAATGGCACTTGTTGCCCCCGGCTTCGGAAGCCGTATTCAATATATGGGGCGTTCCCGAAGTCGTCTTATTGGCTTTCAAAGGCAGCCTCGTCTTAAGAGTGTATGTGACCTGCAGAGAGGGTTACGCCTTATGCTTCGACGCATTCAGTCGACAGTGGGAATATTAGTGGGTATGGCTGTTTCCACCACCAAGTCCAATGCCACCCCAATGGTGTTGCGTCACGTAAACACGGCGAGGGGACATATATAATAATAGCTTGACAGTGTACCTACATAGTGTATTTTGGTCGACAGACTTACGAGTACGCAGTCTAGCAGAACCATTGATATTACCAAACCTACAGCGTTATTTAATAATCTGAACCCACCACAACTAGAAAAGTTAAAGCTACTAGTTGGGGGTAATAAAAGAGCGCATTGTTTGCATGAAACAACTAAGACTACTTCCAAGGTCTCTATACAGAGATGGATTGTATGGTGCAAATTACACAAAGTAGATCCCAGATGCCTCAGGCTATAGATGTTGCAACATTTTTAGCCAAAATTTATTGTAAAGATGGGTTAGCTTAACAAACTGTACTTTTACATAGGACCGCAGTCTCTACTTATTGTGTCCTTAATAATACTTATAACTATATATATATATATTTTTTTTTTTTTTTTTTTGTAGTTAGAATTAGAAAAGCTATATCCTCAGAAAGACCTCAAGAAAGAAAGACATGCCATTATTATTTAATTGGCTTAGTGACATGCCAAAGGTTAATACAGTCTTTGACAGTTTGAAGAGCAGCAAATAATTCTTCATTCAGCTTCTGCAAGTAGAATTCAAAATTTCACCCTTTATGATGTATCTGAATATACATCATAAAGCTTAAAGTTAAGGTAGTAATTAAATTATAGCCCAGGGTTGGCTCAAAGATAGATGATATCAATAATAGAGAACCTAGTTGATTATTGAAACAACAAACCGAAGAATACTTTTGTTCAGACACATCAAAGAATTAATTACCAACACTTTTTGTTTGGAGAGGAGATTTAAATAACTTATTCTATCAATTACATGTGATTACACCAGCTACACTAACTATGGTAGCAGGCTGGATAAAATTGATACAGAAAATGATATTATTTAAGTAATAGGGCATTGATGCAACACCAGATAAGAAAACACCAGATAATGCTAGATCAGCATGTAGTATCTGGAAACTGGTTGGAAAATAGACCTATAGATGAGATTTTAAGAAGAAGTAATTGGAGAAGTTCCCAGACTTTTAATGGTATTATTGTTGAGTTGTAGACAAAAATGAAGATACTTCTATTTTTATAAGTAGAATTTACTAATGAAAATATTTTCGGATATTTTAAAAGAATACTGTTATTATTTTAATTTAATGTCAACTGCTAACTTGGAAGGACAGAAAAATATAAACTATAAATTTAGTAAATTTTTGCAGATAGATAATGTCAATCGATAAAGAGACTTAATTCACCTAGCGGTAGAATTAATGATTATTTTTAGATTTGTTTCTAATTTATTAGTTCCTGAGATATTTTTTATTTTGTATATAATTACAATAATAATAAGATGGATATAAAATTTATTTTGAAATATAATTTGTAGTGACATGACAAGAATAGTAAGTTATAAGGTTCAGAAAGCCAGTTGAATAAATAGGATATATTAAACATTTTGATGGATTTAATTGATTATAATTCACATAGCGTTTGTATTCTTACACCAGCAGATATCAAACAGGTCTTCAACCAATGCTGTGTGTTTTAGAAACACATATAATAAATCTGTTTTGCATTACAACAAAACAGTTATTATGTGTGTGAGAAAACACACAGCATTGTAGCAAGGTGCTTGCTGGTGGTTGATGAAGACTATGATTTAACAAGGTCAGTGGCGCGCAAATTTGAAACAAGATGGCGCGCTCTGCTGTGTGTGAAAGAGAAAGGTAACAAAAGATGGAAAGAGAGGTAAGATGAACTTCTATTCTATAATTGTTTATGGTAAGATTTATGGATGCTTCTTCAACCAATGCTGTGTGTTTTCTCACACACATAATAACTGTTTTGTTGTAATGCAAAACAGATTTATTTTTCAGATTCGATTGAAATTAAAGTTTCCATTGATTCGAAATGTAGATACTAAGCAAGTAAAACTTGAATGAAATTCAGTAGATTTATACTAATTAGTAACTATAATATTATTTACAGAAACCAATAAAGCATGTAGCTATACATTGAATCGAATACTGTTTCATGATGATACATATTTAATTTAGTTTTTTAGTCTGGCGCTATTATCTATCATCACTGTCTATTAAAGAATATAGATTAAAAATATCAATGTAATTATATTTATATTTAATATTTACAAAGGTTGTCGAACACTACGTAAAACAATTTTGACACATCCCTTATTAAAAATCAACAAAAGATATATCGATACTTGTAAGTTACTAAAATAATGATAGTTTTATTCAACGTTACTTTACCTTTTTGACATTGACGTTCAACAAACAATTAATATATAAGGTTTTTGTCCGTTAGTCCTTTATATATGTATGACGTATGAGTATGAATATTTGTAATAAAAGCCCGCAAGTAAATGTACACACCGGACTAGACAACTGCTTCATTATTATAATAACCCCATCACTTCTTTTTTTTAATGACTTGTCGCTGGGTAATTATAGGTGGAAGAGACCTGCTACACTGTCTAATAACATGATCATAGTGCAAACGTATTAGGTACATTTGAGTTGAAATTACGAGTGAATATTTTTGTTAAGAATTTTTTTATAAATAAAAAAAATAATTAGCAATGATAGCTAGCATTGCTTATACATAGCCAGGAGAAAGCATTTTAAAAGCAGTTGAGTGAAAGTACTGGACATTTTTCGGCACCTAGTTGATGATGAAGTAGGTACATTTTTGGTACTGCATATAATTATAGACTGATAAACAAAAGTATCAACTAGGCATAAATAAACGTAGAACCGAAGTTCGAACCTCATGCTTCACAATACATATATAATTATAGTAATAATAATAATTATAGTACCTTTTCTGCAATGACCATATAACCATGTTTTAGAAATGCTACGATTTACATAATCATATGCGATAGAATCAGGTCACCTTCTGATAGTGTACCCAAAATATGTTGAATAATCCTAGGTAGAAAAAGTAAATGAATCTTGATTGGTGAACTACAAAAGCACCACAGAAGTTTTGTCCTTTGACGTAACTTTCCTATACTTTTTTGCTACAATTTTTGTTATTTTAATGTATCTGCATTGTTCTTTACGAAATAGCATTGAAATTTTGAAAATATTCAAACTAATACTTTTTCCGTAACAAATAAGTAAGCATAATAATTAAAGGAATTCTGTTATTCTATAACGCTGATATGGATGTTATGAAATATTAATGTCTTATGTGGCCGTCATATGCGAATGCACTTGGCATAGACTCGTGCCATCGATTGCTTTGCATAAAATATGAAACGTTCAAAGTTTGTTTGTTGTTTAAATTCGATTTTAAAATACTTAGATATCATTTTCATATGTCAAAATCAATATGAGAATGATATGTTTGAAACAGTTGATAATTTCTAGTTGCTATAATTTATGAAAAGAAATATCTGAGAACAAAACACAACAGTAATATTTGGAAGAGTTTATTGTTACAAAAATAAATTTATGTTTATCAATGAGATCAATTCATTCTCCAAAAGATAATAGATAATCATTAATACCCTAAAGTTTTCGATTATCGACCAAATACAAAGTAATTATACAAATTAAACCATTGTTTTCCACAATATAATATTTGAACGTACTATTCATTTGCTAATACTAATCATTTATTTATTGAAAAAAAGGAAAAAAAAAACTACAAGGTTGAAATTTACAAATATTTACAAATTAACTTAAAATAGTATGTTGATTATTGGTATACAAAGAGCTCTACCTCTTTGTTTCCAAAAATGTAGCCTATGTCCTCAAGCTCTATACTATGTGTGTACCAAATTTCATTTAAATCGATCTAGTAATTTTGGCGTGAATTCGAGACAGGCACACAGACAGACAGATTTACGTTCGCTTTATAATATTAGTATGAATTTATTTAATCTACAGCGGCAGCAGTAGAGCCGGAAGCGTGGATAGGAGCACACAAGGATCGACGGCCACCCTCAATGCTGATGAAGACAACATAAATGTTGTAGTCAGGTAAAGTGTAGTCATAAAGATACATGTATAACTAGTTGCCGACTTCGTGTGTTTGAATTTATCAAAAAAATATGCTTGTACTTCTTATTACATCAGATATCTGCTAGAGAAAGTCCCGTCAAAATTGGCCCATCCAGAGATTAGCCGGAACACACAGATAGAGAAATATAAAAAAGGGTTATTTTGGTATATGCATCATGTATACATACACACTACATACATACACTAGTACCGATTACAGCCACAGTTGCGAAGGGAGAATAGTCAACCACATAGAACATAGTATAGTGACGTGACATATCAATCATGAGAGCACTTTCTTTGCAAGGGAATCCAAGAGTCCTTACTCTCATAATCCGATTGGATGGAAAGTCCAAAACGACCAAAAATTTTCAATAGCAGAGGCTTTACGTCCTGTCCGTGAAATGGTTAAATAAATACTGACTTTTTCTTGGCTGGAACCGGGGTTTCCTCATATCTATCTGCAGCATCATATGCCAGCAACTACACCAGAGGCAATAAACTTGTATGTAATAATGTATAGATGATATTGTGTCGTAGTTGAACCCAATCATTTGTAGAGTACGCCCGGTCAATGACAAGGAACGCTCGCTGCGTGAGCGGGACATGTTGGAGTTCCCGGGTAAAGGGCAGATCATCTGCCACGGGACTACTCCAGGACAGAAGCCCAAGCTGTTCTCGTACAACGTTGTATTTGAACCAGCTGCAACACAAGTAAGCCATGGATAATATTTTGATTTAATAAGATCATGACGTTTTTTTTTTAATTCTTGTTAATTACATTTTGACTACCTTCTTGGTCGAGTGTATACCGGTTTTTATGGGTTCCCTCCCACTCGACCCGGTCAGGGGTCCCGGGTTCGATTCCCGGCCGAGTCGTAAAAGAAGTCCATTATACTATGTCTATCTTCTAACTCTGCATCAGTCTACCCGTGATCACGAACGCTGTAAAGCGCTCGAAACATCGGGATGATAAAAATAATTAATATACGCGATTTAAATCCGTTAAAACTAGTTTCATTTCAGAAGTTCATTAGCTTTCTATGTTGTCTTGGATCTGGGTGTTCGTGGTACCGTTGTTACTTCTGATTTTCCATAACACAAGTGCTTTAGCTACTTACATTGCAATCAGAGTAATATATGTGATGTTTTCCAATATTTATAAAAGAGACATAGCTAATAAAACAGCTTCACCAAAAATGCTAATTTTTTTATCATATCGTTATAAGAGTTTCTTTATTTAAATGTTCATAGGAAGATGTTCTGGAATACTCTGGTATAAAGCGTCTCCTGGAGATGGCGGTCGAAGGGTTCTCGTGCACCGCCTTCTGCTACGGCCAGACGGGCAGCGGGAAGACTCACACGCTCACTGGACCGCCGGGGCTTGTGAGTTATTTGATTAATCAATTATTATTTTTTTAATAATTTTAAGAGTCGAGATGGCCTAGTGGTAAGAACGCGCGCATCTTAACCGATGATTACGGGTTCAAAACCATGTGCTTAATTTGTCTTTATAATTCATCTCGTGCTCAGCGGTGAAGGAAAACATCGTGAGGAAACCTGCATGTGACAAATTTCATAGAAATTCTGCCACATGTGTATTCCACCAACCCGCATTGGAACAGCGTGGCGGAATATGTTCCAAACCTTCTCCTCAAAAGGGAGAGGAGGCCTTTAGGCCAGCAGTGGGAATTTACAGGCTGTTGTTGTTGTTGTAAATAATTTTATAATAACCAGTATTAAATATTAAGCATTGTAAAATAATTTTATTAATCGTACTATTACTTTACGTGATGTACCTATATTACATATGAATGTCGATAATAAGCATAAATACATCGAACTATACTTCACATATTTGTAATTACGAATTATTTAAATTAAGTAAACAGCTTTATTGTCCGTCAGATTGGTATCTGTTTTATACGCATATAGATGAACAAACACAATACGCTGTATAATGTGTTTGTCCATTCATTACGCGTAACTGCTAAGCGTTTTATTTACACTTAGGATAAGTTCATAACAAAACTCGCGTATAATAGAAAAAGTAAAAAAACATTCAGGTCTTCAATCCGTACCGTACTCTTATTCTTCTTTCACTGAACATCAATATTTTACATGACTATCTATCAAAACATTATCATTACATGGCACAAAACAAAGCCGTTCACCGCTCTGTCCCTATAGAGGTGTGTTCAAAAAGTATCGCGAATTTTGAATTTTTGCGGTTTACGTATATTCGAATTTCGATCTTTTTATGGCTTTATGTTGGTACTCATGTCCTCACTTATGCCAACAAGCTTGGCCATTTTAATGTTTACTTAATTGTTGACAGCTGCTTTGCTTGCACGTTTTTTGGATCGTCTTCGATTTTCACCTATTAAAAAAATGGATCAAAGAACCTGTATCAAATTTTGTGTGAAAAACGAAATTAAGTGCGCGAAAGCATTCCGAATATTGACTGTGGCATACGGAGAAGCTACCTTGAACCTAAGCAACGTTTATCGATTGTACAAAATGTTCTCAGAAGGCCGAGAAGATGTGAAAGACGAAGAGCGTGCCGGACGCCCGAGCACTTCAACAACAGACGAAAAAATTAATGAAGTGGAGAAAATGATATTGGCCAATCGTCGAATCACTGTTAGGGAAGTTACTGAGGACCTAAACATCGATTGGCTCGTGCCATTCGATTTTTATCAATGATTTTGGCATGAGACGGGTCGCCGCGAAATTCGTATCAAAATTGCTACCAAAAACAGCATCGTATGAACATTTCTAATGAAATGTTGGACTCTGTCCGCGACGACCCAAATTTGCTCCGGAGGATCATAACTGGTGATGAATCGTGGGCTTATGGTTATGACGTGGAAACCAAAGCTCAATCATCTCAATGGAAGCTGCCGCACGAACCAAGACCGAAAAAAGCGGGCCAAGTTCGGTCGAATGTGAAAGTTTTGCTGACAGTTTTCTTCGATTGCAGGGGCGTGGTGCATATGAGTTCTTGCCACAGGGTAGAACGGTCAATAAGGAATATTACCTGCAAGTTATGCGCAATTTGCACGAAGCAATCCGCCAGAAACGCCCTGGATTTGTGGAAGAACAATGATGCCGCAGCCACAATTCCCAGATCTGCCCCCTGTGACTTTTTCTTGTTCCCTAAGCTGAAGAGGCCTATGAAAGGACGACGTTACGCTACGTTTGTCAAGATAAAGACGGCATCGAAGGAGGAGCTGAAAAAGATAAAAAAAATGATTTTTTGAAGTACTTCGAAGGTTTGAAAAACCGTTGGCACAAGTGTAAAAATATCTCATGGGGATTACTTTGAAGGGGACAAAATAGGTATTCATGAATAAATAAATAAATTTTGAAAAAACACAAAATTCGCTACACTTTTTGAACACACCTTGTATATGTTCAGATCTTTAAAATTATGCAACGGATTGATGCAGTTTTTTTAATATATAGAATGATTTACAAGAAAAGTTTTTGTATGTAATAAATGGACAATATATAGTAAAGATAGACATAGATAATTTAGATTTAAATAATTTGAGAAACTGTTTGTTGAAGTTTTGTGATATCGTAAATAAACAAATTCTATAGTGTATTTAGTATCAGCATTGCAACTATGCTATGTCAAAATGTCCTATCAATGGAATCGAATGACGATTAAACTTAGACATAGAAATATTTGGTAGTTTTTTCTAATGTATTTCTAACAAATATGAATAGGGGTTTATTAAAAATATGAACATAAAACATCGCGTGTTAAAACCACTATAACGTTGTGTCCATCACGCCTATTATCATTATAGTAAACATTTTGAACGTTTTCCAACGCTTTCGATCAATATCTATATTTTAGTAAACAGAGAATGTCAATAATTGAAATCAATTGAAGTTTTTTTAGAGGATTTGGCTTTGTTCGATCTCGGCCTTATGGGCTATTACAGTCTAGTATATACGAGTGTGTTCAAAAAGTATCGCGAATTTTGAATTTTCACGTACCTATATTCGAATTTCGATCCTTTTGTGGCTTTATGTTGGTTCAAAATTCGCGATACTTTTTGAACACATCTCGTATGTGTAGTAGGCGTATACGTTATAGGGACGTAATAGAGTGCTAATAATTTACGCTAGAATATACTGTAACAGCCCATGTATTACAGTTTTTTAAAACAGATTTCAATAAATATTTATATTTCCTGTAAATTGGTAATGAGTATACAGACACATTCTCGATAAAGTTTCTTCTATATTTACTTCGAAAGAACTATTTACGATCATTGATTTATTTTGAGCGAAAAGCGTTTCCGACAAAAATATTTATGCTCAAATAAATATTTGTACCTACTTTTAAATAATACACTAATAAAAAAAAAAAACACCCCTTGTTACATTTCATAATTAAACTAATCAAGTGTATAAATCGCAATTTTATTAATTTATAGAACAATTTACAAAAAAATTAATTTCTTCAAAACTTCCAAATTAGAAACAGCTAATGAACTAAAAATATATCTGTGAAACTACTCGGCTAATTTTAATGAAACTAACACTGTTTCCTAAGTTAGTGTACCTAACTTAAATTAAAAATGATCATGTCAATATGACTTAAGTTTCGAGTAATTCGTGGACAAACATACCTACACTTACGAAATTAAGCATACGTATGGCATACAAATGGACCATCATACTCAAATATAATTTAATTCTAACAATGTTACATACAAACGTCGATCTGATCCTTTTTTTAGAATCCGTTTAAATTTTATTTATATATTATATTAAATGAATATTAAAATAACAAAAAATATTTTTTTAAATGTCACTTAAAAACATCTTATAAAATATGTGTATTGTAAAAGTGCATGCCGAGACTACCTGTAAATTGTAGAACATTATCCTTGATTCAAGTTGTTATATTGTACCTATTCAATGTGTTATTGTATCTACTGTTGGTTGTCCTAAGTAAGTAAATAAATAAATAAACAAGGTGTATAATCAATCAGGTAGAGAGTGGCGCGAGCCCTTACTCCGAAGAGCACGGGCTCGTAGTGCGTTCGTTCGTGTATCTGTTCCAACTTATCCGCGACCGACCGGACTGCCACTTCATTCTTAAAGCGTCTTTTTTGGAAATTTACAACGAAAAGGTTCGTATCTATCAAAAGGTGACATGCATGTGCTTTTATTTGACATAATATACTTAATAATTTTAATTAGTTACACTGGCTCACTCACCCTTCAAACCGGAACACGACATTACTGAGTACTGTTATTTGGCGGTAGAATAACTGATGAGTGGGTGGTACCTACCCAGACGGGCTTGCACAAAGCCCTACCACCAAGTTATTTAAGATTGTCATATTTTCTTAGTGGTATTTATGAATAAAATAAAATACATATAATTAAATTTAGTTTTGATTCATCCAATTATTTGTTAAAGGTTACGTAAAGTTAATTTAAATATTTATCCTAAGTATTGTTATCGTTAAAATAGATGGGCCATTACAGGTAATAGATTTATTAAATCCGGGCAATTCAAGGAAACCGTTACAAGTGAGATGGTCGAAGGAGAGCCGCAGTTTCTACGTCGAGAATCTTTTCATGGTCGATTGTGAGCAATTGGACGATCTGTTCGCTGTTTTAGAGGAAGGTAAGTTCTACATAACTTACCTATATATAAAACAAGGTTTAAAGTAAGGAATATCGCCAGCAGTCTGGATTTTGTAAGGTATCGTAAGGATTTTAGTCGAATATTACTAAATTATATAATACCAATAATACCAATTAAATTCCTATGTCCTTTCTTCGGGCTCATACCAAATTTTATAAGATTAGGTTCAGTAGATTGGTAGCGAAACAGCGGCAGACAGAGTTACGTTCACATTTATAATATTAGTGAAGATTAATATCAGTACGTGAATACATATGATTTAAATATATATATAATATTAATAAACAACTTTACTGGAGTTTTAATGTTAGTCCAACGATAGCAATTATAATTCATTACTTTCCCACAAACACCAAATATTTATAGCTGTTAGTGTTGAATGAGTGCCAATTGTACATACAACAAAAGAGCCGAGATGGCCCAGTGGTCAGAACGCATGCATCATAACCGATGAATGCGGTTTCAAAACACGGCAAGCACCACTGAATTTACATGTGCTTAATTTGTGTTTATAATTAATTTCGAGCTTGGCAGTAAAGGAAAACATAGTGGGGAAGACTGCATGTGTCTAATTTCATAGAAATTCAGCCACATGTGTATTCCACCAATACACATTGGAACAGCGTGGTGGAATATGTTCCAAACCTTCTCCTCAAGGGGAGAGGAGATCTTAGCCCAGCAGTGGGAATTTACAGGCTGTTGTTGTTGTACAGACAAAACTGTTGTTTTGATTAAGGTGACATCACCAAAATAATTGACAGCGTTTTTTAGGCCCAAATGCCTAAAAATGGTTTAAAATTTAATTTTTCCAAGAAAATTGGTTTATTGTGCCGAAATATATTTTTGTGGCTTTTTATTAGGAAAATCGACATATGAAGTACTTTTTCAAACACAGTAGTTTACCCCATCGCCATCCTTCTGCATTTTAACCCAATTATACTCGGGGACAGCGCAGCATGTTTTCCTTACTTCTCTGTCAACTCAAATAACTTTATTCAATATAGAAGCATTACACTTTCTTATTGATGGTCAATTGAAACACTACTACCGGTTCGGAAAAGAAAATACCCTGACCTGAGAGAACCGGCGAAAGAAACTCAGCGGGTTTTTTTTTGTTTCATATATGTATTATAAAAATAAACAATTTAATATGAGATGATTTCATTCCCAAGGTGTGCTATCGATCGTAAACTCATTAATAGTATAATAACCTTTTGCACACAAGCGTTTCTTAATTTTTTTTTTTATTTGGCAACAGAGGCGTTTTGAACGCTTTCTGGCATCCTGTTGTAAAACCGTATACATTGTCCCACAAAGGAGTTACTGACTCTATGCAGTCAAGTAACAGGAGTAACAAGTTTGTGTTTGTTCCTTGTACCAATGTTATGAGTATCACATTTTCTCATGAAATCATTAATATTTTTTCGTACATACATAACATTGCAAAATATATATTGAGAAGCAACCTTGATTTCTTTAAATTTATTCCTTAACGATTCTTTAGCTCCTAGGTTATAGATTGCGCGAATAGCCCTCTTCTGTATCACAAATATGGTATGGATAGCGGCTGCGTTGCCCCACAGCACAATACCGTATGACATTATACTGTGAAAGTAACTGAAATATACTAAGCGAGCCATATCAACATCGGTACATAATTTTTTTGACCGCGAATGCCGCAGAACTCAGTCTTCTCGCCAATCCGTTAATATGGGGGCCCCATTGCAACTTGGCATCAACAGTAAGGCCAAGAAACTCAGCAGAATCAATGGGATCCATCGATTCCCCGTTGATGAGCACATCGGCTTTTACATTATGTACATTTGGTGTACTAAATTTCACAATTTTAGTTTTATTATTATTTAGTCTAAAATTGTTTACGCTAAACCAATACACTATATCATCTATAGCATTGTTTACGTCGTCGTACTGTGCCTGTTTTCTATTAATTTTAAAAACTTAGGAGGTGCCATCAGCAAACAATACTATATAATGTTTGTTCCCAACAAGAAAGGGCAAGTCATTTATATATGTGAGAAACAGAAAAGGTCCAAGAATTGATCCCTGAGGGGCCCCTATACCAACTGAGACCCCAGGAGACCTTTTTCCTTAAACGTCAACCCTCTGAATTCTATTGTTAAGAGAAGAAGTCAGAAGGTCGAGCGCACATTATCTAACTCTCTAATTCTCTCTTCTGTCTCACAAATAACATTCTTTCTAACCATATCTTCTTTCACACAATCCATCCATCGTTCCTTTGGTCGTCCTCTACCTCCATGCTTAAGACCTTCCTCACAACATGGTCCTCATTCCCTATAGCTTCTCGGTTACCAGTGCTCATTAACTATTTCTAGTTTACGTAAACATATGTTACATTAAGATTGTTAACTCGTCGCAATCCATCTTCCGCCCCGTGGCTTATGCGTGTGGCTTTGTGCGCAGGCATGCGCAACCGCGCGGTGGGCGCGCACGCCATGAACGCGCACTCGTCGCGCTCGCACACCGTGCTCAGCGTGCGCGTGCGCGGCGCCGCGCGCCCGCACCGCGACGTGGCGTGCGCCACGCACGGGAAGATCAACTTCGTAGACCTGGCCGGCAGCGAGGTCACCAAGCGCACCAACAGCACCGGCAAGACGCTGGAGGAGGCCAACAACATCAACCGGAGTCTCATGGTCCTGGGTGAGTAAGGCCGAGCTTCCACAGCGTGATGTAGACCAGTGCTGGGAAAATTGTTAAATTCTACTTCTACCTGAAATATGTATTCAAAAATCAAAGAATTCAAATAGTCCTTCGATCAGTTTAAGATCAAAACGTCGTATCAAACATCGCGATCGATATTATTTTATTAAGCCAGTTTTTTCGGAGTCAACTTTAATTGCTTACTAAAAGAACAAAAGAAATAATAATTAAAACTTATAATATGTCTTTAATAGAGCTATTCCAGTGGTCTCATATGCCGATCAATTGATCGCGATGTCTGGTCAACGACGCACCTTGCCTTAGCTCAGACGAACAGAATTTGTAAATAATTTGTACAGAAAATCCACTAATAACTTGCAGGGTACTGCATAGCGCAGTTAAGCGACGGTAGGAAGAAGGGTCACATACCGTATCGGGATAGCAAGCTCACAAAACTATTGGCGGATAGTTTAGCTGGAAATGGAGTTACGTTGATGGTGAGAATACCAACTACATCTAATATTTAGTTGCGACGTGACTGAGTACGATCCCAAAGACGTTCGATATCTCTACCTTGTCGGACCAAGACCTCGGTTGACAGATCTAAATCTGCAAATGTGAAAAAATACCGCGTTTACACCGTAGACGTTAATTCCAGACGAGGGCTATAACAATGTTTTTATGGTAAAATGAAAATATACTTTAATTAAGTCGACTTTTACAAGCACTTATGAAGCGTTATTTCACAAGATTAATTAAGTGAAGCTTCCACCTGATCGGATGCAGGTTTACCGAGAAGACCCGGCAAAAAACTCAATAGTCACTTTTTTTCAATATATGAAAATACGAAGTCATGTTAGTTCAATACTAATTGTATAACAAGTATTAGCTTCACGTTATTTTGGGATCTATATAATCTTGTATTGAAAAATATGCCGCTTTACCTTTATTTTTTACAAATGATCGTCTTTAAGGTCAGCTGTAAGAGTATATTACCATCTCTTAATCAATATATATCTAGTCAGGGTGTGCTTCGCGATGGTCACCGGTGTAAGTAGTTCCGAGTTATAGCACGTCAAGTGTAAGTGGGCGTGTGGCAAAAACATGTACTAATTTTTTTTGTTCATTTATATCTTATTTATTTTATTTATCCTCATTAAGATAACTTACCCAAAATCTATTAAAAATTAGACGTAGAGAATTATTTTCTAGGGAGATATTGGTAAAATAAACAAAAAAGTGGCAAAACAAAGGGTGTAGCAGGTGCTGCCACACGAACGCCAACTTATACTTGACAGTCTATATTAGAAACCTCGTAATTGACGGAACTGCTCATAAACTACTTAACCGTCTAAATATGGTCCTAAATTGTACCAATTGAAAGGACTGGACAAATATAAATATAAACGTCCATTAATTTTGTGGTTAGCATGTTGTCCTCCTTGGCAGATCGCGTGCATCGCGCCGACGAAGTCCAACCTGAGCGAGACCGTCAACACGCTGCGCTACGCCGCGCGCGCCAAGAAGATCAAGTCCAAGCCCGTCGTCAAGATGGTGAGGCAACGCGATACCGCCCCCACCTTACAAAGAGTTGCTATGTCCTACAATAGGCTATTTGACTGGATTTTAAAATCCATTTTATATTATTTATTTCTAGTACTTATTTACCGAAAAATATCATTTTAAAAATTCCATATTTAAATAACGCGCGTAAACGCTTCTTGGACAATATGGCGCTGCAATGGGGTCGGTGATGTCACTTTGCTGTATTTTAATCTGTGGTACATATAGCAGAAAAGCAAGGTTTACAAGTGACTTCATCATAAGCCCGGCCAATCAGGGGCGTTTTGTGTCACGTGACAAACGTTTGAAAAAATGCATTTTTATTTATTGATTTTTGAATAAATTGAGTATTATTTACTAACGAAAGTTAGTAAATAACCATTTTTAAACTCATAATATACACTGATTACAATAATTCACAATTTATTTTTCGCATTGTCAAATAGCCTATTATTACACTTGCCTAATATATATAATCTCTTGCATAATCATTAATGGCATTTGCACGGCCTCCCACGAAGTCCATTTTTTACGAAAAAGCACTAATATTGTCAAAGTTATGCTACTTTGTAGGCTGTGTATTTATGACGTCATATATCACAACTAGGACGCGAGGGACGCACTGATCCTGAGCCTCAAGAGAGAGGTGGAAGCTCTGCAAGCTGAGAACCATCACCTCCGAGCCGCCATACACGTGCACTCTGATTACAACGTGGACTCGATAAGTAAGACATGATAACCAATCGGTATATATCATTACACCGTTCCTGATCTTAGTTATCATGGGCCATACCTACACAGAAGGACTCGCACAAAGTCCCATCACATGTGTAGTATGGAAGTTCCTGATATTCTATGTCATCATCAGGATGCCGTATTAGTAAGTCATGGAGTATGGTGCTATTATGAAGAACGGCCTTGAACTTGTTTATAACGATCAGTCTGAATGATAGTACTAATTTTATATTGATTCTTTGAATATTATTTCATAGTTCACTCCCAATGTACTGGTTATTACTGCAGAATCTTCCGGCATAGACCATACTCTAACATAATGTACCGCCAAATTTACAGATACCAGAAATACTCAAACTCATCAAAGACAATGAAATTTAAACATAGACAATTTTGCTTGTTTTACTAATATGGGATATATCTAACACATTTTTTTAGTTACTATAATACATCATTTAAGTATAAACTTTGAACTTTAGAATATATATTTCAAATCTTAATTAAATAGGTCAAAGAAACCGCGGCACGCCATCCATAGAATCAAACAAACTGTACCAACTCCCGCAAACAGAGTTGGTCGAATTGGTCCAATTGCATATGGCTGAGAATTCAGCGCTGAGACAGGAAAATACTGAACTGTTCGTAACGAGAGACCAACTACTGCGGGATCAAGAGCTCCTGAGCAGAGAGAACGAGCGGCTGCTGAAGAAATTGGAAGATGTCAATTCGTGAGTAAAATTAGTTTAAAACTAATATTACAATTTTATTCCAGCCTCGAAAAAGTGTTGTAAACATTTTAAATTACCAAAATTTATTTTGTAAATCATTGAAAATAAAATTAATTAAAAATTCCTACTCCACTGAA
The DNA here is from genome assembly GCF_905220365.1 of Vanessa cardui. Taxonomy (NCBI): domain Eukaryota; kingdom Metazoa; phylum Arthropoda; class Insecta; order Lepidoptera; family Nymphalidae; genus Vanessa; species Vanessa cardui. The sequence goes on along the minus strand of NC_061134.1, from coordinate 1,657,996 downwards.
ATGACGTTTGTTTAAATTATTATATTTAAACCCATGATTGTGACCGTCCATTTCAGTTTGGTCAGCTAAAAAATAGAATGCTTTAAGTATGTACCCTTTGTCCTTCCATCTTTTTCCACGGTATGACATCTATAAAAATATAATCTATCCAATCACTCGTCCTTGAGTTAACAAATGTCAAACTTTCCGATGTAAATTAACGGTAATTTTAGGTTAAATATTATTTTTGAATATCAATATCAAACAGGAGAGTGCAATTAAGCGTCGGTTGCCTATTTAATCCAGATATAAACAAAATAATGAATGTTTAGTCCAGTATATGGACACTATGAATATTTTTACTAGATTTACCATCTTCCCAGTATACTTGTTAGATAGAGTTAGCCATATATATTTTTTTATGACAATATATGGACAAAAAAGAGTCGAGATGGCCCAGTGGTTAGAAGGCGTGCATCTTAACCGATGATTGCGGGTTCAAACCCAGGCAAGCACCGCTGTTTCATATGCTTATTTTGTCTTTATAATTCATCTCGTGCTCAGCGGTGAAGAAAAATATCGTGAGGAAACCTGCATGTGACAAATTTCATAGAAATTCTGCCACATGTGCATTCCACCAACCCGCATTGGAACAGCGTGGTGGAATATGTTTCAAACCTTCTCCTCAAAGGGAGAGGAGACCTTTAGCCTAGCAGTGGGAATTTACAGGCTGTTGTTGTTGTTGTTGTATATGGACAAAATTCTAAAAAACCGCGATTTTTATGGCAGCCATACAACATGCTAAATTATGATTGCAACTGGCGAGTCATTCAGGCTTTTTTTTCTACGCGACACGTGTACCTATATAGTTTTAGACATTAGGTTAGGAACAATAATTAAAAATTGGCGCCCTCCAAAACTTAAATAAATATCACACATCCGAGAAGTACCAATGACTTATTCTGGTACTTTATTATTATCTTTAATCAGTAATAAGTGTTATTTGTAGCTAAACAATTAAATTACTGACACACTACATTCTGATTTACTATAGTATTTAGCCAACACAGATTATGTCTAATCAAAGACAGTGAGATTTACACACAGACAATACTAAAATAACTTTTTACTATTTTTTTATTCCTAGCAATGAAATACTGAAATGTAACTATTGGTGAGACACTGCACGAAACTCACACAAAAATATTTAAAGCAAAACAACTATTGCCTAAAATTAGTATTCAATTAATTTATCCAAAATTTCATTATGCTACTGTTATTTCTTGTAGGACGATGTTTGGACAAAGCTGATACAGGTCAGTGGAAGAATCTCTGAGACTGATGCATGAGTATCTATGCATGTCTTTGATCACATAACAAAACTATCAAATAATGTTTAGAATTTATAATTTCACTTTTGATATCACCAACATATTGATTTATTAAGAAGTTCATTATATAACTTTTTTTATTCAATTATATGAAAGTATTATAATCATTATCATTTTCAGTGTTTGTACTCGATCTCCGATAATACCAGCAAGACCAGCATATTCAGACGTTGGTACCAATGAGGCAAATATTTGGACCAACACAGCCAGCTCATCCAACAGCATTATCAGCGACAGTTAAAACAAAAATATACAAATAATATTATTTCTAAGTAAATACCTATGTATAAATTATGTAGAAAATGAAACACTAGTATTTTTGAAGTACTTATAAGAATTATATTATTAGAATTAATTCTAGTTTAAGGTATAATAAATGGAGTTGACAATATTATATCATGTTAAGATATAAATTGGTAGTTTGCTTGCTTTCAAAATCAAAAATATATTATATTTTAAAAATAGTGGATTTTTCATTTAGACACTTTAAATGTATCCTTAAAATTACTTTTAGGACCCAATAGTGGGTCAATTATGGGCAGACACTTTTCACTTTACAAAGAAACGCTTTATACAATGTAGGCAAACTTTGGTCAAATTTTATTGCCACAGTGTATAACAGGAAAACCTATATTTTCTAGATATATTATGTAGCTTTTTAAAATTACTATTTTACACTCAGTAACCTAGCAACACATTTATAATAGTTGATTACACATACTTATTTATGATTTGAACCAGTTAATTGGAATAACTAATATACAACAGAATTACACTTAGTTATTCATTCATCATTTAATTCGGATTTATATTATTTAATTATTACAATAAAAATAATAATTAACCATATTTCATGATAGAACAAATATTATTCATGAAAAGTATGACTATGGCAACTATTATAAGTTATAGTAGTATCTTTATACATTGCTACGTGAAATTATGAGAAATAGGAATAATTGGTATTACTGTCACTAAAGGTAACCCTTTAGTCCATGATGAAGAAAATATTAAATTAATTGCAATTACATGTTTTAGTATTGCAATTATATGTTTAAGTCCTTCTAGCTCAGATAAGTCACTTCTGTATAATGACTTTAGACCACAAACTAAAGGTATAAAAACTAAAAAAAAACTTTACTGCTAGTGCCTCCTAAACCCATATTTCTTTCTTTCGTAGAACAGATCAGTCTTCGAGCTACCCAAGTTGACAATCTTTGGACAACCATCTCTCTGCAAAAAATAAATTTCATTACAATATTGTAAAAAATCTACATAATTCAACAAATTTTTTATACATATCGAATCATTTTTATAGAATGCATATCACATATATGGCTATGTGATACACAATTTTAAATAAATAATAACTATTTATATAAAATTTAAAAATAAATTTTCGAAAAATGTGCCTCACAAGATTTACAAATTTTGAAATTTGTAAAAAAAAATTTAATAAGATATTATTACATTTTGAACTTACATCTTTCTCTTGAACCGTACATTCTTTACAATAATAAGCGTCAGACACGCCGGGTCCACCGCAAATGACGCATCTACCTTGATATGAACCGTAGTTACATTCGTCACATATTCGAACAAGGGTGCAGGGACGCACATACGAATCGCAAATAACACATTTTCCATCGCATTTTTCACACAAACGTCCTATAGCTGAAAACATAATATAGTGTTTATCCCAGAAAATTTAAAACATGTTACAATCTATCAAATAGCTGATTTTTTAAACTTACCGACGCCAGGTTGTTTTCTACAGAAAATGAGATCGGGATGATGCTTGGCCATCTTTACTTAAATAATTATAAGGCTTGATTAATTTATTGTTTTATAGATACAATAGTTTCTAAAACATCAACAATCGCTTAACCTCAAAAATGGTATATCGATGACAGTTGACAACTAGTAAGACTAAAGACAATAAGTGTAATCTATGGTTGACAAGTGCTTAAAAGTTATAATTATTACCAGTTTTCAATTGTAATTGTAAAACTTCAGTCGAAGAATTCTAAAATTGATTACAAAATCAGCAGACAATTGTAATTTTTTTTTGTTATTTATGTATTTTTGTCTTCATAAAACCATCTAAAGTGAATCTGCCACACCGAAGCACAACTAAGTTAACTAACTTATAGAAGTGTGAATTCTATAGATATAGCTCAACTTGAAAAAATATAGATACATATTCCATAAAATCTAAATTATATTCAATAATCAATAGCTATAATTATAAAAGATGTTTCCGATAGCTATTTTATTAAGTATTTATTCAATTAGAGATCTATAAAATGTAAGTCAATTAAATATATTTTCAATACGAAATAAAAATATATAATTTGTGGGCTCCAACCTATGATATTCTAATAAACAGATATGTTATATCCATACTAAACAACAGAAAAAAGTGTGCCGCGCCGGGACCCTTTACTTTTACATTTCGTTAAAAGTAAAAAGGATAGCTTAATAAAAACAATAAGTAAAAGGAATAACTAGATGTTTTAATTACGCAAAACGTATTACTACGTAATTATGATGTATTATAACTAGTGATGTGCCGGATATCCGTATCCGTATCCGTATCCGCGGATATTCGAGGCAGAAGAAAGATCCGTAATCGTTTCCGAATCCGTTAGTTTTTGGCGGATCTATCTGGCGGATCTATTTACCTTATTAATTTTAAATTTATAGATAATATATTCTTTGAGGCGAAGGGTAAGGCGTACTAGCGACGCCAGTTGCCGAGATTGTGACGGTCCACAATTACTTAAAATAGATTCGGTTTAGTAGCTAACAATTTCCAGCAAGTGGCGTCGCTAGTGCGCCTTGCCCTTCGCCTTTAATAGGCCATTAGGTAGAAATAAAAAAACTATTAAATTCAATACGGATATTTTTTTTATTTCTTAAAATCAAATATTTGGCTCCTTTATATTGCAATCTTTGGCGTAGTTATCATATTAATCATTTATCATTAGTTATCATACCAATAGTATATAACTTCAAGGTTCTAAATAAACTAGCTTTTTAATGAGATCAGTAGTATAAAAAGTTATGAGATCACTTTTAATTAACAATAAAAAAAACTTAGATCTTTAAAATATTTTAAATTTGTAAAAAAGTTAAGCTCCGTATCCGTATCCGTATCCGCGGATCTTGACAACAAATATCCGTATTCAGATCCGTATCCGCGGATCTACATTTTATACGATCCGGCACATCACTAATTATAACGTATTACTACGTAAAAGAGTCGAGATGGCCCAGTGGTTAGAATGCGTGCATCTTAACCGATGATTACGGGTTCAAACCCACGCAAGCACCGCTGTTTCATGTGCCTAATTTGTCTTTATAATTCATCTCGTGCTCAGCGGTGAAGGAAAACATCGCGAGGAAACCTGCATGTGACAAATTTCATAGAAATTCTGCCACATGTGTATTCCACCAACCCGCATTGGAACAGTGTGGTGGAATAAGTTCCAAACCTTCTCCTCAAAAAGGAGAGGAGGCCTTTAGGCCAGCAGTGGGAATTTACAGGCTGTTGTTGTTGTTGTTGTACTACGTAAAACGACTAAAGGAAAACGTCCCAATTAGGACGTTTTCTAGTCTTCACTTTTTACGCGTTAATAACATATCTGTTTACTAGAACATCATTGGCTCCAACACTCCAAAACTCCAGTTTTGAATGGACTTTGGAGTGTGAATGAGAGTTTTTAATACATATAAACAGTTTCATACGAGTTTTGTTGAATTATTTGTTAATAATTGAAATATAAATAATAGTGTTGTTTAAAAAAAATCTTTTTTTTATAATTGCTTTTAGATATAAGTCTAGCACAACCATAGCACAAACATATTATCCCTACCATAGGAACGTAGTTTATAATTGAGTTTTCTCTTCTTAAGTTGGCAGCAGAAAACAAATTGGTATTATTTTCCAGATACATAAACATTGTCAATAACATTTGACAGCAGCTGCCAGCTGTCACTTATTTTAACATGCGTGGTTTTGTGATGGTTTATAATTTCATGAGTTCTTTTTAAAATAAAGCTATATCTTCTATTTCTAAACTATGACGGCAGATAGTGACCAAAGTGAGAACGCAAGTGTAGCGTCGGACGGAGAAGTAGAAACAGAAGAGCAAGCAGTTGAGGATCAAAATGAAGAAAATGAAGTAGAGACAGTCACGTTCAAAGACTTGGTTAGTATACATAAATAACACGAGAAGTATTGAATTAACACTAAAAAATGAAATTGCTAAAATTTAATTAATTCGAAAGGATATGAAAACAAACGATCACTTTTATCGTATCTTACGTTTCCTAATAACATCTTTTGAGGTTATGTTTTTCTAATTTTTATAATGTCCTTTTTTAATTTTAGGGTATAGTCGACGTGTTATGTGAAGCATGTGCTGAGCTAAAATGGAAGAATCCGTCAAAGATTCAAAAAGAATCCATCCCAGTAGCCTTGCAGGGCAAAGACATAATTGGGTTAGCAGAGACAGGATCCGGCAAGACTGGTGCATTCGCTCTTCCCATCCTTCAGGCACTTTTGGAGAACCCGCAGAGATACTTTGCACTTATATTGACACCTACACGCGAGTTAGCATTCCAGATATCAGAACAATTTGAAGCATTAGGTAGCATTTTTATCTGCATTCTTATAATTATATTTTTATTATATGGAATTAGTATCTCTTTATTTTTAACCTTATGGTTTACCATAAAGTTTATGATCAACTCCTGGAGTTTCAAAGGACATTAACTACCTGTCTTACCTAAAACTACCTTCAAAATACCTTGTGGTACAAGTAAAATGCATTTGCCCTAAAATTTTATATTTTATATTAATACCCTTTTTATATCCTGTGTATCACATATAACTAATGTTCATTATTTAACTAGTGTCTCTACTCATTGGACCAGGAACCTGTTGAATATTAGGTTAATAAAAAAACTAAATTACCTTATTGAAATTAAGTTAATACAATAAAAGCAAATAAATTTATAATACATTGTAGGTGCTAGCATAGGAGTTAAATGTGCTGTGATAGTCGGAGGAATGGACATGGTTGCACAAGCACTAACACTGTCGAAAAAACCACACATCATCATTGCTACTCCCGGCAGACTTGTTGACCATCTTGAAAACACAAAGGGATTCAATTTGAAAGCTTTGAAGTATCTTGTAAGTATTTTGAAGTTTTATGTCTCTTCGAATTTGCCTCTGTGATGATGCCTCTGTATGTCTCTTTGAAATTTTTAATTTTAAATTATTATATGGGCGATAATTGTTTTATGCCAGTCCCAGTTAATTTCTGTATGAAATAATGTTCAATTCATTTTATATAAGATATTCTAGAACTTCTATAAATGTAAAAAATGTGTTATAGTGTAAAATATATGAATGTACTGATTATATCATATTATTTGTGTCTAACTACAAAGGTTATGGACGAAGCAGACCGCATCCTAAACATGGATTTTGAAGTTGAAGTGGATAAGATACTGCGTGTTATCCCGCGCGAACGACGTACTTACCTCTTCTCTGCCACAATGACAAAAAAAGTACAGAAACTACAGAGAGCTTCTCTGCAGGACCCTGTCAAAGTTGAAGTGTCAACAAAGTACCAAACGGTTGAGAAACTACAGCAGTACTATATCTTTATACCTGTCAAGTATAAGGTTAGTTATATTTTTAGCTGTAGACAAGACAGCTTCTCATGTTTTTTACTCAATTGGTTTCACTTATATAACAAACAATTAAGGGGTTGTCCATTAATCACGTGAGGCTTGAAAGGGGGGGGGGGGGGTTGATAAAAATCACGAAAATAACATAAGGGGGTAGGGGGGGGGGGTGTAGTAAGATATCTCGTGTATTTATTTTTTCGTCTAATGCGCGATTTTTAAACAAATATGGTTCTTAATTTCAGAATAAAATAAGATTATAGTTTATACCTGTATTTAAATTAATAATATTCAGAAAATTTTAAGATTCGTTGTAGGTACTAAAAATACACGTGATGTTGAGAAGGGGGAGGGGGGGTGATCTTAAACCTCACTTCGTATCACCAATGGGGGAGGGGGGGTTAAAAAATGCTAAAAAAAGATCCCGTGATTAATGGACAACCCCTAATGTTACAAAAATAATAACAAATGAAGTTGTTTATAGTGTTAGTATATATAAGTCCAGCAAGGTTAACAGTCAAAGAGTTGCTTTTTCATTTAGTATCACTGGTTCTAGGACGTATACCTGGTGCACATCCTCAACGAGATGTCCGGCAAATCCATGATAGTGTTCGTGTCGACGTGCGCGGGCGCGCTACGAGCGGCCTTACTGTTGCGCGCTCTGGGCGTGGCCGCGGTGCCGCTGCACGGGCAGATGTCGCAACACAAGCGCCTCGCCGCACTCAACAAGTTCAAGAGCAAAAACCGCTCAGTGCTCATATGTACTGATGTAGCCTCCAGGTATTTGAGAATTGAAATTTACTTTAAATGAAAACAAGCAATTAATGCCATATGAATATAATAATAATTAGTATAATATAGATATTATTTTTCTTATTTAGTGCTACACTATCTTGTTTTTCGTATTTGTTACATAATTTTTTAATTTTAATAAAACTAAATAAAATTGTTTTTTATCTAAAATTGTACCGATTTTTTTTCGTATCATGCAACTAATTTTTTTTCTTTTTTACTTTAGAGGACTGGACATACCGCACGTAGATGTGGTGATTAACCTGGACATCCCATTGCACAGTAAAGATTACATTCACCGAGTTGGCCGCACAGCGAGAGCTGGTCGTTCCGGGAAAGCTATCACTTTTGTTACTCAGGTAATGCAATATGTTACTTAATGCTATTTAAAAAACAATATGGGTTTAAAAAGCGAACTGAATATAATTAAATATTGTTTTACGAAATGTATTTGTTAACTTTACTTGCATTCAGGAACCAACTAACCTCACTAGACTGCAATCACAATTTATAAAAATTATTTCCAGTATGACGTAGAGCTGTATCAGCGCATTGAACAGCTCATAGGAAAGCAGCTACCGATTTACAAGACAGAAGAGAGTGAAGTTATGGTACTTCAGGAACGTGTTGCAGAAGCTCAACGTCTCACTAAGATTGTAAGCTATCTTTTATCTTTTTAACTTAAATTGTTCGACTGTTTCCCACTATTTAGCGCTATTTATTATTGTTAAGTTTTTAAGCATCGTCACCAATGATGTTTTAGTAAACAGATGTGTTATTAACGCACAAAAAGTGAAGACTAGAAAACGTCCTAATTGGGACGTTTGGCCTTTAGTCGTTTTACGTAGTAATACGTTATAATACATCATAATTACGTAGTAATACGTTTTGCGTAATTAAAACATCTAGTTATCCCTTTTAATTATTGTTTTAATAAAGCTATCCTTTTTACTTTTAACGAAATGTAAAAATAAACTAAAATAAACGGTCCCCGGCGCGGCACACTTTTTTCTGTTGTTTAGTATGGATATAACATATCTGTTTATTAGAATATCATTGATCGTCACTGAATTCGAAAGAGAATTAAAATATAAATATTCTATATTGTAATGGAACTAACTTAGTTACACAAGTTTATTATTTCCATAACTTCAAACAGGAAATGAAAGAATTGGAGGACAAGAAGGGAGGGAAGCGCGGGAAGCGCGGCGGCGCCGACTCCGACGACGACACGGAGGAGGCGGCGGGCGTGCGGCGCCGCATCAAGGGCAAGCCGGCCGCGCGCCACGGCGGCAAGAGGAAGAAGCGATGAATATAACACTACATACAACACTTTGTTTTTATTTTCACACATCCCTTCAGACTTATACAGATTAAATACTCTAAATAAGTAAAGTTAACGAAAACTTAAATTATTTCTATGAAAGGATCTAATTATGTTCCGATGATTCAATTTACTGAATATACAGTGTGTAATACACTATGTACTTTTATAATCAAGTCTGTCAGAGGAATACAAATGTTCAGAAATTTGTTACAAAATAATATGGGTCTACAGGCAATATGTGCTAAGCGGAGGGAGATATATCATGTAGAGTGCATGTATTGTGATTTAACATTTTGAAAGTAGGTAGTGAAAAATGTTAGATTTATACCAATTGGTGAAATTGTGTATGCTACATCTTATTGATTTTATAGTCTCATAGGGTTTATATTGTATATTTAATAATATGCCAGAAGGCTATATAACAGTCTCAACTGTGCCAGAGGACTGTATAATAATAGACTAAAGTAATTTTTTTTTAAGATAGTGATGAAATAATACAGAAGATACGAATTTTAGCATTAATTGTATTTATGGAGTTGACAATTACTTGTGATGGGTTTGTTAGTCTTCGTACATTTATCGCAGTAGTAGTATTGAACATGATAATTCAAATTTCATGAGCTTAATGTTGCCGACTATTAATTTCAGGAATATATTACAGCAGAGTTATTTTTTTAAAATGTTGTTTAGATGCAAAACCAAAATAACTTTCACAGTTGTTCGACTTCTTAATTTTAGTGTTTATGCAGCTTTACAGCTTGTTTGCTCATTTTTGACGTGATTTTTTTTTGTTCATAATCCAAACAAAACATATTTCATTTTCATTGTTCATTAAAAAAGGGAATACTACATATTTTTATGATTCAATAGCAAGTCTGTTATTTTGTTGATAAGTGTTACTTTTTACTGTACTTTGTATTCTGTATGAAGGAAGTGTGGGATGAGGAGAGGTACAAGACTTGATAATTTCAACATTCATAGCTGGACTCATTGAGCTATGCCAACTTTTTATCAATTATCGATTGAATTAACAAATGGAAATTTATTAAACAAACAAAATGTTTAAATGCTTTCTTACAATTTATTCTACAAAGTAAACAGTCATCTCTTTCAAATTAAAAAATAAATAAGAAAAAGAAATGCGATAAACGCGGTCGCCCCAATACGAGGCGACGCTCTAAACCGACGCACTTAAACTAATCGTTAAGAAGAAATCACAACATGGTTTTTAATTTTTAATCGTTATTTATTATTTCTATACAAATAGAACTGTACAGATAATTTTTTAAATTATTATTATTTACCACATTTCATCTCGCACGATAGACTTTTTACAAAAATGAAAACTATCAACACCACGCACGGAATTAACGAGATCGCGCGCTGTTACCGCTCACCCCGCCCGCCCGCCGACGGCCGACGCCGGCGCCGGCGCCGCTCCGCGCAATAGACGCGGCCGGCGGACTCACAGAATCACTCTACGGTCTAACTAAATGGAATAGTCTCCCCACTGGTCGTCATCGGCGGTGATACACCGTCCGGCAGCACAGTTCCGTTCCACGGATTATCTTACGGCCCGTGCGCTCTCTCACCTCGCCTCAAGAGGAAATATCACAAATAAATAAGTACGTTTCAAGCTGTCCTATTTACTTTTCCCGATACGCGATATATTTATAAATAAAATACACATGGCAGTGATTATATACACGCTCGAATAGTTTTATCAAATTTTGTTCGATTTAAATGCACTAAATATAAAGTCGATATACAATAATGTTACACTAATCTTCGACATCGGAGGTGAGAGGGCGCGCTGGTAACATCACTCCGGAGATCCTTAGCTATGGTCGGCCGGGCTCGCGGGTGTCACGGACCGCCACTTCCGAATAGTTTATACACAGGTTGGAGTCAATCCATATTCATTTCAGGTAGATATTGAGGCACTTGAACATACCCATTCCGAGCTTAATAATAAACCTGTTGCTATTACGAGACAAAAATTCTATTTCTGCCCCGAGCAAATTTGATCCAATGAATCTATGAAAATTAGATCAAAGCAGTGAATAACCAAATATTGGTCATCGACGTACACTTCGCACTCGGCCCATACTTCCGTGACACCGGCGAGCCGGCCTATAATAATTTCAAACTAATCCAGTCGCTATAAACAAGTTTTAAAACAAATCGCCCGAAGCGCTCTCGGATCGACACCCGGTTTGTGACTGACCGCCGAGTACACATCTCGAATTATATTTTCTATCAATATCTAAAGACACATTCTCCAAACAAATTCATCCGATGTACACGGCGTCGCCTCTTGCCTCGTTGAAGTACTATGACTAGCATAAAAAATTTATTGGACTCTTATTTACTACTTAAATATATATTGCTTTCCGATAGAGGTACGTTCATTCACATGCTGTTCTGAATAAAATATACTATGTCCTATTTATTAATTTATACATTCGATGTAAAATTTATTATTCGACGCTAATTTCCGTGCAGCTTAAAATATTCAACATGTCAGGCGCAGGTTTAACACTCATTTTATCTGTAACGACTCCATAAAATCTTATAAAAATGAGATTCCACATTATAAAAACATGATTTAATATTTACTGGGACATTTACATTCTTATTTTATATATAACATAATATATAAAGCCGCTTAAAAAGTCCAATAAAGTCGAATAAAACGGTCGTACGGCATCCGAGTACGCTACGGGTTCCTAAATCGATATCACAATGGTTCGGCGGTCGGCGCGCGACGTCCGCGGCCGCCGGGAGGGTGCCGCTAACGGAATGACGGATAGTTTTCGGCGCCTCAGTTGAGGTCGCGGTCCTCTAAGTACTTGTACTCGAACGTGAAGCCCTCCTTCTTCCGCTGGCCCCACTTCTCGTAGTCGAAGTATATGTATGTGCCCTGCAACGCGACATCGACAGTGTAACGATTTATCTTTTTTATAAAAACATAAAGACATTTCATTTGTTACTCTTGATAATGGTCAAAATAAAATGGTTAGAACGCGTGCATCTTAACCGATGATTGCGGGTTCAAACCCAGACAAGCACCGCTGATTTATGTGCTTAATTTGTCTTCATAATTCATCTCGTGCTCAGCAGTGAAAAAAAACATCGTGAGGAAACCTGCATGTGACAAATTTCATAGAAATTCTGCCACATGTGTATTCCATCAATACGCATTGGAAGAGCGTGGTGGAATCGGTTCCATACCTTCTCCTCAAAAAGGGAGAGGAGGCCTTTAGCCCAGCAGTGGGAATTTACAGGCTGTTGTTGTTGTAAGCACATACTAGTTCAAAATGTGGTTTGGGTTACCTGCTCATACTCCTCATTGATGACCTTGGGCTCCTCGTGTCGCTGGAACCACATCATGTACTTCGTGTGGAATCGCCAGCTCTGCTTCTTGAGCGCCTTGGCGGCGAGGTACTGCGCTTTCGTGCCCTCCATGTAGTAGAACACGAAGAATAGGGTCTCGGTTGACAGGCGCTGGAAGAACTCCACAGAGTCCGAGTGGGGTAGCAGCACCTGGGAACAATTATAAAGCAAACATTATATTATTGTGAGAGAATCGAATGTACATTTTACTTGGTGGTAGGGCTTTGTGCAAGCCCGTCTGGGTAGGTACCATCCACTCATCAGTTATTCTTCCGCCAAATAACAGTACTCAATATTGTTGTGTTCCGGTTTGAAGGGTGAGTGAGCCAGTGTAACTACAGGCACAATGGACATAACATCTTAGTTCCCAAGGTTGGTGGCCCATTGACGAAGTAAGGTAATATATCTTACAGTGTCATTGTCTATGGGTGATGGTGACCACTTTCCATCAGGTGGCCCATATGCTCGTCCGCCAACCTATAACATAAAAAAAAAAACATTTCTTTGTTTTTTTAATATGTTCGAATATCACTCCAATGAAATGTAAAATATAGTAGGGGGGAATAGTGAAATATACTTTTATATATAGCTTCACTTAATATAGTTTGTTCAATGACATAATAATGAATTATAATTAGTTTTCTATGTTGTCTCGGGTCTGGGTGTGGTACCGTCGTTACTTCTGATTTTCCACAACACAAGTGCTTTAGCTACTTACATTGGGATCAGAGTAATGTATGTGATGTTGTCTCATATTAATTAATTTATTTATTTATAATGAAGATTCAAAAGCCTACTCGGATAGAGTACGTTTTGATGGTTTGATGTATAGTCGTGGCCGTACCTGGTTGTAGTAGACGGGCGTCTGGCAGATGTTCCGCGGCAGGTAGACGCGCGTGCGCTCCGAGTCGGACGGGTGCGGCATGTGGTAGAACGCGGCCTCCATCATTTGGAACTGCACCTGGTGATCCTGCAGTGGGTAAATACACGATAGTGGCTACCGCAGGGCCTGACGATATCTACCGTTCTATGTATTTATATGTCAATAACGTTAACAATTATTGTATAATTAGTAAACATTTGACGACCTCCACGGTCGAGTGGTGTGTACACCGGTTTTCATGGGTACGCCACTCTGAGGTCCCGGGTTCGATTCCCGGCCGAGTCGATGTAGATTACCATTAGTTTTCTATGTTGTCTTGGGTCTGGGTGTTTGTGGTACCGTCGTTACTTCT